>NC_090824.1:3091153-3707884 GCF_028021215.1 Eschrichtius robustus
TTTCTGGGAGCTGCCCCCAGGCCAACCCAGCCGTCCTCTGGGATGACTAGCACTAGCTGCCCGTGCTGGGCCGGCCCCGCCAGAATCAACAAGGAGAGGCTGCTTTTGTTGGTAAAGTGGGTAACTGAGCAGGGGTGACAGGTCAGCAGGAGTCCAAGCCATTCTAGATCCCTGCGCTGGAAATCCCCCAAAGCCAGACTTCCAAACACCTGGCATACAGGTTTTACAGTAGGAATATAATTTCTTTGCATAAACAGAAAAATATAATCAGTTTGCCAATGATTTCCCTTAAGAAAGGAGCGCACCTACCTCCTCTGACTTCAGCAGCCCGGGCTCGTCTGTGCCCGGCGGGCGCAGGTCCTGCAGGGAGCGGCTCCCTGCCAGCTCTGTCACGCTCGTCTCCGAGGACGAAGAGGGCAGCCCGTGGGCATAGATGTCCTCCTCGTCACTGGACGTCAACGCCTGGTCCCGTGAGGGCTGCTCACGGGCGCTGGCCACCGAGGCAGAGACCCAGCGAGGCCGTCGTCCTCCTGCGCTCCCCAAGTCACATTCGGACGCAGCCACTGCTTGCTGGCCTGTGTCATCGTCAGTAACAGCATGCCGGGGACTCGAGCCGAGGTGGCCTGGGGCCCCCAGGTGCCTCAGGAAGCCCTGCTCTTCACTGGGCTCCTCAGCTCTGGTCCCTGGAAGCCACCGCTCAGCGCCGGGAGCCCAGCTGAGGCTGGAAGGCACCGGGGGTGAGCCCGGGAGGGGGGCTTCCGGAAGAGTGCTCTGGGGCTCAGCAGGCTCCATGCCCCCCGCCTCCCGGGCCTCCGCTGAGCTGCCCTGCTCTCGGCAGGGTGACTGTGCGCTCCCTGGCCCACCGCTCACGGGACAGGGCTCCTCTTCGAGTTCCGCAATGTCATCACCCCCTTCCGCGTCCTCCCTCGGATGCCAGGGTGAACGCAACACCCCGCTAGGCGGCTGCGTCTCGCCTGCGCCGTCACATGGTGGGATTTCGGTTCTTCCGTCACCTTCTTCCTTCAATGAGTCAGGGGCGGGGAGGGGCACCTCCAAGACACTAAATGTTTCGGGGTCGCTGTATTCTGGCAGGACACTGTTGGCCTCACCGCTGAGACTGCACTCCTGGTCAGGAGACCCTGTGCTGGACTGATCCACGATGCTGCCCAAACTCGAGGTGGTGGACAGCAGGTCCGTGTTCAGGGACTGGGGGCTATCGCCAGGACACTCCCAGCAGGGAGTCGATTCAAGGGAACTGGGGCAGGTAGTCCCGCTTCCACCTTCTGTTTAAAAGAAGAACGTTTAACATTAGGCATGAATCTAGTAAGACACTAACTAAAAAACAAAATTTTGGCTTAAGATAAAAGCATTTTAAATGAAGGATATCTAATTGGTGAAGAATAAATCTCTTAAGTACAAATTATCTCAGTGCAGGGATGTTTTAAATGGATGCAAATACTGTACACACTGATGGGCTCTGAGGCCTCCTTCAAGAAATGTTAACTGGGGCTTCCCTGGTGGCGCAGTGGTTGAGAATCCGCCTGCCAATGCAGGGGACACGGGTTCGAGCCCTGGTCTGGGAAGATCCCACATGCCGCGGAGCAACTAGGCCCGTGAGCCACAATTACTGAGCCTGCGCGTCTGGAGCCTGTGCTCCGCAACAAGAGAGGCCGCGACAGTGAGAGGGCCGCGACAGCGAGAGGCCCGCGCACCGCAATGAAGAGTGGCCCCCGCTCGCCGCAACTAGAGAAAGCCCTCTCACAGAAACGAAGACCCAACACAGCCAAAAATAAATATAAGAATAAAATAAATAAATAAAAGATTACTATAAAAAAAATGTTAACTAAGAAAAACAAAGGAACAAATGGATCACCAACCAATTTCTTTTAATTATTAAAATGCTAAGGGATCTGATAACATTTTCCTTCGATATCGCAGTGATCTTTAGCTAGAGAGGCTCAATAGGCACCAAGGAGTAAAAAATTTTTAAAAATTCAGTGTTAAATCCCATATCTGGGAATTCCCTGGTGGTTCAGTGGTTAGGACTCCATGCTTCCACTGCCAAGGGCCCAGGTTCAATCCCTGGTTGGGGAACTAAGATCCTGCAAGCCGTGCAGTGCGGCCTAAAAAAAAAAAAAAAGAAAAGAGAAAAAAAAGCCCGTATCTGATGACATACCCTACACTAAACATAAATTGATCCATCTAAAGATTTCCATGACCTTCCTTCCAGGTTCATAGAATCTCTGGTCTAATAAATGATGTACATGAATAAACTGAAATTTTTACTTAAATATTGGAAAGTATAACACCCAGACCTGTTAAGCAGGGCGGTATGTTACATATAGTTTAATGCTTTACGTGTGTGTATAACGTATAAATATTTCACAGTAAAACTCCTTCGAGGAGGAAAGACATCCGCTTTCTGTGCTTTCCAGCGAACGGGCAGTGCTCACTCGGCAAGCAGCAGCCTTCCCAGAGAGTTTGGTACAAGGCCCCACAGGGGCGGAAGGAGGTCGTGTGTGCTCGGCCGTGGATGGTACCTGTCTTCTTCTTCCTCTTCTTCTTCTTCACTTTGAGAGGCTTCACAATGAGCTCTTGGTCGAAGTCCTCCGAGCTGATCACGCTGAATCTCTTCGAGGTGAGCTGGCTGCTCTTGCCCAGCTCGGGAGCTGCCTGCGGCCCAGAGCCGCTGTCGGTGGAGTTGAGCGAGCTGCTCCGGCTCCTGGGCTCGCTGGCCACGGAGCTGGCCACAGAAGAGCCTCTGAGCCTCGTCTCGGAAGGCGTGGCCCCCGGCGGCTTCTCCGCACGCTGCCCATGGACTTGCTCTGGGCATCCCGACGTCTCCAGACCGTCCCGCACTGAGAAAGAAGAGTCAGTTTTACCATGGTTACTGGAGGGAAAGATGGAGTGCTCTTATTAAGGTTTGCCAGCCCTAAATACCAGCCTGCTAAATTCAGAGAAACCAGCGAAACTAAAAGAATTGTACAACAGGTTCCAACACATGGTTTTTGTTCTCCAGGAAGTTCATGTATCAAAATCAGTAAAATAACTCACAGCAGCTGTCTTCTGTAAATAACTCAAAGTAAGGGACTATCATAAGGTAGAGCATTTCTCACTTCAACTCACAAATAATATATAAAGGCGAGATGCCTATTAAAAAAGGGCTTAGAAAAAAAAATAATAATAAGGAAGAAAAAAGGGCTTAGAGGGAATTCCCTGGTGGTGCAGTGGTTAGGACTCCGTGCTTTCACTGCCGGGGCCCCCGGGGTGCAGCCAAAAGACAACTACTCCAGGGGCCTTTGAAAAACACACACGTACCTATAATAAAAATTCTCGAAGTTCAAGGAGGGAAAGGTAATTTTTCACTAGCGCAAACTCAAAACAGAGGAGTTCATTACAGGAGTCCGTGTGCGAAGAGAGAGAGCAGAGCAGGACTGGCAGTGGGATGGTGGGTCCTGGCGCTCTGTCCCCACCTCCATGGACACGTCCTCCTCTCACCACGACACTAGGAGGTTCCAGCCACAGGACCCTCAGCACAGGACTGGGGCCCATTTTGATCCATCCAGCCATCTTTTTGTTACTGAGTACCTACTGCGTGCCAGACGCGTTCTAAGCATGGAGACACGGCCCTCACCCAGATGGGCGGGCATTCCTGCCTCGACCAGGGGCCACGAGGGCCGCCTGCAGGCTCCAGAGCGCACAGTGGGGACGAGCAGGGCAGGGAAGGGACTCGCAGAAGGTCACACAAGATCACACAGGCAGATCTTGGTCTGGAGCTGCACCGTCCAGTACAATAGCCACCAGCCGTGTAGCTATTTAAATTCAAATTCACAGACATGAAACAAAACTTAAAATCCAGTTCCTCAGCTGCACTCAGCACATTTCGAGTACTCGGCAGCCACGTGTGGGCAGTGCAGTTTCAGAGCATCTTCACGCCTGCAGGAAGTCTACTGGCCTCGTGGCTCCTGGTCACTTCTCCCCTGTAAGCGGCACTGCCCCTTGGTGACACTGTTAAGGCCCCCAGCTCACAGGCTCAAGAGTAGAGCTCACTCCCTTTCTATGAAAGTTACGACCCTGGAATGATGTTCGCCCCAACCTGCCCTCTGTGACTTAAGAGGTAATTCACTCTCTTCTTGCCATCTCTTGGGAGATTATAAATTCAGGACAGAGACAGCTAGTACTTCATTTTCGTCTTTTTGAGGCTAAACATCTGGCTAAAGTGAGGCTGTTTTTTATATTCTCCGAGCAGCCAAACCTCGTATTCTAACGTTTAAAAGACAAACGCTATAGCCGTGTCCCAGGCAGGCCGCTCCCTCCCGTGCTGGAGGGAGGGAGCCCCACTTCCTGCCCAGGATCCCCGCTGCCTCTCTTGCGGTCACTCAGACATGAGCTGACGCTGGTCAGAGTAGAAACACCGAGGATGGTCCTGTGGCCAAGAGACCCGAGGGACGCAGTGGCGTGCCCACAGCCAGGGCACAGGGCGGGCCCTCCTGACTAACCTGACGAGGCAGGGGAAACAGCGGCTGGAGCGGAAATCTGGATGGTGACTTGGGGCTTGTCACGCACTACCCCAATCCTCAATTTTCTAATCTGTGAAAGGAGGACACCATTGACTAACATGCTAGGGTCTTCTTCAAACCATGTGCTGTGTTAGGGCCACAAGGTGAGTCACGAGAGCCTTACAATCAAAAATCTAATCTTTTGTACGGTAAGTGGTAAGTCAATGACTGTGAAGTCAAGGAGCAGCAGGAAAGGGGCCCCCAGGAACGCGGTGAGGAGAGACTGACTCAACTACGGCAACTGGAAGAAGTTATCAAAAGCGCAGCGATACCGACCGAGTCTTGAATGATGAGGGGGAGGGGTGCAGAGGGCAGCACCCGAGGAGGGCAGGCCTCGTCGGGGAGACCCAGGCAGCAGTGTCAGGACAGGGGCACAGCGAGCGAGGGAGGGCCAAGGCCGCTCCAGCCCCAGGGAGGAAGGCGGCCTGGCTGGGGAAAGGCGGGGGCAGGACGCCTGTGCAACTGCCTGGTGAACTTCAGAGGCCCCACGAGGCGCTGGCATCTGTGGGCACCGCCCTCACCTCGGGCATCGGGCCCTCCCGCACCGGGCTGTTCGGAGGACTGGACGAGATGGTGAATGTTAAGCGCTTAGCAGAGTCTCTGGAAGATGGCGAGCACAACTCAGTGATGACAAGGCGGGGAGGGGCAGCGGGGCAGGGGCCACACGGCTGTTGTTGCGACCACCAGGAACAGACACATAAAGTACCATGGCCGTGTGCATGCACGGCAACACAGAGTAAGGTTCTCTGCTCATTAGAATTTGGGCTTAAATATGAATTACCAAAAAAAAAAGTCAAAAGCACAGAGAATAATCAATACTACAAGGAAGAACTATGTTAAAGGTAAAAAAACGTGTTCCAGGTGACAGATTGAAATGTTCTAAAATCTTAGGCATCAATCCCACAGGCTGTCTCAGAGTGTCGGACGGAGATCAGTCAGGTGGGTGTCGAGTTCTCCTTCCTACTCACCCAACCTCCCCAACCTCCAGACCCACAGAAGCAACTCCACCAAATGTGAGACCCTGGCTGATGTAAGCCTGAAAGCAGGTAACCTTCAAGAAAAGTATCACAAACCATCTTTTCAGAATCAAAGGAAACCCTCTGAACACCTCGTTTCGAAAAAGCTACAATCATTTAACGAGCAAAAAAATGGTACGTTTTATACATCACAAACTGTAATTACATACATTTTATAACAAATTTTGTAACAAATACATTTTATAACAAACACATTTTATAACATTTTACAACAAATACAAACCTATTGATGCTAGTCCTTCAGGCCTGCTTGAAATTCTTATAATGTTCCTGTCTCCCTTTAAGAAAAATATTTCATTTTCTGTGCAGGAAACAGACACGATATCACCTGATCCTTCCAAACCAGCAATTGTGGCCTGTCCAAAAAAAAAAAAAAAAAAAAAAGATCACAAAACCAGGCAATAGTAATAGTTCAAATCGTACAAGCATGTGTAGGAATCCAAATAAGTCAAACAACTGCTCTTCGTTATCATGACTTTTGAAACTTAGAGTAATTCAATCCAAAGTTAGGTAACATCTGACGGATGTGTGACCGAGTCGTACCCCCTGCCAGTAAATTTATGAGACTGAGCGAGCAGTCTCTCCCCGCCTCTCGGCCACCCTCTGAACCGGTCCCCGCCTTGCTCCCCGCTCCCTCACTGCCCTCATCTGGCTTCAGGTGCATCAATTGGCCAGTCCGCCCTGTTCCTCCACGACGTCCCGCGCTCTGCTTGAATTCTTTTCCTGACCCTTGCTCACTGGGAGAGTTCCAACTTGATTCAGAGGCCGCCTCCTTGGGAAGCGTCCCTGACAAGCTCACCCTCCTCAGCAATGCCCAGGACTCTTCAGAGCTCACAGCACTTTACACAAACCCCCAGCTGGCACGTCTCTCCTGGGCTGGAATGTGTGCTGGCAGGTCTAGGTCCCCTACCGTGCGGAGTCCTGTGGGAGAAACTAGTAGGCATTGCAACCCTTGGTTTTTGAATGAATAAGTGAGGGAGGGAGGATTCCCCTAATGTCACCTGAAAGCAGACAGCAAACAAAACACAGGACATCCTTGACTTAAAAAAAAATTCTTGCTTCTCAGTCAACAGTGCAAATAAGAGACTAGTTCATTATAGAAGAGAAAGTGAGTCTAAGTCCTTTGTAAATTCTTAACAATCCTGACAGTAGTTTGAAAGCTTTCAATCATGTTGCCATGTTCAGACTGTCTGCTCATGACCAGGTCCTTTGTCTCCACTTCTCCATCTATAAGATGAAGTTAATTATACCTACTGGGGAAAGCCCTGGGTAAGTGCTCAGAAGAGAGGAACTGATGTCCAATTACACCGCATCTTGACCCCGCCAATTAACAAGTGCACATTAAGTTCAAAGAGTACCCAGAAAAAGAAGAAAAGCTGTGTTCTCTACACCTGGGGAAGAATACAAAAATGTCTTTCAAAACGTTCCTTAAGAAAAGAAACAAACTCAGGGCTAAAAGGCACCTTGGTGATTACCTAACCCAACTCACCAGTCCCCTCCCCATGTTCCAGGTAGGGAAACCAAGCCAGGCAGATGAGAGACTCCTGGTTATAGGTAGAACCAGACCAGAATCTCCCAGGAAGAAGAAAAAGGTCAGTTTTTCTTTCTACTAAACCAGTAGTACCAGGCATGGCTGATAACAATCATTAAGAAGCCTTGTAGACGAATTTCATTTTCTATTCACACAACTAAGAAAACCCTTTGATTTCTACAGTGAAGCGCTGCTTATAAAGAAAAGGGCGTCTGCTAGAGGCCTGCTGACTTCAAGAAGGAAGAACGTGAGCAGGATGGGGGTGGGGCGTGGGGTGAGGAGATGACTTACAAAACAGCAAAAGCTCTGCTCTTAAGAATAAACTGAAACTACACAGTCTTGTTTTTTTTTAATTCCTAATTCCACCCCTGTTGGCAATAATTTCTTATCATCCTGATTTAAACAGAAATTGTTTCCTACCATGATTTAATAATGCTGGAAAAAAAAATAATGCTGGAAAGTTGTCCAAATACATCATTAAGTGGGGAAAAAAATGGCAAAACAATGTGGCTCCATTTGGGTAGGAGAAATAAGGGTAAAAGAACAGGGTGGAAAGAAAGCTAGAGAAAGAGCCCCCTGCCCAACTCAGCGTCGCCCTGCGGAGGCCTTGGGGAATGAGTCCCTACCTTACTGTTTCCGTCATGTTTGAGTTTTCATTTAATACGCTCACAGTAATTTGGTAGTCAGAAAACACGTGATCCAAAGAAATTATAAAGAACAAGTTTAATTTTGTGCTTAAATAAAACACACACACACTTTCTTAGCAGGGCACAGGACTACGAATATTTAAACCAAATATTTTTTCAAATCTACAAAAACAATCAAAACTTCATTTGGATTCCTTGACTGGCCCAATGGAAAAAGCAAAGCATCAGAATCAACACTGTTCCTTCTGTCATCTGAGAAATGAAGCAGAATAGTCTATAAACATTCTCTTGCCTCTAGACACCAAAGATGGGGTACAATCCCTTTACTTACCTGGTTGACAGTGTCTAGAAGATAAATACTATATTCATTCCAACTCAACACCCAGCCTTCTTGAAAGAAACATGAAACAAGCCCCAGGTGTTTCTCGGGTGAGCTGCAACTTCCCCTGTCAGAGGATTCCAGGCGCGGGTAAAGCTCGAAAGGCTTGACTCCTCCAGCAAAGACATCTTTTAAGATAAACGTGGCCTGAACGGTCCCATGGATGTCAGCCTTCCACAGCCGGAGCCCAGGCCGTGATGCGTACAAGGTTAGATCGCTTTGCTTACAAAGTCCTGGTATAAAACAAGCACCAAATTTCCCAGTGCTGAAATGACAAGAAAAAAAGGAGGAAAGAAAGAAAGAAAATGGACTGATTTAAAGTGCTAGCTGTCAACCCCCGATATTAACTCTAACAAGAATTTCTGGACTAAGCCAAAACAAGATTGATTCTTTTTCGAACCCTTTTCTACAGTGTGTTTTTTGGTTAACTGAACCGCCTGGCCAGCCCTGAGGCCACAGAGGAGCCGGTCTCTGTCGTGCACCCCCTGCAGCGTCCTCAGAAGCGTGCGCCCCGCTGAGCACACACTCCGGTTACTGCACACAGTGTATTTTTTTTTTAAATCATGCTGTTACAGTTTTTAATGTATGAAATCTGAAACAATTCAGATTTATCACTGACAAAGTGATAAATACATACCTAGATCAATTTCTTAGGTTAAGTTGTGGCTAAACTCACTTTTAAGTTCAAGGTTCTAAGTGACTGGGGGGGGGAGTCCTCTGTACCTTGAACAGCCTTCTGTCCCGATGAGATGAGCCCCTACTATAACAACCTGTGCTAATTCCATCATATTTATCACATTGTACTTTAATTACCACTTTATCAGTCTCCCATCAGATTGGGGATTCCTTCAGGGAGAGACTATGTTGTTCACTTTGTCTTGAAATAGGTACCAAATTATTTGACAAATGAGTAATGAACAACATTTCAAATGGCATGCATTTATCCATAATTATTGAGTATTAACCTACAAATATTCTATAATCCGATTTTTTTTTTTTCCGATTTTAAATCCTCAAATTTATACCAAGGCTTTAATTTAGCTTATGCTAATTTTTTAAATGTGTAGCTTTGAGGCATTTTATTATAATATGTACCAGCGGTACTCATATACATAAATGAGTAAGAACTTAACATTCATCATACATTTACTTCATTTTTTAGCTTGACCTTCTAGTAAATCTTTAGCTTCATTGATTTTGGCTGCTATATAAGGAGATCCTCCCTTGTCTGAGTGATTTAAAAGCATAATTCGTCGATGAGCATCTCTTATGTTTCCCTTATTGGCAGTAGGGCTTACACCTAGTATTAATGCTGCTTCCCGTTTTGTCATTTGGGGTTCAAACCCACCTCTGTAATAGCCACCGCTGAAGGCAGATCTCGGTAGACTTTGAACAACTTGTTTTACCTGAGGCTCCGTATGCTTCACGGCTTGCAAAGCGTAACCCCCTGCAAATCCGGCAGCAGCAATGGCCAGTCCAACCGCTACCACTGTACTGGCCGCGATTCCCGCTCGGCTCCCCGGCTCCACCTGGAGCGCGGCGCATCCCACCCCGCCAACTCTACGCCTCTACCCTGCACACAGGGCTTTATCTCCACTCTCCTTTAGTCCTCAACACAGCCCTGTGAGGCAAGTATCACGACTCCCGTTTCAGAGAAGAGGAAACGGAGGCAGAGGTGACAGAGCCAGGACTGACCATCCTCTCCTGCTCTGAAATTCTGTTCCTTCTAACATCTGACTGCTGTGCTCATCCCAACATCCCAGTGAATGAGCTTCAGGTCCAGAATTGGGGCAGCGCTTTCAGAATTTCTCTTAAACCCATCAGAGGGACCAATCTCCATTCTAATCCTCCGGCTTGGGTTTTTTTTTTTTTCCTTCTATTTTTAATATCATGAAATATCTAACACGAACAAAAGAATATATATGCTTGGAAGCCTAATAATGAAATATACACCCAGAAATCCATCCCTCAACTTTGGAAATAAATCGGTAGTCACATCGCTGATGCTCTCTGGCTCCAAGAGTCCCTGCCCACCCCGCTCCCCGTGTGTGAGCCCTGAATTTTGTGTTCATTATTCCCTCGCTTTTATCGATAGTTTAACCACATACCTACGTGCTCCTAAACGCTACATAATTTAGTATTGTTTGCCTTTCATTTGTATAAAAATAATAGTATGATGCTATTTGCATCCTTTTTCAACTTGCTTTTAACTTAACATAATATTTCTAAGATTTATCCTTGTGGATAAAAAAAAAAGCTGTAGCTTATTCATTTCCACTGCTATAAAGTGTTCCACAATTTATTCACCCTCTTGTTGAAGGGTATTTGAATTATCTCCACTTCGTCATTTTGAATAGTGCTCATTATGAGCATTCTGCAAATAACCTCCTAGTACACAGGTGTAAGAGTTTGTCAAGGATATTTCAGAAGTGGAACTGTTGGATTGTTGGGTAACTGCTGGGCTGTTGAGTAAAAGCAGATTCAAGTTTGGAAGACAACTTCAAACTTTTTCCAATGTGTTTACACCAGCCTATACTCTCATCAGCAATCTGAGTTCTCATTGCTCCACACCTTTGCCAAATCTTAGACGTCCACCAGAGTTCAAATATTAAAAGAGTTTCAGTTTGGGGGCTTCCCTGGTGGCACAATGGTTAAGAATCCACCCGCCAATGCAGGGGACACGGGTTCGAGCCCTGGTCCAGGAAGATCCCACACGCCGTGGAGCAACCAAGCCCGTGCGCCACAACTACTGAGCCTGCACTCTAGAGCCCGTGAGCCACAACTACTGAGCCCGTGTGCCACAACTACTGAGCCTGTGCTCTAGAGCCCGTGCTCTGCATCAAGAGAAGCCACAACAATGAGAAACCCGCACACCACAACGAAGAGTGCCCCCCGCTCACTGCAACTAGAGAAAGCCCACACAGCAACGAAGAAGACCCAACGCAGCCAAAAATAAATAAATAAATAAATTGATTGATTTAAAATAGAGTTTCAGTTTAACCCTAAGTCCTGCTGATTCTCTCTCCAAAGTATTTCCCTGATTTTGAACGGTAGAAAGAGGACTGGCTTTAGGTCGACACCTGGGCTCAATTTCCAGCCCTGACATTTAATGGTTACGTGGTATGGGTCTCAGTTTCCTAGTCTGTAAACCAGGGATAATAATTCCCATCTCAAAGGTTGATGTGAGGACTGAATGACAATCTATGAAGACACAAAAAAGCAATGCTTGTGACACTGTAAGTCCCGACAAACGCTCAACTGCCTCAAATTCTACCCCTGTTACCATCATGTGCTCCTGTGGGTGGGTGCTGGGCCCTCTCCTCACCCTCACTGCACACACAGCACACCCGACTCCCAGGGAGGCATTCACAGGGCCCATATCACAAAGGCACTCAGATAAAGTTATCTGGGTGTTTCTCTGCACTTCAGCATCTCACTACACCCCTTTGGCACCTCAGTAACTAATCCTTCCAGACAGGGTCCAAGGAGGACACTGAATATCGAATTCAGCTTTGAACTGAAGATCGTTAGACTAACCTAACACTGTAGATCGTTCATGGACAGCTCCATAATCAGCATCATGTTCTGATTATTACCTCTAGTGATTTGTTCTGCAAATCTTGTCTAAATAGAGACACCCAAAGGAACTCTGGCACGGTAGCCTATAACCTCTTCCTCCTGCCTTTCCTGTCAAATCAATTTCTATTTGGTGATCCAATTTTCAAATCTATTTTCCTTCTACTAATAAGTCCTCTTAAAAATCTCTTGTCGGACTTCCCTGCTGGCGCAGTGGTTAAGAATTCACCTGCTGGACTTCCCTGGTGGCGCAGTGGTAAAGAATCCGCCTGCCACACAGGGGACACGGGTTCGAGCTCCGGTCTGGGAAGATCCCACATGCCATGAAGCAACTAAGCCCGTGCGCCACAACTACTGAGCCTGCACTCTAGAGCCCGCAAGCCACAACAACTGAAGTCCGCGCGCCTAGAGCCCACGCTCTACAACAAGAGAAGCCCCTGCAATGAGAAGCCCGCGCACTGCAACGAAGAGTAGCCCCCGCTCGCCGCAACTAGAGAAAGCCCACGCGCAGCAACGAAGACCCAACACAGCCAAAAATAAATACATAAATTTATTAAAAAAAAAAATCTCCTGTCACTTCACCTTAGGTGACTAAAGCGTTCATTTTAACAAACATTTAGTGAGCTCCTGCACCACGTAAGAGACTGTGCGCTGCAGGCAACGTGGAAGATGAATAAAAGGTCTCAGCCCTGTCTTAGAACGTACTGCAGCAGACGTACGTCTGCGAGGTGCCATCTCTGAGGCTCAGAGGGCTGCTCGAGGACTACAGACAAAGGGGGCACGTTTGACTGGGGCATCAGAGGCTACACCTTGGTCACGGAGTGGACAATGCCCAGGCTGAGAAAGGGGAGCGGGCACCCTCGGGAAGGACAGGCTGAGCAGGGGCCTGGCGTGGGGCTGGCTCTGAGGAGTTGCTGAAATGGTCGGGAGCGGGTTGGGAGAAGGCAGTTAAGTTGGGGATAACTAGCTACAGCCGGGTGCAAACTGTCCTCCGCCCCAGACTCGGCCACCACCTGCCTGCAGGGTGATTCTGCAGCACTTGCTGATGTCATTCTGAATCAGACACAAAAACTCCAACTTTTAAGGTCTAAGCACTGCAGGATTCTAAAATCATAAACACATTAACTTAGCTTCTTAATTTTGGTGGAGATGATTTCTAGAAAAACCATTGATGACTTTAAAAGACACCTTAATTCCCTTTATGAGCTACATTAATATGAAAGAAGTGTTGCTGGTGATCAAATTCTAACCAGCAAATGGTGTGTTCTAACTTATGTACAATAATGCTGAGCACAGACAGAGAGCCTGAAACAGGAGAACGAGCCAAAGCCGGGACAGTCGTCTCCACAGCCAAATGCCCAAAGGCCACCAGACGGGCACGATGTGGCTCTGGCGGGGGTACAGGCTCCATGCCCCACACCCAGCCCGGACTGCAACACACAGGTGCTGCCGACCCGGGACGGTCCTCCCGACTGGACCGCAGGACACAGCGACAGGCACGGGGAGGGCGCCAACACAAACACAGAGGAGAACCGAGACGCAACACACGTCTGGGGATGGCTGGGGACTTTGAGATTTTCTGGGAGAAGCATACACGCTGTCCTGTCCAACCTGAGGAGGTTCGCAGACTGGGTCAGGAGAGGACGACCTTGTCTTCCGGCACTCCCTGCGCGTCCCCGAGCCCGCTTCCCCGCCGGCCCACAGCAGCCGCCCAACGCGCCGCCACACGCTCCATCCAACCTCTCGCCAGCCCGCGGTCCCCTCCAGGCAGCCCCTAGTTCTGCGTTCCCGTCTACAAAGAGTCCTGTCTACGCTCGCTGCCCACTCCCCCTCCCTCAGCCCCTCCAATGCCACGGCCTGTGCCCCACGAAGGCGGGTACGCGCGGCCGCCACGTTGCCAGAGCCAAAGGTCCGGCTCAGCCCACCTCTCGGGGCCGATCAGCGGCTCCGACACGGCTCTCCCTGACATGCAAGCAATAGAGTGCCCCAGAATGCGAGGCCTCCCCACTCCCTAGTGACACTCACTCCCCAGGTGAGCTCCTCCGTCCCAGAGCTTTGAACACTGTCTAACGGCTAACGGCCCCCGCGTGCACAGCTGCGGCCCCACCTGCTTCCTGAGATCGGCCACGGCTCCTCCGCCAGCCTTCTCGACACCAGGAACCGGCAGCCCCGCCTGGCCAAGCGCTCAGGCCACCGTCTCTGAGGGAGCCTCTCTCTCACACCCCGGAGCCGACACAGCCGTCGGCTCTGCCTTCAAAGCGTCCCCACCACCCCAGCCCGGTGTGAGGCCCTGAATCGCCCGGGAGCCCCTGCCAGCCTCCCTGAGCAGCTGCCCTCGCCCCCCTCACGCAGCAGCAAGACTGACTCCCCGGGTCAAGGCCGCTCCTGACTCCTGATGGCACTGGCATAAAGCAGCCCCTGAGCAGGGCCCACAGGATGGGCCGCCCCCAGCCCCCCCCCGCCCCCCAGCACCTGGCCTGCGCTCCTCAACCCTTGGTACAGGCAGTGCTTCTGCCGCGAGGGCTTCTCTGAGGCGGTTCTCGCCGCCCCTCCCATCCTCCCTCAGGAATCTGCTCAGGCTCCCCCCGCCTGCCTACCCTAAACACACACCCGCTGAGGCAGGCATCCTCGCTAGCTCCATACCTGTTTATTACTACGGAACATTCTAGAACATATTTAACATCTGCCTCCCTCACAGGAACGTGAGCTCCTTAAGATCAGAGCTCTTGTCCCCCTTGTTCACAGCTGTCTCCCCAGACTGAGAAGGGCGCCTGGCACAGAGCAGAGACTCAGAAAGGATCTTCCAAGGTTGAATGAATAAACACTCTCCCTGGGTGACCTCATCTGAGGCCAGCGGTCTCAATGTCACCTGCATCTGGTGACCTCATTTCCACTTCTGGCCGAAACCCCTTCCCTGAGTTTCCGACCTGTGTGTGTTACGCTGGACCGTGATTGCTGCTTAGTTACCTAACAGGCGTCTCAGATGCAGCACCCCCAAGACAGAACTCCTGAAGCCCAGACCTTAACCCTGGTCTTCCCAGCTCAGTCAAATGGCTTCACCAGCTGTCTAGCTGCTTTAGCCAAGGGCACGGAAACCCTTTCTTGTTCCTTTCTCCCCGTCGCCCCCTACGTCCGATTCACCCCATTACCCCTCCATCCCCCTCCCCTCTCCTCTCCATGCCGGGTACCCAGGCGAGGCCTCCGTGCCACTCCCGGGCTCCTGCAGCAGCCGCCTCACTGTTCCCTGCCTGCCCGTCTCCAAGTAGGTCTCCAGGCAGATCCAGGGTAGCTCAGACAGTCCTCCTCCTGCCTGAAGCCCCCCACTGGCTTTCCGTCTCGCCTAGAATAACTCGGGTGACAGCATCCCTCGCCCCGGGCTGGCTCAGGCCCTCCTTTCCAGCACCCGGCCCACCACTCCGCAGCCACCCCAGCCCCCTTCTGGCTCCTCGAACGTTCCAGGCCCTGGCCCGATCCAGGGCCTTGGCATCTGCTGTTCCCCGAGACCAGAACGCTCTTCCCATGCTTTAGGCTTCAGCCCACAGATCTTTTCCCCAGAGGCCTTTCCTGACCATTCTGTCTAAGAGAGGCCCTGTCCCCAGCCGACACCTCACCCTGACGTTGCCTCTATAGCACTGACCGCAGCCTAGACCTTTACCTTACTTGAGGGCAGAGGCCCGTCCCCTGGCTCACCGCTGTCCCACCGTGTGCCACCCAGAGGGACACTGTTGCATGGCGCACCACTTCCAGGAGGCAGACATGGCTGACGTCCTTCTCTAACCACAATCTAACACGGCACACGACAGACACAAGCCTTCAGGACACAGAGGTTAAAAACGTTTCCATTCATTCTGTCATCCCTCACTTCTCTAATACAGCTCCCTAGGAGAAACGGGCCCCATTTATCTGTTTCTGCATCCTGAAACGGTGCCTGGCAAGAGTATGCTTCTAATGCAAGCTGCCGAAAACCCTGGCTACACAAACGCACCAGGAGAGGTTCACGCAAGGTTGCTCAGGTTTCACACAGGAGGTTAGAAAGCCAGGTTTGAAGAGAAAGACTGTTGGGTATACGACCCATGTGGAGGTAACTGGTTTTTAAATCTCTCTTTTTACACTCCACCTTCCTTCCAAAAAGACACCGACAGACAAGCCAGGACGAGACGTCAAGCAGAAGAGTGGGACCCTGGCAGAGGGAAAGTCACGACCAAGTTCTGCACAACCACTAAGCCCAAGCTACAAATTCCGCTGAGTGTTCCAGGGGCCAATAGGGAGATTACTGTTATAAAAACACCAAATTGTTGGTGGAATTAAGGGGGTATTCAGCGTGGAAAGCAGAAGCCAAAGGGGAAGCGCGAGTGTCTTTTAATAGCCACGGACCGCCAGGCAGAAAAAGAATAAACTTGCTCTGTGCTGCTGCAAAGCCCGGGACACAGCACAACGCACGCTGAGAGGACCGGAGGCTGGCACCCCCAGCACCACCAGCCAGCCCTCACTGACGCCCGCCCACCCGCCTCCCAGCCGCCGGCTCCCCACTCTCCCCCGCCGCACCACCCAGCCCCCCGCGCCCCCCGGCCCGCGTGCCGTCCTGCCCCTCCGCCTCTCCCCCGGGCGGGCTGGGCCTGGACCCGCTGTTCGTCCAGGGAGGTCAAGCGAGGGGCCCTCTCCCAGCCAGCAGCCCTGACCCCTTCCAGACCCGTCCCGGCCCCAGGCCGGGCTAGAGCCCATGTGAACTCTCCCCGCGCCCCCCACTTGGCTCCACAGCAGCTGACACAACCGGTAGCACCTCCCCTGCTGAGGTCACTCCGTGTTCACAACGGCCGGCGCGCGGAGGGAGTGAGGAGCCAGCTCCCACCCGACCCTGACCCCTGACCCCTGACCCGGGCCGTGGAGGAGGGGGCCCGCCGGGAGCGGACTGGAGCAGCCACACGTGGCGGGCAGGCTGGGGACCTGCCTGGAGCCCCGTCACCACGAGCCTCGACAGCAGTGCTGCTCACCTTTTCCGTGGCTGCGCTCCGATCTGCCGGACAGACTTCTCCTCGGTGTGGAAGAGCAGACTCCTCTGCGCAGTCGAGACGAGCAGCACCTTCTGGCTGTAGTCGAGCTGCACGATGGAAGCTGGCTCCTCCAGCATCAGGCGGGAGTGGCAGACGCCCTGCGGAGAGACGCCAGGTGAGGCCGGCCGCGCGGCGCGCTCCAGTGACCCGCACCAGCCTCACAGCACTGGCCCGCGTCCCTCCTGAGCCCGCGTTTCGGTCAATGTCTACCTTAAAACGAATGCTCTAATTCTCACCGGATCCAGTGTCAACCCACTGCAATGAAATTATTTGCAGAAGTCCTCACTAATGAGAAAACAGTCAGGGTTACCATCTATGTCAGGCTACATCAAGTTGGCCAAGAAACATTTAAAAATTCTGTATAATTTTTTTAAAATGTTCTCAGTACACGGTTCAAAGAAGAATCCATAAAGATTAAGCAGAAATATGTTGCACGATGTGTATTATTAATTCCAACAGAACACAATGGGACTTTCTATAATATTATTGTGACAACGGTCAAAGTCCACACTGCACTCCTCCTCCACAAAGAGTTCAAAGCAATCGTGGGGACGTCATATCCTTGCCTACTGAAAGGGTCAGAAGAAACAGGTTAGAAAGAAATTAAAATGGTATTAAGTATATTGAAGAACAAAGTAAAGTTCTAGAAGGCATTTGACTGCTAACACAAACTACATTTCTTGGTGTCAAATATCTGCTCCTATAAGCCACTCTTCTCCTGAACCCGTTTCTTTAATTGTTTAGAAATACTGATGCAATGCCATAGACCTTTGCAGGGAAAGAGGGAGCAGCAATCAGATCCATTGGTAAGATTTACATACAGTAAAATTCACCCTTTTTAGATATACAATTCTACGCATTTTGACCAATGCATTCAGTTATGTAACCACCAGCACAATCAAGACAGGGAAATCCCCACTACCCCGCAAACACCAAGGACATCAAGCCAGATTTCCCTCCCACCTTTGCAGTTATGCAGACTGTAGCTTTTCAATTTTTGACTTAGCTTGTAATGGAATTAAATTTATTGTACCGTATTGTGCAAAAACACACGTCTTTTTTGCAAATCTCATGAAATACCTGTGTCTTCAAAAAAAAAATGATCAGAACCTCAATAAAGCTGGGAAAAAATGATCTGAAGGCTAAGGACAGTGCTTTCTGCACGTGATTTTTCTCTCCATTTCCCGACATCATGCATGAGCAGTGTCCCCTCTGTGCAACTCAGGCTGGGGGAGTGACAGCAGGAAAGTACAAATATGGGGACCCTTAAAACCTTAACAAAATGTTTTCCTGGAGAGCAGCAGTTCTCAAAGTGTGGCCCACGGTCCCTGAGGGTCCCTAGGACCTCTCGAGGTCGAAACCATTTTCATTATAATACTAGGTTTTATCTGCCTTTTCCACCAAGCTGTGGTTTGTATTGATGGTTGGTAGAGCTACTGAAAGCTCAAATGGGCCCAAGATGAGCAGGGCACCAAAATCCGGTAGCTGCCACGGTGCCCTCAGCCACTGTGCACTTGCAGCAAAAACATGAATTTCACTTCAGAAGGTCTCTGATGCAGGAAAATGATAATTCCATCTTATCCTGACCCTTGTGTATGCCTATCTTTGTATTCTGTGTGACAAAACAGGGCATGCACGCAGCCCTCCTGCTGATGCTGAAGTACTTCGGTTCTCTCAAGGAGGAAGCACTTGTGCGATTGTATGAGCTGGGAGCTCAACCAGCTGCTTTTTTTCACAAAATACATTTTTACTTGAAATACTATAATTATTCAAACTTGGGTATCTGGCAGGCATTTTCTCAGAAAGAACAAAGTGAGCCTGTCAATTCAGGGAAAATAAGTGATAGTATTTGTTGCTGATAATAAAATGCAAGTTTACAAGTGAAGATTAGAATTTGAAAACTTGTATCCACCCTTGTGAACCTGACAGATTCCCAACAGCTAAAGACTTTTCTCATCAGAATGACGGCGATATTAACAAAGGTGCTTTCTTTGATATTATATAATTAAATGTTTCAACATTTGGAAGATGTGCATCACTCAGTAGATCAATATTTTCCAAGTGATCAACGCACGATGTTACAAAATCACACGTGGGTCAAGGAGCCATTCTAAGTGCAAGACAGACCAATGGACTTCACTGTAACAGAGTGAGAAAAATTCATCTGTATGCTTTCAGATTTCATGTTGTAACCAACCTTTAAAGAAACCACCATTAGTCAATTTGGGGATGTGATTAAAGAATATCCACAATTCTCTGGAAGGGCTATTAAAATACTCCTCCTGTTTCCCACTACATGTCTGTGTGAGGCCAGATTTTCTTTACCTACTCCAACCAAAACAATGTATTGTGACAGACTAAATGCAGAATCCAGCTGTCTTCTATTAAGGCAGACATTAAAGAGATTTGCAAAAATGTAAAGCCATGCTACTCTTGCAAACAGCAGTAGAAGTTTTGTTTTGCTTTGTTTTTTTTCAGCCACACCATATGGCTTGTGGGATCTTAGTTCCCCAACCAGGGACTGAACCCAGGCCCTCGGCAGTAAGAGTGCGGAGTCCTAACCACTGGACCACCAGGGAATTCTCAGCAGTAGTTTTGAAAATAGTTATTTTCACAAAAGTATGTTATTTATGTTAACATATAATGAGTTCATTATTTCAAAATAAAATTAATAAAAATTTTTTAATTTCTCAGTTTTAATTTCTAACATAGTGCACTCAGTAGATATAAAACCCATACAAACAAAATCTCTTTGCAATCCTCTTTTTAAGAGTATAAAGTGCAAAGGGGTCTTGGGACCAAAATGTTTGAGAACTACTGCTAGAGAACATTCGTAGAAGACAGGCCAGTCTCGGATCAGAGGGACTAAAAGTCATCCAGCTAGTAACTGCTGAATTCCTAGACGCACTAGGAATGACGGCTACAAATAAGAAAACGAAAGGACTGCGCCACCAAGGAGTTCATTCTAACTGAGCAGAGGTATGACAAAACAAAGCACAGGCAGGCATAAAGCCACACGCGCAATGGGAGCACACCCTAGGTTTGAAATTGAGCTCTGTCAGGCATCAGCTCATGACTGGATCCCTTGGAGCCTGGGTTTCTTATCTACTGACTGAAGATCAGCACACACAGCTTAGGGCTCTGTTGTGAGGCTTAAATAAAATGACAAATACGAGGGTGGGGCTAGGTTCCCTGCTGCCACCAACCCTCCTCCTTTCCCACCACTCTCTCCCACACAACCAGAGCTTGGCTGGGGCGAGCTCACCACCCACTGGAAGCACTGGCCTCCGTCCACAGTGTGGACAGAGAATATTGCCCGCCACACGGATGAACAAAGGATGCTGCAGCTATCAGCCACTGTGGCCGCCCCCAACAGTGCAGCTGACGGGGTTCAGGACGCAAGAGAACAGGATACTTCCTGGCCCTAGACAGTTAAGGTGTGTATCAAAGGAATGATTTCAATGAGCCCAGACTCTGCTATCTTCCCATACATAGAAAAGCGCTGAAGTCATTAACTTGAGATGTTTGTTTTTTCTTTAATTAGCAGAAATCTTGATGTTCAACTACCTGGTTTGTTTTTGCAAAACTCCTATATATCCTGGCTCTTCCCTTATCTCTTTGGAGCAGTCCCTCAGAGTCATGTGAGAGACTGTCTATGGGCTTAAGTCCTCAGTAAGTCCGCTGAATAAAAATTCTCGACTTTTAGGTTGTGTTTTTTTTTTCAGTCGACAATAGTCATGACTGTGAAACGCTTCACATCCTCCTACAAACTCTTCAAGGAATTAGGTTTGATAGTGGCTACTTTTCTAATTGGTAGCAATAGAAAACAGGAGAATGAAAAAAGTGTATGTTCCAGAAGAAACAAAGGCCAATTCTTTAGATACAGAAGTAGAAGCTTATAAAGCATTAGAAAAGCCCTTGAAAGAAAATGTTACAAACAACAGTTGAGATTAGAAAGGGACAATGGGGAGTTCCTGGTGCCCTAGAGGTTGGGATTCCACACTTTCACTGCTGTGGCCTGGGTTCACTGCTGTGGCCTGGTTGGGGGAACTGAGATCCCACAAGCCAACTGGCACGGCAGACAAAAAAAAAAAAATAGGGACAATAATCAAGAATTCAAGTTGACCAACTACTATAATTTCTCCAAATATGAGACAACCAATATTTCTGAAAATAGTTTTACCTGATCTAGATCCAGAGAAGAATAGACAATTTTCCCTTTGTCATCTCCAGAGAACAATTTCATTCCATTGGGGCTCCAAGCCAGAGCTGTTATGCTATTCTTGTGAATACCAGTGACGTCAAATCTCCGAAGCTATGAATAAACGATGAAAATACACACAAGAAAAAGACAAGGATAAACACTGTGAGATGTGAACAAGGTGGTACGCAATCCCTCCTGTTTATGGAAAAGCGGGTGTTCCCAAGTTGTTTCCATGCAAAAACCTGCACAAGGGTCCACCTGTCTATTTACCTTTAAAATTGACAGAGAAGAGAGGGAGAATATTAAGCAAAATTACCCATATATGCTTTTTGCCAAGTGTCCTACCAGGAACAAAAATGTCATCTGATGATAAAGAGCACAGAGTGAGGCTTTTCTGAGCAAGTATTTTCTTGGCAGATGAGGACTCCTCATTTTAAAAGACATGAGGAATTTGCCAAGAAGTTAAGAAATGCTAAAACGATTAGTACTTACCTGTTTATTTCTCCCTGGCAACGAGGACACAAGTTGAAAGACTGCAACCCTCCCAGAGGCTGTGCCTGCAGCCACCAGGTCATCGAAGCAGCTCAGCAGTTTCACCACCGTGATGGATTCCGTTTTCCCCTGAAAGAGGAAACATTCAAAAACAAATGGGCCATAATTCAAAGAGTCATGTACCACAATGTTCATTGCAGCGCTATTTACAATAGCCAGGACATGGAAGCAACCTAAGTGTCCATCAACAGATGAATGGATAAAGAAGATGTGGCACGGGCTTCCCTGGTGGCGCAGTGGTTAAGAATCCGCCTGCCAGTGCAGGGGACACGGGTTCGAGCTCTGGTCCGGGAAGATCCCACATGCCGCGGAGCAACTAAGCCCATGCACCACAACTACTGAGCCTGCATTCTAGAGCCCGCGAGCCACAACTACTGAAGCCCATGTGCCTAGAGCCCGTGTTCCACAGCAAGAGAAGCCACCACAATGAGAAGCCCGCGCACCGCAATGAAGAGCAACCCCCACTCGTCACAACTAGAGAAAGCCCACGTGCAGCAATGAAGACCCAACACAGCCAAAAATAAATAAATAAATTTAAAAAAAAAGAAGATGTAAACAAGATGTGGCACGTATATACAATGGAATATTACTCAGCCATAAAAAGAAACGAAATTGAGTTATCTGTAGTGAGGTAGATGAACCTAGAGTCTGTCATGCACAGTGAAGTAAGTTAGAAAGAGAAAAAAAAATACCGTATGCTAACACATATATATGGAATCTAAAAAAAAAAAAAAAGGTTCTGAAGAACCTAGGGGCAGGACAGGAATAAAGACGCAGATGTAGAGAATGGACTTGAGGACACAGGGAGGGGGAAGGGTAAGCTGGGACGAAGTGAGAGAGTGGCATGGACATATATACACTACCAAATGTAAAATAGTTAGTGGGAAGCAGCCGCATAGCACAGGGAGATCAGCTCGGTGCTTTGTGACCACCTAGAGGGGTGGGATAAGGAGGGTGGGAGGGAGATGCAAGAGGGAGGAGATATGGGATACGTGTAGTATATGTATAGCTGATTCACTTTGTTATCAAGCAGAAACTAACACACCACTGTGAAGCAATTATACTCCAATAAAGATGTTAAAAAAAAAACAAACAGAAAAACAAAACAAATGGGCCTGTCACCAGGCCAGCTTTCAGACTATGAAACATTACCTACCAATGGAATGTAAAACCTCATTGGACTGCAGCCTATATATATTCCTGATTGAAAATGTATACAATTCAGACAGATAATTAATCTCTTTTTCTTTCTAGGTTTTTTTATCTTTGAAATGACAATTGTTTTCTTTTTTTTTTGGCTGTGCTACACAGCATGTGGGATCTTAGTTCCCCGACCAGGATTTGAACCTGCATCCCCTGCACTGCAAGTGCAGAGTCTTAACCACTGGACCACCAAGGAAGTCCCTGAAATGACAAAATTTTAAAACTGCATTTCTGAGAAAGGAAATACTGATCAATCAAGAATGAATACACTGAGCTCTTATCAAGAAAGTACTAAGGAACTTGGATAAGAGAGGTAGTTCCCCTCAAAACTGGAGTCTGGCGTCAGAAGAGCTATCCCAGACCCAAGCTCTCCTTTCTTCTCGCTCAACGTGGACAAGTCATCCACCGACTGTAGTCCACGGTGTGTACCTGCCACACAGGCTTGCTTGAGGATCAATGAGACAATACATTTGAGAGTGCTTTATAAACTGATTCCTGGCGTGTTTTGGTTCTCAGATCAATAATCACATTAAGTAACACTAACTCAAGCTTAATACATTGGTTTATTAAAAAGCACATGTCAGGCACTGAATACAGATATTCGGGCTTCCAGAGCATCTGAATGATCATTTTTCATTTTGAAACCACTCATTCAGAAAAATTACACAACCATTTCGACCTTGCTAAGACATATGGCAAGATCTTCAGTAAGCCATTTTGATCCCCGATGCAGTAATTCAGATGGCAGTCAATCTGTCAAATACGCAAGCTTCCCCTCTGCATTCAGGGTACTGAGTCAGCTGCTATGGTAATACACAGTAGGGCGCAGGCCCGCCCTCTCAAAGCTGAGCTGTAGCGATGAGACATGCACATGGAGAGCTGCCCCCCACGAGTGGGGGTGGCAGTGACTGAGCTCACTTTCATCTGCCACTTTACAGCTTGCAGCGTATGTTCATGGGCTATAAATACACTTGGTGCCACATCGTGATACAGGGTAAGGGACCTGGATCTTAAGCTACAGGCAGGAAAAGGGGGACCCCTGAAGATGCCTGCTTTTGCAGGTGTATCAGTCAGAGGTGTTTCTGGTAACCCCATTAGGAACAGGATGGAAGGAGGAAGGCGTGGGACCAGGCATGAGGACCAGCTGGGAGCCTCCTGCGATAGTTCAGGTGGAGGTAGTATGCGCCCGGTCAAGGGAAGTGGCAAACTGAACAGGTGCAAGGGCAGTAAACCCTGACGAGGAAAGAAGAGTATGCAGACCCGGGCAGAAGGAGGGCAGCGGTGATGAACAGAGCACATCGGCTCTCTCTGTACGGGACGCTCTCTCAGTCACGCGTGTCCTGTGCTGGGCAACCTGCTCAGCGCTTCACAGGCGTTATCTCCTGGGGTCCTCAAACCACCAAGAGGGCAGGTGCTGGAGTTATCCTCATTTTACAAAGGTGAAGTGATTTGTCTCAGGTCACAAAGCTAGAGAGAATCAAAAGTCAGGACTCACGCCCAAGTGTGACCCTACAGGGGCCCTGCTCTGCCTCGCTGCCCTATGCCTTCTGAGCAGATCCATGGCCGTGGAGATGGAAGGTGTGGTCGGCTTTGGACAAGAAGGAGAATGAAAGGAGTGCGGGAATGTGAGTGATGGTTCCATCTCTGCTTTGAGGGAAGAAAGGGACATAACATGCTTTAGATGTGTATCGTCTGACATGGCAACAGAATGTTAAAAAGAGAATATTTTTCCTGGGAATTTGTAATTATAAAAACTGCTACTACATCAGGAATCAAAAATCACTTATTGGAGATCTTGCCACACCATAGCACAAAATCAAAACGGTTGTGTAATTTTTCTGAATGAATGGTTTCAAAATAAAAATCATTGCTCAGATGAGCTGGAAGCCTGAATATCTACATGCAATGCTTGTACACGTGCTTTTAATAAACCAATGTACTAAACTTGACTTAACGTTACTTAAAATGATTATTAAATAGATTTGGTTCTTGACTTAAGAACCAAAACATCCGAAGAATCAGATTATCAATATCTAACTATACTTCAGACAGAAACAAAATATGAAGTTTCAACTTCTCACAGTATAACACTCTAGCTATTCTGAAAAACATTCCTCTCCAAACACCTAGAAATGTTGAATAAGACACATAAAACATTCTTTTAAATGCATAGCTGATCTCTAGAAAGTAAAGAAAATCTACAAGAGCCAAAAACAAAAATACTACTGTCAAACTAGAACAGAAGCCAGCCCGGAAGCTACAGGCTACATAGGGCAATCCGGCCGACACCCAGACCCCTGACTCTCTGAGGTGAGCATGGTTAATGCAGACAAGGCCTCAGGCCAGGCGAGGTGGGGAGCTGGAACCGACAGCCCCTGCTACAGCCAGAATCCCTGAAGACCTAACTCTCAGTGAAAGTGTAACCGAGGGAAAAATCCATTTGCTGGGAAATGAGGCTGACAAGGACCTTTGTCTTATCTCAGGCACTGACTGGAGTGAATAAAAAAGAATGGTTCCTAAGACTCTGTAATCACAAAGCTGCCGTATCCGGCACCAGAGTTTGAATTTATTCTCCCTTCCCACTGAAAAGAACCTTCATGCCAGGCACTTTACCTGACACGCTTCCGTGTTTGCAGCACTCCAAGGTGGCTGGCAGAGTGACCATCAACCCCATCTGTGGAACACAGTCTCAACCCAGGGCCCTCAGCGCTCCCACATATTAGGATCAGCCACATAGCTCACAATCAGACATGACCACAGGGAAATAGGTCCCCTCAAGAAGAATCAACTAAAGAAAGCAATAACAGAATTGGACAACTCCTCATCCCGACTCAAGTATTTCATTTAGAGTGAGGAGACCCAGAACATAAAAGAAATATGCTTAACGGGAGGGATAGATTGGGAATTGGGGATTAACAGATACACACTACTATATATAAAATAAACAACAAAGACCTACTGTATAGCACAGGGAACTATATTCAATATCTTGTAATAACCCATGATGGAAAAGAATCTGAAAAAGAATATATAACTGAATCACTTTGCTATACACCTGAAACATTGTAAATCAACTATGCTTCAGTAATAAAAAAGAAATATGCTTAAAAATGTTAAAGAAATGTAAAAAGAAATCGAAACATAAGACCAAACTATTATCAGAAATAACAGAAATGAAAAAGAATCAAAAGGATGTAACATCTCAGGGGCAGACTAAACAGCAGCCTAGTTACAGGTGAAAGAAAATTACTGAACTAGATGACAGATCTGTGTGGCAAAGAAAAGATAAAAAATACGACAGATAAGAGTCATAGAGAATAGAACATGAAGGTCCAACCTACATCTAATTGGGATTCCAGAAGGAAAGAAAACAGAGGATAAGAGAAGGAAACGTCTTCAGCGATAAGGGCTAAAAATTATCCAAAACTGATGAAAGACCTATATCCTCAGGAGCACGAGCCTTGAACAAGACTCATGAAAAGAAATACACACATACACATCTTGTAGTGAAACAGTAAAACCTCAAAGGCAATGAGAAGATATTAATATGTCAGAGAAAAAAGGGAAATAACTAAATATGAACAATTATTAACAAAAGACATCTCAACAATGGATGTTGAGATGTATCATCCTCAAAGTGCTAAGAGGAAAAAACTGTTAGCCTTGAATAGTATACCTCTAAACAATTCAACGACAGAGAGACATTCAGACAAACAAAAAAATCAAGAGTACTTACCACCAAAAGACTTCAACACAAGAACTACTAAAGGATGTACTCCAGGGCTTCCCTGGTGGCGCAGTGGTTAAGAATCTGCCTGCCAATGCAGGGGACACGGGTTCGAGCCCTGGTCTGGGAAGATCCCACACACCGCGGAGCAACTAAGCCCGTGCGCCACAACTACTGGGCCTGTGCTCTAGAGCCCATGTGCCACAACTACTGAGCCTGCGCTCTAGAGCCCGCGAGCCACAACTACTGAGCCCACGTGTCACAACTACTGAAGCCCGCACGCCTAGAGCCCATGCTCCGCAACAAGAGAAGCCACCGCAATGAGAAGCCCACGCACCGCAACGAAGAGTAGCCCCCTCTCACCGCAACTAGAGAAAGCCTGCGCGCAGCAACGGAGACCCAATACAGCCAAAAATAAATAAATAAAATAAATAAATTTATTAAAAAAAAAAAAGAACTCATGAGGAGAGAAACAGTCTACTGTATTTACTATTATTCTTCCTTCATTACTGATGTTCCAAGTTTCCTTCTGGTATCGTTTCTCGTTTGCCTAAAGAACTTCCTGAAGCAATTATTTAGAGCAGGTCTGCTGGCAATGAATCCCCCTAGTTTTCCTTCATCTGAGAAATATTTTTATTTCACTTTCTTTCCTAATAGATATTTTTATTGGGTAAAAATTCTGAGCTGACCATTCTTTTCTTTCAACACTTTATAAATGTTGTACCACTGTCTTCTAGCCTCCATAGTTCCTGATGAGAAATTTGCGGTCATTCAAATCATTGTCCCTTACAGGTAATGTGTCATTCTCTGGCTACTTTTAAGATTTCTCTTTGTCTTTAGTTTTTAGAAGTCTGATTAGGATATGTCTGGGCATGGATTTCTTTGGTCTATCCTGTTAGGGGTTCACTGCTGGATTCATAAGTCTTTTTTGTTAAGTGCTGAAGTATTTGAGAGATCTCAGATATATTAATCCATAACCATAGTTTTAAAGATTAACTATGTAATGGTTTTAAATGTGTGGGGAATTTGAGCAGTCAAATCCATAAGCTATTAAATAAAGAAAAGAAATAGCAAGAGTTTTAATTTTCATACAAAAAATACAAATATAAACTCTAGAGCCAATCTGCCCAAGTTCAGACAATGGTGCCACCACTTCCTAACCACCTCACAAGTCACTCAACCTCTCTGTACCTCAGTTGTCTCCCTGGTAAAATGGGGATGAGAAAACATCATCTACCTCACAGAGTCTTGTGAGGATGAAATGCGTTAATATATGTAAAGGTTTACAATAATGCCTGGCACATAGTAAGTGCTATATGCATGCTAACCATTTGTGTTATTTTAAATTGAGTATAGAGGCTTAACAAAAACTAACTTTTTAAGTTAAACTTTAATTTAAGTTGAATATTGATTAAAATATAGATATTTGTAAATACTTCTCTTAAACACAAAAGCCTTGTCTTAGGCTGTAAAAGTCCACTAACCACAGGCAGAGTAGAACCCCATGAGGCTGTGAGGCAGGAGCCACTACTCAGTCACCCTTGAGTCTCTCACAAAACCCGAGCACTCGTAAATCACAGATATCAACTCAGCGGGTGAATTCAGTCCACCTCCCCAACAACTACAATACACGGAGATGCCTGAGTCAACCAGCACAGAACAGAGGTCGGTCAAGACCCCAATGGCAGTCCTCTACAGAAGTGACCTCCTTTAAGATGCACGTGTTCTGGCAGCCAGCCAACATTGATCCTGTTTTCACAATAATTTCGCCAGAATAGCTAGTGATTATTTGAGTAAGTCAGGTAAGGTATTTTGAGAAACAAAACACGTAGGAAACACGTAGAGGGACTTCCCTGGTGGTCTGGTGGCTAAGAGTCCACGCTCCCACTGTAGGGGGCACAGGTTCGATCCCTGGTCGATGAACTAAGATCCTGCATATCGCATGGTGCAGCCAAAAAAAAAAACAAAAGAAAACACTTAGAAAAACATGCCTACTTTCAAAGTTTTCTATTAAGTGTTAAACACTATAATGTTCTCTCTTAAAGTAACTCTGGATTTTTGGAGGCAGGAAAAAAAGTTAAAACATCAACATTTTTAGCTGTACTCCACCTCAATTAAAAATGGTCGTAAAGTATTGTTTGGCAAGGGCACTCAGGCCATATTCTAGCAAATCAGAAGTAAATTACCCCGTCCTGGAGCTCACAAGCATGTTAAACGTTAGCCAGGGCTCACACATGCTTAGGTGAGGACAAGCACGACTCACCTCAAAGTTGTACTTCTTCATCTGGTTCAAGTGCCGGCAGTACAGGTAGAGCATGCCAATGCTACTGCCCACGGCAATGTAGTCCCCGTTGGCGTCCAGGGCCGTGAGGTAGACCACTATGGAGCGGAACCCCTTCTGGATCTTTGTGGGAATGGCATTGAGGAGATAGTACAAAGGACAGAACTCTCTGAATGTAATAGACTCTGATACGGATGCCATGGCCAACGTTTCCACAGATGATCTTCAAGCAGGACAAGGAATTTTAACTGGCATCTAGGAAAACCTGGGGGCTAAAGAACAAGGCATTATAATGTTTTCAACATCTAGTCATGCAAAGAGAAGTCAGGTATAATAGTGGGAACGAGGAACTTTCAGGTGGGTATGAATTATAGTCAGAGCTGAATTAAACAGAGAAAGTAAAACAAGTGTCATTAAGATCACTTTTGAGCATATTAATTCAAAACTCACTTTAATATGTGCTGGCCCCTGTAATTTATATTGTGATAAATGCTATGGAGGAGAAGGGGTGGAAAAAGTATTAAAAATAGTTCTTAATCTCAAGTAGTTTATGATCTAGTTAAGGAGGCAAAAGAAACTGAAGAGACATAAAACCAGATGTGATTAGGTGCTAATCTGTGGGTCTTAATGAGAAGAGGGAGAGAGCAGTGTGGACTAGAGTGTGGAGAAAGCTTCACCAGAAACATCCAGAATTCTGAAGCCCACCAGGAAGGACAGCATGTGGAAAAGAGGAATTCCCTGGCAGTCCGCACTTCCACTGCAGGGGGCACAGATTCGATCCCTGGTCGGGGAACTAAGATTCCGCAAGCCACATGGCCAAAAAAAAAAAAAGCGCGTGGAAAAGAAACAGTAAAGACACTGCACTAGGAGAACAGTGGACCAATCCAGACGTAGGAATAAGCTCACTGTGTCGAGGTGGTGGAGAAACATGTCCCCCGGCTGGATAGCCACAGCCTCCACAGCACTCAGAACCTCAGCTACACAACACCTCCTATCTGTTCTGCACTGACACCCACACCTCCGGAAAATTTGGATTCAAAGCTTCCCTCAATAAAGGGAAGCATGTTATATATCATCACACAGCGTGTTATACTTTATGAAGTGTTCATTCACCCATTTAATCCTTACCCTAAAAACTTTTACATGGTTTTGGAAGTCCCAGCCACGGCAATCAGAGAAGAAAAAGAAATAAAAGGAATACAAATTGGAAAAGAAGTAAAACTGTCACCATTTGCAGATGACATGAGACTATACATAGAAAATCCTAAACATGACAGCAGAAAACTACTAGAACTAATCAATGAATTTGGTAAGGTTGCAGGATACAAAATTAATGCACAGAAATCTCTTTCATTCCTATGCACTAACAATGAAAGATCAGAAAGAGAAATTGAGGGAAGAATCCCATTTACCATCGCAACAAAAAGAAAAATATACCTGGGAATAAACCTACCTAAGGAGGCAAAAGACCTGTACTCAGAAAACTATAAGACACTGATGAAAGAAATCAAAGATGACGTAAACAGATGGAGAAATACACCATGTTCCTGGATTGGAAGAATCAATATTGTGATAACGACTATACTACCCAAAGCAATCTACAGATTCAATGCAATCCCTATCAAATTACCAATGGCATTCTTCACAGAATTAGAACAAAAAATTTTACAATTTGTATGGAAACACAAAAGACCCCGAATAGCAAAGCAATCTTGAGAAAGAAAAGCAGAGCTGGAGGAATCAGGCTCTCCAACTTCAAACCGTACTACAAAGCTACAGTAATCAAGACAAGTATGGTACTGGCACAAAAACAGAAATATAGATCAATGGTACAGGATAGAAAGCCCAGAGATAAACCCACATACATATGGTCACCTAATTTAGGACAAAGGAGGCAAGAACATACAGTGGAGAAAAGACAGCCTCTTCAATAAGTGGTGCTGGGAAAACTGCACAGCTACATGTAAAAGAATGAAATTAGAACACTCCCTAACACCATACACAAAAATAAACTCAAAATGGATTAAAGACCTAAATGTAAGACCAGACACTATAAAACTCTTAGAGGAAAACATAGGAAAAACACACTTTGACATAAACCACAGCAAGATCTTTTTTGACCCACCTCCAAGAGTAAAGGAAATAAAAACAAAAATAAACAAATGGGACTTAATTAAATCTAAAAGCTTTTGCCCAGCAAAGGAAACCATAAACAAGACGAAAAGACAACCCTCAGGATGGGAGAAAATATTTGCAAACAAAGGAACAGACAAAGGATTAATCTCCAAAATATACGAACAGCTCATGGAGCTCAATATCAAAAAAACAAACAACCCAATTGAAAAATGGGCAGAACTAAATAGACATCTCTCCAAGGAGGACATACAGATGGCCAAGGGGCACATGAAAGGATGCTCAGCATCACTAATTATTAGTGAAATGCAAATCAAAACTACAATGAGGGGACTTCCCTGGTGGCACAGTGGTTAAGAATCCACCTGCCAATGCAGGGGACACAGGCTCGATCCCTGGTCCTGGAAGATCCCACATGCCACGGAGCAACTAAGCCCATGTGCTTAGTTGAGCACTGCACTCTAGAGCCCACGCGCCACAACTACTGAAGCCTGCATGCCCTAGAGCCCACACACTGCAACTACTGAGCTGGTGTGCCTAGAGCCCATGCTCCACAACAAGAGAAACCACCGCAATGAGAAGTCCGCGCACCGCAACAAAGAGTAGCCCCCGCTCGGCAACTAGAGAAAGCCCGTTAGCAGCAACGAAGACCCAACTCAGCCAAAAAAAACCAAACAAACAAAAAACAACTACAGTGAAGTATCACCTCACACGGGTCAGAATGACCATCATCAAAAAATCTACAGGGGGCTTCCCTGGTGGTGCAGTGGTTGAGAATCTGCCTGCCAATGCAGGGGGCACAGGTTTGAGCCCTGGTCTGGGAAGATCCCACATGCCGCGGAGCAACTAGGCCCGTGAGCCACAACTACTGAGCCTGCGCGTCTAGAGCCTGTGTCCCGCAACAAGAGAGGCCGCGACAGTGAGAGGCCTGCGCACCGCGATGAAGAGTGGCCCCCGCTTGCCGCAACTAGAGAAAGCCCTCGCACAGAAACGAAGACCCAACACAGCCATAAATAAATAAATAAATAAATAAATAAATAAATTTATTAAAAAAAAAAAAAAACTACAGGGTTTCCCTGGTGGCGCAGTGGTAATAGTCCGCCTGCCAATGCAGGGGACACGGGTTCGATCCTTGGTCCAGGAACATCTCACATGCCGCAGGGCAACTAAGCCCATGCGCCACAACTACTGAGCTTGCGCTCTAGAGCCTGCAAGCCACAACTACTGAAGCCCATGCACCTAGAGCCCGTGCTCCACAAGAGAAGCCACCACAATGAGAAGCCCGCGCACCGCAACAAAGAGCAGCCCCGCTCGCCGCAACCAGAGAAAGCCCACATGCAGCAGCAAAGACCCAACTCAGCCAAAAATAAATAAATAAAATAAATAAATGTATTTTTAAGAAGTCTACAAACAATAAATGCTGGAGAGGGTGTGGAGCAAAGGGAACCCTCTTGCACTGTTGGCGGGAATGTAAATTGATACAGCCACTGTGGAGAACAGTATGGAGATTCCCTAAAAAACTAGAAATAGAACTACATATGACCCAGCAATCCCACTACTGAGCATATACCCTGAGAAAACCATAACTCAAAAGGACACATGTACCCCAACTGGTTCATTGCAGCACTGTTTACAATAGCCAGGACATGGAAACCACCTAAATGTCCAAAGACAGATGAATGAATAAAGAAGATGTGGTACATATATACAATGGAATATCACTCAGCCATAGAAAGGAATGAAGTCGGGTCATTTGCAGAGATGTGGATGGACCTAGAGTCTGTTATACAGAGTGAAGTAAGCCAGAAAGAGAAAAACAAATATTGTATATTAACGCATATATGTGGAATCTAGAAAAATGGTACAGATGAACCTATGTGCAGGGCAGGAATAGAGACGTAGACGTAGAGAATGGACATGTGGACACAGGAGGGGAAGGGGTGGGTGGGACGAAATGGGAGATTAGAATTGACATAAATACACTAACATGCGTAAAATAGATAGCTTGTGGGAACTTGCTATAAAGCACAGGAAGCTCAGCTCGGTGCTCTGTGACGACCTAGATGGGTGGGTTGGGAGGGGGTGGGAGGGAGGTCCAAGAGGGAGGGGATATATGTATGCACATAGCTGACTCACTTCATTGTACAGCAGAAACCAACACAACGTTGTAAAGCAATTATATTCTAATGTAAAACAAAAACACTTTTACATAAGCTACTGAGGGCCAGAGGGTCACAAGACTTGCTCAAGACCACACGGGCAAGACCTGAATCTAGGCCTTTGCCCTTCAAGGCCTCAGCCCTTTCCAAAGGACTCTCTATCACATCCCCACCCCCTGCTTCTCCTTCTCCACACATCCTCTTCCTCTGCTGCTGATGGCCATCGCTGCCTGGCCCCTCCACCACTGGTCTGTAAGCCCAAGAGCAGAGGCCACATTCACCTCACTTACCCCTCTAGCCCCTGGAACCTAGAAAAGGGTCAGGCACATCGGAGGCACTAAGTATTAATTAATTTATTTTTTTATAAATTTATTTATTTTATTTATTTATGTATTTTCGGCTGCATTGGGACTTCGTTGCTGTGCGCGGGCTTTCTCTAACTGCTGAGAGCAGGGGCTACTCTTCGTTGCGGTGCGCGGGCTTCTCACTGCGGTGGCTTCTTTTGTTGTGGAGCACGGGCTCTAGGTGCGCGGGCTTCAGTAGGTGCAATATGCGGGCTCAGTAGTTGTGCCTCGCAGGTTCTAGAGTGCAGGCTCAGCAGCTGTGGCGCATGGGCCTAGTTGCTCCGCAGCATGTGGGATCCTCCCGGACCAGGGCTCGAACCCGTGTCCCCTACATTGGCAGGCGGACTCTCAACCACTGCGCCACCAGGGAAGTCCCACACTAAGTATTTATTGAATAAATGAATGAGTTATAAAAAAGGAAAATCTGCAAGGAAGGAGTGAGCTCAAGAATGGAAAAGAAACAAAATATCATCTTTTCTCCAATATGGCCCCAGTTCAATGCTGGAATAAAAATCCTCTAGATCATTTTCAGACTCCTATTTCATTTGACAGCCACAATAGACAATACATACAGTGAAGCAGGCAGGGTAACTTACAAGCACCTTTCCTAAAGGTAAGCAAACAGTAATAAGTCCCTCTGCGATGGTTAAGAACATTAATATACCCTCTTTTAGCAGAAGTTGAAGCTCTGGGAGGTTCAGAAATTTGCCCAGGGTCATATAATTTTAAGTGGAATTTTGACGGTGAACGTTGATCCTGTCCATACAGCAGCATACTTCATAAATTTACAACTTTGTAAGGTCAAGACTGCCTTGGCTAAAAGATATCCATGCTCCCCAATCTTTGGTTTGTACAAGTACTCCAGAGAGGTGGGCAAAACCCACATGACCCCAAAATCAAATGAAAATGAAACGGCTATCAGGCAAACACAAGCGAGAACAGCCGCAGTCAGACACCTTGGGAAAGCACGTAGATCATTGTAAGGAGGACACTAACACCAAACTAACAATGAAAATAGCAACAATGGTAAAACAGTGAACACTATTACTTAACGGAAACTGTTTTAGCGCACGAACTCATTAAATCCTCACAAAAAACCTCAGGAGGTTGGCACCACTGTTATCTCCACCTTACAGGCGAGAAATGTTCTCATTTCAACAGTTCCTCTCCAGCTTCAAGCAGAAGGGCGTCACAGGAGCAGGAAAAGATGTATTTCCTTGATGGGTGTGTGCACACAAACACTGATGCGCCATGATTTACGTGATATTTTTAAAATAAAATTTCATTTTTATAGAAGTTATAAATGTTCACTATCAGAAATGTAACAATATAGAAAAGTACAAAGAATGAAATAAATGCCACTCATAATCCCATCATAGAGACATGTTACATATATAGATAGGGTATAGCTACATGTGTGTAAACACACAGTTTTTCACTTAATAAATCATGAGCATTTGCCATGTCATTAAATACTTCCCTAGAATAAGATTTTTAGTGACCATATAAAAAAACTGCAGAGAACACGCTATATTCATAAACCAAGAGAACATGCTATATTCATAAACCAAGATTTTCTCAAAGTGTTTTAATTTCCACTTTAGCTGATGAGATCTCCTAGGAAGCAAGCAGAGGTACTAAGCACTTCACAAATGTCAGCTGATATTAATTCCTCCTTTAAAAGTCTTTTTCCTCAAAGTAGCTCTGTCAAATTATGACATTTAGATTTCAAAAACTCATTCCCTTGAACTGATACTATTCACTGAGAGTTCCATAATCTCTACACAGAAGGGGCTTTGAGGTTGCAGTCTGGTTAGAAGGGGGCAGAGGACTTGCCTCGAAACCGCACTTGTAAAGCAGGCACACTAGTCTCACTTAGAAAATATGTTTATTTGAGGTGGCTTAGGCAGTATTAGAGGATAATATGGAAGGTCAGAGTCTCTGGAACCATCTCCTTGGCACAATCAGTGATCATACAACCAAAAGCAACTTCAAATGTGTAAGAAGGGAGTGCAGGACTCGCTGGCCAAACTACATTAAAAACTATCATAATTCTGTAGCAGGTAACAGACAGCATAATCAAATTTTGGATCAAAATTATTTAAGCTGAGAGCTTCCCTGGTGGCGCAGTGGTTGAGAATCTGCCTGCCAATGCAGGGAACACGGGTTCGAGCCCTGGTCTGGGAAGATCCCACATGCCGCGGAGCAACTGGGCCCGTGAGCCACAATTACTGAGCCTGCGCGTCTGGAGCCTGTGCCCCGCAACAAGAGAGGCCGCGATAGTGAGAGGCCCGCGCACCGCGATGAAGAGTGGCCCCCACTTGCCGCAACTAGAGAAAGCCCTCGCACAGAAACGAAGACCCAACACAGCCAAAAATAAATTAATTAATTAAAAAATCCTTCCCTCTAAAAAAAGAAAAAAAAAATTATTTAAGCTGAAACCCTAGCATTCATCCATGATTTCTCCCTCTCCCTCACCCCTACAGTAATCCCTCACCTTGTTCCATCAGCTCTATGTCCTAACCTACCTCACAGCTGGCCCCTTCTCACCAACTCTGTGGCCATGCCTGAGATAAAGCCAGTACACCTCTCACTTGGACCACTGCATTGTTCTTGTAACAACTGCTCTCCTGCTTCCACACCTGTCCCTGGAATCCAGATTCATACAGAGCAGTCAGAATAAGCTCTCTGACTTCAACAAAATTAAAAACTTTTGTGCTCCGAAGGACACCATCAAGAAAAGTAAAAAGACAACCCACAGAATGAGAGAAAATACTTGTTAATCATACATCTGACAAAGGACTCGTATCCAGAATATATGAGAAACGCCTAAAACTTAATAATTAAAAGGTAATTTTTAAGTGGGCAACAGATCTGAATAGACATTTCTCCCCGGAAGACATACAAATGGCCAATAAGCACATGAAAAGATGCTCAATATCATTAATCATCAGGGAAAATGCAAAACAAAACCACGAGATATCACTTCACACTCACTAGGATGGCTATAATCAAAAAAACAGATAAGTGTTAACAAGGATGTGGAGAAACTGGAACCCTCATACATTGTTGGTAGAAAATAAAATGTGGCAGTCACTGGCAGTTCCTCAAAAGGTTAAACATACAGTTACCATATGACCCAGCAATTCTACTCCTAGTTACATACCTAAGAGAAATGAAAACATATGTCTACACAAAAACTTGTATACAGAATTTCATAGTACTATTCATAAAAGCCAAAAAGTAAAACAACCCAACTGTCCATCGACTGATGAATGGATAAACAAAACATGGTATATCCATGCAACTGACTATTATTCAGCAATAAAAAGGAATGAAGTACTGATATATGCTACAATATGATGAACCTTGAAAACATTATGCTAAGTGAAAGAAGCCAGACACGAAAGACCACACATTTGCGTGATTCCATTTATATGAAATAGCAAATGGCCAGAATAAGCAAACCTATAGACAGAAAGTACAGCAATGATTGCCTGAAGCCGAGAGAAGAGAGTGGGGGTGGGGATGACTGCTAAAGGGTATGGTGTTTCTTTTTAGGGTGGTATGTCCTAAAACTGATTGTTACATAACTCTGTGAATATACTAAAAAACACTGAACTGTACACCTTGAATGGTTAATATATATGGTATGTGAAATCTCAATGAAGCTATTACCCCAAAAAACCAAACAAAACCCAAAAAACAAAACAAAACAAAAAAAGCAGAATCAGCTCTCCAACATGCATTCATAACAAAAACTTCAGTAAACCAGAAACAGAGGGGAACTTCCTCAACCTGATAAGGAATATCTACAAAAAAAACCCAACAACTAACATCATACTTAATGTTGAGAAACTCAGAGCTTCCCCAACTGGGCTTCCCTGGTGGCGCAGTGGTTAAGAATCCACCTCCAATGCAGGGGGACACGGGTTCGAGCCCTGGTCCACGAAGATCCCACATGCCGCGGAGCAACTAAGCCCGTGCGCCAAAACTGCTGAGCCTGCACTCTACAGCCCATGTGCCACAACTACTGAAGCCCATGCGCCTAGAGCCCGTGCTCCACAACGAGAAGGCACCGCAATGAGAAGCCCACGCACCGAAACAAAGAGTAGCCCACGCTCAACGCAACTAGAGAAAGCCCGCGCGCAGCAATGAAGACCCAATGCAGCCAAAAATAAAAAATAAATAAGTAAATATATTAAAAAAAAAAAAAGCTTCCCCAACTAAGATCAGGTACAAAGCAAGGATGTCCCCCTCTCACCACTCCTTTTCAACACTTACTGGAAGTTCCAGTTAATGCAATAAGACAAGGAAATAAAAGGTATACAGATTGGGAAGGAAGAAATAAAACTATGTTTGTGGATGATATGTTCATCTATGTAGAAAATCTGAAAGAATCAATAAAAAAACTTCTGAAACTAATAGGCAATTATAGCAAGGTTTCAGGATACAAAATTAAAATACAAAAGTCAATCACTTTCCTATATACCAGCTATGAACAAGTGGAATTTTAAATTAAAAACACAGTATCATTTACATTTGCATCCCCCCAAACAAAATACTTAGGTATAAATCTAACAAAATATGTAAAGAGCTATACAAGGAAAAGTATAAAACTCACATGAACAAAATCAAAGAACAACTAAATAAATAGATATCCCACGTTCTCAGATAAGAAAATTCAATATTGTTAAGATGTCAATTCCTCCCAACTGGATGTACAGATTCAGTGTAATCCCAATAAGTTATTTTGTGGATACCAACAAAATAATTCTAAAGTTTGTATAGAGAGACAAAAGACCCAAAATAGCCAACACAATATTGAAGGAGAAAAACAAAGTTAGAGGACTGATACTATCCAACTGCAAAACTTATTATAAAGCATCAGTTATCAAGACAGTGTGGTACTGGCAAAAGAACAAATGGATCAACAGAACAGAAGAGAAAGCCCAGATATAGACCCACATAAATACAGCCAGCTGACCTCTGACAAAGGAGCAAAGGCAAAACAATGGAGCAAAGACAGCCTTTTCAACAAATGGTGCTGGAACAACTGGACATCCACATATAAAAAAGTGAATGTAGGCATAGACTTTTCACAAAAATTAACTCAAAATGGATCACAGGGACTTCCCTGGTGGCGCAGTGGTTAAGAATCCACCAGCCAATGCAGGGGACATGGGCTCCATCCCTGGTCCGGGAAGATCCCACGTGTCACAGAGTAACTAAGCCCGTGAGCCACAACTACTGAAGCCAGCGCGCCTAGAGCCCGTCCTCCGCAACAAGAGAAGCCACCGCAATGAGAAGTCTAAGCACCGCAATGAAGAGTAGGCCCCGCTCGGCAACTAGAGAAAGCCGGCGTGCAGCAACGAAGACCAAACGCAGCCAAAAAAAAAGGATCACAGACCTAAATGTACAGCACAAAAGCTATAAAACTTCTAGAAGGCAATATAGGAGAAAACCTAGATGACCTTGGGTATGGTGATGACATTTTAAATAATATCACCAAAGGCATGATCCACGAAAGAAGTAACTGATAAGCTAGACTTCATTAAAACTTAAAACTTTTGCTCTGCAAAAGACAATGTCAAATGAAGGAGAAGACAAGCCACAGATTGGGAGAAAAACTGCAAAACTTACCTATCTGATAAAGGGCTGTTATCCAAAACACACAAAGAACTTTTAAAACTCAACAACCCAATTAAAATACGGGCCAAAGATCTTAATAAACACCTCACCAAAGAAGACATACAGATGTCAAATAAGTCTATGAAAAGATACTCCACATCATATGTCATCAGGAGAATGCAAATTAAAACGAGATACCACCACACACCTAGCAGAATGGCCAAAATCTGGAACACTGACAACACCAAATGCTGGTGAGAAGATGGAGCAACAGGAACTCTCATTCATTGCTGGGGGGGATGCAAAATGGTACAGCCGCTTAGGAAGAAAATTTGAAGGTTTCTTACAAAACTAAACATAATCTTACCATATGATCCAGCAGTTGCAGCCCTTGGTACTTATCTAAAGGAGTTCAAAACTTATGCCCACACAAAACCTTCACCAGGATGTTTACAACATCTTTATTCATTATTGTAAAAATCTGGAAGCAACTAGCACTTTAGTAAGTGAATGAATAAATAAACTCTGGTACATCCAGACACTAGAATATTATTCAGCACTACAAAGAAATGGGCTATCAAACCATGAAAAGACATGGAGGAACTTGAAGTGCACATTACTAAGTGAAAGAAGGCAATCTGAAAAGGCTGCATGCTGTATAATTCCAACTCTGTAACCTTCTGGAAAAGGCAAAGCTATGGAGACAGTGAAACGATCAGTGGTTGCCAGGGTTTGTGTGGGGGAGGGGAAGGGATAAGTAGGCAGAGCACAGAGGATTTTTAGGGCAATAAAAATACTGACACCATAAAGATGGATACATGTCACTATACATTTGCCCAATCCTACAGAATGCACAACACCAACCCTAAAGTGAACGATGGACTCTGGGTGATTATGCTGTATCAGTGCAGGTTCATCAGTTGTAACAAATGCCCCACTCTGGTGGGAGATGCTGATAAGGGGGAGGCCATGCATGCGGGTGGGGCAGGGAGTATACGGGAAATCTCTGTAGCTTCCCCTCAGTTTTGCTGTGAACCTAAAACTGCTCTGAAAAAAAGTGTTTAAAAAAAAAAAAGTTCTTTGAAAGAGAAATGGCTGGATCTCATACCACTCACCCTATTCAACATTCTACAGTGGTCCCCCAGTGCTCTGAGAATAACCAAATACCTTTCTGTGGCCTACAGGCCGTGTGGTCTGACCCCTTCCTGGCTCCCCCATCACATCTCCACCTCTCTCCACTCATCCCCCAAGCTCTAGCTCCACTGGCCCACTCTTCCCTCCTCAGGCTTCAGAACTGATCCCCCTACGATCGTTCATCTCTCTCCACACACCAGGCTTCAGAAAGGCCTTCCCTGATCAGCTCACTTACAGTCTCCATCAGTCCCCTCTTCCTTCTAACATATCATCCTGTTTATGTCCTTCATAATTCTCATCACAACCTTTAATTACTTTATTTAATAAACAGTTTAATGATCATCTCTCTCATGAGAATGTAAGCAACAGAAATTCTCTCGTTTACCAATGAAAAGGCTCGTACGTAACACTATCTTTGGCACGGAGTAGATGTTCAATAAAGATTTGTTGAATGAATAAATAAAATGTTAACTTCAGGTCTTACTGCAAAAGAATATTCTCAATCCAATCTTTAAAATCAATAATGCTTCCCTGGTCCTGAATATTTCCATTAAAAATATAAAACATCAAAACACTCTTCTTTGAGGCAGGATAATTCTCTCCCCCATTAGCACCACAATCCCATACACCTGGAAGGTGGGAGCTGACCTTCACGCTGACTGATAGCACCCAAATGTCTGATGGGCAGTTTTTAAAAACTGGAGCTAGGACTAATAACACATAGTCTAAATCATCCACTTAGTACAGAGATCGGAAGTTGCCAGAGCACCCTGGCAACTCTAATGGTTTAAGGGTTCTCTCCAAAATCTCTAGGAAGTGACAGTTAGTCACTCCCTGTTGTACAGTCTTTTTTTTTTTTTTAACATCTTTATTGGTATACAATTGCTTTACAATGGTGTGTTAGTTTCTGCTTTATAACAAAGTGAATCAGCTATACGTATACACATGTCCCCATATCTCCTCCCTCTCGCATCTCCCTCGCATACAGTCTATTTTTGAAGTCTGGCTACAACATCCACTGTTCTTTTAAATGTTAAAATCTTATGGCTGAACATAATGAGATGGAGGCAGTCATTTATCTTCCAGATGAAGTTCTGTCACTTTTCTGATCCCAAGCCCGCCGGCTAGCCAGTGCTCAGTCTAAAGCCTGACGACAGCGTGAAGTTGAGCAGTTCAGCAAACCGGTCTGCATCCAGCTTCATCTCAGGCCACTCTTCCCTCCACATACTCCACACTGCAGCCACCACAGTCCCGGAACACACCACGACCTGTGTGTCTTTGCAAAGTCCCTTTCGTTCCTTCCCCATCCCCCACACACATCTTGTAAGAACAAGTTCTCCACAGGAAGCCTTCAGCCTCCCTCAGACACTCAGTTGGTCTTTCTCTGCTTTCACGGAACGCTTTGCGGGCAGTTATCACACAGCACCATCATGATTTGTTCTCTATCTCCCTCAATGGCTTCTTTCTACTCTTCATCTACAGCCTGTTCATCCACAAATTTGCAGCGCTTCAAAAGACCAATGGGGAGTGTGGTACAATCAACGCTCAACACATATTTGTTGAATTAATCTCTCTCAAAACACTGTGCCAGAATTCCCCAAGTATGACAGAACAAAATATAAATAGCCACTCTACCTCAGTTACGTCCATCATTATGCAAAATTTCACTGGTCTCTTATGTCTGGATCCAAAGAATACGTTCATTTAAAATTGACACACACTTTGAACAACAGCTCACTTCCACCTCAGCAGTTCACGGAGCCATCAACTACTCCCTCTGGATTCTATCAAGCTCCTTGAGCTCCACTGTATCTAGAAATCTCTCCTTGCTTGACTCCAAAGCTTGTCTTCATTATGTGTGTAACTGTTTCCTCATCTGTTCTTCACTTATTCTAAGTTTAAGCAACTGCTCTGCCTGACGCCTGTTTCCTTCCCTTTTTCCTCATTAAGTTCCAGGAGCCATTTTGTTCAAACTACATAGAAGCCAATACGAAGTGAGACCTTCCTCAAACTTGAAGTGTAATTTCTCTAAGAGAAAACTGAAAACAAATCCAGTAGGAGCCAATCTTCTATTGAAAAAGACAATGTGACAACAAAATAACTTAAACCTAACAAAAGCTACATACTAGTCACTCCTTCCGAAGAGGACTTTCCTTATCCCACCACCAGTCTCCAAGCCAGTCCTGAAAACTCAAACAGAGCATCCCCTGTATCTATGCCTGCTGGTTCTCAAGTCTGAAAGTTCCCTGAGGGCAGGGACTGGGTCTGTCTGGTCCACCACAGCATTCCTAGAAGCTGGTACTATGGCTGGCATACAACAGGCCCCAAATAACTATCTGTTGAATGAACCAACGAGATGTTGGGGAAAAAAAAAAAAAAAAAAAAACAAGCAAGGTCAGAGCTTTATCAAGGTACACTGTAGCTGGGTGAGAGAAAGTACAAAATGCCTTGCAGCTCCTTGCAGGAGTCACTGGTGACCACAAGGGCTACAATGGCTTTATTCCCAGATTCTGCCCATGCTGGGATCTGGGTTTGGGGATTTCCAGAACTCCTTTCCTTAAAGTTCTCAAGACCTTGGCTACAAGGAGGAAGTCAACCCCAAGGGCAACTGATCACTCCAGCAGATAAGGCAAAGGTGCATCCATGCTGGTACCCCACACTCTGCCTACAAATGTTAACAGAAGCAACAGAACAGAATAAAATTCCTGAATCTCAGCGAGAGAGTGAGGAAGAACAAAGAGCAGGGAAGAGAAAAGGAAGTAGGGTATGCGGGTAAGGAGAGCAGGGGCTAGCCTTTACTGAAATGGACCGCGTGCCAGGCACGGTGCTGAGCAATTCACACGCACTAACCCATTTAATCCTTCCACCAAGCCAGAGCTAGAAACTATTACCATCCCTACGTTATTGATGATGAACATGAAGTTTAGTGAGACATCACTTGCCCTGAGCACACAGCTAGGAAGGGGCAGCGCTGTGAGCCGGGTCTGACTCCAGGGTACCCCACTCTTCAACCTGCACTCACTATTCTGCCTTTGAGGCCTTAAGGCAGGACTGGGAGACAAGTCGTTCATTTATCCATTTAACAAACACTTACTGAGCACCTACTGGGTACATGCCAAGGCGTGGTGCCAGGCGCTGGTGGGTGGATGAAGGGACGGGGACTGAGAGGGTCGGGGGATAGGACGCAGCGCCAATCATAAGACCACGGAGCTCGGCGCCTCGGGCCGGCGGCGCAAAGGGGATGCGAGGGTGCGGCACAGGCGAGGGAAGGCGCGGAAGGGGAGGGGCGAGCGAGCCGGGTCGCGTGGGGCGGAGGGCCCGCGGGAGGCGTCGGCAGACCCGCGGCGCCCAGGAGGGGTGGGCGACAACTACTCCCTCGGCGGACTGCCGGCTTCTGCCGGGCAGGCAGCCCGGCGCTTCGTGTGCCAGGGCATTCGGCCTCGGCCATCCGGCGCGGGCGAGACGGAGTCCGGGAAAGGGGGCGAAAAGGGCAGTGAGACTCTGAGGCGAGGGAGGGTGGCCCGGGGGCTGCGTGAGCGGCGGCGGGAAGGCCGAGGGAGGGGCGCGGGGCCGGGCGGCGTCGCGGGACTCACCTCCCGCTGCAGCCCTGCCGAACTCTTCGGCCCCGCCGGGCCGGAGGAGGCGGGGATGAACTCCGAACCGCGGGGGCTGCCGGGAGCCCGTTCCCTGGGCAACGGGACCGGCACCGACGAGCAGCAGCTGGCTCCGCCGGCGGCTAGAGCGGCAGAGCCTCAGGAGGGGGCGGGGGGGAAATCGGAAGTGACGTAGACGAACTTCCGGCGTGCGTGGGCGGGACTCCGGGTCTCTTTCCCGGGATCTCTGCGGCCAGCATGGAAGGTGCGTGAGAAGGGCAAGTTCCCCCAGGCAGGGAGGGTACCATTGTTATAGTTTGATCTTCGGGCTGGCCTGAGGCCGGAGGCCTCCCGGGTTGAATGGCGGTCCGTCCCTTGCCCCAGCCCAGCCCGCTGGCCCCGATCAGGCTCTGCGGTCGGCCCGGGAGTCAGTTTTGCCGAGCCTCGATTTTTTCATGTGTAGAACGAGATGATGCAAAGGAGTGTCCGCAGATCCTGACACTCAAATTGTAATTGTCGTTATAAATTAGGACCAGCGGAGCACTTTCCCTGAACTCCCCTCAGAATTCCCGGCCACAGAGCTTTCTGCTTGTAATAAAAGCTATCATTCAGCGAGTGCTCACTGTGCGCCAAATCGTGTTCTAAGTACTTTCAGTGGATCAGCTCGTTTGAGGCGCACAGCGATCCCATGAAGTAACGTCAACAGGTGGGGAGTCGAGGCTCGGAGGGGATAAGTAACGTAGCCACTGTGCTACTGCCCTGCCCTGTGATTGATAACTGATCTCTTTCCCAGCTAGTACTGTGAGTTTCTTGAAGTCAGAACATTGTTTTTGGTTCCTAAATATGTGCTGGGTATGGGTCAGACACGATGAATCACATGTGGTCCTCGCCCGCAAGGAGCCCCTACTGGAGGAGGGAAACCCTTAGAAGATTATAGTACAGGTGGTAAGAGATTTTTCTCCATTTAACACATTCTAGTCAGCACCTACTACGTGCTGAGATTATGAGAGGGACCAAGACAGTCTTAGTCCCTCCTCTGGTGGAACTTAACAGTCTATCAAGGAATGTACTGGACATTAAACAAGCAAATACACTACACTGGTGAGTGTCATGAATGAAGCTGAATGAAGTACAGGGTGTTCCAGATATATAGTGCAGTGAGTCCTTACCCAACCTGCGGATCCAGGAGGACTTCTTTGTGGAAGTGACTTTCTAAAAACCTACATGAGATCATGTCACTTCCCAACTCAAAGCTTACTGCTTGCTTTCCATTGACTTGGAATAAACCCAAATTTCTTATCTTGGCCTATAAGTTTCTAGCTGTCTGACTGTCTCCTCTCTCTCCATTTCATTCTAGCCACACTGGTCTTGTTCTTTTCTCACACTCACCAAGCTCATTCTCACCTTAGGGCCCCTGCTGTTGACTTCTCATCATTCAGGTTTCAGCCTAAATGACAACGTCTCAAGGGTTCACGCTAACACAAGACCCTGTTTTATTTTGTGGCACTTATGATCTAAACTGATGATCATCTAATTGTCTGTTATCCACCTCATCTTTGGAAAGTAATTTCCATGAAAATGGTCCTGGTCTATCTAATTCAGTCACTTCAGCCCCCACAGCTGGCATAATGTAGGCACTTGGCGAATATTGGTTAGTTGTATAAGTAAAGAGTGAATGAAAAATCAATATGATATTTAAAAGTGGAGCTCCTAGGTAACCTAAGGATGGGGGCTGGTTGTCAGGGGAACCAATCATGTGATTAGAGAGCTGGAACTTTCAGTCCCACCCCCACCCCCCAAACCCTCATCTCCAACAAGGCAAGAGAGGCTGGAGGTTAAGTCAGTCACCAATGGTCAGTCATTTAATCAATCCTGCCCATGTAATGAAGCCTCCATAAAAAAACAAAAGCAGAGGGTTGTGAGAGCTTCCAGGTTGGTGAACAGGTGGAGACGCAGGGAGAGCAGCACTTGGAGAGAGCTTGGCAGCTCTGTACCCCTGCCCACGTACGTTACCCTATGCATCTCTTCCACGTGGCTCTTCCTAGTAAGCTAGTAAGTAAAATGTTTTCCTGAGTTTTCTGTGAGCCACCCTAGCAAATTAATCAAATCCTAGGGAGGGGGGTGGGTCTTTGGAACCTCCAACCTATAGCGGGTAGGTCAGAAGTACAGGTGGCAACCTGGACTTGAGACAGGTGTCTAAAGTGGAGGCGGGGGAGAGTGTTACAGGACTGAGCCATTAACTTGTGGAATCTGACGCCACCTCCAGATAGATAGTGTCAGAATTGCGTTTATTGCTTGGTGGTAGTGGGAAAAACACGTTGGAGAGGCCCTTGTGGTAATACATCCTATGCTGGATACTTGCCACGTGCCAGGCCCTCACACCCTCACAACTTTACATATATGTATATGTTTTTTGGGGGTTTTTTTTGGCCATGCTGCGTGGCGTGTGGGATCTTAGTTTCCCGACCAAGGATCGAACCCACGCCCCCTGCAGTGGAAGAGTGGAGTCCTAACCACTGGACTGCCAAGGAATTCCCAGCTTTATCTATATTATCTGATCTTCACATCAACTCTTTGTAGTAGATATATTTTATCCCCATTTTACAGATAGGCACTTTGAGGCTCTGAGAGGTTAACTAACTTACCCAAGATTGTACAACTGGCAGTGACAGAGCTGGGATTCAAACCCAGTCATTCTGGTCTTCAGAGTCTAGACTCCAAACTATACCGCCATTGTGTGTGCTAGATTGCTTAAGGGGCCTCTCTCAGAATTTGGACCTTATCCTGTGGGCCATGAGACGCCTTTGAAGGATTCTAAGTAGAGAAGAAGAGAGGGCACAGGAGGGCTGGGAGGGCCCAAACAGCCTGAGTGGTCTGGGTGTTGCTTCCCACAGGAGCTGGGATCTGGGTGAGTCCTGGGGTATGGGCAGCGTTAGTCCGAGGAAGGAAAGAGCTTTCTAGCAGAGAGAACTGCACATGCAAAGGACTTTTCAAGAGCTGCCAGTAGTTGATTTTAGCTAGAGATCGAGGGGCTTCAAGGTCGGGGTTGAGGTGAGTGTTGAGGCAGAGGAGCCAGGTCCTGAAGGCCTTTGGACCTCCTCCTGCATTCCTAGCGTGGAGATCATCACTGCATCTCTGGGGTTCAGCCTTGTCAGTGTGTTGGAGTGATGAGCTCTGCTGACCCACAAAGCTCCGAGCAAACGTCAGGTATCAAACTTCCAGAGACTGGAGAGTGGGCGCAGTAAGGCAGGGGCATCGGAGCCCCGTAGCAGAAAGTCACAGCTCCACCTCCTTCCCAACCTTTGAAAGTGGTCAAAGTGCTCAGGGTAAAACTTTGTGGAGCCATTAAGCTTCGAGAGGATTCATATATCTGGTGAGAACTAAAAATGTAAAAACAATTGTGTTTTGTCTTGTTCCAGGGACTTTCACATTCATCCACACGTCTTCATTTCCACAACGTGATTTGTCCAGTGGATGTAGTGTTTCCGATAGTTTTACTGTTGCAAATTAGAACAGTTTGGGTTTTCCCCCCAACCATGATCATGAATTTCATAATATTATGTTTCTTTTGCTCCCTATCAGCAAAGACTCTTGGAAGTGCAACGCCCAGAAAACCTGTCTTATCTGTCAGTGCAAGGAAAATTAAGGACAATGCAGCCGATTGGCATAATTTAATCCTGAAATGGGAAACCCTCAATGATGGAGGTTTTGCCACTGCAAATAATATTGCCAACCTGAAAATGAGTTTATTGTAAGTACCTACAAAGTGTGCTCTGTGTGCTTCACCCTTAATGATTGTGCAGAAATTTCATGGCAGTCTTGTAGAATGGGAAGGGTAGTCTCTAGGAACATGGATAAATTATATAAAGTGAAAAAGCAAGTGATAAAATGATGCATGCAAGTATGAACTGTGTGTGTACATTATAAATGCAAAATTATACTACAAATTGTTCATGGTTATATCTGTATATAAAATTATAAAAATGGATTGGAAGGATACAGACTCAATTCATGACACTGGTATCTTCTAGGAGGAAGTATCACTTCATAATGCTGCATTTTATTTCTGTGGTATTGTGATTTATAGTAAAAAAATATATATGTTTGGTCTTTGTCCCTGTTCCTGACACACGGCTCTTAAAACCCTTATAATTTCCTTAGGGATATGAGCAATGGGAGAATCTTTACTTATGCTAAGATTTGTTCTTTTGTTCTCCAGTTCCTGGAATAGCTCCAGAGTGATAAAGGGGAAAGGAGTCTCCTGTCATCATAACAAGCCCCTTTCTACACACCTGAGTTCGTGTTAATGAGGGGGCTTCTGGAAAACCCTAAGGAGGGAGGCAGTAACCACGTGATTAGAGTTGGCACTATCAGCTCTACCCCCTTACCTCACCTCTAGGGAGGTGAGAAGGGCTGGAAGTTGAATTAATCACCGATGGCCAATCATTTAATCAATCATGCCTTCATAATGAAGCCTCCGTAAAAACCCAAAAGGACGGGGGTTTGGAGAGCTTCCGGGTTGGGGAACCAGAACGCTTCCATGTGCCTGAAGGGAAATGTACCCCAGACTCCTCAGGGACAGAAGCTCCTTTGCTCGACCTTCCAGACCTTGCCTTGAGTACCTCTTGTCTACAGGTATATGAATAAAGGATACGAATAAAGGATATGAATAAAGGATATTTGTATATCCTTTGTAATAAACCAGTAATCTAGAAAGTAAACTGTTTTCCTGAGTCCTGTGAGCTGGTCTAGCAAATTAATTGAACCCAAGGAGGGGGTCGTGGGAACTTCCAATTGACAGCTAGTCGGTCCTAAGCACAGGTAACAACCTGAACTTGTGATTGGTGTCTGAAGTTGAGACGGGGGCAGTCTTGTGGGACAGAGCCCTTACCCTGTGTGATCTGATGCTGTCTCTGGTAGACAGTATCAGGATTGAGTTACATTGTAAGACACCCGGCTGGTGTCCGGAGAACCTGAGAATTGCTTGGTGTGGAGAACCGCCCCCCTCCCTTTGATGACCAGGTGTCAGAAGTAGAGAGGGGTATTCAGAGCAGAGGAGACACACAGGGGCATGTTTTCCCTTAGCAAGTTCTTCTAAAAAGACAAAGGAGTTATGAAAAAAAACTGTTGGCAGTTGCCAATTCTAATTGGAAGATTTGCTTTACTGTTCTTGCACTTTCCTATATTTATGTTTTTGTTTTTTTTAATCAGCTTTGCTTATGCAAGGCCTCCAAAAATGTAAGCAAGACTCAAGCTTGTTCCTACCCACGAGCATCTTTAGTAAAATGCGAAAGATTTATATGATCTGAAGAGAAACATGAGTATGGATCTATATATGTGTAGTTTTAATTTCTCAGTGTTGTAATTATATATTTGTATATCTTTGTCTACGGGCCAGGGTCTAGAGTTTTAACTTTCTGGCCTGGGCCCCTGGCTCTTTCCAGTTCTTTCAAACACATCACACACGTCGGCCCTCTGCTGCCTTTTCCTGCTCAGCAAGTTCCATGAAGCAGTTCTTACCTTACTGCGTAAGATGCTCTCTGATATTTTCTATTCTAATGTTTAATTTTTTTCCTTAAATTTTTTTTTTTTTTTTTTTTTTTTTTGGCCGTGCCGCACGGCATGTGGGATCTTAGTTCCCCGACCAGGGATCCAACCCATGTTCCCTGCAGTGGAAGCGCAGAGTTTTAACCACTGGACCACCAGGGAAGTCCCGAATTTTGTTCCTTAATTGTTGATTGTGGCCCCACTAGATTAATTTCAGGCGCTGTGGGTCACAGCCTTCCGCTTACAAAACGCATTCCTAGCTGTTGGACTCCAAGGAGATGGTCCGTGTCTTACCCCCTGAGGATGCCACAGGGCTGGATTGAACTGACTTGTTCTGGGGCAGAACTGAGTAGCGGATGGACACATTCGTTGTATATATAAATAACATGTAAACGTGATGACGTGAAACGACGCCAATGGAAAAAGTCGATGATGACATAAGTACATGGATATTGAGTTTTCGAGGGTTCACCACGACGAAATGAGGCAAGCCTGTGGAGTGTATTTTGTTCCCACTCGTTTCCATCTTGTCCAGGAGCAAAGACACGGTAGGATTAGAGAGCAGCAGCCTGGCTTCTGATGAAAATGCAGAAAAGGAGCACCCAGAATACAGCAGGGAGCTCGAGATGCTGTGCGAGGGGCTGCAGACCACCCTGGATGCTTTGGTAAGGTGCAGGGATCCCCGGGTGTCGCGTTTGCACGAGCGCCTCGCAGCGTTCCACGTGGTGGGTCGTGCTTTCCTTCACCAGGCTTTCGTTTTTCCTTCCTCAACCTCCTCTGTTGGTCTCTCTCGCTCTACGTGTCCCATAAATCTTGTTTCCCAAGATGCTGTCCTAGACCTTGGTTCTTTTGGTCCTGCGTGTTGCCAGGGCAATTTCACCCACTCCCAGGCTCCACAGGAAGTGTGTCAGGCTTTGGGGACCCTGCAGGCACTCTCACCTCTACTCAGCGACAGTACGGAGGCGAGTGGGTGCAGCTGTGTTCCCATAAAACTCTATTTATGGATGCTGAACTTTGCATTTCAGATAATTTTCATGTGTCACAAAATATTCTGCTTTTGATTTTTTTTTTTTTCCAACCACTTAAAAATGTAAAACCCATTCTTAGCTCAAGGGACGCACAGAAATAGGCTTTGAGCTGGATTGGACCTGTGAGGCTTGATCTCGCACGTAAGAGATGCTCTTATATGTTGTTGAACTAAAGTCTGGGTGTCAGTACCCACCATGCTGGCCGCCACGTGTGCACGAAGCACCTCATCTCGACCAGACACAGGGATAAGGTGTTGCACACCTTTGAACTAACTAACTAAAGCTCCCCACAAACATAGAAAGTCTGTATAGTTTAACCTTTCTTGATGGAAATGTTTCTAATGTTTTACATGCTTCCTTGCCTTTTTAAACAGAATATGTCAAATATAATTGTATTTCTTCAAGATACCACTTATTCAAAGTTAGGGTTCCACGTATTATGAGGCAGACTATAGGTTTAAGAGTTTTTCAGGAAAGAAGCACTGCCCTTTTAAACATCATATCCATTGTAAGATGTAATGGTTTCTGAAACATTAAAATGAGAAAAATAAATAGTGCATTGAGAACATTTTGGTGATTTAGCCTTTTCTATGATTGAAATGCAATACTGTCTTCAGGATATTTTGCCGTGTATGGGGCTATTTGTCTCCTCTAAATAAATGAGTAGGTTTTTGTAGTTGTCCTGTCTGTTTTGTGATGCTGCCTTCGGGTTGTGCTGTGATAAGAAACATTTGCCCCCCTGCCCAGGCTCTCCACCTGGTGCTCAAGCAGGAACAAGACAGGCCTGGGTCATCAGTCACTTTGTTTTAAGCCCCACTCACAGGAAGCCTGGAGGATAAGGTGTGTGGGCTTGGTGTTTTCTTTGTTTTATCTCCAGGTTCACAGCTGTGTCTCCAGTAGTTGAGTTCTAGACCTAGACTTCTGGACCAGTAGAGAATTAACACAGGCAGAGTAATCAATTGAAATTTCCAGAACAACCCAATTGAAAACTGACCACGTGTATGTTTTTTTCCCCAAATTAACCCATTTGATTATGGCAAGTGGTTTTGTTTGGACCAAGCGTGGGCACACATATTGCTTGAAAGAGAAGAAACTGAATAGCTAAGTTCCTATATTGAAATATTTTATTTATTTATTTCCTGGTCACACTTAGCTTTTTTTTAATTAATTAATTAATCTATTTATTTATTTATTTTTGGCTGCTTTGTGTCTTCGTTGCTGCGCACGGGCTTTCTCTAGTTGCGGTGAGCGGGGGCTACTCTTCCTTGTGGTGCGCGGGCTTCTCATTGCGGTGGCTTCTCTTGTTGCAGAGCATGGGCTCTAGGCGTGTGGGCTTCAGTAGTTGGGGCACGCGGGCTCAGTAGTTGTGGCATGTGGGCTCAGTAGTTGTGGCTCGCGGGTTCTGGAGCGCAGGCTCAGTAGTTGTGGCACACGGGCTTAGTTGCTCCCTGGCATGTGGGATCTTCCCGGACCAGGGCTCAACCCGTGTCCCCTGCATTGGCAGGCGGATTCTTAACCACTGCGCCACCAGGGAAGTCCCACACTTAGCTTTTAATTGTCAGTTTTTGTTGTTGTTGTTTCATTGAAGTATAGTTGATTTCCAATGTTGTGTTAGTTTCTGGTGTACAGCAAAGTGATTCAGTTAGACATATAAATACATATTCTTTCTCACGACATTTTCCATTATGGTTTATTACGGGATATTGAATACAGTTCCCTGTGTATACTGAAATACTTTAAACAGCCAACAAAGTTACACACACGATGCTGGGCTCGGTCGTTTGTCGTTCGTTAGATGTGGCAACGCTCCCACCAGAACCTCTTCATCCCTGACCTTCCATCTTCCTTTCTGGCATAAAACGTTTCACAGAATCCCCAAACTGGGTTAAAACGAGAAACACTTCTGACATATACTAATGTGACTTTTATAAAATGTGAAAACCCTGGGAAGGATTTTGTTTCTAAATGCCATTTGGCTTTCTTTAGTTCACAAGTCCTCATTTATAACTCTATACATATGCACACCTCGTTAGGGAAGAGCGTCTGCGCAGGACGAGGGGGAAGAGGCATTTTGCCTTCCATTTCAGGCATGTTAGGAATGAGTGACGGGTTTTACTTGTCCATCCTTGGTTCTCCCCGTTAAGTGGCTGTCTGGTACCACGGGACCCGTTCCTCAGTCCCACTGACCCGCACGGAGGAGGGACGGCCTGGGAGGATGTTAGGAGGTAGAGTCAAGGTCCAGAACATCCAGCCAGCGGCTTGAGGGACTGAGCAGTAACAGGTGACACGTCCTGTCCCTGGTCCCTCTACCCACAGCACGGGTCCAGGGTGAGAGGGCGTGGCCTGGCAGGGCAGCTGAAAGTGGCTGCAAGGTTTTAGGTGACTGCGTGCCCATAGTGACCTGAGTTCCCAAGGTCTTCAGACAAAGCCTGGGCTGACTATGGGTGCTAGTTGTCAGGCCCCAAAGTTCTGCTCCAGTGAATTTATTCTGTTTTAAAGTGGTTTGAGGGACTTCCCTGGTGGTCCAGTGGTTAAGACTGCACTTTCACTGCTGGGGGTCTGGGTTCGATCCCTGGTCGGGGAACTAAGATCCCGCAAGCCGTACAGCGCGGCCAAAATATAAAGTAAAATAAAGTGATTTGAGAATTAGTTCTCATTCTTAGGTTCAAAACCATGTTGATGTTATAAGGATATTGATATTATTTTTCCTATTTTCCTCCATCCTTTAGAGAGAATGGTTTCCCAGACTTGACTTTGTCTTGAATCTGACATTGGTAGAGGGTGGAGGCACCCTTGTCCCTAAGCTGGACGAACATCTCAAGGTGTGGGGTGTTGGCTTTGGGAGGGGACGTGGAGCTGAGAGCGTGTCCAGCTGCTGTCACTTTAGGGCTGCACGTGCGTGAGACTTTGGTATTGTCATTGATGAATGAGCCCCAGAATGGGGCTGGCACCTCTGGCCCAGCGGTGTCAAGCCTCCAGGATTTTCTTGGCTCTCCTGACCTTTATCAGCTTTTCTTAGCATTAGGTGGAGCTGCTGCAGGACGCAGAGGAGAGAGTTTAGGATTGGGTGTCAAGAGATTTGGGGTCGGAAAGCGTGGTATCAAGTCTTGGCCTCGTCTTTCCCTAGCTCAGCAGCCTTGAGCATTTTCCCACCTGTGGTACGGAAATGATGAGTCCTGCCTCTTGGGGTTGGGTCAAGTGAAATATCGAACCTGGAAAGATTTGGGAAAGGAGTCTAGTCCTTTAAAAATTAATGTTCGCTAAATTTAGTGCATGCCTCTTCAGATGTAATTGGAGGGTGGTTGAAGGACTAAGTGCAAGGAATTAAGATTTTTTTTTTAAAGGAATTCCTTTATTTTTATTTTTTATTTATTTATTTATTTATTTTTGGCTGTGTTGGGTCTTCGTTTCTGTGCAAGGGCTTTCTCTAGTTACGGCAAGCAGGGGCCACTCTTCATCGCGGTGTGCGGGCCTCTCACCATCGCGGCCTCTCTTGTTGCGGAGCACAGGCTCCAGACGCGCAGGCTCAGTAGTTGTGGCTCACGGGCCTAGTTGCTCCGCGGCATGTGGGATCTTCCCAGACCAGGGCTTGAACCCGTGTCCCCTGCATTGGCAGGCGGATTCTCAACCACTGCGCCACTAGGGAAGCCCAGGAATTAAGATTTTGACGATTTATATATCTTTGCTTATACCCCCTGTGTACATAAAGCTAAGTCCATACTTAGGACCTAGACTTGTGGTCTTAGTAGACCCATGCTGCTGATATCTGGAATCTTTGTTACTTCACCCATTTGTTTTACTTAACAAACCCTTACGTAGCTCTGACCAGGTGCTCCACAAGTACTAACTTAGTCCCCCGACCCCCTGTGGAAGCAGGCACTTTGTCTGTGCCGCAGCACAGAGCCTGGCGTACACTGAGGTACCGTCCATGTCACGTCCTCACCATTTCCTTCCTGTGTGAAGTGTGTAGGGCTGCCTTTCATTATTATCATTTTATAAACAAGGAAACAAGCCTCAAAGAGGTTTCAGTAAACTGGAAACAGAGCAGGACCCTGTGGGGCTCCTGGGCATGGAAGCCTTTCCGTCCCCCGTTTCTTGTTTGTAGACAAGACTCCAGCCTCCATGACCTTCCCTGAGTTCCAAAGGGCAGGTTCCAACAGTTGCTGAGCAAAGGAAGAGCAGCCAAGAAACCACCTGAGGCGAGATTCAAGGGACCAGGGGCTTCCCTGGTGGCGCAGTGGTTGAGAATCTGCCTGCCAATGCAGCAGACACGGGCTCGAGCCCTGGTCTGGGAAGATCCCACATGCCGCGGAGCAACTGGGCCTGTGAGCCACAACTACAGAGCCCTGGTCTGGGAAGATCCCACATGCCGCGGAGCAACTGGGCCTGTAAGCCACAACTACAGAGCCCTGGTCTGGGAAGATCCCACATGCCGCGGAGCAACTGGGCCCGTGAGCCACAACTAGTGAGCCTGCGCGTCTGGAGCCTGTGCTCCGCAACAAGAGAGGCCGCGATGGTGAGAGGCCCGCGCCCCATGATGAAGAGTGGCCCCCGCTCGCGACAACTAGAGAAAGCCCTCGCCCAGAAATAAAGACCCAACACAGCCATAAATAGATAGATAGATAGATAGATAGATAGATAGATAGATAGATAGATAGATGGATGGATGGAGGGAGGGAGGGAGGGAGGGAGGGAGGGAGGGAGGGAGGGAGGGAGAGAGAAAGAGAAAAGAAAAAGAAAGAAAGAAAGAAAGAAAGAGAAGGAGGGAGGGAGGGAGAGAGAAAGAAAGGAAAGAAAGAAAGGAAAGAAAGGAAAGAAAGAAGGGAGGGAGGGAGGAAGGAAGGAAGGAAGGAAGAAAAGAAAGAAAGAAAGATTAAAGGGACCAGAGAAGCTCATCAAGATTAGGAGACGACCACGTGAGACCAGATTAAAGGAGTGCAGGCCCCACACACACTCTAATCTTACCAGCAACCCCACCCTTGAACTGTTGCTATAAAACCCCTCATCAAATCCTCCCGGATTGGGGACACATAGTTTTCCAGGGCAGGAGCCCGCTGTGTCCCCCTTTGCCTGGCAAAGCAATAAAGCTATTCTTTTCTACTTCACCCAAAACTCTGTCTCCGAGATTTGACTCGACACTGGTGCACAGAGGCCGAGCTTTTGGCATTAAACTCAAAGGCAGTTCATAAGAGTCAGAAATGAGGGACTTCCCTGGTTGGTGCAGTGGTTAAGAATCCGCCTGCCAAGGCAGGGGACACGGGTTTGATCCCTGGGGTCCAGGAAGATCCCACATGCCATGGAGCAACTAAGCCCGTGCGCCACAACTACTGAGCCTGTGCTCTAGAGCCTGCGAGCCACAACTACTGAGCCGGCGTGCCTAGATCCTGTGCTCCGCGACAAGAGAAGCCACTGCAATGAGAAGTCCACGCACGGCAATGAAGAGTAGCCCCCGTGTGCAGCAGCGAAGACCCAACGCAGCGAAAGATAAATTAATTAATTAAGTTTTAAAAAAAGAGTCAGAAATGAGCTCATTTAATGCCTCTTCTCCTTTCATTCTGTAAAAGCGAGAGCCTGCCTTGCCACCCCTCCAGGTCTTTGGTGCTAAAAAATTAGTGATGTTTGGAAATCTTAATGAAGCGGGACCCAGCAAGCTTCCTCTTCTCCAGCACTGGAGATGTGGGCTTTATTACTGAAGTAATCCAAATTAGTGAAGTCATAGCAACTGTCAGTCTCCTTCTCCCTGGAAATTTGCTGCACATGGAGTTAATGGTGTTGGATCATTGGACTTACGATCTCAACAGACTTACATTTCTTAGCTTTGAAATATTAGAGTTATTGAATCTAAGACAGGATTTTAAATAGTAATCTCATATTCTAAATTAATATCTTTTCAGACCAAAATACAGATGAAAATGGAAAAGCTGTCTTCCACTACCAAGGGGATTTGTGAACTAGAAGATTACCATTACAGGGAGGAGGGAAAACGGCCCCTCCTGTTCCACACGTGGCCCACAGCCTATTTTTGTAAGTAGTTCTTTCTGCATTGATTTTTCAGGGGTAGGTTATGAAAGCATTTGGTGTCATTTAGATCTGGCCCTCTAAGAAGCTGACAGGCTTTGAAATTCAATTGAAGAGGATCCATTGGGAAGGAAGGAGATGAGGACATCTTAGAGGAGCGTTTCTTCTTGCCTTTAATTACCTACTAATCAGCAAGGAATATTAAATGTAATTAGAGACCCATGAAGCAAGTTGCCATTATTAGCCCTTTAAGGCCAACAGGTAGAATGCACTTTGCCTCCTCTGTAGAGGCAGCAATCTCGTTTTTGTTTTTCAAGAAGGATGGGTTTTTGCTTTTTGTTTTGTTTTATTTAAAAAGTACATGTTGGGGGGGTCACTTCAGCCAGCCCCATGGAAGAAGACTGCTGGGAAAACAAACTCCATTACTTAAATAAGCTGTGAGGTAAGAGCTGTTTTTTTGCTTTATTAGTTTAAAAGAAGGACTAAGCTATTTGATGTTGCTTTGAGACTTAAATAAGGGAGAAAATCACCTAATGTAACGTGTTTATTGAACATTGTCAGTTTGAGGTCAGTCTGCTATGTATAATGATTGCCAGTTCCTAAGAGTCGAGTGGAAAAGGTAACAGGTACTTTTTGATTTCATGACACTTATTTACCATGTTATCTGATTCTAATCTGCACCGGCTGGAGCCCTTCTTCCTCTTGTGCTGTCGCTGACTCTAGCTTTTAAGGAGGAGCTTTGCAAAGTCCCTGGCTGTCCAGTGGTTAAGACTCAGTGCTTTCACTTCGGAGGGTACGGGTTCCATCCCTGGTCTGGGAATTAAGGTCCCGCAAGCTGAACAGCGTGGCCAAAAAAAAAAACAGTGGCGGGTCGTCCCTAGTCAGGGGTACCCCCTTGAACGCCACTGTTCAAGGACGGCTCACGTTCCTTTCAGATGAGGTCTCCCGCAAGCTCTCCGACATGTACGGCCGGGAGCTCCGCCTGAAGCGCACCGTCGTGGAGCAGCTGGCGCACACGGCCGACCGCGACCTGGCGCTGAGCTTCCTCTCCATGTGGCTGCACCAGCCCTACCTGGAGGCCGACAGCACGCTGCTTCTGGAAAGCATGCTGCTTGAAACGGGCCACCGAGCGCTGTGACCTCCCAGCACGGCTCCGCGCACCTCCGGGCTCTGGACCTCAGCTTCTGCAGCTCCCACGGCGGACGCTCCTTCGGGTGGGCCCCGTGCCGCACCCCGGAATCACGCCCCCTGCCGCACCCCGGGATCACGGCCCCTGCCGCACCCCGGGATCACGCCCCATGCCGCATCCTGGGATCACGGCCCCTGTCGCACCCCGGGACCACGCCCTGTGCTCTGGCGCAGCCACCCACTGACCTTAGGATCTTCCAGACCTGATCATTTCACCAGCTCTCTGCGGTTATCACTGCTGCCTGCCGTCCACCACTCAGCGTCATCTGCACCTATTGTGAATGTGTCACTACGAAGACTTCTGCCCGAAATAAATGAGTTCCTCAACAGAATGACTAAGTGATATTGTTTTTGTAAATTAGGTGTATTTTACATAGATTACATTTATGTAGAAAATCCCTGGTTTAATATTTTTGCATATTGTTTAAACTGTGGGACCGTATTAGTTTTGTAATCACAACTAATCTTTAAAGTACTGTAGAGTCACTGAGCAAAGACCAGCATCATGGAAATGAAAACTGGTTCCCAAAAAATTACCCCTATTTTTGTACTGAGGCTGTGACAGGCCAAGTGAAGTGTCTTCCATGTCATTCTCTGGGCATAAATCCTATAGTTTGGCAATATTTGCAACCAGGTATCAGGGGTCAGTCCTGCCATTGCTCCCCAGAAACAGAAATCTAAGAAACTTCATGCTGTGTGATACAGGATGTAGCCTCATGAAACTGAACTTCTAGCATCCTAGGCAAAGAACAAGTGCTTCCCAGGCAAAGAAAGAAAATATTCCCAAAATAAAAGACTTTATATATGATGGGAATGTATTTTGAGCGAAAGGATATCTCACTCTGTAAGTTGGCGTAGCCAAAGCATTTAAAGGCAACATGTCTTAGAATTTCTCTTTCCTTTGCAGTATTTATTAAAATCTAACCCTCAGAAAAGCAGCCTGTCAGATGTCCTGCAGTCTGGAAACCACCTGGTCAGCATTTGGCACAAGTGGCAGCCTGCCCCCTGCTTCCTGCAGCTTAGACAGCAGGCTGCAGTCCTGAGCCAGACAGGTGGGACGGGCCCTCCTCCTGCCCCTCCTCACTTCCCAGGCGATGGAGCACACACACGAGGCAGCGAGCCTTCCGAGACCTCTGGGAAGAGGGCAACCCAGGTGCGGAAGCGACCTGGGTCTGGACCACCTCTGGAGCAGAGCCACTCAGCTCCCTGAATGCCCAGCAGCTCACATGTGTACTTGAGAGGTGCCATGCTCTGGATACGTCCCCCCAAGGTCGTGTGTTGAAGTCCTAACCCCCACGCTCCAGGACCCCAGGACTGGACCCCCAGTGGTTTCGCGCGGCTCTGGGTTCCCGATAAGTGCCCCTGAGTCCACAGGATGTGCTGAAACTGAGCGGGGCCCAGTGGGGCTCCTGGGCATGGAGGCCTTTTTGTCCCCCGTTTCTCGTAGGCAGGACTGCAGCCTCCATGACCTCCCCTAAGTTCCAAAGGGCAGGTTCGAACAGTTGCTAATCAAGGGAGGAGCAGCTAAGAAACCACCGGAGGCGAGATTAAAGGGACCGGAGAAGCTCATCAAGACTAGGAGACCCGGCCACCCGAGACCCTGCACACCCCCTCATCTTGTCAGCAACCCACCCTTGGGAGGTATTGTTATAAAACTCCTTATCAAATCCTCCTGGGTTGGGACACATGGTCTTTCCAAGGCAGGAGCCCACTGTGTCCCCCTTTGTCTGGCAGAGTAGTAAAGCTGTCCTTTTCTACTTCACCCAAAACTCTGTCTCCGAGATTGGACTGGGCACCAGTGTACAGAGAAGCTGAGCTCTCGGCACCAGTGCCAAGGCCTGACCCTCGAGCCCGACGCTCCTGAGCAGCTGTGGTTTACTCATTCCGTCCTGCAGGGACGCCCGCCCTCCTCTTCCTGCTGGACCCGCTTTGCTATCAAGTCAGAGGACCGGAAAACGCCCCCAGTCACTGAGAGGGCTGTAGGCAATGCGGCCCCCCAAGAATAAAGCCCGCCCCTCCACAGCGGGCCTGGCGGGAGCACAGCACCAGGAGGGTGCGGCCCACGACCCCCAGCTCCGCCTGCCCGGGGTCTCTCCTGACAGTCTCTGCCACTGGGGGCAGAGGACAGCTGTGCCCTCTTGATGCTCTCATCTGAGTGTGGGCAAATGGCCCTCCCTTTCTCCCCCATAATAGAGCCAAGGAACACATTCCAAAAAAAGAGAGATCTTGATAAGTGACTTTACATGTGGGACATCAAAGGACTGGGGGTCCCATCCCTATGCCTCACTTTCCTCATCCATAAAGTGTCAGTAGAAACAACTTTCTTTCCTACTTCCCAGTAAAATGCTGCCCAGATGGCAAGCTTACATATTTATTTTTTTATTGAGCCCAAAAGAAGCTTCTAGTATGGACCAAGTCTGGTGAAAGAGCAGCATATCACCGAAGAGAAAGGGGGCATAGTTTTTTGGAACTGGGGAGCAGGGGAGACTCAAGAAATAGTGTAGTGGTATTAACTGCAATAGTTGTCAAAAGCTCCTAGGAGTTAGATGTTATCAGGAATTTGTTACCAGGTAACGTATCTGCCATTATTACAATGAGCAAGATGTAGAAAAAGGTAGACAGTGGGGTAGAAAGACATTATTCTTTATAAATAAAATGTTCACTTGTGTGTCAGTATTCACATTAGAAAAATAAACATTCCTTGAAGTAGACCTCTGGGTAAAATACATATAAATCTAGGACTGCGGCTCTGGCTCCATTTCACTGAGGGGGCTCCGTCTCCACGGTTTCCAGAGGAACCCCTTCCGGGGGGCCCGCCTGCAGGGCAGGCCCCTCTGTGTCGGTCACTATGACAACGTCCCCCTCCCCAGACACTACAGAGCCTGGATGGGACAAGATACGCCCATCAGAAGTCTGGATAAATATCTGCTCCTGTCGCTGGGACAGCAACGTGGGGCCCCCACTGGCATTTCAAAAGCCATGGCTTCCCTGACGGCAGTGATTCACTCCAGCTCCCTCCGGTCAGCGGGTGTCTCGGTCCTGCAGGGCGACTGGTCCAAGTCCCCCGCGTGGCCTGTGAGGCCCCCTTCAGGACCCAGCAATCCGCCCCGGCTGGGCTGAGGCCCCGGCTCAGACGTGGTGCCGTAGGCATAGCCGGCTGGCATGACGTCCACGGACCATGCTTTCTCCTGCGGCGGGGCCGCGGCCTCCGGAAGCAGGACCTCGCCGGGGCTACACACCTCGCGGAGGCTTCCCACCTCTGCATTTCCAGGCCGGCCAGGTGGCAGGGCCATCGAGGTGCCGCAGAGAGCCCGGCTTCCCAGGCCGTCCCCAGCGTCCTGTTCTGATGAGTGTTCCTGGGCCTTCTCCCCAGAGGACGTTGCCACCTGGTCCTGGGCCAGCGATCCTGGTTTTCCTAACTGAGTATAAACCCCCGGCCCACGGGCTTCTCGAAACAAGAGAGCAGGGTCTGCAGACCCACTCCCAGCAGCTGAGTCAGCAAACGCTTTCAGCTGCTGGCCCACCTGTGCTGTGCTGCTGTTGAGCTCAGAAACCGGCATCGTGGGACTTCCTTCAGGTGGATGAGAGGCGCCCCCATTTACTCCAGGGGCAAAACCTAAACAGTTGGGAAAAACAGACAATCATTTGTGTACTGCTATGGCCGGTCACTGTACTCACTATCCAAAACAAGCTAGTCCAAAGTAATTTTCTTGCCCCCAAAATGAAAACATAAACCCTCCTTGTTACTTGGTAGCTTCCAAGAATGGATGAAATTAAAAGAGGAAACCCAGACTAGTTAGGGGAGAGGAGCTGTGTTCCAAGCAGGTGCCAGAGGGTCTTCATCGTCCTCAATGAACAAATCGGCCCTCCCCTCCGGAAGAATTAAGTAGTAAGTTCTAGAATGGAGAATGCCTCTGTAAACTAGAGACTTTAGGATCAAGGCAAGGTATCAGGCAGCCCTGATAAGATTTTAGAAAGTTATATAATCATTCTTAGTATGCCTGCCGTACGTTCCAACTGTCTCATTGATCAGTTCTGGCTAGAGCCGAAATAAAAGCTAGAACATGTCTCATTTTCAAATGTTAACTCTCAGCTGGCACTTAGAGCCAAGTCTCACGAAAGCCAAGCCATGGACTTGGTGTGTCCATGGGACCTGTCCCTGGTCTCAGGTCTGCCTAACTTCTTGGGACCCGCCCCCCCCGCCAGGTACAACCGACTCAGTACCACAAGGCAGCTCTTCATTTCAATAAGGGACCCAAGAAAACCCCAAAGACCCCAAGACTCACAGGGAATAAACATGGACCCACAGAACACTGGGAGGCTGGGGTAAAACTCTTGAGAAAGCAGAGGGTTCTCTGAGACGTGGCCACAGGGGCACCCACCCGAGCAGCAGGCCTCTGAGCCCCAGGGTGCACCCCGCAGAGAGCGTTTTACCCGCACTGGCCTCTGGGGCGCACGAGGCCGGCCCCTGCAGGCCTCCACCGTCAGCAGAATACTCTGTGGTGTCCTGGGGCACAGGTTCTCTTCTGGTCCTTTTCACCGAAGCCAGCCTCCCCTCTGTGGTCTAGGAAGAGAAGATGCAACCAGCTAAGACTAGGGAGAAACAGGCCACCTTGCACCTCTTCTTCCTGGAAAACAGTGTTGTCAGTTGAAGAGATCCAACCCCAATAATCCAATGTTGAACGGACAGTAGCCGGGCGCCCCCGCACGGCCATGCCCACCTCGTTCTCCCTCTTCTGTGGGCCAGCGTCCTCCAGCGCCTCCCGGTCCTCCTCTTGGCTGGTGCACTTGGGAGGAGTGCAGTCCGTGTGTATTTCTTTTTTCCTCAGGAATTCTTCTGTGATTCCTAAGGACTCGGCAACCTGAGCAGAAAGGGGCCCATAGAGACGCTCCACTCAAAACACAAGATTCGGAATCATGTCAACACTTAAGAACAAAGGGCTGAGCTTAAATCTATGAAGTCCCTTTGTACAGCAAGGTGCCACCTAAACAGTGGGAAAAATGAAGATAAATTGTCGTCACAAGCTTCATAATGTTAGTCTCACACCATGGTAACTTTCTTGCCCATTATTCCTCCTTTTTTGAATTCTCACTGGTATCTTCAGAAAGATAATCCTGCCCATTCTGGGACCAGATCTCCTTTCCCAGTTGGTGGAAAGGATGTGGGTTTGAGAGCCAGAGCTGGACCCCAGCACCTCTGCTCAGAGCCTGGGTGACCTTGGCAGCCACCTACCTGCTAAGTCTCCTTATCTTATGAGGGAGACCACAGTTGCCCTGAAGGGACTTTGTAAAGATTAGATTAGACTCCCTATGCAAAACCTATGTAAAGCACTGGATGTTAAGGTAATGACCAACAGCCATCATCACTGATACCTGGACAGCATAAAGAGAACACCACAGAGCAGGCAAGGGATGGGGCAGGAAGGAAGGGCAGCAGGTCACAGTTAAGCTAGAGAACAGGGGTTGGCAAGCTTAGTGCCCAACAACCTGACAGTGTCCCCTGCCAACAGAGCCACTGTCTTCGCTCCAGAGAGGCTGCGTCACATCCCTAACTGCCCACAAAGGAGGGTCCCAGTGAGCATGCACAGCGTTCATGCACATCCTGTCTGCTCCATAACAGGATGGTACCCACACCGGCTTAACCGACGGTTTATAAACAGGTAGGTGACCACTGCCAACCGGGGCATCTATGGGAGGCTTAGCAAAGAATCCATTGCATTTTTAAAATATATGATTTAAGAAAATAAAACACAAGAGTTTATTAGGTTATATTAAATATTAAATTTGTATAAAACTAATGATCATGACCCAAAAAAACAAAACCCAAAAAACCCATGTATTATATTACAGTGTAGATTAAGACTTCTTGCTACAGAAGTACCTGCTCTGTACTGAGAAAACACTCACCTTTCCAATCACAGACAGGCAGCTCCATCGTCGGTGTAATCAAATGGTAGGAGCAGTCAAAGTCAACATGGCCTAAGCAGTCTTCATTGTTATGTGAGTGATTTTTTAGTAAACCTGACACCACGTATTTACCTTCTGACCTACTTATGTACCTGTATTCACTAGCTGGTTGTATTTCTTAGATCCCGCATATAATTTATGTCATACCGCATTTGTCTTCCTCTGACTTACCTCCCTCAGCATAATGCCCTCCAAGCCCATCCATGTTGTTCAATTGTCTGGCGAAACCAGACTATTACAGCCCCGGCACGTGAGAGCCGGAAAAGCCCGTGAACTCAGTGCTGCCCTTTGGCAGAGGGGTGGAGGGTGCAAGGACTTGCCGGGAGTCAGTGAGCTGCTCGGTGGAGGCACAGACCTGAGTCTCCGTGCTGGACACAGCGAGAGGCCCCTGGGTGACCTGACCACGGGCCACACTCTGCCCAGCAAAGGGTTTGATCCAAGACAAGTACATCCGTATCAGTTCACGACATATTTTTGTCAAGGACCCAATATAGCTAAAGGCAATGACACTGAAATGAGAATTCTGTCAATGCAACCACAAACAATAACTACTGGTCCCTGTGTAACTCAGCCCTTTGCAAACACCTACACACTGAAGACACAGTCTATTAATAACTGTGATCATCGGTGAGTGGGAGGATTATGGGTGTTTGCAATTTTCTTTTAGCTTATCTGCATTTCCGAGTTTTCTGAAAAAAGCATGTATCGCTTTTATATTAAGAAAAAAACCCTGCACTTGATGGAAGAAAAAGCTAGAAGAAGTTGACTGTGAAGATGTCACTACTAAAATAAACATCCTCCTTTTTTAATGGACAGCCTTCCTTCGGCTATAAGAGCGAGTCTCTCTTGTGAGCTTGTTACCTTACTGTTGTTTATTTCCAGAGAACAGGGAGCAGAGCTACGGAGGTAATCTTGACACATTTTCTTAACCATTTTATGCAACTCTTCAAATTCCTTGTACACAGCTGGGAAGAAAGGTTTTGCTAGATGACCTTTTTCAACCTTAGTGAAGATAAAGATGACAAAAAAAAAAGTTTAAACCCAAGGCAATGAAATGGAAAATACAGAGAGAAATCTGAAAGAGGGAAGGACTCAAGTTCCTCAGCCCTCAGCAGCCATCAACACAGGCACTGCCTTCGCTCCCCAGCGAGAGCCTCTGTGTGCCCAGCTTTGTGCTCGGGGGGCACCAGAATGGGCCTGGGAGAAGCGGCCCAGGAAACAAACCAGCCCAGATGAGGGCCACCAGAGGATGGTGGCCAGGGGAGCGGTACGGGAAGGCAGAAAAGACCCTGAGGACGAAAACGGGCACATTCCGGGGCCTGCAGGCCAGGGAGGGCCAGGCCTCTGCCCCTCGGGGCGCCTCTAGGAAGCGTGGGTGCCGGCGGTGAGGCCGCATCTCAGAGCGGGCTCACCGGGGGCAGAGCTGCAGTGGAGGAGGCTGGCAGGGTGGGTGGGTGCCAGGAGAAAGGTGACTGTCGCTCCTCCCACCCAAAGTGAAAACAGTCACGGAGTCCACGCGCGGCCTGCCTGAGAGCCGTGTGCCGGGCATCCGGGCAGGGCCGGCAGGCTCACTTCAGCTCTGTCCTGGGGGAGGGAGAGGATTCCCAAGGGCCTGGCTCCTTCTAAGGAAATATGAAGGACGCCTTTCTAAATAGCTTCAAATCATCCCCTCAATCACTTAGAAACACTAAGGAGACTCACCTTCATCAGAAGAAATTCAGACACGGTCACGACCTGAGCCAGCAGAGGCAGAGCCAACTCCACTAGATCCTCCCGGTCACACTGGTGGAGAAACTACCAGAAGAAAGCGTTTGACATCTCTGAAAGCATGGAAAGAATTTCCCAGCAGCCAATGAGTTGTTGTAGCAAAGAACACAGAAGGCAGAAAGTTCCCTAAATTCTCAGTGATTACGCGCCTCTCGACTGTAAACGTTCTGCCTTGTTAAGTATCACACTTGCTCGCCCACTGACAAAGCCCCGTGGTCGATGCTGGGTTCAGAGTCTGGCTCCCGCACAACAGCACTGAGCGAGTGGTGGGCACCTGGAGAAGGACACAGCGGTGGGGAAACGTGCTTCCTGCTCTCCAGGGCTCACCAACTAGTGCCCGAGACGAAAATGCAAGCAAATCCCGGGGCAGCCCGCTGCCAGGAGACCACCACCAAAGTACACGTACAGGCAGGACAGACGAGGAGACTAGGACCCAAGGTCGGGGGGAGAGGATGCAGGGAGGGCACCATCCTCAGTCCTCAGGATGGGGGAGGGGTGAGTGAAGGGGGAAAAGAGGGGTCATGGATGCCTCTGGGCTCCCAGCTGAGCACCTGGGCAGCCCCCTGATAACAGGAGGTGGGGCAGGAAGCCAGCCTGTGGGCTCTGGCAGGATGTGGACGGGTCTACAGGACAGCAGATGGGGATGCCTGAAATCAGCTCTGAAGCTCGGGAGTGGTCTGGACAGAAGTACAGGCGTGAGAGTCAGCAGACAGAAGGTGGTTTGAGAAACCAGGAGGATGGGTGAGATCACCCAGGGAGGCAAGAATGTCAGGGCGAAACCGACAAGTCCTAGAAACAGTCGTACAAGGCTCAGGGAGGTCACGGGCTCAGGGCTTAGGAAGGGCCATCAGTTGGGAGCTGCAAACTGGCAGGGGTTCCGAGGAAGCCACAGATGGTCATAAAACAGTCAAAAAGCAAAAGGAAAACCTTTTCATTTGCAAGATAAAAATGTCTAATCGTGACTTTCAAGAGCCCTTAGAGCAAAACGAGCAGCTGGTTTCCAGCGCTCGGGAGGCGTGAGAAGGCGGGCGTGCGGGGCGCGGCCCCTCTGCGGCCTGGCCCACGTCCGGACGTCCAGGACGCGCGTCACGGTAGCAGCGGGGGCGCCTCCTCAGCCCCCCGCTCCCAGCCACGCGCACCTGGCAGTGCTGCCGCTGGCTGCTCCGGCCGCCACCTCTCCCCCTGCACAGCATCCCCGCCCAGCCAGGACAGGGCCCGATAGTGGACGGACACCCAGTTCCTGTGTAGATGAATGCCCGTTTCTGGGGGGACTCCCGTCTGTGAGATCAAGAGCGGTGCTGTTCGGAGCACTCCTCGACTCTCTGTGTGACAGGTGTGGCACTGCGAGTCAAGGTGACGTGTTAGGGTCGCCTCACTGGTCTCAGATCCAAATTCTGGATCCGCCACCGACCTGCGGGGTGACCTGGTACAAGTTAACAGCCTCTGTGAGGTTCAGGTTTCTCACCTAAGTGGAGCTGCTAAGGGTCAGGGCATCAGTGAAACGAGGCACGGCTGGAACCGAGCAGGAGGCACGGCAGCCGGCGCCACCGAGGGGCCAGCGGGAAGCTCGTGTGTAGGAGCCGGGAGGCCAGGCCCCTGACGGCGGCCACTCTTTCTGGGGCCAGTTGTCTCACTAACTTATCTCGTGCTCTCTCTTGCTGTTTTTCACTTCTTTTCTTTAAGATACTCATCCAGCCATTAGCAAGCAAATAAATACATCCTAGTCAAAGACAATTTGGGTAAGTTTGGGTTTCCGCTTTCCTAAGCCAATCCAACTAAATTCGATAAACTTACTTTCAAGGGGGTGGAATGGAGATTCTAGAGTTAAAAACCTGAAACATGCTTTTATACCTTGAAACTTTTTACAAAAAAATAGAAAACCATTTCTGTTGTTTTCTAAACTGCTTCCATGAAAACACAGCTTATAATTATTCTAAAACTGAAAAAGGCAAGCAGCTCTATATTTAAGGCCCTCTGGTCATTTCAAACAGGTACACCTAGGAGTTATTTCAGATAATGCTGTCTTTGAATTTATTACACACTTCAGCTGATTACACATCAGGTGAACTGTTTAATTGACCTAAACTGGGTATTTTACTTCTAAATTCAGAAACCTAATAGTGAACCGCCACGTACCATGCCAGAGACACAGGTTTCAAGAACAGGGTTCTAAGAGCGACGCACCTCCAGGAGCCTGGCTCTGCTCCTTGCTGGGCCCTGTGCACAAACTGCCCCAATGCCCACCTGCGGGCGAACCGCTCCGCTCTGCTCCAGGACGGCGGCGCTGGGCTCTGGGAGGGCCACGCAGTAGCCGCTTCTTCTAGGTCCGGGGTGTCTCTCTGATCCCAAAAGGGCTGAAAAACTTCCATTTTTTGGTTCAGACACCAGCGCCTCTTCAACGTCTACAGACTGACCATTCTAGATAGGGTTGCACACCCAAACAAAAATAAAATAATCATGCTTTATACACCATGATGAAAACCTTAAAGCAGAACAATGTCAAGTCAAAAGCAAGGAACTTGCTAAATTCTTCTTCCTTGCATAATTAAGACACATTAACTATAATCAATGCATCTTACATGTAAACCAAGTATCCCTTTAAGACACCAGATGAATACTACCCTGCAAGTCAGGACTGACAAACCCTAACCCTGGGGTGTTGCCCAAAATGAAACAAAAGACTTTTCTGATGTCACTACCATCTTAAAAATTGACCTGAATTTTGTTAATTCATAATTTACCCATGACTTTTAGATTTTTTATTGGATATGTTTCAAATACCATAAAATTCATCCTTTGGAAACATACAATTAGGTGGATTTTAGGATATTCACAAGCTTGTGTAACCATCACCACTATCTAATCCCAGAACAGTTTCATCATCCCCCAAAGAAACCCTACACATTATCACACATTCCTCCCTCCCCCCAGACCCAGCAGCCACTAATCTACTTTCTGTCTCCATGGATTTGCACAGCTTTGGGAAGAGAATCGGGATCTAACACTAGCTAGCTATTTCCTCATTCTGTGCCAATTCCCTCCTCCTCTGAAAAGAGGAATAACACACCTACATCTCCCAGGACTGGTGGAAGGTTAAATACAAGGAAAGCTAGCACAAAGCGTGTCCTCTTAAAGAATCTTCCCTCCAAATCTTCATTAAAATGGAGCCTCAGGAGGAACGCCAGGTCTGCCTGTGGCTTTAAGCACCACGTGGCCATCCACAGCCGACTCAGGAGAGGAGAGGAGACATAGTTCTTGTTGGAGGGAGCCGCTCTGGGACCCCGTGGCCTCAAAGCCGTCTGGAGCAAGGCTAGGTGCCTAAATTCCAGAAGTCAGATATCCAGAAGCTGCTTTTGCTGTGGTGTAAGATTTCATTACTGAAGGAAATGGAAGGTGCCAGCCGGCCTGGTCGTCCAGTTTGTCTGAGGCAGTCCTGGCTGCGCCTGCTGTCTCTTGGAATGACTAATAGTGCCCCTTTCATTCTCAGAATGTCTGGGTTTGGGTGACAAACTACATGGGCATCCAGGTCCTACCACAACTTAAGAAAAGTTAGAGGTCTCTCGAAAGTCGGGCTCTTGCCAGCTGTGAGAGGCGTAGAACCTCCTAGCAGAGGCAGCCGGGCCTAGAGTGCAAGCTTTGAGGTCAAAAGACCTGGGTCTAACCCCAGCCCGGACAGAGTCCTAGGCGTGCCTCGACGGGGAGCCTGTCATCCCCGCTGAGCCCCACGCGCCTCATCTCCAGTAGGGACCCCTGCACCTGCCTTTAGGGCTCTCACAGGATTGAGAGAATGTACGTGATGCTCCCGCCCAAAGCAGGCGTGCAACAAACGGTATGACTGTTATTACTATTATTACTGAGGCTGCAAGGTGAGACAATGTTTTTGAATCCTAACACAGGGCTGTCCCATGGTTCTACCACTAGGCCTCACTCAGTACAGATCTCCTGGGCCCAGGAGGTGTCTGTTCAGGTCCCAAGGAGCGGATGTGAAAGCGGAAGCAGCCGCCGGCCTCGGCCCTCCTGCAGGAACCCCGTCCGCTGCTGGGAATGAGGTCGCCACGAGCAGGCAAACACGCCTTTTCAACAGCTTCCAGGTCCCTAAAGTCACAAACTCCCATCAAGTAGTCACATCAATTCCAATGCCAGTTTCTCTATTTAACGTCTGAAAACTACAAATAACGAACAACAGCTAACACAAGTCAAAGGAAAAGGAAGGAAGCTTAAGACAAAGTGGGATGAGGGCGACCACAGAGGCCCGCCATTTGTTACAGTGATCCACCTGCTGTTTTTTAAATAACTGATCTATTGTACATGGCACACAAATGCTCACCACACATGTTGGGTAAGTTAAAACTTCAGTAAATAAACGTTGACGTGGTGATGCAAACTCACGGTGACTCGTATCTGCTTTGTCTGATTGAGTCTCGGAAGGGGCAAAGCAAGGAGAGAACACGGCAAGCAGACGTCTTACTGCGGACGCCCCAGGAAGCAGCCCTGTGGACTGGCGCCCCCCACTTGGACGTTTCCCAGGACCACAGTCATGTCAGCATCAGCCAAGAGTGCTTGCGATTAGTTTTACTGACCGGATCTACAGGACTGGTGCCTGCGTTCCCATCAGTAAACCGTCTGCACTAGAGGGAAGACACACCTCTCCTCGATTACCTGGCAGCAGTGCAGACAACATAAAGTTAACTTAAGGATGACGGACAGGGGACTTCCCTGGAGGTCCAGTGGTTAAGGCTCCGTGCTGCCAATGCAGGGGGCGTGGGTTCGATCCCTGATCAGGGAACTAAGATCCCACATGACGTACAGCGTGGCCAAAAAAAGATTAAAAAAAAAAAAAAAAGGATGGGCAGGAATCAGGACGCTATCACCAGACAGAAATGTTACCTGCAGGCCACCCCGTGCTGAGCGGGCCCCTTCCTCACTTAGAAGAGCTGGCATGGACAGCTCCGGGGATGCCAGGCTGGCGGTCCTGCCCTCCGTGGGGCCCGGGATCATGTTCCCATTGGCTTTCTTAGACAGCAACGTCTCAGGCTCCAGGTGGCCATGGCCTGGATTCAGTTTAAAGTGCCGGGCGAGCCCCCCCTTTCCTATATATGACTTTTCACAGGTCTGACACTTAAAAGTTTTGGGCCTCAGAGAGCAGCTCGATAAATCAAAGAGCGCCTGCCTTCCCCTGTGGTCTTCATCTTCCTCCACGCTCAGTTCTGAGTAGTCGTCAGAGTCTGAGGGGTGACCATCGGCCAAATCCTCTGTTTTTATGAATTTATAATCTTTAGCTTTATACTTGGGAGGTCGAGATATCCGTCCAGAACGTGTTTTCACTTTTAACGATTTTTTTAGTTTCTTGGTGCATTTTGTTTGCGAGCTGGAAATAAATAAATTTGCTGGACTGGATGAAGCAGATGTTCCTGCCGGCGGGTCAGAGGCTGGCAGAGGGGGCGGCGTGGTGCCTTGTCCACTCAGGGCCTCAGAGGCCAAGACTCTCCGCGCAGGGACTGGTCGGAGGGTGAGCGGCGGCCCCTGGACGAACACCTGAACGGGAGGCTGAGGTGGGTGACTCGGGAAACGCGGCTGTGGCCCGGGGCTCAGGAGGGGCTGCGGCCCGAGCAGCCGAGAGCTGGCGACGCTGAGCCCCAGCGCGCTGCAGTGCCTCCCGAGCGGCTGGCTCGGCCTGGCTGTCTTGGGCTGGATGGTGGCCAGTGCAGGCATCGGCTTTTCCTGAGCTTTCGTCTCTCCAGATGTAACCTTGACACAAATGGCTTCCAATTGCTTAAACACGGAAAGAGAAAAGAAGCACCATGCTTATCAACATTTCTGCAATTTTACTCTCATCTTAAATCTACTGTTGAGATTTTTTTCTAACTTATGCATCTTACGTAGAAAAACATCTATATAATGTATCTGTACTGTTTACAGTGGTGTTTCTCAGCCTTTCTGCCCAGTCCACAGTAATCTATTTTACGTCACACCCCTCGTGCTTGCAGAAACATTTGCATATATAAACAAAATAAAAAGTTCATGCACTTACCATTCCTACATAAATGCCTTCTGATAGTACCTACTCTACATCACTTAAAAAAAAAATACCAGTCATGACCCACTAATGAGCTCATGAATATCCTTCTTGATAGTTTTACCACAGGTGTATTAACTTGGAGTTCTTAGTACTCTAAATTGGACTCAATTCAATGTGTGGCCTCTTTTTTAAAAGTTTTCAGTGAAATTCTGGAAACCAAAAAAGCCATGAAGAACTATGTAATTCAGGTCGCTACCACCTACCTTACAACATGCAACATTACTACCCGGGGAAAGCCCTCTGCTATGCCCCCAACCCGCATGCCTTTTTCTGAGTCCTATCTTGAATTTGCTCTTTACCATTCTCATGCATTCTTTATATTACACTTGTAGATATCCCTAAAAATATGCAGTTCCGTTTTGACGTGTTTTTAAGCTTTAGGTCAGTGAATATCATCTCCGGTATCTTGTCCAGAGATGATAAGTCCGGGGCTTTCTCCTCGCTATCTTGCCTGTGAAATTCTCCATATTGAGGTGTGCAGCTCTCAGGCGTTCACTTGCCCTGCAGCACGAGAACAACGTTCTCCTGTCAGAGGACAGGTGGTCGCCAGCCCTGCGCTCTGGTCTGCTCTGCGCTGTGACATATGTGTGTGTATACACGTGTGAGTTTCTCCAGGGCACACACCTAGGAGTGAGGCTGCATTTCTTCACCAACTTTTTTTTTTTGACATCTAACAAAGTTTTAAATGCATGTGCTTTTTGATCCCCAGCAATCCTGCTTCTTGGATCCCAGAGGAAACACTGGCACAGGCACAAAGATGTATGTCTGGGAGGTTCAAGGCAGCACTGTCTGTAACAGCAAATCACCCACCAAAGGGAAGGGCTGCTGCCAACAAGGTTCCACAAATACTGAGCAGTGCCCGGGTGCCCAACACAGCGCTGCAGGTGTTATGGAGACAGCTGTCATGGGCTCGGGGAAGGGGCAGCAAAACAAGGCCCCTGCCCTCACCGAGCAGAAACAATGAGCATCTTTCTCCAGGGAGAAAAGACAGACAAACCTCATCACCCAGAGCCGGCTTTCTCAACCACAGCATAACTGACATTTCGGACCAGTAAGTGAGTCGTGGCAGGCGTGCTGTGCACTGTTGAGCGCCATCCCAGCCTCCACCCGCCAGATGCCAGTAGCACTCCCCAGACTGTGACAATCAAAAATGTCTCCAGACAGTGCCAAACGCCCCCCGTGGGGCAAAACTGCCCCCAGTTGAGAACCACCAACTTGGGGTCACCAACAGGCCCTCTTTGGACTCAACCCTCTACCAAGTAGAGGGTCAATAAAAATATCACACAGGACAGAATGGAAACCCTCACTGACATCAAGCTGGAGTGTATCTGTCTGAGTGCATGTTATACACTTACTACAAACAGCAAAGACAAGTCAACATATTGGTTTTTGAGGAAGGGTACAGAGCTGGTCCTGGGCTACTGTGAATCCAATGACAACTAGATTTACTTGCACATCTTTTAAGAATCACATTTGGGCTTCCCTGGTGGCGCAGTGGTTGGGAGTCTGCCTGCCAATGCAGGGGACACGGGTTCGAGCCCTGGTCTGGGAAGATCCCACATGCCGCGGAGCAACTAGGCCCGTGAGCCACAACTACTGAGCCTGCGCGTCTGGAGCCTGTGCTTCGCAACAAGAGAGGCCGCGATAGTGAGAGGCCAGCGCACCGCGATGAAGAGTGGCCCCCACCTGACGCAGCTAGGGAAAGCCCTCGCACAGAAACGAAGACCCAACACAGCCAAAAATAAATAAATAAATAAATAAATAAAACAAAAAAACACACACATGATGTTAAAAAAAAAAAAGAATCACATTTGTTTCACTTTACTACCAATTACTTAGAATGTGTCTCTAAGCTCTTGGGGTATTACCAGATAATGCCATTAAAGACAGACAGACAGATAGAACCCCCCCCAACCCGCATGCCAAATCCTATTGCTTTAGAATTACCACAAGTGGCCAAGCTGGTCTAATTCTTTCATCTGCTTTCCAGATCAGTTTACCAAGTGGGTACTATACTTGATACTTTGTTATATGTCTACTTCATTCAACAAAGTTTTACTAAGTATCTCTGGGTGCCAATACACAAACAAAAGTTAAGTCCCAGCCTCACCCTTGGGGAGGGGGTGTTTCCCCTGCCCCACCTCAGTCACCTACAGACCTGCTGACTCAGGATATCCTGCCTCAAAATCTGTACCTTCAAAGCTCCACTGATGATTCTGAAGGCAGACTAGGTTTCCTAAGGAACACCGATAGGAAAATGACACCATGGTGCAAGGGGTGCAGTAAGAGGGGCAGGAAGAGTTCAGGCCTGGTAGGCTTCCCAGAAGCGGTGACCTCCACGGGGGGCCTTGAAGGCTGAGTAGAATTTTTGCCAGATGGAACACATATTCTAGGTGTAAGGAAAAACATGTGAACGCAGGGATGCATGAGAAAGGGCACGTTGTGTGGTAGGAAACTGGAAATGTTTCTGTGGGGCAGGAACGGGAAGGATGGGAGGGATAGGGGCTGACCTGTGGGAGTGTGTCCACTTGGTCTGTGCCTTCTAATCCACACCACCCCCAACAGAGAACCACGGGGCCCGGGATCTCCAAAGGCACACCCTGCCCCACCTCCAGCACTGCCTCTCCTCTCCTGTATTTTCAACTTGGATCCACCCTTGCAGATCTAGTTCAGATGCCACCTCTTCTGATTCCCTCAGCCAGAAATAACCTCTCCCTTTCTCTCAATGCATTTAGTTCTTTATGGTACCTCTAGCTTTCTGACCTTGATCAGAAGTTATCCTGAGTCATGTTTTACCTCCCTGGTAACATCATAACCTCCCTAGGGGCAAGGTACACATCTGATTTGTCTTTGTGGCCTCTATGGCACAGCTTGAGGGGGGGGGCGGGCAAAGAATATTAGCTGAACAGACTGCAAAATTACATCGTCGTGAATGCAGGTAGAATTTACATCATTCCAACTAGATTAGCTACCGAACACAATCATGCTACCTAAGTTTGCTTTCGTTTTCTGGAACACGTCATTTTTGGACTCTTTCCTAAGCTACCAAACCCAAAAAGCTGTAGCCACATTCAACAGGCCCTGGAGAGTAGCCACACAGGGGGGACGCTGGGCAAAAATCACTCAACCCCTCTAAGCTAGTTCCTCATCTGTAAAACGCTGATAAAAGCACTTTTGCGTGTCTGCTGAGAGCCAAGCGGCTCAGCACAGCACCGGGCACGGAGCAGAGGCCAGCAAACGAGCCACTGGCACCCTTCTGACTCCACAGACCTGCTGTGCAGGGCTTATGGGAGAAGCATCTGTTTCTCCAGCAGAGTACGAGCTGGAAAGCTCACCCAAGGAGCCAAACCTCCTGCAAGTAAGGAAACTAAAGCCCAAAGAGGTCGCGTTACCCAAGGTCCCACCTCTATGAAGTATGGCATTTGGGCAGAATCATACTTGTCTTCCCAAACTTTAGTGAGACAACCTTTCCAGTCTTGATGACCAACTGGGTATGACTCTAAACTGTCAAAATCACCCAGTCAAAAACAAAACCGTAAGTGAAACCCTGTGAAGATTGCTGATTCTATTCTCTGCCTATTTATTCTAGTGCAAGAAGAATCTATGGCAATTCTGGAGTAAAAAGCATTGTCCTTTACAAGCCCAGTGCTGAAAGGGGATATGGCTTTACACGTGATGGGAAGGACCTCAGGCTTCAGGTGCTACACCGGACCCTCTGGGCTCGGAAGACCATATTCTAGATCCAGCTTCCCTAGCAGCCAAGAGCTGTGTGACGGGGAAATAGCACCGCTGAGAAAGTATGTTGGCCAGTATACAGAGTGCTTTCACGTATCTCATTCATTAAGCGAATGTCGGGCACGTGCTGGGCCATTTGTCGCTGGGGTTACAAACACAGGCACTGCCACAAGCCCTGCAAGTTACTGTAATGTACTTATTCTGTCCTGAGTCTCGGCCACTCGCAGCACCTTCCACCTGGAAAATTCTCCTCTTAATGTCCTTCTAACCCATTCAGGTCTCCGCTCCGGTGTCAGGCCTAAGGACTGCTCCCTCTACAGCAGCCCCCGTGTCAGGCCCACAACGTGCCTCACGTTCTTCAGGGCTGCGGTCGACGCTGTGCCTCGGGCAGTGCCCGGAACACCGTGAGTGCTCAAGGAAGGCGGAATGAACGGACGAAGGCCTGCGAGAGGAGCCAGGCGGCACGGAGCAGCCCTGAGCAGGGCTGGGTCCCAGGCAGGGGCCGCCATGGGCACAGGCTCCGAGGGCCCGGCGCGGGGGAGGAGCTGAACACGCTGGGGCGGTGACAGGTGCGGGTGGCCTGCGGTCCCCATGGAGCTGAGTGTGGGGACGCCCTGAATTGTAACGCGGGCGGACACCGGTCTCTCGGGCTGGGCAGCTCTAAGGCCTGAGGGGAAGCGCGGGCGCGAGCTCCGGCCTGCCCGCCGCGAGGCCTCGGCCCCCTCCGGGCCTCAGTTTCCCCGGAGGTCCCTCCCGGCGCCTCACCTGCGGCGGCAGCAGGCGCGGCGGGCGCGGGGGCTCGGCCCCGGAACCCCGCTGTAGGGCGGCCTGCTGGGCCGCGTCCCGCAGCCGCCGCGCCGCGTCCTGCAGCACGAAGGGCGGCGGCGGCGGCTTCGCGGGTGGCTGCGCCTTCGTCACCTGCTCCAGGACCCGCCGCAGCTGCTCGGGGCCCAGCGGGGCCACGCGCGCGGCGCTGCCGCTCTGGCCTGCGGGAGCCCGGCCGCCGCCGCCGCCATCCTCACTGCCGTCCTCAATCTCCGGCTCCGCGTCCGCCATGACGGCCGAGGCGGGGACTCGAACCCGGGTCGCCGAGCGCCGGCCGCTCAAATGTGCGTCACCTGGGAAAGGGGGGCAGCTACGAGTGCCCCGCAGGCCAAGACACCTCGGAAGGCGAACGCACCTGACCGAGCAGATCGGTAGGCGGGGCCTGAGCTGTCCCGGCTCTGCCACCGCGTCGCCAACAACAGGACCCGGCCGTATTTTCTTAGGGCTTGTCGTGGACGTATTTATCGTTCACATATCACCTCCTCCAGGAGCTGTCCGGGAACTCTCAGGCAACGGTCCTCGAGGTTCCAGAGCCCCGGCCCTAACATCACCCTGGCCAAATGTTCTCAACGTCACGTGAAGACCCTGCCTGGACGTAGACTCCTAGGCCCCACCTCCACACCTTCCGATTTAATATATCCGAGAGGGGGTTCAAAGTGTGAATTTTTTTTAATAAATTTATTTTATTTTATTTATTTATTTTTGACTGCGTTTCGTCGTCTTTGCTGCACGCGGGCTTCCTCTAGTTGCGGCGAGCGGGGGCTACTCTTCGTTGCGGTGCGCGGGCTTCTCATGGCGGTGGCTTCTCTTGTTGCGGAGCACAGGCTCTAGGCGCGCGGGCTTCAGTAGTTGTGGCTCGCGGGCTCAGTAGTTGTGGCGCACGGGCTTAGTTGCCCCACGGCATGTGGGATCTTCCCGGACCAGAGCTGGAACCCGTGTCCCCTGCCTTGGCAGGAGGATTCTTAACCACTGCGCCACCAGAGAAGTCCCTCAAAGTGTGCATTTTTAACAAGTGTGCTCCCCAACCCCGAAATGGTTTCCATACCGGCCCCCTCCTCCCTACCCACTCACCCAGACGGGACGCACCTCGAGGGTGTAGTTTTACTCATTCAGTGTCCAGCGGTGCACGCTCAGGGAATGAATGATGGACGAATATGAATGAATGAACAAACGAGCGAATGAACCGCCCCACCCCTCTTCACAGCTCAGTCCGCAGCTCTACCGCCCCCACTTCTTCGGCCCATCCTTTCCCAGTCTCCCCTCCTTTTACTCTCCTGATTCAGCGTGTCTTGTAGCCGCTAGTGCGTGCACCTGTCTCAAGGGGGCAGTAGAGCCATTGGTCAACAAACACTAAGCGCTTGTTGGGTGAGTCATCATCGCTGCCCTCTGTATAGAGTCTAGGCTGGAAGAAGGAAGACAAAACCAGCATTTGCAGTATAATATGGTGAATGCCATGATGCTCCTGGTGGGGGCAGCTGGGGGCCAGGCTGGTGTCTGAGAAGTTTCCAGTGAACTTTCTGATCATTTTTCTCTCCACAGGACCACCATCGTCATCATCATCATGGTCAATACTCTCGCATTCGCTATGCTCCCTGCAGCGTCTATCATTAGTAGCCTCCTAAGGATTGGCCAGAGGGGAGATTAGATTTGTGGAATTTGTTTCAATTTCTTTATTTCCTTTTTTTTTTTTTTTCCTCAATATTTATGTATTTGGCTGCGCTGGGTCTTAGTTGCGGCACTCAGGATCTGGGATCTTTGTTGCAGCGTGCAGGATCTTCCTTGAGGCATGCGGGATCTTTAAGTTGCAGCATGTGGGATCTATTTCCCCGACCAGGGATCGAACCGGGGGCCCCCTGCATTGGGAGCGCAGAGTCTTAGCCCCTGGACCACCAGGGACGTCCCTGTTTCAATTTCTTAATCCTTTTTCTTTCTTTCTTTCTTTCTTTCTTTCTTTCTTTCTTTCTTTCTTTCTTTCTTTCTTTCTGTCTTTCTCTTTTCTTTTCTTTTCTTCCTTCCTTACTTACTTTCTTTCTTCTTTTTTTTTTTAAACTTTTGAAAGAAAGACCTTCTCATCCTTCCATCCTCAGATGTCAAAAAGATCCTCTCTGATCCCTAAGCCAAGAACTGCCCCTCATCTAGAACACAGTATCCCATTTATCTTTTTGAGCCTGTCAGGGAGGAAAAACTTTTCCTCTATCCTCTCAGGTTCAGTCTCTGGGGGAGTGTGAATTAAACCGACAAAAGACAGATTAACAAGAAAAAAGGCCGTTTTTAATAATGTATTTTTATTCATGTACCTACAGGAATTCACAGAAAAATGTGACTCAAAGAGGCAGTTAGAATGTGGGGCTTATATAGTATTATCTTAACAGGGGAGGGGATGGGTGGAGAGGGCACTTACTGGAAAACAAACAATTTAGGAAAGATAAATAGGCTCTTACCTAGAGTAGATGGGAGATAAGATAGTTTTATGACAATGCCTGTTTAGGTGTGTGTGATGCCAGCTTCTCCTCTCCAGTGATAAACGTCAGTCTTGCCTGGTTGTTCCCTGGGGATTTATGACAAATGAATTCTTTTGAGTTCTTTTGGAAGGCTCTACTTTAGGCAGATGAGGCTTTTCAGGAACTCAAATGGCTTCTGCTCAAAATAATTTTTATGCCGCAGAGGTGTATTCTGGACCCCTTCAAGCCCTTGTTTAGGAAAGTATGGGCTCTGAGGGCAGCAACCTCGGCTGGCTTCTCCTCTGCAAGGTCCCCACATCTAACAAGGTGCCTGTAACACACATCCAAGGTGTGAAATGCAACCAGTGTACAGGTGTCTATTCTAGAGGTCAGCAGCCCTAGGTTCTCCTTCTAACTGTTCATAATAACAACGGTCCCATCGCTGGCATTTAGTGGGCACTTTTAGTACACACTGAGCACTTGCCAACGGCTTTAAGCCTGTGGTCTGTGGCTTTAAGCCTTGAGCCGTTACAGATTTAAGTCAGAGCTTAAGACCTATTTGAGAAAAGAATGAATGATTGCCCCCATGGCCCCGTGACAAGCTGAGAACAGCGCCCTCAGGGTCCAGTGGTCTCAGCGCCCTCAGGGTCCAGTGGTTAGGACTCCGTGCTCTCACTGCTGGGCCGGGTTCAACCCCTGGTCTGAGAACTAAGATCGGGCAAGCTGCAGGGCTTGGGGAAAAAAAAAAAAAGAATGAATGATCTAGTAGATGTTCTCACTGGAGATTTTTCAAGCATGGTTGTGAAATGGAGCCGGACTTTATGGTCTTTCCCCGCCATGTCCTTCGCCTGCCTTTTGTCTGTAGAAAAACTTTAGCCAAAGAATAAGTGTAACCAGAGAAGTGAGAAAATACAGAAGCAAAGGAAAACAGTCAAACAGGACAAAACAATAATAGTTTAGTCAGAAAGCAAAGTCAAGGACCTTTAGTTCCTCCTCAAGGGCTATACATAGTATTCTGAGCCGTATCCTGGGAGCTGTCTTGTAGGTACTGAAATCCCCACCAGGTGGAAGAAAGTAACTACATGATGACCAGACCGTAGCCATGACAGAAGCTGCCACAATTCCAAGAATTGGCCTCAAAGAAATGGGAACAAACCGACCCTGCAACTGAAGATTAACTGTACTGAAAACAATCAAGATGACGCTGATCAGAGCACCGCAAATTCAAGATGACCGTCAGAGCTGACTGTGCTGTTTCTGCATGTAGCCCCCTCCCTCTGTCTATAAAAGCTCTTGCCCACTGGTTGTCAGTGGTGGGGAGTTGGCCTTTGGACAGGAGTCCGGCCTCACTCCCCGCCACCCCCCTCCCCTCACTGTCGGCATCTGAAATAAAGCAAACTTTCCTTTCCACCAACCTTGCCTCTTTATTGGCTTTTGAGCAGCGAGCAGCCAGAACCCACTTTCGGTTACAGTTGGACCCTGATATAATATGGCATTCACCCTAAAAAGCTAGACTTTGTTAAACTAAAAATGCCTGACTTGGACTATGAGTGAGAAATTCATCCAGCTGCCCTCTGGCTACACACTGCAGAACCAGGAGGAAGAAACGTGAAGTCTAAGAGCTCTCTGAAAAACAAAAAAGTAGCAAGGGGTTTCCAGATGCTTCTGTTACCCAAAAACTAGGTTCGCCTCTTGGTGGGTGTGGAGTCAAAAGACAACCTAGCCAAACATTGAGAGAAGGAAGGATGTATTACTTGCAGAGAGTAAGGAGAACACCAGGGATCTCTCTCAAAGAGGTGTCAATCCAAACAGCAAAACTGTGGAAAGGGCTTGGGTGGTATATGTATATTCATGAAGGGGCTTGGGTGGTATATGCATATTCATGAAGGGGCTTGAGCAGAGGAGAATTCAGCCTAGAATTGGGGCAGAGTTGTTGACTGAAATCACGAGGGTCAGAAAAGGTCAACATCATCAATCTTTAGGTTCCAGTAGATCTGGTGAAGAAAGTTTAAATTCTGCAAAACAGCTCAAGAAAGTGCTTCTGGCTAATCTTTACCACTGAAACAGAACTGGGAGTCTTTACAACTGATTTATTATCTTTGGTATTGTTACTTCTCTAGCTCAATAACAGTTTGTTCTTTCGTTCCCTTAAGATCATTGTTACTGAGACCTGTTCAAGGGCAAGCATTGTGGCCAGGCTTAGATCACAAAATGACTTAGGCCTGAAAGGGCTTCTCTCATGTCAAGAAAGCCATGCCTGGTTCTCTTTCTCCTGCCTGCTGCCCAATCTGCTTACACTTCCACAACCAGAAGGGCCTCACTAAAAACATGGCAGTCATTGGCTGGTCACTGTTTCCATGTGGGTTGGAATTTGTGTCTCTCATCTACTGCTCCCTGCCTAGACTAGGATGCCGGGCATGCAGTAGGCTCTCCATTAACATGCGTGGAATGGTGCTCTCCTTGGCAGCACATATACTAAAATAGGAAGGATACGGGGAAGATTAGCATGGCCCTCGCGCAAGGATGACACTCAAATTCTTGAAGCGTTCCATATTCAAAAAACAAAACAACAGCAAAACAAAAAACAAAAAAAGGGGGGAATGAATGAATTCCAAGCCTGGATTTTCAATTCTAAGAACTCCAGAAAACTGACGTCTCCCCGCGAGGGGCCTCAGAAGCTCTGCATTAGGTAACAACCGGTGGTGGCAACTGAGAGCATCCTAAAAAAAGACCCTAAGTGGGCTGCAGGCTTGCAAAGCGCCGGGACTTGGGGTAACCAGTCACAGCGCGAGCCCGCGCGGGATGCTGCCCTCCCTCCCCACCGGCAGCCTGCCCCAACTTCCGGGCCGAGTCCAGAATGATTCCGCGACTCCCTCCTGTTTGCACGCGGCGCACAGCACTCAAAAGGCATATTTTTCAAAGACAGTTACAGTTGTAAAAGAAACCCATAACGTGGGGGAGGGAAAGAAAACAGCCGTATTTGTGGCCCGTACGGGGATCGAACCCGCGACCTTGGCGTTATTAGCACCACGCTCTAACCAACTGAGCTAACCGGCCGCTCGACACGCTAGCGCCGCCGGCGCACCTACGAGGTTTCTCCGCCTGCTCCGGGCCGTGAGCTGGCCAAGCGCCTCTAGGCGGAGTCACCGCACTGACTCCCAGCCGGCTCCCGCGGAGGGCTGTTGTCGTCCCCATTGGCCAGATGAAACAACTGAGACCCTGGGGCCTTTAAGGAGAAGGGAGGTGACTTCTTACAGCGAATCGGAGGCTTTCGCAGGGGAAATGCAAGCTGCTCTTAAAACTTAACTCGGGAGTAGGATTTTCCAATATTGCAACTCAGTGCAATTTTTATTCATCTCTGAAAATCCTTGCAGCATGGAAACTTCGTGTATTAAGAGCATTTGGCGAGGCTAAATACAGCTTGGAAAATGAAGAAAACCAGATAAAGGACAAAAGAACCACCGACTTCCCCACCGCCCCGAAACAACGGCTACTGGAGACTTGGCATCCTTCTGGCCAATCTTTTTTCACTATACGGTGTATTAAAAAAAAAAAAAAAAAAAAAAAAAAAAAATATATATATATATATATATATATATATATATATATATATAGATTCAATTCAACCTTGTTAAAAAGAATATAATTTTTATGTTACTTTTTTCACTTAATATTCTATTATAAGCATATCCTTCAGTAATTGAAAATGTCATTTAAAATGGTTCCTCAGTGTTTCTTCAAGTAGGTAAGGCATAGTTCTTCCTTCCCCCTCCTTCTGGAATGTCTGGAAATTGTTGTCACTTTGCCCTCTCTTGCTATTTAGCACATGAATAAATCATAAAATAGGGGCAGAATGGGCAATATGACAGCCACTGCAAAGGCATAGGGTCTGTATGCAAAAAAAAGGAGAAAAAATGCTGGAAAGACAAAACTCAAAGATGTCCATTCCCCCACCTGTATGTCCCAGGGGTCTCTTGGTCTCTGAGAGGCCCTAGCCACCTGTGCTTCTGGGGCAGACGCTCCAGGAGTACAGGAGGGGAGCACCAGCTTTTCACACTGTCCACGGCTCTGGTCTGATTACTCCAAAAAGCAGTAACCATCTCCCACGGCAGATGTCTCATCAAGGTTCCCTGTTGCGAGCAGCAGAAGCCAACTCTAGCTAATCTTAACAGAAGAGATTTAACTGAAAAGATGTGAAGTAGCTCACCCCACCACCAGGAAGGCTGGAGAACCAAGTGCGGACAAAGAGCCACTCGGTCAAAACATTCTCATTCACCCTGGCAATGCCCTAACCCCAGGGAATCAGCTGCGAGCAAAACAGACCGAATCCTGTCCTCACGGAGCTCAGTTTAGCAAAGAGGTGTTAGAGTGAGTGGAAAGGTTTAGGTGCTGTGCTGTAAGTAAACTGTGCTGGTGGTGGAGGGTTGAGCAAGTTCCTGGAGACTGGGACACTTGATTAGGACAGATAAATGTAGGCCAAGGGGGTAGAGTGAGCTGCCCATGACGGCAGGCATCCTGTCCATTTTGCTTACAGCTGAATGCCCAGAGCCTAGCACTCTGTCTGCAATAATATGTGTTTAATAAATAGGAATCGGATTGTTACCGAACCAAACTTGGGTCCCCTCGCCCATTCACTGTAAAGCCCATCTACTGACCCCGAGTTGTGGTGAAGGAAAGCACAGCGTTTATTGTAGGGCACCAAGCAAGGAGTTCAGGAGTGCGAGTGCTCAAAATACCCCAACTCCCCATGAGAGTCAGCACAGCATTTTTAAAGGCCAGGTGAGGGAGGGGCGTCGCAGGGTACGTGATCAGCTTGTGCACAATTCTCTGATTGGTTGATGGCGGTAACAAGATGGTGTCACAGGGCTTAACATTATCAATCCTTAGGCACCAGTAGGTCTGGGGGCTTCATGCTCATGGTCATCAAGTAGTTAAATTCTTCCCCTTGGTGGTGGTTTTTAGCATCTGTAAAACAACTCAGGAAATGTGCATCAGATACTATTATCTAGGTACTTCCGAGAGGACCTAGAGCAGAAGATATGGGGGAGGGGTCTGTCCCGGGAAGGTCCCATAGGGTTGTGCTCAGTTACAAGATGGATGAACGAGCTAATTCCAAAATTATCTTACACTTTAAAGCAAGGTCAGATGGGGACTTCCCCTGGCGGTTCAGTGGTTAAGACTTCACCTTCCAGTGCAGTGGGTGCAGGTTCAGGGAGCTAAGATCCCACATGCCTTGGGGCCAAAAAGCAAAACATAAAACAGAAGCAATATTGTAACAAATTCAGTAAAGACTTCTAAAATGGTCCACATCAAAAACAAACAACAACAACAACAAAAAAGCAAGTCAGATAAAGTTATTTCTTTCTGTTCACACTGTCCCCTTCTGGCGCAGCCCTGATAGGGTTGCCAGATTTAGCAACTAATTTAGCATAATAAGTATGTCCCATGCAATATTTAGGACATGCTTGTACTCAACCAGTATTAGTTGTTGATCTGGAATTCAACTTCAACTGGTCATCCTGTACCGTATCTGGCCATCCCGCAGCCAGAGTAACAGCCGTTTGAAAGGCCTCACCTAACCAGCTCCTTTCCCACATTGCCTCTGCCACCATCACCCTCCTTCCTGGTGTTCCAGCCGCGTGTCCTGAGTGGGCGGGGCGCTCCCGGCCAAGTCTATTCCAAGGCCAGGACCCGAGGTTGGGGAGACGCAGTGACTGAATATAGACGGCAGGGGGCACCCTAGATCTACGTAGTCAGCTCCGCACTTGGGCGCCTGGTCTCCTCGGAGCCCGGTGCTGACGGAGGGCTCGGGCCTTTACCCACCGCTATTCTCCAAAAGCCTCTGAACTTCTCCGGCCATTCTCACTCCATCTTACAGGGCTTCCAAGACAAACAAGCCCTAATTTTCATTCTTTGAGTTAGGAAAACGCAAACATACGTGATCAGAATTAAACGGTATTGAGTATTATTACTCGGGTTTTTAAATGTCCGAGGGGGGAACTTTGGCTCATGCCGCTACCTTGGATTTTAAATAGTCATTTGCTTTAAATTCAACTTATAAAACTTGTCATTCTGCTTATAAGTTGGATCCTTTGGTATGAAAATAAAGGCACACTCTAGTCGTTTCCTAGAGCTACCATAGTAAAATACCACGAACTGGGCGACTTAAACAACAGAATTATTCTCTCACAGTTTTGGAGGCCAGAAGTCCAAGATCAAGGTGTCCTTGGGGTTGGTTCCTTCTGAAGGTTCTGAGGAAGAATCTGGTCCATGCCCCTCCCCCAGCTTCTGGTGGTTTGCTGGCAATCTTTGATGTCCCTGGGCTTGTAGAAGCATCACTCTGACCTCTGCCTCCATTCATGGATCCCAACTTCCTAGAACAGTGCCAGGCACGTAGCACGTGTTCAATAAGTATTTGTTGAATGAATGGTAAATTCATTGTGCTGGGCATCCCACAGGACTTTTCAAGTTGGAAACATGTCCTTTCATCCTGATGAAACATTTCTGATGAATGTTCCTGAAGGAGATTTGACCACTTCCTTCACTTCATATGCTCTCTTTTCTTTTTCTGGAACACCATTCTTCAGAGGTCAGACCTTCTGGGTTGATTCTCTAATTTTCTTCTCTCTTTTGTCTGTCTCCTGGACAATTTCCTTGAACTTTTTTCCAACCTTCTTTTTACATTTTTATTTTGCCTCGGGGCCCTGGTACACACAGACAAGGAGAGAGCAAAACACTTTCAGTATTGAAGCTGACTTCTTGCCAGTTGATTCTGGAAAAAAAGGAAAGAAAGGGGGGGAAGAGAAATGAAATCCTTCATTGTACGATATGTACTATGTCAAAGCTGTTAGACAATACAAAAGAAAAATAGACAAATAGAAGGGTTTTTCAGATGTTGCTTCTAATTTGCTACAACAAATCAGTTGGTTCCGGGGACTTTAAAAAATGCACTTCTGGGACTTCTCTGGTGGCACAGTGGTTAGGAACCCACCTGCCAATGCAGGGAACACCAGTTCAATCCCTGGTTTGGGAAGATCCCACACCCTGTGGAGCAACTAAGCCCGTGCGCCACAACTACTGAACCAGCACGCTGCAACTACTGAAGCCCGCACGCCTAGAGCCTGTGCCCCGCAATAAGAGAAGCCACCGCAATGAGAAGCCCGTACACTACAACAAAGAGTAGCCCCTGCTCACCTCAACTAGAGAAAGCTCGCGTGCAGCAATGGCCAACGTAGCCAAAAAAAAAGGATAAATAAAATAAATTAATTTAAAAAAATGTACTTCCTTAGAGTATGTACAATCATTGCAAAGCTTTTACAAAGGTCTCTTTTAGACACAAGAGACAGCTATAGAGGCACAGGGAGCTGGAAGCCGCAGACTCAGATCAGAGCCCTGGGTGGCCACCAGCAAGTGGGTGATCTTGGCAAAGCCCTTCCCCTCTCTGGGTCCCCAACAACAGGCCACATGGCTTCTACACCCTGTCAGTCTGCCTGTTTCATTCTTCCCTATCAATGATTAAAGTTTGTGCTAGATGCTCAATAATCAGTGAAAATCATTGCCTTGCCCCTGTCATAGAGGAATGACAGAGCAGGTGACAGCTGATGATGTTTCTTGATTAGTCAACAACATCTATTGAACATTTGCTCTGTGCCAGGCCTGTGTTAGACTTGCTGTCAAATCTGGCCTCTGTACACCGATACCAAATTAAATCTCGTAGACAGAGTTTTGGGTGAAGCAGAAAAGAATAGCTTTATTGCTTTGCCAGGCAAAGGGAGCCACAGCAGGCTAATGCCCTCAAAACTGTTGTGTCCCAACCTGGAGAGGGTAGTGAGGAGTTTCCTAGTAATGGTTCACAGAGGGCGTGATCAGCTAGTGGACAATCTTCTGATTGGTTGGTGGTGAGGTAAGTGGGAGTCGGCATCATCAACCTTCTGGTTCCAACTGGTCTGGGGTCTCCGTGCTTGTGGGCAGCAGACAGTTAACTTCTTCCACCTGGTGGGAGCTTCAGTATCTGCAAAACGGCTCAAGATATTGTTATGTGTATCCCTTGAGGGGGAACCAGGACTCCGCCCCAAGGCTGCACTATTGTTTCTTTTTTTTAATTTATTTTTTATTGAGGTATAGTTGAATTACAATGTTGTGTTAATTACTGCTGTACAGCAAAGTGACTCAGTTATACACATATACACATTATTTTTCATATTCTTTTCCATTATGGTTTATCACAGGATATTGAATATAGTTCCCTGTGCTGTACAGTAGGACCTTGTTGTTTATCCATTCTATATGTACCGGTTTGCATCTGCTAATCCCAACTCCCAATCCACCCCCACCATCTCCCCCTTGGCTTGACTGCTCCCCGCTTGTCTCCGAGTCCCCTCCCTTCCTTATTAGCAACTGTTTGAACCTCCCCTTTGTAATTCAGGGAAGGTCGTGGAGGCTGAATGAAGCGTATTTCCTGCAAACAAGAAATGGGGTACACAGAAAGGCTTTTGTGCCCTGGAGCCCCACAGGGTCCTGGTCAGTTTCAGACTCTGGGCAAAAATCAAACAGTATTGTATAGTGCACCACGGACATGGTATTTAATCTTCACCACCACTCTTTGGAGAGTGTATTTTTATCCTCATTGTACATGAAATGAGGAAACAGTGGTCCTGTAACTTGGCTGGGGTCACCCGGTGTGACCCTCACTCCCCTAGCACTTTAAGAACTTTTTTTTTCTTTTGGCTCCACCCCACAGCATGCAGAACTTCCCCTCCCAGGGATAGAACCTGCGCCCCAGCAGTGGAAGGGCGGAGTCTTAACCACTATACCACCAGGCAAGTCTGCATTTTAAGGACTTTTCTATTCTCCTTCTAGGAAAACTTTTCTTGCGTTAAAAAAAAAAAATCTATTGTTCCATGTGCCTTTTTGTAAGAAAAGTGCATAGACGTCTCTCTAGCCTGACATTGGACCTCTTTTGCGTCCACACTAGACCACAATCTCATTCATAGTATTTGGTTAACCACCATTCTTCGTGTTAATTTGAATGTCTAATGTTCTTCTTGCTCTTATTTCATATTCCTGCTCATGCTTAGTTTCCTCTGAGATACATTTATTATTACATTATTATTATTATTATTTTGGCTGTGCGGCATGGCTTGGGGGATCTCAGTTCCCCGACCAGGGATTGAACCCAGGCCTTATCAGTGAAAGCCCAGAATCCTAACCAGTAGGCCACGAGGGAACCCCCTATTATTTTCTAAAATGAACCTAATTTCTAATATCTGTAGGTAGATTTGCATTTTACCCACCTTACTAAGGTTAACATGTTTGAAATTTCTGTCCTTCCTAATTTTTCTTTCTAACTTCTGCCCATTTCCTGGTTTGAACGTTAATTAAGATGCTCAGCAGAAACAGATTGTCTGCTAAACATAGCCTAACGGCTGAATCTCTTGACATTGGAAATTAGGGAAAAGCTAATGCTAGGATACAGGATGGACTGTCTGAGGAACAGTTTTAGAATGAGTCAAAAGTGCAAGTGGCTATAATTAGGTAGTGTTCCGGCAGAGTTTTAAAAGCAGAGCTCCTAGGATGCAGGCTGGCTCCATTCACAAGCATCTTTTGAGCACGTAATATATGCCTGGCTGCTGGCACTGGGTGCGCTGGGCGGGCAAGGGACTCAGGGCGGGGCCCTCCCTGGAGGGGCTCACAGCCTGTTATTTCTCATCTGCCAATTCTTCTTTTGTCATTTAGGGCATGAGTGGTCTAAGGAAGCAGGTTAACCAGGCCACACAGCTGAAACCCGAGAAGGCTGACCCCTCTGTCTATAAACTATAGGGAGAGACCTTCCTCAGCAATTGCTTTTCGAAGTAGCATTTCCTAGTCTATTTAGAATTAAAGAAAGAATAAGGCTGGGAATTCCTTGGTGGTCCAGGGATTAGGACTCAGCGCTTTCACTGCCATGACCCAGGTTCAATCCCTGGTCAAGGAACTAAGATCCCGCAAGCCACTCAGTGCGGCAAAAAAAAAAAAAAGTGCAGCAGCAGCATTACCTGGGATTCTGTCAGAGACACGAAATTTCAAACCCCATCCCAGAATGACAGACTCAGAAACTTTGGGGGTGTGGCCCTGCAGAATCCAGAGTCACCTGAAGGCAGGTGATTTTGGTGCAGGCTAAAGATCGAAAACCACTGCTCTGGGCAAAATCTCACACCAATTCCCTTTTTGTCTTCCTGCTAAGGTCCCTGTTTGTATCCTTTGATCTTCCATTCCGGAGGCCCTTCCACGTTCCCTCTCCCAGGGCCTCCAGGTACGAAGTGCAGGTTGTGGACCAGGGTGCAGGCTGCGTGGCACTTGAGGGCTGAAGTTTACTAGCCCCTGCTCACCTGGGGAGGCACACCAATGCTGCGTCTACCTACAGGGGGCGCCTTGCTCTAACACCTCCTCAGGATCAGGACCCACCTGGTCTCCTTTAGGATTTCACTACTACTTGTCCACGGTGAAGGTGAACAGAAAATGCACATCGGAATCGATGAGGCAGGGGCTCACCTGCTAACTGCATTCGCCTGTTTAACAGGTATTCAATGAATATCCAGAAACTCACTCTGCCTCCAGAAGAGATGAAAGACAGGTGGGTGGGCTGCCCAAGGAGCTTAGAACCTACCTGGGTGGCAGAAAGGAACATGAAAGAGACAGTGAGAGAAAGATAAATGTGACTTAAAGACAAGTCCCCACATAAGGGGAAAGACCACAAGGAAAGAAGAGAGAAGTCAAATTCCAGTGATCTGGAGAGATTAGATGTGGCTTTTCAGAGCTAACAAAGACAGTACCATCAACAATAATAATACCAGCAATAACCACCCTTTGTTTTTTTCAATTGGTAAAATTCACATAACATACCATTCTAACTATTTGATATGTACAATTCAGCGGCTTTTAGTAGACTTACAAAGTTGTGCAACCATCACCAGTATCTAATTCCAGAACATTGTCAACACCACAAAAAGAACCCCCGTACCTGTTAGCATTCACACGCTTTCCCCCAGCCCCTGGCAGCCATTAATCTACTTTCTGTCTCTATGGATTTGTCTAGTCTGGGAATATCCTGTAAATGAAATCATACAATAGGGTGGCCTTTAGTGTCTGGCTTCTTTCACTTAGCATCATGTTTTTGAGACTGATTAATGGGTTTAGGGTTTCCTTTTGGGGTGATGAAAATGTTTTGGAGCTAGATAAAGGTGATGGTTTCACAACATTGTGGACATACTAAATGTCACACTTTAAAATGGTTGATTCTACATTATGTGAATTTTGACTCACATTTTTAAAGAGAAGTAAAAAAAAAAAAATCAAGGTAGATATGCTTTGACTCAGCAGCTCCACTTTAGGAATTTCTCCTATGGGTACACATAAACATATAGGAAATGATATATATTCAGGGCTGCTCACTGCAGCAGTGTTTGAAAGATCAGGCTATTAGAAACAGCCTAGGGCTTCTCTGGTGGCGCAGTGGTTAAGAATCCGCCTGCCAATGCAGGGAACACGGGTTTGAGCCCTGATCAGGGAGGATCCCACATGCTGTGGAGCAACTAAGCCAGCGAGCCACAACTACTGAGCCTGAACGCCACATCTACTGAAGCCAGCACGCCTAGAGCCCATGCTCCGCAACCAGAGAAACCACCGGAATGAGAAGCCCGTGCACCACAAGGAAGAGTAGCCCCCATTCTCCGCAACTAGAGAAAGCCCGCGCGCAGCAACAAAGACCCAACACAGCCAAAGATAAATAAAATTAAAATAAATAAATTTTTTATTTTTTTAAAATAAATTTATTTATTTATTTTTGACTGTGTTGGTTCTCCGTTTCTGTGCGAGGGCTTTCTCCAGTTGTGGCGAGCGGGAGCCACTCTTCATCGCGGTGCACGGGCCTCTCACTGTCACGGCCTCTCGTTGCGGAACACGGCTCTACTACGCGCAGGCTCAGTAGTTGAGGCGCAGGGGTTTAGTTGCTCCGCGGCATGTGGGATCTTCCCGGACCAGGGCTCTAACCTGTGTTCCCTGCATTGGCAGGCAGACTCTCAACCACTGCGCCACCAGGGAAGCCCTAAATAAATTTTTTTAACAAAGAAGTAATCTAGATGACCATCAGTAGAGGACAAGTTAAATAAGGGATGGTACAACCATGAACTAGTATAGCCATTAAATATAATAATAAAGCTCTTTGGGTACTGGTAGGGGAAAATCTCCGAGTTAAAGAGTCAAGTAAAAAATACAAAACACAGAGCAGAGTCTATACTATGCTACCGTTGGTGCAAGAAAAAGGGAATAAAAGAATAAAAGATCTCATATAACATGAGATCTTTGGGGAGATCTACCCTATGGGGAGAGGAACTGCGGACAGAGGGGTGGGAGGGAGGATTTCCACTTTGTTGGCTCTGTTTTTGTTATTTTTGAATCTTGAATCATGTTAATATATTATCTATTTTATATTAATATATTAATATTAATATATTAAAGTTAGTGGATGTTCAATTGTAAGATGACAACAATACCTGCAAAGAACAGGTATCAACTGACAATTATTTAGTGTGTCCCAGCCCAGTTAAAGCTCAAGGCTGTTGTCCAGGCATTAGGTCCCAAATCGCTAAATTCTCAGGACCGCTGGGGAGAGCGATCCCAGGGAAGGCCGCCTACACAATAATTTAGGCAGGGAACTGCCTGAGGCTGCCGGAGATTGCTTAGCAACTAGAGCGAGGAGGCGGGCCACAGTGCGCACGCGTACACGTAGGGCTGGCGGGCGCGCACAGGGCGTTTTGCGCAGGCGCGGGCTACGGCCTCGAGGCGTTCAGGGCCAGACGGTTGTTAGGGTGACAGGAATACAACATGGCGGCCGGATCCTAACGCTCTCCATCTAGGGACCAGCGTGGAGGTCCTAGTTCGGGACCCTGCCTCAAAGGAGTGGAAGCCAGGGGCCACTCTTTCTGTCCCTTTCTTCTCCTTCCACTATCGGCAAGGGGTTGTCGCCGGCTTCCGCATCCATGATGAAGAGTTGAGTGGGGCTGGGGAGGGGCGGGACGAGAGGGAGAGTGGCGGCGGGACGGGGGCCGGCTTCCGCAGCCGCTCAGAGGGCGGTGGGAGGCACCGAGGGTGGGGACCCCCAACCTCCCTGGGCTGTTCGAAACCCGGGCCTGCTGGGGTAGCCCGAGGGCTTCGGGGCTGCTCTGGGGGCCGTGAGGGGTCCCACAGCGCCGACCCGAGTCCAGATGAGGCTTATTTTGATGCGAGGTTATGTTAGAGTTTGGGGAGTTGACTGAAAAAAAATTTTTTTTTAATTTTTTAAAAGGCTGGATTGAACCTGAGATTCTTTTCTTGAACATTCGGCAGTAATGTAGTGAGCGGTTACTGTGTGGCTTCCTGCCTTTTATTGACATTGGTTTAGTGGACAATTGAGAGGAAAGCTGGGCTGTGTATTTTCTTTTATTATTATTTTTGGGTCAAGCAGTAGTGTTTTTATCAGAACTTCCTTATAGAAATTTTGAAACAACTTTTTAGTGAAAGAGTGTACTGGGAAGTTGTGAAATGAGGTAGGGGTAAGACATTTACCTGTGCTTCGATTTGTGGATTATGGACAATCCAAGTGTAACAACTAGAATGGTCTTCTTCTTCTTTTTTTTTTTTTTTACATTACTTTACAGATATAATTGTCATTTATGCTTGTGAGCCAGAAGTGCCGAAAAATTCCGACCTCTCTTGCTTAAAGAGAGGATTAGATTAAATTAATTATGAGATTAAATTATGTTAGGTGTAGTTCTAATGTTTAATTTGCATTGTATTCTAATTGTCAGTTGGTAGTTGGTATATGGCATATACCAACGTAAAGTGTGGACTTATATACACATATTTTACGTATAGTGTGGACTTATATACACATACGGTATTCCTTTTTTCCTTCCCAACTATTTATTTTGAAAAATTTCGAATCTACAGAAAAGTTGCAAGAAGAGTACCATGAATATTCATACACCCTTCACCTAGGTGCACCATTTTGCCTTATGTTTGTGTGCCGTCTCACTTGTGCTCTGGCATTTTCTCTCTCTCTCTCAATTATGTATTTATTTATTTTCACTGAACCTTTTGAGAGTAGTTGTAGACATCATTACATTTCACCACTAAGAATTCAGCAGGTATCTCCTAAGAAGAAGAACACTCTCCTACATAATCACAGTACAAATAAAATGTTGATACAATGCTGTTATGTAATATGCAGTCTATAGCTCACATTTTCCCAGTTATCCCAATAATATCCATTACAGGTGTTTTTATTTTTTCCAGGAGCCCAGTCAAAAATCACAAATTGCATTTTGTTGCCATATCTTTTTGGTGTCCTTTAGCTGGCACAGTGTCTTGCCTTTTGTGTCTTTGATGACAACATTTTTCCAGAATCCAGGCCATGTGTTTTGCAGAATGGCCCACAATTTGGATTTGTCTGATAGTTTCCTCATGATTAGCTTTATTTTTTTTTCTTTTTTCCTTTAACATCTTTATTGGAGTATAATTGCTTCACAGTGGTGTGTTAGTTTCTGCTTTATAACAAAGTGAATCAGCTATACATATACACGTATCCCATATCTCCTCCCTCTTGCGTCTCCCTCCCACCCTCCTTATCCCACCCTTCTAGGTGGTCACAAAGCACCGAGCTGATCTCCCTGTGCTATGCGGCTGCTTCCCACTAACTATCTATTTTACATTTGGTAGTGTATATATGTCCATGCCACTCTCTCACTTCGTCCCAGCTTACCCTTCCCCCTCCCCGTGTCCTCAAGTCCATTCTCTGGTAGGTCTGCATCTTTATTCCTGTCCTGCCCCTAGTGCCCCTAGGTTCTTCAGAACCATTTTTTTTTTTTTTTTTTTTTTAGATTCCATATGTATGTGTTAGCATACGGTATTTGTTTTTCTCTTTCTGACTTACTTCACTCTGTATAACAGACTCTAGGTCCATCCACCTCACTACAAATAACTCAATTTCGTTTCCTTTTATGGCTGAGTAATATTCCATTGTATATATGTGCCACATCTTCTTTATCCATTCATCTGTCGATGGACACTTACGTTGTTTCCATATCCTGGCTATTGTAAATAGTGCTGCAATGAACATTGTGGTACATGACTCTTTTTGAATTATGGTTTTCTCAGGGTATATGCCCAGTAGTGGGATTGCTGGGTCATATGGTAGTTCTATTTTTAGTTTTTTAAAGAACCTCCATACTGTTCTCCATAGTGGCTGTATCAATTTACATTCCCACCAACAGTGCAGGAGGGTTCCCTTTTCTCCACACCCTCTCCAGCATTTATTGTTTGTAGATTTTTTGATGATGGCCATTCTGACTGGTGTGAGGTGATACCTCATTGTAGTTTTGATTTGCATTTCTCTAATGATTAGTGATGTTGAGCATCTTTTCATGTGTTTGTTGGCAATCTGTATATCTTCTTTGGAGAAATGTCTATTTAAGTCTTCTGCCCATTTTTGGATTGGGTTGTTTGTTTGTTTGTTTTTATAAATTTATTTATTTATTTTTGGCTATGTTGGGTCTTTGTTTCTGTGCGAGGGCTTTCTCTAGTTGTGGCAAGCGGGGGCCATTCTTCATCGCAGTGCACGGGCCTCTCACTATCGCGGCCTCTCTTGTTGCCGAACACAGGCTCCAGACGTGCAGGCTCAGTAGTTGTGGCTCACGGGCCCAGTTGCTCCGCGGCATGTGGGATCTTCCTAGACTAGGGCTCGAACCCATGTCCCCTGCATTGGCAGGCAGATTCTCAACCACTGCGCCACCAGGGAAGCCCCTGTTTGTTTGTTTTTTGTTGTTTGTTTTTTTGATATTGACCTGCATGAGCTGCTTGATTTTGGAGATTAATCCTTTGTCAGTTGCTTCATCTGCAAATATTTTCTCCCATTCTGAGGTTGTCTTTTTGTCTTGTTTATGGTTTCCTTTGCTGTGCAAAAGCTTTTAAGTTTCATTAGGTCCCATTTGTTTGTTTTTATTTCCATTTCTCTAGGAGGTGGGTCAAAAAGGATCGTGCTGTGATTTATGTCATAGAGTGTGCTGCCTATGTTTTCCTCTAAGACTTTTATAGTGTCTGACCCTACATTTAGGTCTTTAATCCATTTTGAGTTTATTTTTGTGTATGGTGTTAGGAAGTGTTCTAATTTCATTCATTTACATGTAGCTGTCCAGTTTTCCCAGCACCACTTATTGAAGAGGCAGTCTTTCCTCCATTGTGTACTCTTGCCTCCTTTATCAAAGATAAGGTGACCATATGTGTGTGGGTTTATCTCTGGGCTTTCTTTCCTGTTCCACTGATCTATATTTCTGTTTTTGTGCCAGTACCATACTGTCTTGATTACTGTAGCTTTGTAGTGTAGTCTGAAGTCCAGGAACCTGAATCCTCCAGCTCCGTCTTTCTTTCTCAATATTGCTTTGGCTATTCGGGGTCTTTTGTGTTTCCATACAAATTGTGAAATTTTTTGTTCTAGTTCTGTGAAAAATGCCATTGGTAGTTTGATAGGGATTGTGTAGATTGCTTTGGGTAGTATAGTCATTTTCACCATGTTGATTCTTCCAATCCAAGAACATGGTATATCTCTCCATCTGTTTGTATCATCTTTAATTTCTTTCGTCAGTGTCTTACAGTTTTCTGCATACAGGTCTTTTATCTCCTTAGGTAGGTTTATTTCTCGGTATTTTATTCTTTTTGTTGCAGTGGTAAATGGGAGTGTTTCCTTAATTTCTCTTTCAGATTTTTCATCGTTAGTGTATAGGAATGCAAGAGATTTCTGTGCATTAATTTTGTATCCTGCTTCTCTAACAGATTCATTGATTAGCTCTAGTAGTTTTCTGGTAGCATCTTTAAGATTCTCTATGTATAGTATCATACCATTTGCAAACAGTGACAGTTTTACTTCTTTTCTGATTTGGATTCCTTTTATTCCTTTTTCTTCTCTGATTGCTGTGGCTAAAACTTCAAAAACTATGTTGAGTAATAGTGGTGAGAGTGAGCAACCTTGTCTTGTTCCTGATCTTAGAGGAAATGGTTTCAGTTTTTCACCATTGAGAACGATGTTGGTTGTGGGTTTGTCATATATGGCCTTTATTCTGTTGAAGTAGTTTCCCTATATGCCTACTTTCTGGAGAGTTTTTTTTTTTTAATACATTTATTTAGTTATTTATTTTTGGCTGCATTGAGTCTTCGTTGCTGTGCACGGGCTTTCTCTAGTTGTGGCAGGTGGGGGTGACTCTTCATTGCGGTGCACGGGCGTCTCACTGCAGTGGCTTCTCTTGTTGTGGAGCACAGGATCTAGGTGCACAGGCTTCAGTAGTTGTGGCACACAGGCTCAGTAGTTTAGCTCACGGGCTCTAGAGTGCAGGCTCAATAGTTGTGGCACACGGGCTTAGTTGCTCCGCGGCATTTGGGATCTTCCCGGACCAGGGCTCGAACCTGTGTCCCGTGTGTTGGCAGGCAGATTCTTAACCACTGTGCCACCAGGGAAGTCCCTGGAGAGTTTTTTTTTTTATCATAAATGGGTGTTGAATTTTGTCAAAAGCTTTCTCTGCATCTATTGAGATGATGATATGGTTTTTATCCTTCATTTTGTTAATATGGTGTATCACATTGATTGATTTGCGTATATTGAAGAATCCTTGCATTCCTGGGATAAACCCCACTTGATCATGGTGTATGATCCTTGTAATGTGCTGTTGGATTCTGTTTGCTAGTATTTTGTTGAGGATTTTTGCATCTGTGTTCATCAGAGATATTGGCCTGTAGTTTTCTTTTTTTGTGACATCTTTGTCTGGTTTTGGTATCAGGGTGATGGTGGGTATCAGGTTTGGTATCAGAATGAGTTTGGGAGTGTTCCTCCCTCTGCTATATTTTGGAAGAGTTTGAGAAGGATAGGTGTTAGCTCTTCTCTAAATGTTTGATAGAATTCGCCTGTGAAGCCATCTGGTCTTGGGCTTTTGTTTGTTGGAAGATTTTTTTTTTTTTTTAAAGTGAAAGCAAGCTCTTTTTTTTTAAAAAATTTATTTATTTATTTATGGTCATGTTGGGTCTTCGTTTCTGTGTGAGGGCCTTCTTCCAGCTGTGGCAAGCGGGGGCCACTCCCCATCGCGGTGCACGGGCCTCTGACTATCACAGCCTTTCCCGCTGCAGAGCACAGGCTCCAGACGCGCAGGCTCAGTAATTGTGGCTCACGGGCCCAGTTGCTCCGCGGCATGTGGGATCTTCGCAGACCAGGGCTTGAACCCGTGTCCCCTGCATTGGCAGGCAGATTCTCAACCACTGCGCCACCAGGGAAGCCCCTGTTGGAAGATTTTTAATCACATTTTCAATTTCAGTGCTTGTGATTGGTCTGTTTATATTTTCTATTTCTTCCTGGTTCAGTCTCAGAAGGTTGTACTTTTCTAAGAATTTGTCCATTTCTTCCAGGTTGTCCATTTTATTGGCATATAGTTGCTTGTAGTAATCTCTCATGATCCTTTGTATTTCTTCAGTGTCAGTTGTTACTTCTCCTTTTTCATTTCTAATTCTGTTGATTTGAGTCTTCTCCTTTTTTTTTCTTGATGAGTCTGGCTAATGGTTTATCAATTTTGTTTATCTTCTCAAAGAACCAGCTTTTTGTTTTATTGATCTTTGCTATTTTTCCTTCATTTCTTTTTCATTTATTTCTGATCTGATCTTTATGATTATGATTTCTTTCCTTTTGCTAACCTTGGGTATTTTTGGTCTTCTTTCTCTAATTGCTTTAGGTGTTCTAGGTGCTTTAGGTGTTGTTTATTTGAGATTTTTCTTGTTTCTTGAGGTAGGATTGTATTGCTATAAACTTCCCTCTTAGAACTGCTTTTGCTGCATCCCATAGGTTTTGGGTTGTTGCGGTTTCATTGTCATTTGTTTCTAGGTATTTTTTGATTTCCTCTTTGATTTCTTCAGTGACCTCTTGATTATTTAGTAACATACTGTTTAGCCTCCATGTGTTTGTATTTTTTACAGTTTTTTTCCTGTAAGTGATATCTAGTGTCATAGCGTTGTGGTCAGAAAAGATGCTTGATATGATTTCAATTTTCTTAAATTTACTAAGGCTTGCTTTGTGACCCAAAATATGGTCTATCCTGGAGAATGTTCCATGAGCACTTGAGAAGAAAGTGTACTCTGTTGTTTTTGGATGGATGTCCTATAAGTATCAATTAAGTCCATCTTGTTTAATGTATCATTTAAAGCTTGTGTTTCCTTATTTATTTTCATTTTGGATGATCTGTCCATTGGTGAAAGTGAGGTGTTAAAGTCCCCCACTATTATTTTGTTACTGTCAATTTCCTCTTTTATAGCTGTTAGCAGTTGCCTTATGTATTGAGGTGCTCCTATGTTGGGTGCATATATATTTATAATTGTTATATCTTCTTCTTGGATTGATCCCTTGATCATTATGTAGTATTCTTCTTTGTTTCTTGTAATAGTCTTTGTTTTAAAGTCTATTTTGTCTGATACGAGGCTTGCTACTCCAACTTTCTTTTGGTTTCCCTTTGCATGGAATATCTTTTTCCATCCCCTCACTTTCAGTCTGTATGTGTCCTAGGTCTGAAGTGAGTCTCTTGTAGACAGCATATGTACGGGTCTTGTTTTTGTATCCATTCAGCCAGTCTATGTCTTTTGGTTGGAGCATTTACATTTAAGGTAATTATCAATATGTATGTTCCTATTACCATTTTCTTAATTGTTTTGGGTTTGTTATTGTAGGTATTTTCCTTCTCTTGTGTTTCCTGCCTAGAGAAGTTCCTTTTGCATTTGTTGTAAACTGGTTTGGTGGTGCTAAATTCTCTTAACTTTTGCTTATCTGTAAAGGTTTTAATTTCTCCATCGAATCTGAATAAGATCCTTGCTGGGTAGAGTAATCTTGGTTGTAGGTTTTTCCCTTTCATCACTTTAAATATGTCCTGCCACTCCCTTCTGGCTTGCAGAGTTTCTGCTGAAAACTCAGCTGTTAACCTTATGGGGATTCCCTTGTATGTTATTTTTTGGTTTTCCCTTGCTGCTTTTAATATTTTTTCTTTGCATTTAATTTTTGATAGTTTTATTAATATGTGTCTCGGTGTGTTTTTCTTTGGGCTTATCCTGTATGGTACTCTCTGTGCATCCTGGACTTGATTGACTATTTCCTTTCCCATGTTAGGGAAGTTTTTGACTATAATCTCTTCAAATGTTTTCTCAGCCCCTTTCTTTTTCTGTTCTTCTTCTGGGACCCCTATAATTCGAATGTTGGTGTGTTTAATGTTGTCCCGGAGGTCTCTGAGATTGTCCTCAATTCTTTTCATTCTTTTTTCTTTATTCTGCTCTCTGGCAGTTATTTCCACCATTTTATCTTCCAACTCACTTATCCATTCTTCTGCCTCAGTTATTCTGCTATTCATTCCTTCTAGAGTATTTTTAATTTCAGTAATTGTGTTGTTCATCACTGTTTGTTTGCTCTTTAGTTCTTCTGGATCCTTGTTAAATCTTGTATTTTCTTCATTCTGTTTCTGAGATTTTGGATCATCTTTACTGTCAGTACTCTTAATTCTTTTTCAGGTAGGTTGCCTATTTCATTTTCATTTATTTGGTCTTGTAGGTTTTTACCTTTCTCCTTCATTTGTAACATATTTTTTTGTCATTTCATTTTTTTTTTCTTCTCTTTTTGTTGGGTGGTGCTCTCTTCCTGTCTTACTGGTTGTTTGCCCTGAGACGTCCAGCACTGGAGTTTGCAGGCAGTTGGTTAGAGCCAGGTCTTGGTGCTGAGATGAGGACCTCTGGGAGGCCTCACTCTGATTAATAGTCCCTGGGGTCTGAGGTTCTCTGTTAGTCCAGTGGTTTGGACTTGGAGGTCCCACCACAGGAGCTCAGGCCTGACCTCCGGCCTGGGAACCAAGATCTCACAAGCATATTAATAAGGCAGACATTTGAAGGTAGCAGCGACGGTCCTCGTGCCCTAGGAAGCAAACAGCTAGTGGTTATGACTCGTGCTAGGCTCGGAGGACAAGGTTTGCACGACAGCCATGGGCACTTCCGGTTTTATAAACCTCATGATTAGCTTTAGCTTAAATATTTTCCTCAGGAATACGTCAGAGATGAAGTCGTGTCCCTGTCACTGTGTCCCATCTAGAGTGTCTGATGTCAGCATGTCTTAGTTTTGTTGAAGCTACGTTTGACCATTTGATCGTTCCATTTATTCACCTTTGCCTCTTAGACCCTTCGTGCTTCTCTTCCTGGAGTCAACCACTCTTACCAGTTTCCTGTGCGTCTATATGTATGTATGTATGCGTAAATTATTGTGTATCTATCCTCTTTTAAAAATACTAACGTTAGCATTTATATATATACACACACGTATATATATGCATTGATATATATGTTAACATTTGCATTTTATGATTTATATCCTTAAAACTCCTGGGGTTTTAAAAGTATATATTAGGTATTATTTGATATGTTCTTTTAGATGGCCATTTTGGTAGTTTTAATTACTTGGTTTAGTGGTGCATCTTTATTCTCCCTTCCTTCTACCTTAAAATCCAGTCTGAGAACTGGTGTAACCTATTGTCCTTCAGTTTTAAGTCCTGATCATTAATTAAATGCTTAACAAATAGTTAACAGTGGAGAGAATATTCCAGAACAGGAAGTCACAGACACAGAGTCATGGAATTAGAATGAACAGGAAGAGTGTGTAATGGTGAAATTGGACTTGTAGCTTGAGGTCATTGAGTGGGGCTGGGAATGCTAGATTATCATGCTGGTCTTTATTTTATGGTTTTCTAGATGTATTTTCTTTTTTTTTATTTTAATTTTATTTATTTTTTTAGCTGTGTTGGGTCTTTGTTGCTGCGTGCGGGTTTTTCTCTAGTTGCGGAGAGCGGGGGCTACTCTTCGTTGTGTTGCGCGGGCTTCTCATTGCAGTGGCTTCTCTTGTTGTGGAGTGTGGGCTCTAGGCGCACGGGCTTCAGTAGTTGTGGCACATGGGCTCAGTAGTTGGGGCTCGCGGGCTCTAGAGCGCAGGCTCAGTAGTTGTGCTGCACGGGCTTAGTTGCCCCATGGCATGTGGGATCTTCCCAGACCAGGGCTCAAACCCGTGTCCCCTGCATTGGCAGGCGGATTCTTAACCACTGCGCCACCAGGGAAGCCCCTAGATGTATTTTCTTATTTGTTTTCCAGGCAATGCCCAAGGGCTTGGGGATATATTGATCATTCTGTGGATTATTCCTGATCACCTCCTTTTTGCTTTGCATCATTTGCAGTAGTAGGGAGCAAGGAGTAACACATCTTAGTTGCTAAGGGTGTGGGCTTTGGAGCCAGGCAGACAAGGTATCCTCTGGCAGGTTACCGACCTTTCTTTTCTTATGCTGGTTTTCTTCATCATTCTGGTTTTCTATTGCTGTATAACAAATTACCCCAACTTAGTGGCTTACAATAACAATCATTATTCTCTCCCATGGTTCTGTGAGTTGCCTGGACCCAACTAGGCAGGTTTCACTTGGAGTCTCTCATGTGGTTGCAGTTAGATGGTGGCTGAAGCTGGAGTCATCTCAAAAGTTTCCTCACACATGTGTCTGGTGGTTGATGCTGGCTATCAGCTGGGACCTCAGCATGGGCTGTCAGCCAGAACATAGCACTCAGAACCTCCATGTGTCTTGGGCCTCCTCAAATTATGGCAGCTGGGTTCTGAGAAGGAGCATCCCGAGAGTTTGGTGGAAGCAGCATTACATTCTCTGATCTAGCCTCAGAAATGGCATAATGTTACTTCTGCATCCCTCAGATTTGAGAAGAGAGAACATAGATCCCATCTCTTGATGGAGGAGTGACAAAGACACATAGTAAGATGAGCATGTGGGATGGGATATCTAGAGGCTGCCATCTTTGGAAAATAAAACCTTCCACACTCATCTTTAAACAGGCATAATAATACCTATTTTATAGGATTGTTTCAAAGTTAAATGAGATAATCTACATAAAACTTACAGCGTAGTGTCTGGTACATGGTAAAATGTGAATGAGTTATCATTTGCTATCCCAGTGGATGGAAGGCAAGGATGTAAAAGGGGAAAGAATGGCAAACATCAGTCAGATCCTTACTTTGAAAAAATTTACCCTTACCTAATCTAATGGGAGTATCAATTTTTTTTCCTGTCTGTACTTTTTAATGGATTATTCAAAACGTATCTATAAAAAGAGAAAAAACTACATGTTCTGAAGGCAGTAACAGTTTGCTATTATATCACAGAGAGAGTTTTAAAAATTATCTGTTGTAATTGCAGTGAGGTTTCAGCTTTCTGTCCCTCGTAATGTAACTGAGCAGGACCCTATGGAGCCTTCCCGGGACAGATCCCTCCCCCATGTCCCTCCCCCATGTACTCTGTAAACTCCTGAGTTTACAGGTGCTAGAACCACCACCAAATGGGAGAAATTAACTACTTGGTGACCATAAACAAATAGCTCCCAGACCTACTGGTACTTAAGGATTGATAATGTTAACCCCTGTGACGTCACCCTGTTACCTCACCATCAACCAATCAGAGAATTGTGCATGAGCTGATCACATACCCTGGGACGCCTCTCCCTCACTGGGCCTTTAAAAATGCTTTGCTGAGGGACTTCCCTGGTGGTCCAGTTGTTGTGACTCCATGCTCCCAATGCAGGGGGTTCGGGTTTGATCCCTGAAGGGAACTAGATCCCACATGCTGCAACTAAGAGCCTGCATGCCACAACTAAAAATACCACACATGGCAAGAAAGATCCCGCATGCTGCAACTAAGACCCGGTGCAGACAAATCAAAATAAATAAATAAAAATTTAAAAAAAAATTTTTTTTAAATGCTTTGCTGAAACCCATTGGAGAGTTTGGGTATTTTAAGCACTAGCTCTCCTGGACTCCTTATCTAGCGCCCTACAATAAATGCTGTGCTTTCCTTCACCACAACCTGGTGTCAGTAGACTGGCTTTACTGCGAAGTGGCGAGGGGACCCAAGTCTGGTTTGGTAACAATTTATGTCAGTATTTTTATAGAATCAGAGTTGCAAAGTACTTCACATAATGTTGTTCCATGCTCTCCTTCCTAGTGTGCATATCACCTTCTGTTTTATAAATAGATGCATCAACTAGCAACTTTTCCCCTTTAAATAAAACAAAATTCAGTAAAAATAATTGTAGCTTTGTGATAAATTCAAGCAGTGAAAGGTTTTAAATTAGTCTCAGGACCCTTCCCTAGTGGGCAGAGTCCGTCCTGGTTAACATTTTCTTAGATGTACGTCCATAAATTTTCTGTGCATATTGTGTGTGGGTGTGTGTGTGTATATGTATGTATTTGTTCTAAAATTATATGTGATTATATTAAATATGTTGTACTGTAGTCTGTTAGGATGATGCTTCAATGAAGATGTTTGAACGTAGATCTTTGAGTAATTCTTCATGTTTATCAGTGGCATACATTGTTTGAGTTAAAGGGTACAGTTTAAATTTTAAAGTCTAAGTGTTTTTTTTTTAAAGTATGATTGACCTACAACACTATGCTAGTTCCAGATGCACAGCATAGTGATTCAGTGTTTCTGCACATTACAAAATGATCACCATTTTTATGAGTTTATGAATACTTTTACGTCCTTTTGTGTTTTCACTATGTTTGGTAATTCAGGTCACAATTTTCCACACTACAGCAAGTCATTAATTGGGTACAGCCTTCTTTATTGAAGGTTCCTGATCTTGTTTTAGTGATTTGTTTTGAATTACTTAATCTCTCACGGAGAGTGGGAATTACAAGCTGAATCCTCTTCCTTTTAAGCTCTAGTTGAGGGTTATACTCACTAATTAGCCTCCCTCAATTCTTTTCACCCCTCCACTAGTGAAGCCCCATCATTCTGATGCTTATCACCTGCCTTGATTAAAATCTTTAGAAGCAGTGTTTGAATACAAATATTTGGATTTGGGTGTGGCGGGTTTAGAATTTCACAAAAAATGAATTTGAACTCCATTTTCACGCTTTAAATAAGGCTTAAATTCCACTTAAACAAGCCTTGGTTTGGTAAAAATGCATAGAATCTTAATTAATATGAATGGACTTATTTATCCTCCTTGTTCTATCTACCCTTTTTTAAAAAATATTAATTTTATTAAGTCTTCACCCTTGAGTTTGTCTTTTATTATTACTTTTTTAATATTTATTTGTTTGGCCACGCTGGGTCTTAGTTGCGGCATGCGGGATCTAGTTCCCTGACCAGGGATTGAACCTGGGCCCCTTGCATTGGGAGCATGGAGTCTTAACTGCTGGACCACCAGGGAAGTCCCTATCTACCCTTTTCATATAGCTATGTTATTTAAACTTTTCTTTGTCCTTGAGTCTGGGTGATATTTTGGTCGGTTTTTTTTTTAGTGATTGTTTACTCTCTCTATTCCCATTAATGTGGGGCAGGATTTTTTTTACTAGCATAGCTCTATATCCTTCATAGCTTTGTGTTGTGCTTTGTGTTCATCTTAATGTTTCTTATCTAACAGTAAAGGCCTGTGAAAATATGCCACATCCTGTTGGAGAGAATAGGAAGATACTTTTCCTAAGTAAGTGTTTTCTCATAGGGGTGTTTCTCTTTTTCTCTCCCCTGCCTTTCATCCTTGTTACACCCAGACCCTTTGTCTATTGGAAGAGCCATGGAGGAAACAAGTAATTCTTTATCCCTGCGGCCATCTCCAGGGCCATGGGTTCCATTTATTGCTGGCTGGTCATGATGGTCTGGAGCCAGCTTGGATTGCTGGCGCACACTTGGAGTTTGTACTTAAACTACTTTTTTTTTTTCTTTTTTTAATTTTTATTTATTTATTTATTTTTGGCTGGGTTGGATCTTCGTTGCTGCCCGCGGGCTTTCTCTAGTTGTGGCGAGCGGGGGCTACTCTTTGTTGCGGTGCGCGGGCTTCTCATTGCAGTGGCTTCTCTCGTTGCGGAGCATGGGCTCTAGGCGTGCGGGCTTCAGTAGTTGTGGCTCGTGGGCTCAGTAGTTGTGGCTCGCAGGCTCTAGAGTGCAGGCTCAGTAGTTGTGGCGCACATGCTGAGTTGCCCCGTGGCATGTGGGATCTTCCCGGACCAGGGCTTGAACCCGTGTCCCCTGCATTGGCAGGCGGATTCTTAACCACTGCGCCACCAGGGAAGCCCTAAACTACTTTAAAATGCAGAGTTGGGAATTCCCTGGTGGTCCAGTGGTCAGGACTTGGCACTTTCACTGCTGTGGCCTGGGTTCAATCCCTGTTCGGTGACTAAGATCCTGCAAGATGTGGGGCTTGGCCTAAATAAATAAATAAAGTGCAGAGCTGACTTTTTTTTTAAAGCAAGTCTGCATGTGTATGTATTCGTATGATCACTACCATCCTTTTTTCACTTAGTATTAAATTATGGCTGAACAGTTTCTTATATTGTTAAATGTTATTTGAAAGCGTCATTTTAAAAAAAAATTTATTTTATTGAAGTATAGTTGATTTACAATGTTGTGTTAATTTCTACTGTACAGCAAAGTGATTCAGTTATACATGTATATTGTTCTTCATATTCTTTTCCATTATGGTTTATCACAGGATATTGAATATAGTTCCCGGTGCTATACAGTAGGACCTTGTTGTTTATCCATTCTATATTTAATAGTTTGCATCTGCTAATCCCAAATTCCTCATCCATCTCTCCCCCACCCCCTCCCCTTGGTAACCCCAAGTCTGTTTCCTATGTCTGTGAGTCTGTTTTTTTTTTTTCATAGATAATTTCATTGTGTCATATTTTAGATTCCACATATAAGTGAAATCATATAGTATTTGTATTTCCCTTTCTGACTTACTTCACTCAGTATGACCATCTCTAGGTCCATCCATGTTGCTGCAAATGACATTGTTTCATTCTTTTTTATGGCTGAGTAGTATTCCATTGTTTATAGGTACCACGTCTTCTTTATCCATTCATCTGTCGATGGACATTTAGGTTGTTTCCATGTCTTGGCTATTGTGAATAGTGCTGCTATGAACATAGGGGTGCATGTATCTTTTCGAGTTAGCGTTTTCCCCAGATATATGCATGGGAGTGGGATTGCTGGATCATATGGTAACTCTATTTTTAGTCTTTTGAGGAACTTCCATACTGTTTTCCATAGTGGCTGCACCAATTTACATTCCCACCAGCAGTGTAGGAGGGTTCCCTTTTCTCCACACCCTGTCCATCATTTATTATTATTATTATTATTTTAAATATTTATTTATTTAGTTTATTTATTTGGCTGCTCCGAGTCTTAGTTGCGGCATGCGGGATCTTTTAGTTGCGGCAGGCAGCATCCCTGACCAGGGATCGAACCTGGGCCCCCTGCATTGGGAGCATGGAGTCTTAACCACTGGACCACCAGGGAATTCTCATTTACCAATTTTTAAGTGTATTGTGGAATAAGGCTCTAACTTGAATTTTTTAATGTGAAATCTCCCAGATTAATCAGCTTTATTGAGGTATAATTTGCACACAATAAAATTCACCTATTTTAAGAGTATAGTTTGATGAGTTTTGGCAAATATAGACAGTAGTGTCTCCACAGTCAAGATACAGAACCTTTGGGAATTCCCTGGCGGTCCAGCGGTTAAGGCTGTGTGCTTTCACTGCCGAGGGCCCAGGTTCAAATCCTGATCAGGGACCTGAGATCTAGCAAGCTGCATCATGTGGCCAAAAAAAAAAAAACCAGAATAAACAAAAACAAGATATAGAACCTTTCTGTCACCCCCAGAAGTTGTCTTGTGCTCCTTTGCAGTCAGTCCCCTCTCCCTACTCCTGACTCCAGAGATCACTATTCCACTCTCAACTGGAGCTGTGCTTTCACTGCTCCTCACACCGAAGAACGTGTCCCTATATCACTGGCAGTGGGGTTCCCAGATTCTGCTTTTGTCATGGACCTTGTCAGCTGAGCCAGTTACTTTGGAAAGGATCTGGTACCATGGTCACTGCTCTTCTGAGTACATGTGTGTGACTTTATCTGTGTCTCCTGGGCAGTGTTCTGCTCAGGGAAGACAGCAGTGGCAGCGTGCTTGGGAAATGCTTCTGGGGTCAGACTCCCTGTGTTTAAAGCCTGCTGCTTATGGATGTAACCTTGGGCAGGGTACCTAACCTCTCATTGCCTTAGTTCCGCATTTGTAAGATGGGTTAATGGGATACCTACTGCATGGGACTTTTGAGATGATTAAGTGAAAAATGGTGCCTGGCACCTAGTGTTCAGATCTTGGTGTTTAATAAATATCTTTTTCTGGTAGAAGGAGCCAGGGCTCCTTGGTGAAGTGGTTTATCCTAAGACTGAAGCAGGAAATGCATAAGATTTTGTAGTGCCAGAAAGTAAGAACGTACTGAAAAAGAAACAAACCCCTTATTGATGGGAACATGTCAAAGGGACAAAGGAGCCAACTGAAAGAGCTCCCTAAGGCCAAAGCTGGAACAATTTGAAGCAACAAGATAAAGTAGTATTAGATTATCCCGAAGTGTAAAATAAATATCCATGGATCCATACTAATATTAATGAAAACATATTCTAAAAGACAGTTTGGGGACTTCCCTGGTGGCGCAGTGGTTAAGAATCCGCCTGCCGGTGCAGGGGACACTGGTTCGAGCCCTGGTCCGGGAAGATCCCACATGCCGCGGAGCAACTAAGCCCGTGTGCCACAACTACTGAGCCTGCGCTCTAGAGCCCATGAGACACAACAACTGAAGCCCGTGCACCTAGAGCCCGTGCTCCGCAGCAAGAGAAGCCACCGCAATGAGAAGCCACGCACTGCAACGAAAGAGTAGCCCCCGCTCGCCGCAACTAGAGAAAAGCCCGCGTGCAGCAACGAAGACCCAACGCAGCCAAAAATAAATAAATAAATTTATGAAAGACAGTTTGATTGGAGGGCTAGGAAGTTAATTTAAATAGCACCCTTCCAGTCATTTTATTCTTCTTAGCCTTCTAATCTCACTGTTGCATTTACGCGGATGGTCTGACCTGGGAAAGGAGGTAGCCTAAGGGACAAGAGTTCTCTCTCACTGTGATCAGAAATACCCAATATTTAAAGACAGATGAATAAAAAAGTGTTGGTTGCCAATTAGTCAATAGTAATAATTTTGTGATTCAGTTGTCAGCAAAGTTCCCCCTGCAGTATATGTCCGGGGTATTATAGGAATATTAGATTATGGGGCATGTGACCTGACATTTCCTCTTTGATTCATTTGTTGAGTATGTACAGGGCACGAAAGAGAATAGATAGTAGACTTTGCCTTTAAGAGGCTTATGGCCCTATGGAGAGAAGGTGCAAAGTGGACCACGGGCAGGTCTGTGGCAGAGGACAGGGTACGTACAGAAGGTGGAAAAACATCTGCTCTAACACCTTCCTACCGGGTTGGTCCTGGGGGATTAGAATCTACAGCATCATGTACTCAATTTTGGACACCGTGTACTCACTAATTTGGCCCTTAATATTATCTAAACACGAGTGTGGCTCTCTCCCCCTGCCTCTCTTTTTAAGTAAAGGACCTAAAACTCGGGGCACAGAAACACACTCTAAGTCCTCAATGTGAGGGATTGTGTCTTACTGATCTTTGTCTTCAGTGCATGGCACAGTGCATAGCTGATGCTAATAAATCTTTATTGACACCCACAGTGATGTAGTCATAACACCAGGGATGTTTAATTCATTTAGGCTGAAGTACAGCATAAATTGCGTTGGGGGGGGGCGGGTCCCAAGACGACCCCTTGGTTCCATGACTTGCTCGGAGGACTCACAGGACTCAGGATATGCTCGTACTCGTGGCTGCGACGCACTCCAGTGAGAGGGTGCAGGGCGAGATGAGCAGAGAAAGGGACGTGGGGCAAAGTCTGGAGGAAACGAGACGCAAGCTCGCAAGCTCCCTCTCCCAGTGGAGTCACACAGGGCAGACGCGCTTAGTTCTTCCAACAGCAAACTGTGACAACACGTGTGGAATGTTTTCTATAAGGGAAGCTCATTAGAGCCCCAGTGCCCAGGATTTTTACTGGGCGCTGATAACGCAGGCACACTCTGCCCAGAACATAGCAAATCCCAGCTCCCAGGAGGAAAGCAGATTCAGCGTCAACCCCATTGCTCGCTCCAACAGTGTGGGCACCGTGAGTCACTCTTATTGTGCAGGGGCTGGTGGAAACCCTCCCCAAGGGCCGACCTTGCAAGCAGACCTTTCTAAGGAGAGCGGTCTTAGGCCTGCCATGTGAACTCTTTTCTGCACAGTAATAGACTGTGTCTCCTTTCAGAGAAATTTCTGGGCATTCCAGTCTAGTCCATCCAAGAGAAGGGAAAGGGTTGGTGTTGTTTTAGCAAGTAGCAGCTATTCCCTGGCTATTGCTTGACGAGTGAGAGTGGGGTTAGGCAGGTCAGGGTGGGTCTTTTTGAGGGCAGGAGGATGTATGACTCAGTAAAAGGGTCCGGCTGGTTGAATTTTCCCACAGAATTTCAAGTTTGAAGGCTCCTTGAGAAATTGGTCAAAGTTGTTTTATAAAGTTCCTAACTGGACAGATTAGTGGTAAGCCACAGGGCCTGTATTTTGGTCAGTTTGTTTTGAAGAAGCTTTTTGGGAGATTCACCCAAGAATCTTACATGTCTTGTTTCCAGGACTTACTGCGCAGGTTACCTGTTTTAGAGAGGCTCTGGGATTCAGTTTAAGCTGTGGTTGTCAAGCAAGTTACAGCTTCTGGGTTTTATCAGAAGGGATCTGACACTTCAGTCCTGAAGACTCCACCAGGGCTGAGCCCTGCCTTGCTCTAGCCAACTTCTCTTAGAGGGCGAGTGGGAAGGACTGTAAAACTGGCAGAAAAGCTTTGAAATCCTGCCTTGCTGGGAACTAGATCAGTTAATTTTTTATTCAGGGAAGACGTGGTTAAGAGGGATTCTGCTAGCTTAGTTTAAAGGTCTTCAGTTTGGGGTGTAGAGCAGCCCTGGGGTTGCTAACTTTGGCTTGCTTTTTTTCTTCCAATTTTTAAATATTGGAGTATAACATACATCCAGAAAACTGCACATGTAAATGGCCTTTTGTGCTTGGCTTCTTTTACTTAGCGTAACGTTTTCAGGGTTCATCCATGTTGCAGCACGTGTCTGTGGCTGAATAACAGTCCATTGTATGGATAGACCATATTTTGTTTATCCATTCATTAGCTGATGGACATTTGTGTTGTTTCCACCTTTGGCTATTATGAATAATGCTTCCATGAACATATGTGTACAGGTTATTGTTTGGACATATGTTTTCATTTTTCTTGAGTATATATCTAGGAGTGGAATTCTGAGTCATGTGGGACTCCGTTTAATATCTTGAGCTGCTAAACTGTTTTCCACAGTGGCTGCACCATTTTGCATTTCCACCAGCAATGTATGAGAGTTCTCACTTATCCACATCCTCAGCAATACTTGTTGTTATCTATCTTTTTGAGTCTAGCCATTCTAGTGGGTGTGAAGTGGTGTCTTATGTTTTTGTTATTTTTAATTTTCTTGTCAATTACTTATATTTCATAAATTGCCACTTTCTTTATGGTGATATTATATAAAAATAAATATACTTAGCTTTTAATCTCAAACGCCATTTTCCTTAAAGGAATCACAAAGAAAATCTCTCTCACCCCTTAAAAATGTTTTTAATTACTTTAAAAAATTAATACATATACAAAGTGTAACACAAAAAGCAGCACAGATGGATATATAGTGAAAAGAGAGTCTCTCTTCCGTTCCTGCCCTCCCACCCATCTAGACCCTCCCCCGCAAGGTAACCACTGTGGCACTTTCTTGTGTTCCTTCTGTGTATAGGTTAGCATAAATGTGTGAGTGTTGTGTGTATTCGTTTTTTATTGCTGCTGTAACAAATTGTCACAAACTCAGTGGCTTAAAACCACACAACGTAAACGAATCTCCCTGGACTAAGATCGAGTTGCTGGCAGGGTGGCATCCCTCCTGGAGGCTCCGGGGGACAATCTGTCTCCTGGTCTTGTCCAGCTTCCAGAGGCCACCTGTGCTCCTTGGCTTGTAGCCTCTCCTCCGTCTGCAAAGCGTCACATCTTCCCGTCTGTCTCTGATTCTGTTTCCTCTGCCTCCTTCTGCCACTGGTGAGCTCCCTGTGGCGGACGCACTGCGCCCACCCAGTAAATCCGAGATCACGCCCTTGTTTTAAGGCCGGCTCCTCAGCAGTCGTAGCCGTTAACTCCCTCCTGCTGTGCAGCCTGACATTCGCAGGCTCCAGGGATTAGAAGTGGACATTGTTGGGGGCCGTTATCCTGCCTGACACAGTGTGGAAACTTTTGTGAAGGCAATGTTAACACGGTTTACACACCGTTCTTTCGTGTGTCTTTTTCATTTTTTAAAAAAAATTATGTCTTTATTTATTTAAATATTTATTTATTTATTTATGGCTGCATTGGGTCTTCGTTGCTGCGCGCGGTCTTTCTCTAGTTGCGGCGAGCAGAGGCTACTCTTCGTTGCGGTGCGCGGGCTTCTCATTGCGGTGGTTTCTCTTGTTGCGAAGCACAGGCTCTAGGCGCGCGGGCTTCAGTAGTTGTGGCTCGTGGGCTCCAGAGCGCAGGCTCAGTAGCTGTGGCACACGGGCTTAGTTGCTCCGCAGCATGTGGGATCTTCCCGGACCAGGGATCGAACCCGTGTCCCCCCGCATTAGTGGGCGGATTCTTAACCCCTGTGCCACCAGGGAACTCCCTGTCTTTTTCATTTAATACTATATCTTGAAAGGATATTCCCTGTCAGAAGCTAAAGGGCTGCCTTACCCCTCTTTATCTGCCATATAATAGTCCTTTGTATGGCTTTTTCATAATTTATTTAACCATTTTTCGGGTGTTTCTTGAGGTGCTAGACTTTTTAATTTTGCGTAATCAAATAAATCAGCCTCTTCTGAGTGACTTCTTACCTTGTTATGCTTAGAAAATCTTTTTCCTTTAGTGAAAAAAATGAATGTTTTCCTTAGATTAAAAAAGATATGAGTTACATTCTATGTTAAATTTCTGGGGCTGCTGCAACAATTTGTCACAAATTTGGTGGCTTAATACAACAGAAATTTCTTCTCTCCAGTTCTGGAGGCAGAAGCCTGAAATCAAGGTGTGGGCAGGGCCGCGCTCCCTCCGAGGCCGCCAGGGCAGGACCCCTCCTCCTCCTCCCGCCTCTGGTGGCTCCGGGCGTCCCTTGGCTTGTGGCCGCGTCCCTCCAGTCTCTGCCCCTGTGTTCACACGGGCTCCTCTTCTATGTCTGTTATGTGTGTGTGTCTCTTATTCTGTTGTCGTAAGAATCACATAACATGAGATCTACCCTCTTAATAAATTTTTAAGTGTATAGTATTGTTAACTGTGTGCACATTGTTGTACTACAAATCTCTAGAACTTTTTTATCTTGCATGACTGAAACTCGGTACCCATTCAGCAACACCTCCCCATTTCCCCCTCCCACCAGCCTCTGGAACCACCATTCTACTTTCTCTGTGTGTCTCTTATAAGGACACTTGTCACTGGACTTAGGGCCCACCCAGGTAGGCCAGGACGTTCTCATTTCAAGCTCCTTAACTTAATCACACCTGCAAAGACCTTATTTCCAAATAAGGTCACATTCACAGGTTCCGGGGCTTAGGACGAGGACATGTCTTTTTGGGGACCACCATTCAACTCACTTCACATTCAGTGCTTTTATCTTCCTCCCTAGAAATCATCTTTGGAAAATAAATTTTTGTGAAAAGCTTTAAGAATTATTTTCTTCAAGCCTTCTCTTCAGGAGTTGTTGAGCATCTACCATATGCACAGCAGTTACAGGTTCTCCTTTCTTCCTGTGACAGTTACTACAGTCTGGTAGTGGTATACGGTATTTTGAATGGTAATAACATGGTTAGATGCTGTTTTGGGGGAAAAGTAGTTTTTCCAATTTCTACAAATATGTGATTACAAATAGGATTTTCTTATTTTGCATGGCCTGAAGCTAGTATATATGAAAATGTACACTGAAATTGTTATTTTTTAGTAAGATTAAAAAGCGGCATTAGGAACTTCCCTGGTGGCTCAGTGGTTAAGAATCCGCCTGCCAATGCAGGGGACACGGGTTCGAGCCCTGGTCCGGGAAGATCCCACATGCCACCGAGCAACTAAGCCCGTGCGCCACAACTACTGAGCCTGCGCTCTAGAGCCCGTGAGCCACAACTACTAAGCCTGCATGCTACACCTACTGAAGCCTGCGCACCTAGAGCCCATGCTCCGCAACAAGAGAAGCCACCGCAATGAGAAGCCCGTGCACTGCAACAAAGAGTAGCCCCCGCTCGCTGCAACTAGAGAAAGCCCGCGCGCAGCAACGAAGACCCAACACAGCCAAAAAAGAAAAAAGAAAAAAAGCATCATTAAAATCAATATTACCTATATATGAATTTTTATAAGTAAGAGTAATACCATACCAAGTACTCTGTATCAGCAAAACTGGTTAATGTACGTATTAAACTGTAATGAACCATTGGGAAAACAATTTGCCTCAGGCCCTGAGCTTCCCTGCATGTTCTTGCTGAGTGTGCCAGATGGCAAGGCTTATTCATCTTGTTTACTGCTTGTTGAAAAGTGCTGGGCCATTGGCCCTAGATTCCTCTCCTGTAAAGCAATCCACTGCATGTGCCGGTGCCACCTGGGCCCATCCTGTCACCCCTGTGGGTCTTCGGGGCAAGGGGAACCAATGCTAATATGCTGATGCTCATATGACTTGCTGTACCATGAGAAATGAAGTCCTTTGTCTCTGATCCAAGAGGCTGTGTCTTCTGCCAGCATCCATGAAACAGTGGCAGGCTAAGATAGTAACTTACAAGTGGGATAAAATCTCAGACAAATATAAACATGTGAAATCTTGCAAATACAAATTCTGAAAAGTCTATTCTATTTGTTTTTTTTTTTAAGCACATTTACATTTTTTTAATTTATTTTTAATTTATTTATTTTTGGCTGTGTTGGGTCTTCGTTTCTGTGCGAGGGCTTTCTCTAGTTGTGGCAAGCGGGGGCCACTCTTCATCGCGGTGCGTGGGCCTCGCATTATCGCGGCCTCTCTTGGTGCGGAGCACAGGCTCCAGACGCGCAGGCTCAGTAGTTGTGGCTCACGGGCCTAGCTGCTCCACGGCATGTGGGATCTTCCCAGACCAGGGCTCAAACCCGTGTCCCCTGCATTAGCAGGCAGATTCTCAACCACTGCGCCACCAGGGAAGCCCTCTATTTGTTTTATAAATTATGATATTTATTTATATATTAGTATGTTAAGATAATGCTTACTAGGTGCTGTAATGGTTAAACCCCCAATTCTCATGGCCTTTATACCAGAAAGGTATTTTTCTTGTTCGTGTAAATGTCCTACGTGGGTATTCCTGGTTGAGGGTCTTTCCGGGTGGCTTTTCCACCATCTTTATGTCATGGCTCCCAAGGTCTCCTGGAGGTCATTTCTGTTCTGGCTAGTCACAGGGGGGCATGGGCAGGGAGGATCCTAGAGGAGGTTTTGCCCTTTTGTTTTAACTTTTCATCATGGAAATTTTTAAGCATGCCAGAAGTAGAGAAATTAGTAGAGTGAATGCTCTTGTGTATCTGTGACCTAGTTTCAACAGTGATCAACATTTTGTCATTTTTACCCCCATCACTTTTTTTTCCTGGAGTCTTTATTTTTTTATTGTTGTTTTTTAAATAAAATAGTACTTTCCTTATGGGATATACCTGACTTAGAAGTGAAATACCTGCAACCTTATCCCTCAGAGCAGCCACAAACTGTGGCGCGTGTGTGTGTGTATGTGTATTGTCTTTAGGGACATTATTTTTAAGGATCTGTGTATCTGTGTCATTCTTTCAAATATATTCAATACATCCCATTGTATAGATAAACCACATTTAATTTATACCGTTTTCTGTTTGGGGGCGTTAGTTTTTCCCTATTAAGTAATGTTATGCTGTCATTCTCACCTCACATGTACTTGAGCAAGTATGCTTTGCAGGATAAGTTGTAGAACTGGAATTGCTGGGTCAAAGGATATACACATCTAAAATATTTAATAGATATTGTCAAATTGCCCTCCAACATGACTATACCAGTTTATACTTCCGGCAGAAGTGAATGGGAATGTATAGGCTTTTAAAGCAAATCTAAACATAGTATCATTTCATCCGGAAACAGTTTAGTACTTCTTGCTAACAGATAAGGACTTTTAAAATCTTTAAACATATCATTTCTAAAAAACATTATTCTAAAAAAAGTTGTGCCTTTTTTCTGTTGGTTTGTTCAAATCAGAATTCACACAAGGTGTTAAAATTGTGCTCTGTCTAGAAGAGGTGTTGAAGGGGAGGCCCTCCTTTGGAGCAGGGACAGTTTTAAAAGCCTGCTCTGTGTTGATGTCGGTTTGGGACCCAAAGGTGATGGGCTCCTTTTGGTCCAAGTTTGTTTAATAGGTTTCTGATCTGTTTGCTTCTGGTCAGTTCCACACTCAAGGTTCTTTTCTAAACATGCTTCTCAAGCCTGTCGTATTTCTTTGGGGCCTTGCTGTTTTGCTTCTCTGTCTCAATGTGCGGGAGCGTCTCTCCTCTCTGAGGCAAGCGCCTGGGTTGGGTGGGGAGTGGCTGCCTTCCCGTGACCTTGGTGCAAGGCTGACTAGCTTGTTTGTCTGTCAAGTCTCACAGCTGCTTTCTGTCAAGATTCTTTTGGTTTTATCCTCCTATTATTTGTGCTGTGGAAGCTTTTCCAACCCAAAGAGACTTTTGCTTTCTGGGCTTCTCTCATTGCTTCCATTTCTGCTTGGAAAGTAGCTGTTCTCTCCTGAGCTCACTTTTGTCCTGAGAGCTCTTGCCCAGGCAGTCAGTAGTGTTCAACGCACTGTCATCCTGACTCTTCCCGCCACTTTCCCTGGGCCGACAGGCTCAGTGGATGCTTGGTCTGCGAGCATCTCGTAGGCGAGCTGAGCCTTTCCTCGCTGGTCAGGATTCAGGTCATGTGGTTCCCCGCTGCACGAGGGGGAGCAGAGACTGCGTGTTGCCAACATACAACGCAGTTTCTCTTGAAATGAGGGGAACACTGAACCTTAGAAAACATAGGCGAAGTATCCTCAATATATTGCCGTTGGATTATTTTACAGATAAAGACGTCTGCTATCTGGAAGTGAGTACAAAACAGATGCATAAGTAAACTTTTATTTTTATAATTGTTTTCATTTATAGACTATAAAGCAATTGGCAAAATAGGAGAGGGAACGTTTTCTGAAGTCATGAAGATGCAGAACCTGAGAGATGGAAACTATTATGCATGTAAACAAATGAAACAGCACTTTGAAAGGTAAGCAACGTGAGACCTATTTGAGACTAAATACAGACACAGGTTTTTGTTTTCATTTTTTTTTGAATTTTTGAATTTTATTTCATTTATTTTTTTATACAGCACGTTCTTATTAGTTATCCATTTTATACATATTAGTGTATACGTGTCAATCCCAATCTCCCAGTTCATCCCACCACCACCACCACCCCCCGCCACTTTCCCCCCTTGGTGTCCATACGTTTGTTCTCTACATCTGCAGACACAGGTTTAAATCGATGAGAGCAACTTAATGGGAAAATTGTATTCATGTGATAACATGTCATAACAGAGTTCTTTGGGCAGTGAGGATTATAGGCTAATTTTATGTTATCGTAGTGGAGTTTATTCATGTCCAAGTTTACTACAATATCAATGATTGATGGTCACAAAGAATTTAAGTGGTAGAAGTATGCCTCACTTTAAACAGTCTATATGTTCCTAAGAGTTGTGTGTATGTTGGATTTTTATAATTGAAACCTTAGATTTAAGATATTGGAGGTCTGGGGACTTCCCTGGTAGCCCAGTGGTTAGGACTCTGCGCTTCCAATGCAGGGGGCGTGGGTTCGATCCGTGGTCGGGGAACTAGGATCCCACATGCCATGTGGTCAAAAAAAAAAAAAAAGTAAAAAGTTTAAAAAAAAAGATATTAGAGGTCCTTGTGATTTAATTAGTTGTAAATCAGTTACTATTGAATATATTGAAAAATGAGTTTCAGATAGGATTAGAGAAATATATTCCCTGGGAGTGATCAGTTGCAGTTTGTGGAGAGGGAACTCTGTCGGGTTCAGGGGTAGATGTACTTGCAGACAGCAGGACTTGCCAGGTGTTATTTTATTTTATTTTTTTTTTAAATTTTTTTCTGCCTTTATTTTTTTTATTTATTTTTTTATTTTTAAATTTATTTATTTATGGCTGTGTTGGGTCTTCATTTCTGTGCGAGGGCTTTCTCTAGTTGTGGCAAGTGGGGGCCACTCTTCATCGCGGTGCGCGGGCCTTTCACTGTCGTGGCCTCTCTTGTTGCGGAGCACAGGCTCCAGACGCACAGGCTCAGTAGTTGTGGCTCACGGGCCTAGTTGCTCCGCGGCATGTGGGATCTTCCCAGACCAGGGCTCAAACCCGTGTCTCCTGCATTAGCAGGCAGATTCTCAACCACTGCGCCACCAGAGAAGCCCTGCCAGGTGTTATTTCAGTGAAGAGATAAATACAAAAGTGGACTGGACAAACAGCCTGCAGACTTTAGGCGCTCCTGGGGTTGTTGCTGTGTCAGAACAATGCACAGTCGAGTTCGCTCTGTTGAGCCAGCCGTCAAGGAGAGGTCATACTAGGTCACCGATGTGCCTTCAGGAAGGTAGAGGGATCTGTAACATTTTAGAAATATTCCCATGAAAGAAGAGTAGAATGCTTTGAGGGCAGTCCCCTGGGGAGGCGGAAACACTCCGTTTATCTGGAAAAGTACCTTCGGGTAACCTCAGTCCCTGGGGAGAATGTGGAGTTACCCTGAGGGCCGTGGTTTCCTAGCAGTGAAGCGTGTCCTGGATCCATCAGGCCCCCGATGCTGGAAGTGCCTCGTTCCCCCGAGCCTTGGCTTCCTGTCGTGAGGCGCTGGAGGACTGACCAAGGCAGCGAGGAGACAGGAGCTGGCGACGCGGGGCGCGTGATAGACACTCACTAGATGGTGGCCTGCATTATAGGACGTGTGATTGTCACATTTCAGAAACAATTCATTGTCTTAACTTTAAAAGTGGTTGATTAGAACACATATTTTTCTTTTAAAATCCCATAATAAGTAAAGATATTTTAAAATAAAATACCACTGATGGAGGGGGGGAGTTATTGTCAGCCATTGTCACATATTTCCTTTACTTAAAAGGAAATGCACTTTGAGCTGGTGGTGTTTTGTGGCCCTTTGATGTCCAGAATCAGTGACAGAGTCTCCAGCTTAGTTCTGATAGGTGTCTGCTAGCCTGTGTAATCTGAACCCACGGGGAGTTGGATTTTGGGTTTTCTCTTGTGAGTTCTCATTTGCTCTTGATACATATGTCCAAAACTACAGGCGATTATAATCCAGTGCTATCATTATTTATTTGATAATTGTTCTGGCTAAAATTGAGCCCGCTCTGGCCGTGGGGAGCACTTTCAAGTTGGCTCCTATGTTCCTTTGAAATCACCCATCATTTTCTTTTTTTTTTTTTTTTTAACACTTCTTTACTTTTTGATACTACAAGATTCTCTAAGCTCATCTTGTATTTTCCCTGCCCCTAGAATCTTCCATTTATCAAAGGAGTTTTGGTCCCTTTTATTGGAGAAAGGTATTTAGAAAATAAGACCTTGGCATCAGGTGTGCTCATTACTCCTGGGATGTCAGCACGTCTGGGTCCTCTGAACAGACGGAGCTAGTGTGTATGTATACTAACCCATGTGTGCATGTCTCTCTCTCCCTCTTCATTCAAATAACCAAGTGTGCGTACTGATGTAAATAAATGGCCGAATGAATAAACAAATTGGGATGAGGGGAAAATTCTTCCTTATAGAAGAATTCTAATTCATAAATACAGAGGAATGAGGGAATGGAAAATCGTCATTAGAATACATAGTAATAATTTCTGCAGGCAAGATAAACTGATGAATGCTAAAATTAGTAAGGTGAAACTTTAAAGAGAACAGAATTTCTGGGACATCCCTGGTGGTCCAGTGGCTAAGACTCCGAGCTTCCACTGCAGGGGCCACGGGTTCGATCCCTGGTCAGGGAGCTGAGATCCTGCATGCCCTGTGGTGTGGCCAAAAAGAGTTTAAATAAATAAATGGAACAGAATTTCTGCACAGCCTCAAGTGATCGCCTCCCAAATATTTATTAATTACTGTGGTGGTTTTAACTTATATCCACAAATTGTTTGATATTCCTTCCTCCAGGAGGTGGGGCTTATTTTCCTTCCGTTTGACTGTGGGCTGGACTTGCTGACTTGCTGATAAAGAATAGAAAATAGAAAGGGAAAGATAGTAACTTTACAATGAGAAACCTGGTAGATACCAGCTTAACTAAATGATTAAGATTAACATCATCAGTAATAAGACATACTGATATCATGTACCTTCTGATAAAGTGGCATGGGAAGAGCATGTCACCTCCATGGTATTCTTTCCCAAAGATCTATAATCTCAGTTGAATTATGAGAATACATCAGAAGAGACCAAATTGAGGGGCATTCTACAAAATACATGCCCAGTACTCCTCAAAACTGTGAAGATAAGGAAAAACAAAGACAGACTGTGGAGCTGTCACAGAGTGGAGGTGACTGAGGGGACATGACATCTTAATTGCAGTGTGGTCTCCTGGATCCTGGAAGAGAAAAAGACATTAGTGGAAGAACCGGGAAATCCAAATAAAGTGTCTAGTGTAGTTAATAGATTTGTACCAATGTTAATTTTTAGTTTTGATAAATGTTATGTAAGATGTTAACATTAGGGGAAGCCAGGTGAAGGGGACTTCCTTTACTATCGTTGCAACTCTTCTGTTAGTCTAAAATAATTTCAGAATTAAAAGTAAAAAACAAATCAAAACAGGACTTCCCTGGTGGCACAGTGGTTAGGAATCCGCCTGCTAATTCAGGGGACACGGGTATGAGCCCTGGTCTGGGAAGATCCCACATGCCGTGGAGCAACTAAGCCCGTGCACCACAACTACTGAGCCTGCGCGCCTGGAGCCCGTGCTCTGCAACAAGAGAAGCCACCACAGTGACAAGCCCGCGCACCGCAACGAAGAGTAGCCCCTGCTCGCCACAACTAGAGAAAGCCCGTGCACAGCAACGAAGACCCAACGCAGCCAAAAATAAACAAACAAACAAACAAACAAACTTATATTAAAAAAAATCAAAACAAATAGAAGATGACCATAGAGGATCTGGAATGAGTCATACTGCACATAGCTTCTAACATGAATAGGGTATTGCTATTATTTCTGATTTACAGGAAGAAATGACTTTATAGTTTCTGGAAGAAAGTTCTAGAAGAAAGACAACTGCTTTTGGTGTCATTTCTAGGAATATTATTGCTAATAATTTATTGGATGGTCCAGTGTCACTGATCCTTGATCCACAAGTTTTATGCTGTTCTTTGGTTTTATTTTTGTTTTTCAACTGTGAAAATAATATCTCTAGCTTTTAGAGTTCCGGAATATCTATCATCATTATAAAACAGTTTAATCTTATTCACTTGAAGAATAATTTTAGGTTCCTTTAAAAATCCATTTCTGCTCTGCTTATCGTTGCCTAACGGAACCCTCACAGTCACCTCGCCCAGTTGTGTGGGTGATGTGAGAAACGAGAGTCAGTAACAGAGGAAAAGCACGCTGAGTCACACAGGCAGGAGGAGCTTGGTTTTGGGGCCTCTGACCCCACCTCCTCCCAGAAATTGATGGCTTTTGCAGTAATCTTTGCTCATAGGAAGTCCGGGTAAGGTATAATACACCAGTTCATTAGTACTGTGTCAGGAGGGGTGCTTTCGGCTCCCGAGGATCGTTTTCCTCAGTGGCTCAAAGTCTCAGTTTGGAGATAACGAAGTTAGTTACTTGTGTAAGGCCCGCAACATGACCAAGTTGTTTGTTTTTTAAATAAATTTCTTTTTTTCTTTATTTTTTGGCTGCGTTGGGTCTTCATTGCTATGTGCAGGCTTTCTCTAGTTGCGGTGAGCGGGGGCTACTCTTCGTTGGCGGTGTGTGGGCTTCTCATTGCGGTGGCTTCTCTTGTTGCGGAGCATGGGCTCTAGGCGCATGGGCTTCAGTAGTTGTGGCATGTGGGCTCAGTAGCTGTGGCTTGCGGGCTCTAGAGCACAGGCTTAGCAGTTGTGGCACACGGGCTTAGTTGCTCCGTGGCAGGTGGGGTCTTCCTGGACCAGGGACCGAACCTGTGTCCCCTGCATTGGCAGGCGGATTCTTAACCACTGCGCCACCAAGGAAGCCCCTGTGATTTTTATTTAATCTATACCTCCACCCAGTCTCCTTCCCCACTTGGTTATTATTATACAATTCTTTGTTTTTTAATATTTATTTATGTATTTGGTTGCACCGGGTCTTTGTTGCGGCACACGGGATCCTCATTGCAACATGCAGACTCTTAGTTGCTGCATGCATGCGGGATCTAGTTCCCTGACCAGGATCGAACCCAGGCCACTTGCATTGGGAGCGCGGGGTCTTACCCACTGTACCACCAGGGAAGTCCCTAGAAATTCATATTAAATGGAATCTCACAGTCTGTGCTCTTGTGTCCAGCTCCTTTAGCACAGCATAAAGTCCTTGAGGTTCATCCATACTGTCATACCAGTAGTTCATACCTTTTTGCTCCTGAGTAGTATTCTTTCCAATCTATGACTACAAAACAACTTGTTTATCTGGTCTCCTGTTGAGGAACTTTTGGGTTGTTGCTGGTTTTGGACGGCTCTGAATAAAACTGCTATAAAACTTTATACAAGACTTCTTGTGGTTATATGTTTTCATTTTTTTAAAATTAATTAATTAATTTTATTTATTTTTGGCTGCATTGGGTCTTTGTTGCTGCGCATGGGCTTTCTCTAGTTGTGGCAAGCGGGGGCTGCTCTTCATTGTGGTGCGCGGGCTTCTCATTGCGGTGGCTTCTCTCGTTGCGGAGCACGGGCTGTAGGCGCGTGGCTTCAGTAGTTGTGGCGCACAGGCTCTAGAGCGCAGGCTCAGTAGTTGTGGCGCACGGACTTAGTTGCTCCACGGCATGTGGGATCTTCCCGGACCAGGGCTCGAACCCGTGTCCCCTGCATTGACAGGTGGATTCCTAACCACTGCACCACCAGGGAAGCCCGAGTGTTTCTTTCTTAAATGTTTAAAATAATTCACCGGGCCTAGAAGTTTTCTTTGTGGGAAGCTTTCACTCCCATCCCCCTACAGTGTTTGTTACAGTAAGCTGGAAATAAAATGAAGTAGTGGAATGGGTGATAACATGGTACATTGCACCATGGAACAGTCAACAATCAAATAGAACACCACCAAATAATTTGGATTTTTGTAAGGTTTTTTAAAGCTTTATTGAGATATAATTTGCATATCATAAAATCCACCCATTGTGAATTTTAGGAAATTTGTGCAGTTGTGCAACTATCACCATAATACCATTTTCGAACACTTCTGTCACCTGTGCAGAGACTTTCAGTAACAAATTCAGCTTCTTTGATAAACATAGGGCTATTTTGATTTTCAATTTTATTTCATGTCAGATTTGGTAATTATGTTTTTCAAGGAATTTGTCCATTTAACCTAAATTGTCCTATTTATTGACATACAGTTCATAATACTCCCTTCTCTTTTCAATATCTATCTGTTGTGATATCCCCTCTTTCATTCCTGATATCAGTTGGTTGTATTGTGTTTTTTGTCTTTTTTTCCTCCATTGGTCTTGCTGGGAGTTTATCAGTTTTACTAATCTTTTCAAAGAACCAACTTTGGGCTTTGTCAATTTTCTCTATTGTTTGTTTTGTATTTCATTGATTTCTGCTCTTAATTATTGCTTTTCTTTTTTTTTAAATTAACTTATTTAATTTTGGCTGTGTTGGGTCTTCGTTGCTGCGCGTGGGCTTTCTCTAGTTGCGGCGAGCGGGGGCTGCTCTTCATTGTGGTGCCCGGGCTTCTCGTTGTGGTGGCTTCTCTTGTTGCGGAGCACGGGCTCTAGGCGCGTGGGCTTCAGTAGTTGTGGCACACAGGCTTTAGTAGTTGTGGCACGCAGGCTCAGTAGTTGTGGTTCACGAGCTCTAGAGCGCAGGCTCAGTAGTTGTGGCGCATGGGCTTAGTTGCTCTGCAGCATGTGGGATCTTCCTGGACCAGGGCTCCAACCCGTGTCCCCTGCGTTGGCAGGCAAATTCCCAACCACTGCGCTGCCAGGGAAGCCCTATTATTGCTTTTCTTGAACTTACTTTGGATTTAATTTGCTCTTCTTATTCTGCCTTCTTAAGGCAAAAATTTAGACCATTGATTTTAACCATTTCTTTCTTTCTAACATAAGCGTTTAAAGCCATAAGTATTCTTCTAAGCGTTGTTTTACCTGCCTCCTATACATTTTGAAAAGTGCTTTCTTTATTACTTGCTTGGAAATGTTTTCTAATTTCCCTTGTGATTTCTTCTTTACCAATGGGTTATTTACAAGTGTGTTATGTAATTTGCAAATATTTAGGAATTTTCTAGATTGCTTACTGTTCGTGATTTCTAATTTAATTCCACTGTGGTCAGAGAACCTGTTCCATAAGTCTTCAGCATTTTGAAATTTATTGAGATTTATCTTTTGGTCCAGCATCTTGTTCCTCTGAGTGAGTGTTCCATATATACTTGAAAAACATATTTTATCTGTAGGTGTTGAATATACTGTTATATAAATGTCAGTTAGGTCAAGGTGGTTAATAATGCTGTTAGGATCTTCTGTATCTTTACTGATTTTTTGAATGATTATTCTATCAGTTATGGTAGAGGGGTGTTGAAATCTCCAACTCTCTTACTTTAGTTCTGTCAGTTTTTACATCTTGTATATTGAACCTCTATTATTTAGAAATACACATTTATAATTGTCATGTCTTCCTGATGTACTGCCCTTTATACCATCATGAAATCATACCTGGTAACAATCCTTATTGTGAAATCTATTTTATCTAATAGGAATAAAACCACTTCTTTTCCCCCTTTACCTTGAGGACTTCCTTCCTACAGATTCGATTGGTTAGAAAAACTTACTTTCTAAGAATTCCCCAGTGGTCCAGTGGTTAGGACTCGGCGCTTTCATTGCTGTGGGCCCGGGTTCGATCCCTCGTCAGGGAACTAAGTCTCTGGTGGATGGAGTCATTCGACTGGGTATGACCCCATGGGCCCAGCCGTGGGGAAGGGGGTCTCTTGTAAGAGTCAGTCTGGAGGGTGGTGACAGCCAGCCTCAGGCCGTCAGCCTCTATTACTTGTATTGTAATTTGGGATGTGAACATGGTGGCAGGCAGAGCAGTCTTCATAAAGAAAAGCCCGCAGTAAGACACACCTGCCAAGAGAACACCTCTCCCCAGGTGAATGACATTGAAAAAATGTACAGCCTTCATTAAAGATAAGAAAGAAGGGCTTCCCTGGTGGCGCAGTGGTTGAGAGTCTGCCTGCCAATGCAGGGGACACGGGTTCGAGTCCTGGTCTGGGAAGATCCCACATGCCGCGGAGCAGCTGGGCCCATGAGCCACAACTACTGAGCCTGCGCGTCTGGAGCCTATGCTCCGCAACAAGAGAGGCCACGATAGTGAGAGGCCCGCGCACCGCGATGAAGAGTGGCCCCTGCTTGCCGCAACTAGAGAAAGCCCTAGCACAGAAACAAAGACCCAACATAGCAATCAATCAATCAATAAATAAATCTTTAAAAAAAAAAAAAAAAAGTTGTAAAGAGAAAAAAAAAAAGATAAGAAAGAAGACTGGGTCTGCCACCTCCTAGAGAAATGGAAATAAAAACAAAAATAAACAAATGGGACTTAATGAAACTTAAAAGCTTTTGCACAGCAAAGGAAACCATAAACAAGACGAAAAGACAACCCTCAGAATGGGAGAAAATATTTGCAAATGAAGCAACTGACAAAGGATTAATCTCCAAAGTATACAAGCAGCTCATGCAGCTCAATATCAAAAAAACAAACAACCCAGTACAAAAATGGGCATAAGACCTAAATATACATTTCTCCGAAGAAGATATACAGATCGCCAACAAACACATGAAAGGATGCTCAACATCACTAATCATTAGAGAATCGCAAATCAAAACTACAATGAGGTATCACCTCACACCAGTCAGAATGACCATCATCAGAAAATCTACAAACAATAAATGCTGGAGAGGGTGTGGTGAAAAGGGAACCCTTTTGCACTGTTGGTGGGAATGTAAATTGATACAGCCACTATGGAGAACAGTATGGAGGTTCCTCAAAAAACTAAAAATAGAACTACCATATCACCCAGCAATCCCACTACTGGACATATACCCTGAGAAAACCATAATTCAAAAAGAGTCATGTACCACAATGTTCATTGCAGCTCTATTTACAATAGCCAGGACATGGAAGCAACCTAAGTGTCCATCGACAGATGAATGGATAAAGACGATGTGGCACATATATACAATGGAATATTACTCAGCCATAAAAAGAAACGAAATTGAGTTATTTGTAGTGAGGTGGATGGACCTAGAGACTGTCATACAGAGTGAAGTAAGTCAGAAAGAGAAAAACAAATACCGTATGCTAACACATATATATGGAATCTAAAAAAAAAAAAAAAAAGGTTCTGAAGAACCTAGGGGCAGGACAGGAATAAAGACGCGGACCTACCAGAGAATGGACTTGAGGACACGGGGAGGGGGAAGGGTAAGCTGGGACGAAGTGAGAGAGCGGCATGGACATATATACACTACCAAATGTAAAATAGTTAGCTAGTGGGAAGCAGCCGCGTAGCACAGGGAGATCAGCTCGGTGCTTTGTGTCCACCTAGAGGGGTGGGATAGGGAGGGTGGCAGGGAGACACAAGAGGGAGGAGTTATGGGGATGTATGTATATGTATAGCTGATTCACTTTGTTATAAAGCAGAAACTAACACAACATTGTAAAGCAATTATACTCCAATAAAGATGTTAAAAAAATAATTTAAAAAAATATTGAATTAAAATATTTATCTCAAAAAAAAATAAAAGACTGGGTGTGAATGTGAAATTTTTATTTTCAGATGGTATTTACATTGCTCAGTTAGTTCCTATAAACTGATTAATAGGAAATTTTAGTATCTGTTTCTATATTTATTAATTGTAAGAGAAACTACCAAGGTATTCTTTCAGGAACTTAGATGGGAAAAGTTTGAATATATGTCCAAAGCTATAAGAACCTTGAGTTTTATAAGATAATGTAGAAACGAGGTATGCTTAAGATCAGTTGCTGATGGGAGAAATAAAATCTGATTAACTTGCTTGAAATATTTTTGAGTTTTTCAGTTGTGATTGTAGACAATAAATAATGATTTGATAACCCTGATTTTAAAGTTGACCTGAATTATAAATTAGTTATTTATTTTTACCTACTCAATAGTATTGAGCAAGTGAACAATCTACGAGAGATACAAGCACTGAGGCACCTGAATCCTCACCCAAACATTCTTACGTTGCATGAAGTGGTTTTGTAAGTATATTCGGGGCTTTAAACATTATCTAAATTTGATGATAATTATTAAATCTCTTTTTAAGAAAGAAAACCATGGTAGACATTTTAAATATTTGCTTTGTAGCTCAGAGAATAATAATTTTTGTTTTATCTTAAGTCACTTACTTATTTGGACCAGTGTCTGTATCTGAGTCCTAATGTGGAAAGGCCTTCATTTCAGTGTCTCCACCTCATAAAAGCAAACAACATTCAAACGGTTCCTCTCCTGTAGCAGCTGGGCTTCTGTGTAGACGGTGGTGGCCCTGGGCATCCGAGTGTGAGTTGTGACCTACTGGGAAAGCCCCTGTTGTCCTCTTTCAGGGACTGCACTTTATTGCTGCCACTTGCCATCTCTGTGTGGTCTCATGCAGCCTTTCTTACTACAGTTGACATAATTTCAGGGGATTTTTAATTTCTGTTCTAATTATAGAGTAGCTTCCGTAAGGTTTACCTGTTGATCAAGAAGGCAGAGCACAGCTTGTCTGGAGGGGCTTGTCTGCCAGGGGCTGGGGCTGGGGTCCTGGCCTGGAGCTCTGAGACTGCGCCCCTCAGCAGGAAGCCTGGCCTGTACAACCAGCCGAGAAACCGCAGCCTCTGACCGTTAAAGTGCAGGAGATTTTAATCAGGAGGCTGAACAGTTCTAAGCTCAAAATGCAATGTCTTGTCATGGCTGTGTGGTGTCCTGGCCCGCGTGCTCTGAGCCATTAGTTGGGGCCAGGTCCAGAGACCGCAGTCTGCGTGTGATGGTCACAGCCCTGCCTGTGCTGAGGGTGCTTTATGTGCACTCTGCAAAGCACTTCTGCGCACGGTTGCACATGGGCCTCCTGACAGTCCTGAGTGACAGCGGGGACCCGTTCCAGCCCCACCAGGGGCGCCTGGAGCAGGGCCCGGGGGTGACACTGCAGGGGCGTGATGTGACTCACCTTCCTCCCTTTTGTCTCGGCTGGATTTTGGGTTTTGCTCCCTGCACTGATGTATGCCAATCACATGGAAGTCATTTAGGTAAATTAAAACTAAACTTGCAGCCACAGAGCGTGAATCAAATCCTACTTTGTTTTGCTTCTGCAGCTCCTCAAACCTCATTTCTTCTTTCTGCTGATAGTTACTTTTCTATTTTCAAGACTCTTCTCTTTAAAAATTGTGGGGAGGGGGGCTTTTAGAATTTTTGCCTGAAGTAGGGTTTTACTATTATTTAAAATTACTTTTGCCTGAAACGTTGATTAAAAATCAAAACTTCTGCTGTTTCAATCATTACACTTTGGACTTTGTCTGATGTAGGAGTGCTTTGTGTTTATCAGAAGTGTTTACAAATGAATTAAATATTTGATTATTTTTTCTGATGAAGACAAGAAAAAAAAACATTTTAAAAACCTTTCTTCTTCAGTGACAGAAAATCTGGTTCTCTTGCACTAATATGTGAACTTATGGACATGAATATTTATGAACTAATACGAGGTACGTAGAATAATTTCAAAGCTAATCTAAGATCTTTTAAAGCTTGTAGTTCCCATATATTTGTTTTAGTTCTCAAAATCACTCATGCAGTAGTTTCATCTAGATACACAGTACTGGGCTGTAAACGTACAGTACTCATGGGAGGTGTTTTTCTGGCAGTCTTGTCTGCTCAGAACTCAGCTGCGAACGAGCAGAGCCACAAGGTGTTCAGGCCGGCTGGGTGACGCGGTGAGGAGGGCGCAGAGGGCGGCGGCAGCTCAGCCCTTCCTCAAACCTGTCCCCTTCTAGCACTGTTCCCGGCTGTGCTGCTGCTGGACATTCTACTCTATGTTTCAGAATGAGGCAGGGCTCGCTGCTCAGATAATCCCTCTGAGAGGGAACCTCCTCCTGTTTGCATTCTTATGAAGCCCCCTGTATTGCAGAATGCTCATTCATTTCCTTTCTTTTTTTTTTTTTTCCTTTCTTTTTTTAATAAATTTATTTTATTTATTTATTTTTGGCTGCGTTGGGTCTTCGTTGCTGCGCGCGGGCTTTCTCTAGTTGCGGCGAGCGGCGGCTACTCTTCGTTGCGGTGCGCGGGCTTCTCATTGCGGTGGCTTCTCTTGTTGTGGAGCACAAGCTCTAGGCGTGCGGGCTTCAGTAGTTGCAACGTGCAGGCTCAGTAGTTGTGGCACACAGGCTTAGTTGCTCCGCGGCATGTGGGATCTTCCTGGACCAGTGCTCTAACCCGTGTCCCCTGCCTTGGCAGGCGGATTCTTAACCGCTGCACCACCAGGGAAGCCCATCCTGTTACTTTTCATGCTGGTGCTTCTGGGAAGTGCCGTTCCAGTTTGGCTGTGTTGACGCAGCTTGGATGTCCCACGTCAACACACTGGGTAGAGCATGCCCAGTGCCGTGTGCATTTCATGATGGTAGGTCCTGGTTAGGCTCTTTGAGCCTTAGTCCTTGTCTAGAAAATGGGGATAATCATAGTGTCTGACTCTTAGGGTTGTTGTGAGGAGTAATAATATGTGTGAGGTGTTTGGATCAGTGCTGGCTTGCGTGGCCTTCAGTCGAGGTCAACTGCTGTCATCACCATCATCATCATTATTACTTTACAGTTTATAGTGTGCTTGCTCTGTGTTCCTGCATTTGCTCTTCCTGGTTCTGTGAGCTCAACTCCATTACAGAGGTGAGGCAGTTGAACTTCCAAGAAGTTAGAGCCCTTTCCTGAGATGAGCCAGCTTCAAAGAGCAGAGCTGGGAGGACCCCTCCTTGAATTGTGTCTTGTTGCAAGAGGGGTGCTGGCGATGGCTCCAGCTCCATGCTGAGTCTGACACCCCACCTGCTCCCCTGTTACTTCTCTCAGAACAGGGTGCCATCAGGCAAGGCTCTCCTTTGGAAAACACCGATGGCAGACACGTGCTCACACGGTGCCGCCGGGCATAGCCTCCGGGCCCAAGTGTAGACTGTGGGCATTTGGCTGTGCCACGGTGGACCCAGAATGCACCCCCAAGCCTGACCAGGAAAGCCAGGCGCAGGCCTGGGTACAGGGTCTCTTGTGGGAAGGCAGTGTGCTGGATATTCTATTACAATGCTGGCTACACAGGAGGCCCTTTTCCTTCTGTTAGTACAGACAGCCAATGCCATAGTTAATCATTGTGTTCACTTCAGATTTTTTACATTGCTGGTATTGTATATGACGTTTTTTAGTACCTTCTTAATGAGAATATTGGGTAAAAATTAACTTGGGAAAATTAATTTGGTCGGGAGAGCCAAAAGAGAGAAATACTGTTTGCAGTCTGCTGGCATTCAGTAAAGGGTCATACAAGGAACTTCAGAGTGGTTTATTAATTGTACTATATGTATTTGTTTCGAGATGTTTGTGAGCAAGAATCTGGTGGGAACCAGATGCAGTCTGGGGCCTGGCGAGTTAGGATCTTGTTTTGGGAAAATAGTGTGAAAGTGAGTGGTCAGTCCCCTCCTTGTCAAGGGTGTGGACTCCTGTTGTTCTGACCAGTGGCCCACGTGGTTCATGAGGGCACCTCTGTCCACTAGGAGCCCCCGTGTGCAGGCAGGACTCTCACGGAGGACAGGGGAGGGCGTCATGGCCTTGCCCCACTGCTGTGAATGGGTGGAGTGGGGGAGGCCCAGGAGGAAAGGAAGGGCAGGCATCCAAAGAGCCCTCCGCCACTGGGGACTGAAGGCAGCCGAAAATGCAGATTCCTGGCCCACCTGCCTGGATTTGTGGTTCACTGGGTCTAGGTTTGGGCCTTGGAATCTACTTTTTAAAAGATCCCTAGGTGCTTATGAAGACTGGATGGATTAGACTTTTCCTAAAAGAGTCCACCTTTTCTGAGTTCAAGTTCAGATGACTATAATGGCAGTTTTATGCTATAAGATGTGGACGTGTGGACATGGCTGGGAAGGGTGCATCTAGGAACAGAGCAGCATGAGTACAACATGCAGCAGGAGAGCTTTGGGGGCGCGTGCAGAAACGTCCCCAAGTGAATGTGGCTGGAGCCTTCGATAAACAAGTGGGATATGATGGGGCGCAGTTCCCAAGGTGAGGGACCAGGCCTGGCGGCCCATTCTGAGAACTTGCTGGAAAGGCAGCTTTTGGGGCCCCGCCGCAGACCTACTGAACCAGGAATGCTGGGGGTGAGGATGGGGAGCATTCTGTATCTTCACAAGCCCCCAGGGGACTCGGGTGCTCCTGGGTCCTGAGAGCCCTGTGCTGGGAGGGAGTCTGCCCAGGGGGGTCTGGAGAGCCGGGCTAGTCAGTGGGCAGCGAGACCCCCTGCCCGATGAGGGCCGAGCCTCACGAAGCTTCGTCCAGCCTCGCGTGTGACAGAGAATAGAAATTTTACTTTCTTTTCACCTTTATATAGATAATAATTTGATAAAATTCCTCAAGCTGGGGGAAGCTGACAAAGTCTTAGTTTTAATTCTTTCAATTTAAATTCTGGAAAACTGATGATAAATTATGTGAAACAGAATAAAAAGATTATAGTATGCCATGGAAAAAATTCATTGCACTTAGACATTTTGTAATTTAAATTACTTTCTATTATTAACATAAACAGTCTTGTTATGTGAGAAAAAGAATACATTAATTTTTCGACAGAAATTGCAAACTTAGGATGAAAAATGTCTAGTGGGATATGTGCTCACGGAGGGGAAAGTGGTTTTCTGAGTTGTTAGGTGAGAGTGGGTATTTTGCAGATTTAAAACCTAATGACTTAAAAACACATACCTCTGATATTAAAATCAAGTAAAATGTGACACCTTCGAGAGCAAGGGCAGCTCTGATGCTGGAGTGTAGTATTAAGAGTTTCGGAGCATCCTGAAAGCTGCAGGAGGGGAGAAGGTGTAGATTACAGGCTGCTGCAGGGCGCTGTCAGCCGGTGCCCAGTGACTGCTTCCTTCTGTGAGAGAGGAACGTGTAGCTGTGCAAGTGAGAGCAGCCATTGGTCTTCTTGGGTTAAGAAAACATGATCCATCCCCTTAAAGACGGAGATCTCCGTGTAGCCAGGAAGCCGAGGAAAACCCTAGATTTGAGCTCATAATCAGCGTGAAGGAGGGTGCCCTGGAGGCCCACCCGAGGCTGTGTTAGGACCTCCGGCCCGAGCTGCCCTTGCGGTGATCGCTCAGCACTGTTCTACTGCCATCAGAAGGCCTTGCGCTCTGTGATTTTAAATGAAATCATGCCAGTATGTACAGTTTTAAATGGCATATTTTGTAGATAGACTCCATATTTCCTAGAACTACTCCAGGTTATTTTTCACTGAGGAAGTTAGATTTTCACACATTGCTAAATAAAAATGGATTCCATCTTTTGTTTCAAAAACGGGGATATGGACCATTCATTGGTAACCATATTTGCCTATTTCCTTGATGGCACAGGGAGAAGACACCCATTATCAGAAAAAAAGATTATGCACTATATGTACCAGTTGTGTAAATCCCTTGATCACATGCACAGGTAGGCACTTGGAGATCTGGCAGCTTTCAAATTCATAAAATGTATTACCGTTCATTAAGAATATAGTATAAGAGAATTTGAATGAATGAGGTACAATTAATTCTATCCTTCCTTTTATATTGAATGCAGAAATGGAATATTTCACAGAGATGTAAAACCAGAAAATATATTAATAAAGGTAAGAACTTTTATATGAAAAATTGATATCAGAATAAAGGTAGAATATAAAAACTTTTCACTGGATATGTTTTCAATCCCAATGGATACCATGTTTGTTATAACATGTTTGTTTTTTTCCTTCCAGTTTGGAAAAAAGTGGTTAATTTAATAAATGCCATCAACATAACTGTACATCTGGAAAAAGGCACCCTTCTTATACTATATACAAAAAATAAACTCTATTTAAATTATCATTCTAAACACTCTAAATATAAAAGTGGAAGAGGCAGGATTTGAGCTCTGATATGTCTCACTTGAAAGCCCTTAAACTATACCTGTGTAAAAGTGTACAATTTGCTCAGTTTGGGCATATGTGTACACCCATGAAACCATCATCGCAATCAACTTCACAAACAAATCCAAACCCCCGAAAGCCTCCTCTTGCCCTTTGGTAGTCCTTGCTCCCTGTCCCTTGTCCCCAGGCAAAGACGAGCTAGAATGTTCTATAAATGGAATTACATAGCATGTACTCTTTTTTGGTCTGGCTTTCACTCAGTGTCGTTATTTTGAGGTTCATCCACATTGTAGTGTGTGTACCACGCCTTTCGAAATTGTCCCACAGTTCTTGGATGTTCGGTTTTGTTTCTGACGTTCTTCTATTGCTTTGCATTTCAGTTTGGGAAGTTTCTATTGGCATATCTTCAAGCTCACTGATTCTTTCCTTGGCTGTGTTGAGTCTATCAAAGTCTTTTAAAATTTTTGTTACAGTGCTTTTTGTTTGTTTGTTTGTTTGTTTTTTTATTTTTGGCTGCATTGGGTCTTTGTTGCTGCCTGCCGGCTTTTTCCAGTTGTGGTGAGCGGGGGCTACTCTTCGTGTGGTGCACGGGCTTCTCATTGCGGTGGCTTCTCTTGTTGCGGAGCCCGGGCTCTAGGTGCGCATGGGCTCAGTAGTTGTGGCTCACAGGCTCAGTAGTTGTGGCGCACGGGCTTAGTTGCTCCGCGGCATATGAGATCTTCCTGGACCAGGGCTTGAACCCATGTCCCCTGCGTTGGCAGGTGGATTCTTAACCGCTGTCCCACCAGGCAAGTCCCTGTTACTGTGTTTTTTATTTCTAGTGTTTCCTTTTGAGATTTTCTTAGGGTTTCCATCTCTCTGCTTACGTTTCCCATCTGAACTTGCATGCTGTCTTCTTTTTCCATTAGAGCCCTTAACAAATTAATCATAGTTATTTTAAATTTCCTGTCTGGGAATTCTAAAATTCTAAAACCCGCGCCATATCTGAGTCTGGTTTTGATGCATGCTTTGTCTCTTCAGACTATTTTTTCTTGCCTTTTAATATGCCTTGTAATTTTTGTTGAATGTACTGGGGAATGGGAACAGAGGTAAAAGGCTGTCAGCGTAGGTTTCTTGATAATCTGGCTAAGAGGACTGCTGTTTAATGTTTGCTCTAGCTGTTGGTGCCAGAGGCTTCAAATTTATTGACAGCATGAATTTTATTACTTGAATGTGAGAGGTAGAGAAGATGGAAGAAACACTTTGAAACCTGTTTCCCTGGGCTGTCTGACTTCCTTCAAGGATCCCATGTGGTGCAGGCCAGGCCCCCAGCCTCCCCCGAATGGGAACCAAGCTGCCAGAAGCGCTGGACGCGGTGGGGAGTTTGAGGCATAACAGGGCATGTGACCAGGGTGTATAGTTCATCTGTAGACTTACACTGCGACTTAAAAATTTCCAAAACCTGTAGACATTTTGAAATGTCTGTTAAACATAGCCAGAATATTCGTAAATGTGTTCCACTGAAGAGAAATACCGCTTCCTCACCTGCTAGAGGCAATTTCAGGTGCTTATAAAGCCAGCACTTTATGTTCTACAAGCTAGTTTAGGTGCTAGGAATTTTCCCGTTGGTGCATAAATATTTGAAATGGTTTGTATTACAATCGCTGCCTGACGAGATGTTATTTGTCCCTGCTTCTCTCCCCCCTTGCAGCAAGATGTCCTGAAATTAGGGGACTTTGGGTCCTGCCGGAGTATCTATTCTAAGCAGCCGTACACGGAATACATCTCCACCCGCTGGTACCGGGCCCCAGAGTGTCTCCTCACTGATGGCTTCTACACCTACAAGATGGACCTGTGGAGCGCAGGCTGCGTGCTCTACGAGATGGCCAGGTGGCACCAGAGTCGCAGCTGCTGCTGGGTTAGCGGGAGGGGGTGGGCGCTGTGTCAGGGTCCTGAGGCCGGTCCACGCGGGGCTTGGCTGTCCAGTGGCTTCGCGCCAGTCCCTCCCTCTACGGTGCAGAGTTTACAGTCCTTCTGGTGTCGTGGTGGTTTTTTAACTCGACAGGAAATGTGTCAAACGCTTTTCCTTGCTTTCTGGGTATGGAGGAAAGAACACCATCAGTTACTTCTTTCCCACTGGCCCGGCCCGGCCCTGGGTCGGTGGGCCTCTCCATTTGGCCTCACCAGCGATAGGACTGATGAAGCCAGATGAAGGAACAGAGTCGAGGCGTGCTTCCTGCCGCCCCGTGGGGCCTGCTGTGGGGGCGGCGTGCGAACGGTGCCCCCCGTCTACCCTCAGAGTGCAGTCCTTCGGGTGGGGTGCTCTGGCCCCGGGAGTGAGGGCAAGCTGGATGGAGGCCAGGAAGCCCCAGCCCTAACCGTCCTCCCCTCCCTCAGCCTTTGGGCTTCACCACTGGGCGCAGCAGGGCCAGGGCAGAGGCCCGGGAAGGGCGGAGGGCCTGTCCCGTCCACTGGCGGCGGGGGCACCGGGTGGAAGAAGCCCCGGGAGGAGGTGGGGCGGCACCTGCTGGTAGTGGGTCACGCAGGATGGGTGGGTGGATTTAACGTCGGGGTGACGCACATCAGGGTGGTACAGCCCAGTGCAGGCAGGACCCGGGTCGTCCAGTCCCGCCTGCTCAGCTGACCCCTTGATAAATACAGACGTTGGGCCCTTCGGGACATGCCTTCTGATTCTAGATCATTCGTATTGATAAGTGACTGCTATTTTTGGAAAGGAGAGTGGTGACTTCACTGAAGCTAAAGTACCAACAAATGATCTTTTCTCCCGTGCTAAAGTCCCTGAGTCAGTTTGGAGGGATGTCAGAGGCGCTGGTGCTGGCGGCATCCACTCAGGGCGTGGGGCAGCCCATGCTGAGCCTCGCTGACTGCACTCTGTGCCCGGCCTGCCCCACCTCAGAGCCGTCCAGCTCCCCTGCGTTTCCTCTTCTCCCCTGCGGCCTGAGCTCCTGCCGTTTTCCCTGAATAGAAGTCATCTTACCGTCACAGCTACGTTTTTAAACTCTTCTTTGTGGCCTGTAATGTGTTATGGGCCTAAAATCTTTTATCCACAATTCCCAAATCCGTGACTGCTCCAAAACCAAAACGCTCCTCGGACCTCATTTGTCTACACAACCCGACCTGACCCAGCCTGAATTTTTGTCAGCAAAACTCCCCGGGCCGTGAGGAGGCTCTGGGGGCTTTCATCTCTCAGCCGGCAGAGACACCTGCTGTGCAGATACGGGAGTGTGGCTCTGTCCCTTAGAAAGACACCGACCCGTGGGGACAGTAGGAGGAGAAAGGCCCAAGCATGAGCGGGGGGGGCTGGAGGTCCCTCTGCTGGGAGGCCGCCGCCCTGACCACAGCCCTGGCCGCCCGCCCAGCCTGCAGCCCCTCTTCCCCGGAGCCAATGAGCTGGACCAGATCTCGAGGATCCACGACGTCATTGGCACGCCTGCTGGGAAGACCCTCACCAAGTTCAAACGGTAAATGCAGCCCCCCAGGCCACCCCACCACCCTGCCTCTGTCGCCTCCAGGGGCCTCCTCACAGCCCCGCGAGCCCGGCAGTCGGGTTTTGTCCCCGGAATGTTCACTCCGGCCACAGAGGTCTTTGGGTGGGAAAGGCTCCCCAACACAGGCTGCACGCACGGACCGTGGGGAGCCGCCACCCGGCACCTTGGCCACGCTGACCCCTGGGGGGGGGATTCGGGGGGGTGGGCAGCACCCAGCAGCTCCCAGAACCCTAGGGAGGTAAGGAGATGACAACCATGCTGGATTCTTTTTCTTTTTTAAAACTTTATTTCATTCTTTTCTGGTGGGAATGTGGTATTAGTCTTCTCAAGAAAAAGTTTTCTTACACTTATAGCATAACAGATTTCACGACCTCCCACCCTTTTTAAAAAAAACAGACTTAATTTTTTTAGAGCAGTTTTAGGTTCACAGAAGAACTGAGCGGAAGGTACAAAGATTTCCCATCTACCGCCTGGCCCCACGCAGCGCACAGCCTCCCGGCCACCAGCACCGGCCCCGGGGTGGCACGTCTGCTATCATCGAACCTACACCGACACGTCATTCTCACCCAAAGTCCACGGTCTCCACGAGGATCTTGTATTCTATGGGCTTTATGCCCCCCTGCCCCCTGCCCTTTTTAGATTGTAAACTGTTAACCTTCAGTGCAGGTCCCTGTAGGGTCATGATGCTGGACCGGCCACGTGCTCTAAATGACGGCGTGATCGTTTATTACCATTGGGCTTTTAATACAGGTCGAGAGCTATGAGTTTTGATTTTACTTTTAAAAAGGGATCAGGAATACCTCTCCTGACAGCCAGTTTGTCCCCGCAATGCCTCTCCCTCCTGCACGCAATGGTGGCCTATGACCCCGATGAGAGAATCACCGCCCACCAGGCCCTGCAGCATCCCTACTTCCAAGAGCAGAGGTAGGCGCCCTGCCGGGTTCCCATCGGGCACGCGGATGGGTGGCTGGTCCCCAGGAACGGTGCCGGTCCCTCTGGGAACCCGCACCTCGCTCCTTCCTGGTATCCTCTCCCAGAAGGAGGCGATTAGTGGCTTCACGGCAGGGTGGAAGGAGGGTCTGTGGCTGCTTTGCGGTTGATGCCAAGGCTGTGGTGTTAAGCCCCGGAGGGTCACGTGGCGCACGGCAGGGGGAGCGGGCTGAGCTCGCTCGCTGTGAGGTTCCAGGGCGCGTGCGTTGGGCGACACCTGCCATTGGAAGTACCTGCCCTGAGGGCTTCGGACTCCACCCCTCTGTCCCCTCATGCGTGTGTGACATGGGTGACGTTTGACCCAAACCTCGAGTCACTGGGCAGGGGTGGGCCCACGGCTCCGGAGCCCAGAGGCTGTCAGGCTGAGACAGGAAAGGAAAAGCTCCTCGGGATATGGCTCATGTGGATGAGAGGAGGGGCGACAGGCACAAGCCCACGCTGGAGACAGAGGAGGCCTGTGGCGGCCGTGTTCTCAGCAGAGGCGCCCCTTGTCCCTTCTGTCCTGTAGGGCAGCTGAGAAGCAGGCTCCGGCCAGGGCCAGGAGGAAGGCCTCCGCTCTCTGCCCCAAGCGGCTGGTGGCACCGGAACTACTCAGTAACAACTGGCAGCCGGCACAGGAGGGCAGCAAGCAGGTACTGAGCGATCAGGCCGTCCGAGCTGGGACCGGACGCCCACAGGGGCCCGTGTCTCTCTGACACAGATGCCACCTGTGGAGGTGCCACGTCTGTCTGGAAAGGGCGCCCGTCAGCGACCTGCTGCCGCGCCAGATGGCACCTCTGCGCTCCTGGCCTTTCTGCGCCACCAGCTAAGGTCCACGGCGTCGCGGGCTGGGATCCTCCCAGCCGCAGGGCCAGGCCTGTGCCCAAGCACCGGGCAGACGTCACCGCGTTGTGCCCGCAGAGGACCGTAGCCGGGGCACCGGGAAGCCAGCACTGGCCCAGGTGACCGTCCCCACTCGGCCATGGAGCCCCTGCGAGAGCCGCAGGCCCCAGAGGAGCGCTCCGCCTGGCACAGAGGTGGTCTCGCACGCTTTTTGGTGTAGAAACCATAGCTGCATCCCGCGATAGCTTCGCCTTTCTCTCACGTGCCGCGGGGCCCCCCTTTGCTCGGCTCCTCCAATTCTACAGTTGTGGGCTGGCACCAAGCCCTGTGGTAGCCGTGGCCTTCCATCGTTTCCCACTCAGCCCAGCATCTGTTGAGTGTCACTCTGTGCTGGGAGCCGAGGACGCAGGTACACCTGCAGCTGGGCTGCTTTCCAGAAATCCGGACCCCCGTGTCCAGCCACCTGCTTGATGGCTCCAGCTGCATGTCCAAAAGGCAGACTTGTTCAAACCCGATCTCCTGTCTCCCCCCCCAGACCTGCCTCTCTCCCCATGCCTTCCCTCCAAGGGCGGATGAAGGCAGCTCCCTTTCAGCTGCTCAGGCCGCCAACCGGGGACGAAGCCCACCTGCGCCCCCCCGGCTGAGCCTCCCTCCCTTTGCCCCTAACTGCCCTCCCTGCCGGGCCTCCTCTCCCTCTTGGTCAGCTGTTGGGGTCTCTCCTGCTGGCACCCACTGCGGGCGCCCCTGTGGCAGAGCCGAGGCGCACGCTCTCTGCCAGGGCCCCCGAGTGAGGGTTCAGGCTGTGCCGGCCATCACGTCTGGCGCGACTGCCCCCTCTTCTGGCTGGTGGCACTGCGGACCATACGTAAACGAATGGTGGGGATGGATTTCAATAAAACTGTGGACCCTGAAACTGGAGTCTCATAATCACATGCCGTGAAATTTTCTCCAACTATTAGAAGATGTGAAATCCGTTCTTAGCGCACTGGCCACACAGAAGCAGGCTGCAGGCCGCTTTGGCCGACCTCAGGGAGTCCGAGCGGGAAGCGTCACCGTGGCCCCGGCCCCGGCCCAGGGAGCGGCCACCGCACTCCTGGGGGGCTGGGACGCGGTGCGTGTTGTCCAGTCACCACACTGTCACGCCTCACGGTCAAGGAATTGTATGAGGCAAAAGCAGTACAAAAGAGCCCCTTTTGCTTTTCCTGTTCCCACAAAGGGGAAAGCATCGTATGTTCATCTGACCTTTGCTTTGTTTCTAGAAACAGCCCCTAAAGCAAGAGGAGGACCATCGCAGGAGACACGGACCAGCCCGCGTGATGGAACTGCCCGAGCTCAAGCTGTCGGGAGTGACCAAGCTGTCCTCGTACTCCAGCCCAGCGCTGCAGCCCGTGTTTGCCCCCGGAGCGACCCGGAAGGTCCCGGTGCTGAGACCCCTGAAGTGTGTTGGCCCAAACCAGAAGGTGGGCGTCCCACTGGTTCCCCTGGCGCCGCGCTCGCGCCCATCCCGGCCTCTGCTGAGTGTCTGTCACTTTCTTTAACAGACAGACACACAGAAGGACGTCAAGCCTAGCCTGAAAGAGCACCGCCTGCCCACGGTAGCGCGGAGAGGAGGCGGCTGCTGAGCGGCGCTGCGGCTCCCCTGCTCGGGGCGGCTCCACCCGGCCGGGCACCAGCGGGCGGCCCGGCGGCCCGAGAGAGCTGCCCCCAGACCAGCACCAGCGCCTCGGCCTGCAGCCCGCCGGCCCGAGGCTGCTTGCATCCTAGAGGTGGCTGTACTGTATGTTCCGGTCTAATACCTTTGTGAAATCACCTCATTCTGGGGTTTCGTTTCATTTCCGTAACGTAAGAGTTTGGGGCAGGGAATATTTTGTCATTTTTTGTATGAATCAAAACAGAAATTATGCTTTGTTATGGATTATTTAGGCCTGGTTCCGCCGAGGGCTCTGCACACGGTGCCTTCTTTAGTCCATCCATCACCAGTAGTGTCGTAGCACGTTTGGCCTCCAGATTATACCACTGGAGACCCCTGATTTTTATTAAACAATGAGCTATCATTACAGTGTTGCATCTTAATATATTTTGAGTTAAACACGTGTCCTGATTATCCATTCCTTTATTTTGACTTTTGTGAGCGTATCAGGGGCATTGATTTTGTTGGGGAGACTTCGGTGCAGCTTCACTGTTTCACTTGACCGTCCGCTGAGGAACGACACAGGCTGGCGCTCAGCCCTCGGAGCCCCCGGGTGCGGGCCGCAGGCAGGTCGCCGGTCCAGCTCCCAAGGCCCAGCTTTCTCCGTGAGTAGAGGCCGCTGCTTCCCGATGGCCTGCGGGCGTGCCCAGCTTCGTTTCTGGGGTGCCAGCAATAAGCGGGCACAAGAAGAAACCTGTTTCCCGTGGGGGAGGGAGGGGAGGTGGCAGAGCAGCGGTGGCGCCGGAGGGGGCAGGGCAAGGGGCCAGGAGGGACGGGAAGCAGGGCTGGGGGAGGTGGACGTGGCCCCCGTGGTGGGGGGGGGACCAGGCCTTGGCCAGCATTTCCCGGTGCCCGGGGGAGGGGGAGCCATGGGCACGGGCGCGGGCGGGCCCAGGGCGGGCAGAGCCGGTGCACGTGGGGAGACCTGGGGGGCTTCGGGGACGCCACGGGTGGAAGTGGCGTCGGGGCGGGGCGGGCAGAGGGCTGGGGGCGCTGCGGGCTCGGCGGAGTCGGAAGAGGCCAGGGACGGCCCGCGCTCTGAGCCCGGCTCCGGGTGAGGGCACGTGCAAGGACAATTTAGGGAAATCGTCACCCCCTTTAAGTATATAAACGCGAAGGGCCTCTCTACAGTTCTTCGACGCTGTACCTTCTTGAGAAGGAACCCTCCTCCCTGCGGGCGCAGTGCCCTGGGCCCCGTGGGGCTCCGCCTCGGCTGCAGGGGGCGGGTCCGCTTTCCCCGGGGGCCCCTGCGTCCACCAGGGCTCTGTGCCCCGTGGGCCTGGCGACGGGCAGGCGCTGGCCAGGCTTTGGTGGCACAGGAGGCCGCCAGGCCCTGCTGCCGGAGCGCTGGTGGGTCTCCGTGCACCCCAAACCTGACCGGTTGTGAGGCCGGGCGGCTGGGCCATCTCAGCCTCCCCGGGGCCACTGGAGGGCCCGTCTCCGCAGACCCGAGCAAGGGAGCTCCCTCATCACCACCCCGACCAACTCCCTCGTCCACGTTTGAGACGCGGCTGGGGCCGAGGTTGGGGGCAGAGGCCGCGGGCGGACACGCCAGTCCAAGGAGCCCGGCCCTGCCGGCTGTCTAGGTAAACCTGCCCCCGAGGAGACAGAGCAGGGGCGACGCTGCCGAGGGATGAGAGCGCGCCAGGCGAGCAGTAAGGGCCGACGAAGCGTACCAGGTGCGCCGAGCCGACCCTCCGTGGCTTCCGAGAGGAGGGGTGGGGGCCGGCCTGGGGACCCTCTGCCCTGGGCCTGCGGCCGCGGGGCGCGTGCCGGCGGGGCCGGGTAGGAGGCCGGCCGATTTTGGAAGCCACCTTGGACCACTTGGCCGGGGGCCAGCCAAAAAAAAGAAAGATGCGTTCCCAGCACGGATGCATCTCGCAAACTGCAGCGCAGAGTCGGAAGGAGGGCGGTGGGCGGAGCTAGTAGGGCTGACCGCCCTGAGCGACGTCAGCCTCGGGGCGCTGAGAGCTGGGCCGCACCCTGGGCCCTCGGACTTTTCACACTGCTGTTGTCCTGGGGCCACCAGGTACCCACCCGTCACTTCCTACAAACACGCGGGAAGTTCACAGGAAAAGGAGTCGACCCAGGAGGACCGCAAGGCTCAGGATTCTGGACTCGAGTTCCGAGGCGGCCTTTTCTGATCTCCGGAAATACGCGCGGCTTCCTCGTAGGTCTCCTGTGTGACGGACAGTACTTAGAGACCAGTGCTTTGACTAAGATGACGAATACCAAACTATCTAAAATGTGCTGATGTTTTCATAGGAAGGGCATTCTGAATGTGTACAACATATAAATCCTGATTCTTTCACTTACAGCGAGAGGGTGTCCTGGTGTGCGGTGGTTTCCACCTTTCGCGAAGGCTCCCCTGCCGTGTGACGGAGGCTCGGCGGTGGCGGAGGTCCCCGTGGAGCAGCCCCCCCGGCCCGGCGGCCGGTGAAGAACTGGCTGCCTGACCCTCCTCCTCTCCTCTGAGAAGGAAGCCAAGACCCAGGCTGATGAGGAGTTTTCTGCAACAGTTAACGTTATCCTGTTGCTACGTTCACAGAAATGATGGAAATGGAGCGTGGACACATCTTTTCTAGCCTAAAATCACTTAGACGCGCCCCCAGTTTAATGGGATCACTTAAGAGAAATGTGTTTTAGGCACTTCATGGTTTAGAATCTGACCACATAAAAAGGCCTTCAAAGGGTTCAACTGTGTATGATTTTTTTCAATTGAGAAAAGTTCCTGTACTTGGCAGCTACACTGTAATGATTCTAGTTCCCTGTAGCGTCTACAAGTAGGCGTGGGCATGACCAAGCTGCTCACCAGCTGGCTTCAGCCAAATAAAAATCCCATGTAATTGTCATCAGCCTTTTCTCTGCATCCTTAACAAAGCACTTTCACACTCACCGTACAGAGTCGTGTGTGATCTTCCAACAACAGAAGGTGGACTCGTGGACTTGAAGCTGTAAGGAGAAAGCTGTTCCCTGAGACCGCAGTCTGCACGCATGGGCAGCTGCCCACAAAGGCCAAAGGTGGGGAGACGGCAAGAAGGGGCCAGAGAACCGAAGGGCTCTCCGGATGAGCCACGGTCTTGAAGAGCCTGCCTCACATCAGGGCTGCAAGGGACGTGGTGTAAACATTTAATTCAGCAAAAACAATACAGTAAAAGTTGAGCCAATTTAACAGAAGATAAACAAATGGTATATTCAAGAAAGTTTTAATATTAATTTTTTTGTGAATTAGAAATATCACTCTTAGAAGATGAAAAGCACTCCTGAAGCGACCATTTCCCCAATTGCAGAATGACATTATTTATACATATAATACAGAGCCGATTGCATTGGAACAAGAGTGTTAAGACGTTAACAGATTAAAAAGGGCATCTTCACACCACACCTTGGAGGCCCATTACACCCATACTCAAAGTTATTTTTTAACAGCATTAAACTATTTCAAGTGCAAACAATTTTTAAAAACCTATGTGCGCAGCATCCGTCCTCCTGAATTACATATTTAAGCCAGAAAGTAACAACTTTCTTGATGAGTGCCTTCCAGGTTGTCTTCTGACACCTAAGGTGTTAAAAAGAAAACCAGCGCAAAAACAGAGTGAAGTACTATTTTTAACAGTTGGATTTAAGGGGATTTCTTGTCCAAGAAACATTTTATTTCACACTATGTATGTATGTATATATTACATAAGTATATATAACATTTTTATTACGTTGAGTTTTAGAGTAAAAAGCAAGAAAATCTCATTTCTTATTTTTTACTGCAGCCCCAAGAGAACGATTTAAAAATGGAACCAGCTTCTTTGGGTGAGCGGCGCCGAGCCCCGTGTTCCTCTTCCGCGCTGCCCTCCACGCGGGCGACGCCTGCCTGCGGCCGGGGCCTGATGTCCGCGCGGCTCATGTGCGGCCCTGGGCTCCGTCGTCGCTCCCGCAAGACCCAGTCTGGGGTGAGAACCTCCGAGCGGGAGCGGGCTTGCTACACTACAGTCCCACCTGGAGAACTGGCCTGGTTGGGGGCTGACATTAAACCCTGCAAACAAAGCAGTTTACATTAATCCAGCAAAACACGGGGCCGCGAAGAAAGTCACAGTCACCCATCCTTTCCAGCGGTTTCACAGGAGCACAATTAGCTTTCTGTTGGTCTGGAAGCCAGGGTTTTAACAGCCCCTCCGTGTCCATCTACTTAATTCCTAACTCATCGGAATCCTGAGCCTGCCCCTCCCCCCCCGCCCCGCCTCGGGTGTCACGCTTTGGGCAGGGCCGGCCTGGGGGAGAGAATGGTCTCTCGGGGCCAGGGTTTGTTGGAGCGTCGCCGCCCAAAGGCGAGGGGCACCTCCCAGGGGGGCTGTTCACCGCCCTCCCCAAGGGCTGCAGCTCCGGGCCACAGACGGGTCCCCCCGGCTCTGAGGCCAGCTCGCCCAGTGAGGCCAGAGAGCCGCACGTCCAGTCCCCCAAGGGCCGGGGTGGCCGCCAAGGACAGAGTCTAGTGGCATTTTTTTTTTTTTTTTAAAGAAATTCACGTTCTTTTTTATTTATTTATTTATTTATTTATGACTGTGTTGAGTCTTCGTTCCTGTGCGAGGGCTTTCTCTAGTTGCGGCAAGTGGGGACCACTCTTCATCGCGGTGCGTGGGCCTCTCACCATCGCGGCCTCTCTTGTTGCGGAGCACAGGCTCCAGACGCGCAGGCTCAGTAATTGTGGCTCACGGGCCCAGTTGCTCCGTGGCATGTGGGATCTTCCCAGACCAGGGCTCGAACCCGTGTCCCCTGCATTGGCGGGCAGATTCTCAACTGCTGCGCCACCAGGGAAGCCCCTCTAGTGGCATTTTTGAAAAGGCGTTTCCTTTGCTCCCTCTGATGGGTGGCGTGATGGTGGTGCCCCTCTGGCATTAGCACCAGCCCACAGGGCCCAGCAGGTCGAGAAAGCAGGATCTAGTCGTGGGGGTGGGGAGGCTCAGGACCAAGGCTGCCACTTGGCTGCGGTGGGTCTGGGGACTCTCCGCACCAGTGAGGGGTGGTGTCTGTCCCTTCGGGCTGGCTCCTACGGAGAGGCAGGAGGCTGGCACGGATTTCTTGCAATACAGGCGTGAGCTTAGGTAACCCTGAAAGGGTTTACCTCTTGTACAGCAAAGAGCACTTACATTTCCCTGCATTTGCTGGGATGCCCGTAGTTCCAGCACAGTTTGGCATTCGTTTATTAAGAATAATTTTAAGGTTACAATATTGCAACACTGAAGCTACAAATTTTCAGTTCTGTGAACACAAAGATCCTTAAGCTGTCCCCCAGAATGCTGCACACAGGACACGCCTTTACGCAAACATGGCTGCGTTTTCACACCTGGCCTTGGGCTGACGCAGATGAGGGGTGACGATCTGAAACTGACCCTCAGCTTCGCCCACGCCCTGTTGGAGGGAAGCTGGGAAGCACGCGGTCCCGCTCCAAGTCACTTTATCTCCAGTTTCTCGCCTTAAACCTGAAATCCGTTCATCTAGGCAAGATCAGGAAGCAGGGGCGAATGGAACTTAGCAACTCACCCCTGCTCAGAATCTACAGGAGCGCTTTTCCTTGACCTCGGAGTTACTGCTGGAAAGGCACACAGCCCTGTCTGATCTCCACGGCGATGGGCAGCTTCTCACTCAAACCCCTCAAGACGGTGTGGATGGAGCCTGACAGAGGAGGTAAAGCTCTGGCCGGCCCGACGGGAGAGAGGAGCTCTTTTGGACACTGCCCATCCCGGCCCAGTCCACAGAGGGGAGGACGGTTGGTTTACCGCCTCGGTGATGAAGGGAACCTTTGGCCAAGTGAGGAGAAACGCTCCCCCCGAGTCTGAACTGAGCTGCAGTGAGGCCGCCGGGCCCGAATCCCTGTCCATCGTGGACAGTCTGGGGGGAAGAAGCCTGTGACATCACAGATGACCGCATCTGGTCTAAGGTGTCTGAAGCAAGGGGACTCTGACCTTCGCGGGTCAGCCACCGGCAAGGAGAGGGCGGCCCGGGACTAAGCTCCCCGGGGTGAGCAGAGCAAGCCCTCAGGATCTGCTCGGTGCCCAGCACGCAGGCCAGGAGCCTGTCGGGGGGGAGGCCTGACCCCTGTCCTCTTCCCAGAGATGGAATTGTTCTGCAGGACAGACACACCGTGGAGGCATCGGGGGAAACACCACTATTCAAAAGAAAATGTGAAAAGTAACCTTATTTCTGTAAGCCTGTGCTTTAGTTTAGAAGTTGCTGGGTGATGATGAGAAAGATGGAAGACACACTTGCGGGCCTCCATCGAAGACTCCAGAACACTCTTAGGGGGAAGCCTGGCTGGACGTGTTAAACTAAGGGCACAGTTTGGGGCAGGCTTTTCAGCGAGGAGGACCCGCCGCCCTCTGCCCCGCTCTGGCTGCTCGTGAGGGCAGCCTGCCCTCTGACTGCGTCCTCCCTGATGACTTTCTCGGGGAGGATCAAGCGCCTGGCCTCAGAGGCCCTGCTGGCTTCCAGCTGTCCGGGCAGCGTGGTAGCTGCTGGTCTCTCCACGTGATGCCGGACAGCTGGCAAACGAGGGCTTTACATACATCACTCAAGCAAAAGATTTCTCCAGACAAGAACCTGCTTAATGTCCTATTACCCACCCCCAGGAAGGAAGCCTATTACAGAAATAGTGGCAGCTCTTGAATCTAATATTTAATAGGTTGTTCTGTTCTCACCAGAGTTGCCATTTTATTCCTGCTAGAGATTTCATGTGAAAATTGATAAAATACCCCAGCTCTTAGTTTGGGTTTGATTATAATTTATAATACTAAGCTAACAGAATTAAACCTTGTTTCATAAAAACGTATATATAGAAAAAGTAATATTTCGGCTAAAAAACAATTTACAGCAAAGGAACATGTCTTTGTTCATGGATGCTGCCGAGATCAGAGACCCTGACGTCAAGAAAAGACCGTGAGGGTCTCAGAGGCCCTCGTCAGAGAACCGCCTCGTCCTGAAGTCCCGCTGGGCCCACGGCAGGCCTCCCCATCCGACCCCGGCTGCCATGGGCTCGTCTGTAAACGCGTGAGACTGCAGACCCTCGAGGGAGTGGTCGTGGGATGGGCATCCGGCGCTGTTCAAAGCCTGGCCAGTCGACTCTCAGGATCGCCCTCCTCACCCCAGACGAAAGTGACGTGCACGCTGGCCCCGGGACAGGCCTTGCTGCAGACTGGCAGCCTCTCGAGACGGCAGAGAAGTGCTACAGGAGGAGCTCAGCGCTGCTGCGGGGCCGAGGGCCGGACAGGTCAGCGGGGTCCGCCTCACCTGCAGGGGTGGCCCTGCGCCTGCCACAGAGCACTGAACCCTTGCGGCTCCGCTTCTAGGCAACCTGCCAGGAGCTCCCCCGGATTCTCTCACTTCCCTCGGAGACTAAGAGGTCAATATTGCGAAGTGAGGCCCTTTTAGAGATGGTACACCAACGATGAGTGCCGTCACCCGGCTAACTTCCTCAGGGCCGCTTCTAGCCGTGGATACATTCTCCTTACTTCATCCACAAGCATCCCGCCACCCACGCTGCCCAGGCCGCTGCGTAAAAGAACCACAGAAAAGCTGGACAGAGGAGCTCCCATTTCATTCCAAGGCGCGTGAGGCCCGGACTCAGCCAGGTTTAGGAAGTGGGTGCGGGCTGGGAGGGGCCCACTCCACCGGCGCGTCCTCTGGGCCCTTCTCTGAGCATCTGGACCCCTCCCTGCCCCAGACCCACTGTTCACCGTGGCCTGGGACCTTGGCTCCACTGGGCAGCTGCCCCTTTGCCAGCCCTGACCTGCCCAGTGACTGGCCACACTGGTGGTGACACATTTCCCCAAAGAGGCCACTCAACCTGGGAAAAGTCACCCAGGGAAAATGATCGTGGTGTTCTCAGACATCTGCGAAAAGGCTTTCCTAGGGCACAACCAGTCAAGGGCTCCTGCAAGAACCGTGCTGGGGAAGAGAGCCTCTCGCCCACGGCCTGCAGGCCCTCCCGCCCGGGTGACCCGCTGTGGCTCTGCCATCCTCTCTGCAGGAGGCCGGGACCTCGAGTGTCTCCTAGCTTGAGTCCCGTCACGGGGTATCCATGTGAAGGCTACCGACACCAGAGGGGGTGGGGCTGAGCACCCCTAGATGTTCTGTCCCTTTCAAGAGATCTGCTGGTCCAGAATCGACTGTTTCAAAAGGCAGCCACACGTGGGAGAATGGACTTATGTTTTCAAGGTGTACAAACTAGTTATCTTTAAAAGATCAAAATGCTGTGCATGTGTGCGTCTTTTTAGACTTCCTGTCAACCTACTAGCATTCAGGGCTTAAAATCCCCTCGAGCGCTAAGGAGGAAACGTGCAGCTTCCGTGGTAGTAAAGTCCAAGTAGGTCCCTCTGAGGGCGGAGTATCGGACCGTCTCTTCTGCTCTGGCAGCTTCGAGTCAAAGGCAAGAGCCCACACACCCTGCAGCACGGGCGGCTCAGGAGGATAGCACGGCCAGGAAGATTCTGGAGTCCACCGAGAAGGACAGGCGGCCAGGAGGGGCTTCCAGAGGCTTTGCCAGCCCCGAGCTCCAGGCCCAGGCGTCTCATGAAACAGCAGGGACGTGGCGGCTGAGTGGGAGCCCCGGGGCCTGACGAGGCCTCCGTCCCGGGCAGCTCGCCGCTGCCCCCATGAGCCCCGGGCAGAGCATGCGGGCCCAGGCCTGGAACTCTTGCCGTGAAGGTTCTTTCGGAGCCGGAGGCGCCCGGTGCTGCCGAGAGCGAGGGGCGGTCCAGAGCAGGACAGCGCACATCGCTCCTGCTTCCCGCCCCTGGAGGACCGGCTCCCACTGCCCCGCTCGCGGGGCTTGTTCTGCACCGGAGCCTTGGGGCCCGGGCGCGGGGCAGGACCACCTCCACGGCGATGACAACGCCTCCGGCAAACAGAAAATGACAAACCCTCCCCAGGAGAAAAGCTGCTACAGCGTCGCCTGCCCGCCACCTGGGAACTCAGCGCAGCCCCGGCCCGGCCACCGCAAAGTATCCGCGCGCGCTCCGCACAGAACCGGCACCAGTTCGGCTGCAAAGCCAACCCACGGTCCTTGCCCACATGGGACCTGGCTCAGAGGAAGGTCACAGAAAACAGTGAATACCTCCCATGCTCAGAACAAACATCTCACTTAGAAAGCTTCTAATTCGGAAAAACTCAGAATCAGTAATAAGAGGTAGCAAATTCCTGGGGCTATTTGTTCTATAAACATTAACAAGGCCCTTAATTTTACAGCACTTAGAAGCTTTTCTTTTTTGGTTCACTGAGATTTTTTTAAAGCTCAGATGTGAAAGTGACTACTGAAAATTTATCTACATTTACAATTCATTCACACGTTTATTTAATGTCATTATACAGAGGACGACCCCAAAGTTCTTCAGAATATCAAGTATGTAGTAAGTCTCTAGCTGTGACAGTGACAAGGGAACAGCTAAAAACCAAGGCAGTGAAACAGAAACACGATTTTCTTAAAATTATAAAGTAACAATACTGATATTAAAGCTTCATTAATTATTGCAACAGTTAAGAACTTAATTTACCAACATTTCATGTTAGGAAGGCTCTTTATGAAATTTATTCAAGTTTTCAAGAAATTAGATGAGAATGTAAAAAAGGAAACACATAGAGTTTTGATTTTCACTAAAGGTAAATATTCATACAATTTTATACAGTGTCACCTAATACAGTAACCTTTAATAAACTTAGGTATACAGAAATCAAAAATGCAGAAAAGTTTTCTTTTACATATTTAACTCGAGCGACAGCGATGTGACCATGACACAAAGTCCACGTAACAGACGCAGCAACGAATAAAAAGTCAGTACCAGTGGAACAGCTTCCCTCTCCCGGAGGGGCTTCTACATACAGGTTTGAACTTGGCTCTGAGTTTCAAAGGGAACAGCTGGATACAAGTGCCTTGCAAGCGGAGCCCTGGACTCCAGCCTCCCAGACCGCCCCTCTCACTGGCCAGCACTGGAGTGGTGGGGCTGAGCCCCCTGACTACCTGAACAGGTGACGGTCCCAAGCAGCCCAGCGCGACAGGTGTGCCAGGACAAGGAGGGGGCCTTTGCCGATTGTTCCCTGCTGTGGTGCCCGAGGCGGACATCTCCTCCGGGTCACTTATCAGGCCTACACGCGAATGCGGAGGAAGGAAACCCCAGGAGTGGACACGCCCGGCACAGCGGGACGACCCGCACAGGAGGCCAACTGCCCCCCCTCGTTCCCCTATGCGCGCGGGGGCCACGGCCGGTCACCCTGGGCCAAGCCCTCACGCACGGAACGGGACGCGGCGCGCCGTGCGTTTTTCCTGGGAAACCCATGGACGACCTCTGCTTCTAGTTCCTCCTCGGACAGACAGGTCCACAGATGTGGCCTTTGGGTTTTCAAAGGATTCCTTCCGCGGGGCTCCCCGACCCTTTGGCTCTCGCCTCACACTTTGGACTTCCTCAACCAAGAAATCAAAGCTCTCCCTCCCAAGCAGGAGGTAACGAGAACCTTGTACACGGGTGCGGACACCGATAAAGCTGCTTCACCAACTTCAGCGCAAGTTCAATACTGGACAATTTCTTAAAAATTCAGGATGTACCACAGGAAGTGGAGGAATCGGGGAGAAACGGCTGCCGGGCCACCTGCCAGCCTGGACTTGGCTGTGGAGCCCGGCGGTGGAAGAGAATACTGGGGGCACGCGTGTCACACGCCCGTAAAAACTGAGAAAGCTTCAGGGCCTTTTGTCCCTCATCGTTTCTGGATGTCTGAGACAATAATCACTGTCATAGCTTATCCCTGTATTTCCACTCCTCTATTTTTCTTTCATTAAGGCATTTATCCTTAGTCCCAAGTCAACGGCTCACAGGAGAACCCTTCAAAAATGTTAGAAGGTCCAGTCAGCACAAAAAACAAAATTAAGATTCTTTACCACTATTTAAATCAATTTAGAACCCAAAGCTACTGGTTATTTTTAAAGAGTCTGCCTACTCCCTCTTACACATTTGCCTTTAAAAGAAGGCCAGGTTTTCCAAAGGCTTCCCACCCCAGCTCTCCCAGCAGAGGAGAAACAGAGAAGGGCTGGGGCTGGGGCGGCCGGTGGGTTCAGCCTGCATCGCCCAGGTCACAACACAAACCCAGCTCTGGAATTCCCAGAAGCTTTAAGGGGCGAGCCAGGGCAGGGCAGGCAAGGAAGACCCCACAGCCTGGCTAGTGCCCTCCGAGGGGTCCTGTCGCCGCAGGCGGGCAGAGCCACCTCTTGTTGGGGGGGGAGCAGCTCGGCTCACGTGCTACCCTGAGCACTTTATTTCTCTGCTTTTCATCGACGCGTCTCAGTGCACGGTGGAAAAATCGTGCTGGGCGAGTAGGAATAACCTCTTCTGGCCAAAAGCTGTTTTATGCCAGAGGTTAGGTTAGAAAAGATATTCTCGCTCAGGATAATGTTTAAGCTAAAAAACTGAAAAGTTTCAATGAGGAAGCTCAAAATTTGGGGAGAAAACTACAAAAAAACACTCCCCAGATTTCCCTTAGTGGCCACGGTGCCTTATATACCTGCGACTGGAACCCCTCGAAGCAACCCCCCTCCTGACCCAGGTCTGCAGGAGCCGTGGCGCCCCGAAACAAATCCAAGGGAGGAGAGGAGGAGCCCGCCCGCCCCCCTCCCTCTCCTGTGCCCCCTCCCCTCAAGCTGCCGGCAACTTTAGTCCTGGTCTTGGTGAGCACCTCGCACTCTGTCCTCCTGACGGCAGGAGAAGGGCGCCGCTGGCTGTCACAGAAAGGCGGAGGCATCAGAGGGGCAGAGTGGGCGGAAGCAGCCAGGCCGAGCCAGGCCGAGCCGGGCCGGGCCAAGTGGCCCCTCCCCGGCACCTGACACCCAGCCAGGGGACCCCAGCCAGACATCAAGGATACACCAACCAGCAGAAGCTGGAAGACTGAGACTGTGACCAAGCCCCAAACCCCAAACTGCGCAGGGACCGCGGCTGTTCCATCGCGGGCGGGGCAGTGGAGGTGGGGCCCGGCTTCCATGAGCACCTTCAGAGCTTGCTTTTAAGGGGCCAGTAACGTCCTCCTCTCGCCTCTCCTGGCCCCGCTCCCATCCACAGACCGCCCCCTGGGTGAGCCGCCCCAGCAGACGCTGAAGGACAGAAGGGCCAGGAAGAGCCCCCGTCGCGCAAGCATCAGCCGCACGGCCCGCCCACGGCTCTTCTGCCCGCGCTGTGAGGAGCACGGCGCTCAGAACGGGAAGGTCACGGCGGCCCGCTGCCCCGTAAAGGGTGCTTACCTGGGATTCGGCCACTTGGGCCAAAGACAAAGTCCTGAATTTTGAAACTGCATACTCAATGCCTCAGAAGCATTTGAAACCGAATTTCTAAAACTATGCAGGTACATAAAATTGCACAGGGAGTGTCAGTTCCTGCTCTCCATCTGACAGCCTCCAAAGCGGAAACAGTCCACAAGGATGGCTGTTTTTGCCACCTCAGATCAGTTAACATTTAGGAACAAAGGACCACATCTTAAAGGCAGACAGGACATTAACATTCCCACGGGCCGTGATGCATGAACGGGGAAGGCCACCGAGGCTCTCACGTGGAGAACACTGCCACCACTGTCACAGGTCACAGAAACCAGCACACGAAGGAGCCCGGGGCACACAGAGTGAAAGGCTCCGGCCCTGACACGCGTGGAGCGCGGAGCCGGCGGGGCGCCGGCCTGGCCTTCCCGGGGGGGGGGGGGGGGGGGCGCTGTAAGAGCGCAGAGCTACTGTTGCATCAGCCAGAGGCTCGCGCGCCGCAGAGAAACTGAAGTCTTCAGGTCGGCACTTTGCTGAATCGCATTCACTACTCAAAGCAGTATAAATTATCAGTGTCTCTATATTTAATTACAAAGGCGTGCACAACAGAAAAACAAACCTAAGTGACCAAAGTAAGTTAACAGATGAGATCATTATCATCTTGACACGAAACATACGGGTCAAAGAGCCCTCTCATCCACTGTGAAAACTAGAATTTGAAAAGCAACTCCTCCCACAGCGGATAAGGATCTGAAGGAATTAAGAGTCGAGCACAGCAGCTTCCCCTGGAAGTGGAAGCAGCCATCTGGGCAGAGGGAGAGCCAGCCCTGCCCCCAGCAGCCACAGGCCCCCCGGGGCAGGCGCTGGGGTAGGGGGTGGGGTCCCTGAGACAGAGGCCGAGGGCAACCTGCACCTGCCCTTCCCCTCTGGTGGGAACACAAAACCCAAACGAGGGAAAAGTTTCAAGTTCTCTGAACCTTGGGGGCCTATCAGTCTTCTCAAAACAAAGCTGAGGAGTCTGCCTAGGGCCTACGGTCATGTGCCTTTTTAACCAAAACCCACACCAAAAAAAAAAAAAAAAGGAAAAGAAAAGAAAAGCTCCTTCCCCTTGTTGGATAAAACGTAAGCAAATCACATCCACCATAAAAGATCTCGGCTTGTGTGGCAAGAGGCACTTCTGACAACACTGCTGGCGCCCTCAGCCCGCAGTTCGCGGTAACTGTCCGGGCTCTGAGAAACGTGGGTATTTTATTTAGTGCACAGAGTCTCAATCAAAGTGCTACAAACTGCTTCTTTGAAAAAAGATGTTTATTAAACAATTTTAATTGTCATAAAATGACTAAAATGGGTTTTAAAAATTAAGGCTCTTCTCTTTCTGTGGATTGCCAGAACAATGTAAAAATAATATCAATCAACCCTGCTGAACGCTTTGTTCCTAAAGTTAAATTTCATAGATTCCTAAACATTTTATGATTAAGATAAAAAGTTGGACTATAAATGACAATTAATGGCCGTTCGTATTGAACACACACTCTGATCAGGTGTACAATGTTCTAATTGAGTAGTTAAGCAAAAATATTCCAGTTAAAGCAGAAATTTTAATTTTAGCATTTTAAAGTCATTGTTTCCCCACACTGTCATGATTTTCCTAAAATCGAAAGAGTCTAATACGGGAACGCTAACCTTGGGACTCTATATACTCCCAGGAGGGTGACTGACTTGGCTGGCAATTAGTTTGATTATATTTTTTAAACGTTCTAAGGTGAATTATCAAATGATTCAGAATTACATGGCATGCAGTATCCAAAATTATGGCTCTGATGCATTTAGATTTACATTAAGAATAAGAAGTGTCATTCACATTCATTGTACACCCCGCCCCTCCCGCAAGAAAACAATCACTACCTATTCAAGTTCTAGATCTGGCGCAGCATTAAGGATTAAAACTTACCACTTTACCAGGCCTTCCCCATGTGCAAATAAATCCCTCCTGACAAGCAGTGACGATACAGTCTTCAAGGAAAATCAATACAGTCAGCCTTTCATGCGCTATCTTTTTACAGATGAGCGGCTCTAACAAGGGAGCGTCTTCCATCCGAGGACACAGGGGCGTCCCCAAAGTTTTAGCTGGGTCCGTTTTGGTTTTAGTAACTAGGTTCAGTTTGTCACTGCTCTTGCTAGAGATGTGTCCCATGCTATGGTTTCGCTTGTGATCTTTCTCATGGTGCCTGTCCTTCCGGTCGTGTAGTGAGAGCGTCGCGAATTTGCTGACCCCGGAAGCGATGGCCCCGTCCGCGATGCTGCCCTTGCTGCCGGTGCTGGAGACGGCGGAGTGCGGGAGGCTGTTGGACCGCGGCAGGGGAGGGGGCGCCGAGTTGCCGGGGGTCGTGACGCTGTTGCCAGTGCTTCCGGCAGGAGGACTCGTGGCGTTCATGACGTTCGTGTGCGTCCTTGCTCTGGAGAGGGGCTGGTGGGGGAAAAGGATGTCTTCCGTGAGGTCCCATAAGCAGAGCTGCGTGTCCTGGCCCACGGAGCCGAACCGATACGTGACACTGACGGGGCGGCTCTCGGTCGAGTTCCGCTTGGACAGCCGGGACTGGGTACTGTTTGCTCGGTCTCTCCCAAAGTGAAGAAGGTCCTGGAAGTCCTCATCGCTGCCACTGAACTCCATAGGGTCGCTCTCTTCCACGCTAGTGGTGTAGGGGTCAAACGCCACCACGCTGACCCAGGATTTGTGCCCGTGGCCCCGCGCGATCACGCGGCAGTCTCCAAAGGACCAGACGGTCACAAGGTCGTCCTCTCCGCCCGTCACGATGTACTTGCCGTCCGGGCTCCAGCACACGCACAGCAAGCCTCCAAAGTAGCTTTTCATGGTGCCGTGCAGCTCCACCGAGTCAAAGTTGAACACCCGCAGGAAGCCGTCCTGGCTCACGCACGCCAAGAACTTGCCATCTGGGGAGAAAGCAAACTCGTTGAGGGCCCCCTCGCCCACCGTCCACTTGAGGAGAGGGTTCCTCGTGGATTTGCTCTTGCAAGTGTGCACGGCAAAGCTCTCTCCCTGCTTCAGAAGCTGGTAGTGGGGGCCTGTGGTGCCACAAGCGTGCTCCACATTATACAAGTACATGTTCCCACTTGAATGGGCTACTAGGAAAAGGCTTTCCGAACCAGGAACCCATTTGACACAGGTTACTCGTGACTTGTCTATTAGTCTCTGTGAAGACAAAGGAGAACAAGTTATCACAATGGAGAAGTTTTAAAGGTCGACTTTTCCAGCAAGAAACCTTGTCTGCTTCTCGGTGAGAAGGGACGCGTCCATCCAGGCACTCCACGCCCTATCCCGCGGTCAGGCCAGCGAAGGCATTTTGGCCCCTTGTGGAATTACCTTCTAGAACCGCACCTGGGTGTCAGGCCACTGGGTTTCACCGAGAGAGTCAATCATTCAGCAAACACTGTTGAGAGCCTAGTATGTGCCCGACAGATACTATACCAGGCGCCGGGACCCACCGGGGAGAGGGACAGCCCCGGGCACTTCGCACGTCTCACGCCAGGAGCGGCTGGGCCTGTGACTCCTGCACCTGCACAGGGTCCTCACTACGAGGCCCCCGGCAAAGTCTCGCAGTCCCCATGGCCGGGAGCCCTGGGCCCGCGGGGGCTCTCTGCACTGCATCGCCCCGCGCGCCCCGTGCTGACTACCGCTGCCTCTTCCGGCGGCTGAGGCAGGGTGGCGGGGGCGGGGGGGGGGGGGTAGTCCACGTGCAGCCGGCAGCACCCAGGGCAGCACCACCACCTCCCTGGGCTCTGCCTCGGCCCTGGTTCACTGCAACTTCCTCACTCACAGCCGCTGTCATGTGTGTATCTTTAAAAGCCATTCCTCCATCTTCTTTGGAACAAGGTGGTGTTTAAAAAAATAAACAGATGATTAACACTCAGGAGTATGTGCCTAATCACTGCCACTCTGCTCCACGCTTATTTTTGATCCACTGACCAACTGTTTCTTTAACAGGCACAGGTCAGGAGTCTTGCCTTTAACACCAAAAGAACATAAAGGCAAAAGTAGAAACCCCCAAAGGGACGACCACCCCCCGAGTACGCGTCCCTGCTTGCAGACCTTTCGTGGGGCTCACTGGCACAGCGGCTTCCACGAGGCTGCCTGGTCCCCAAATCACAGCACCAGAAACCATCTGGGAGTTCCCAAGACCCCTGAGTTCTCAGCAAGTCCTGCAGCCAGACGCTCTCCACTGCCAGCCCAGTAACCGGGTGCCTCGGGAGCCCGGCGGGCTTCGGGTGAGCTACACGCTCCCACTTCCCTCACGTACTTGGGATTCCCCGACTCGAGCCTCAGAGGGCCACGGGCCACAGGGACGGAAAGCCCACCGGGACACGGGGCCTCCTGCCTAGTCGGCCTTGCGCTGTGTGTCTGCTGTGTGTGCTGCATCTTTACAGAAAGTCACAGAAAATGAAAACACTTGGTTTCTTCAAAGAGACTAATGAACCATGCAAACTGCTGCAGAAAATTAGGCCCTGGAAGGGAGGTGGCCAACAATGGTCCCAGCCAGGGAGGAGTGGAGAGGCGTGACCCTGCCCGGCACGAGGGCCCAGGGCTAGCGGGCCGGGCAAGGGTTACTGAGCAGCAGGTGTCACTGCTGTCGCTCTGCAGTGTCACAGCCGCACTGTCACCCCCTGCCTCTTTCCTCTCCTGCCGGGTGACCCTCCTGTATAAGGCAGCTGACCTATGCTAACGCCAACAACCTGGAAGCCCAGCGCTGCTCTGTCAGGGTTTCCACGAGACCTTCACCATTTCTTCCACAGAGGTCAGAGGCACCTTACGAGGCCACGTCAGGGCTTTGGTCTTGGGGGAGCCTCCCCCCACCCACCAGACCTTGCTGTACCCACTGGGCTCAGGCTGCCCCGGCACTCCTGATCCCTTAACCGTGACTGGTCTGCTGGCCTAGTGTCCAAGGGTGGTGCCGGTTCACCGCCATCGGTGGCCTCGCTGGGCGGCTACAGAGCGACCTCAGGCTGAGGAGCCAGGCTGCGGGCCGTGCCCGGCACTGTGTGTGGCTCTCAACTCCTGCACCTCGCATTTCACCACAACCAAATCTAATCTCAATTTTCCCAACAGCTCTCCACTGTTACTCTATCACGTGTGGAAAATTTTAAGGATGGACATAAAAACTTCTAGCACTATGGTTAGGAGAAAAATTTTATTTTTGGCTTAAAAAGGCACAACGAAAATAATTCCATTAGAACTCAAAACTGGAATACTGTCAAGTAAAAACAGTATTTCCCTGCAACTGTGAGGAATGGAGATAAATAATCATAGCACCATTATTAAAATACATGTTACTGGGGTGACGAGACACATTTAAAGACTTCATGTTAAAAAGGTGCATTGAGATTGCTGTAAGTAGACACGTGGATGTAACTTATGGACAAAAACCTGAGCCCACCTTCTGTGCCCCTGCTGGGGCACCCACGTAGACATGTCACACCTCAGCACTTGGGAAGCAGGCACAGCAGCTTAAGCAACTGCAAACCAAAAAAATTAATGGACCACAGATCCAACTCTAATGTGGGAAGGGTTTCTCAGTTGTTCTACACCTTCAGTTTTCCCTACCAGATTGTGTGCTCAAGCGCAGGGAAAACGTCTGCTTCGTCTTGGGGTACGTGGCAGGCATATCAGGACACCCGTGCTAACTTCCAACCTGAGGATCTACTCTGCGGCCAGGCACTGAGCAGTGGCTCTGCACACACGCTGTTTCATCCTCAAAATAACCCCGCAACGTAAGCTTTTATTTTTTTAATAGGTAATACAGTCATAATTCATATATATTAATAAAAGTATCCAGTAGAAAGCCTCATTCACACCCCTTTCCTCCATCCCAGATCCCTTGCCCCCAGAATTACTGTCATTAGCTTCTTGTTTATCTCTGCGAGTGTCTTCCTGTGTGGACACGGCAAACACAGATACAAGTTTATCCACACTCCTTTTTTTCACTGTCTGCACCTCTGCTTTCTCATGCAGTCACACACGTGCGTCTCTCTGTACTGGTACGAAGACAGCTTCCTCATTCTTTTCTACAGCAGCAGAGTACTCAATTATATGGATATACTGTGGTTTATTTGAAAAGTCCCCCACTGAAGGACATTTGTATAGCAAAGAATAACCTGCACATATGGCAATTTTCACATGTATAAATATACCTGCAGGATAAATTCCCACTGGAATAGCTGGGTCAGGAGGTACATACATTTATAATTTTTTATAGATATTGCCAAATTACCTCCCATAGAGAATGTAACAATTTAAATTCCCACCAGCAGCGTAAGTATGACTGCCCATTTCCCCATAGGAAGGTAGGTGCTATTGCCGTGTTACCCACCGAGAAACAGGATCAGAGAGGTCCGCAAACTCGCCTGCGGTCCCTCCCGCTCACCACTCACTCACGTTTCATTCATTCCTTCTTCCATCCTTTACCGAATGTACACTATATGCCAGGCACTGACAGCACCAACAGACAGACCTCCCTTCCTGAGTGGAAGTGATGTTCAAGTGGGATGAAAAGACAGTGAAACTGACAGGATCTGATGGTAAGGAGCGCTGTGCTGTGAGCAAAAACCAACCAGGGAAAGAAGACAAAGGGCAGGAGGAGTAGAGGGATTCCAATCTCAAGCAGGAAGGCCTAGAAAGGCCTCTGTCTCTGGGATGAGGGCGCGCTGAGCAAAGAGGTAAAGGGGCAGCAAAAGAAGCGGGCTGGGCAGCGCGTCCTCACACACGGGACAACTGTGGGGGCGCTGATGGGGGAGCAAACCAAGCACTCTTCATCCTAGAGACACGGAAGGCGGTGGAGCAAGCGGGATGGACCGGGCAAGACGACACCCAGCACAGGCCCGTCAGCCCCAAAGTGGGGCTGGCACCTTCTGTGCCACCGACAAACGTCAATAAACCAGGGCGCCCCTCCCGCAGACCCCGGGCAGTGGGAGGCACGACTCCAGGGCTAGCTCGGAGTCACTGAAGTAAACTGCCCCGGGCTATCACTTGGTTTGGGTTTAGCAAAAAAGTTAGAGAACAGAAATTAAAAAACAAATACCCAGAACATCTTATTCAATAAATATAAAGAATGCAGCCCAATTTCTGCACCATAAGGGTATATTTTTGTTCCAGAAAATGTCTAATAAAAAAAGTAAGGAATCTTCGTCACTTCCCAGTGTTAACTAACAGGATTTCCCTGCTGGGCTTGAATTCTCCAGTTTCAGTGGGGCCTTGATCTGGATGAGCATACGTTTGAGTATGTTGAAAAAACACCCTTGGCCAAACCCCAGGTCCCCTGAGGAGCTCCTGAGTACAGGTGGGGCAGGGGCTGGGAGAGGCAGGGGCCTGTGCTTGGGGGCGGGCAGCCTAATCCAGGCTCAGCACACTGCAGGTGGGTCTGCGGATGTGCATGCCAACCGTTTTGGCTGGAGCACCTGAGCAGCGGCAGGAAATCAGGTCTGGAATCGTGAGCTGGGACTCGAGGACATGGAGCCCCAGGCTAAGGCGCCTGGGCTGTGACCCTGAATCCCTGTGTTGACCAATCCCACAGCCCCGAGCACTTGAAAGTGGCTGGTCCAAAGTGAGACATGCTGTGAGTGTAAATTACACACTAGATCCTGAAGACCTGAAAAATTATTGAAAGTATCTCATTCATAATTTTATATTGATTATACGTTGAAATAATGTTTGGATGTATTAGACAAAGTAATACTTTTTTTTTTTTTTTTTTGGCTGTGTTGGGTCTTCGTTGCTGTGCGCGGGCTCTGTCTAGTTGCGGCGAGCAGGGGCTGCTCTTCGTTGCTGTGCGCGGGCTTCTCATTGCAGTGGCTTCTCTTGCTGTGGAGCACAGGCTCTAGGCACGTGGGCTTCAGCAGTTACAGCGCATGGGCTCAGTAGTTGCGGCACGTGGGCTTCAGTAGCTGTGGCACGAGGGCTCAGTAGTTGTGGTGCACGGGCTTAGTTACTCCGCGGCATGTGGGATCTTCCTGGACCAGGGATTGAACCCGTGTCCCCTGCACTGGCAGGCGGATTCTTAACCACTGCGCCACCAGGGAAGTCCCAAGATAAAGTATCTTAACTTCGTCTATTTTTAAATTGATGTAATGTGGCTATTAGACATTTTAAATTGAATTTGTGGCTCACACTGTATTTCTACTGGCTGTACTGCTGCAGACAGTAGGGGCACCGAAGATTTCTGAAAAGGGAAGCGACAGAATGAAGTGAAGTCTCCCGTCAGTAGGTACAGAATGGTGCGGGTGAAGAGAGACTGGTTAGGAAGCTATGACAATTGTCCGTGGACAAACAGGTCTTAAACTTGACCAGCGGTGGTGTGGCAGGATGGACTGTTTAACAGTGGGCTAGGCTGGATGGAGTAGGAGGTGGGGTGGGGGTGAAGGAGGTGCGTGAACAGACTCCTAGGTTTTGAGCTTGAGTGACTGGGAAGGGGGGTGACAGAAAAGAGAGGAGGGGTGACTATGCTGGGGAGAAGTTCAAGGGTCCTCATCGAGTAGGCAGCTGATGCACATGACTGTGGAAGACGAGGAAATGGGCTGCGAACAGTAAGAGCCGGGTCTGTGACATCCTGAGCTCTCCAAGGCAGAAGGTGTACAAGGAAGAGAAGGAGAGTGTGAAACTCTGGAGAAAGACTACTTATAGGGAGCAGGACAAAAGTCAGGAAAGCAGAAGGAAAGCCGAGAAAACCAGCCAGAAGTCCCATGAGGAAGGAACTGACGCCGAGTGAATGTCCGACAGGCCAAGGGCTCTGCTCCCTGCATCACGCTTCCCTCCATCCCGTCACAGGGTCTCTGGGGGCGGCTCTGTGCTACAGGCCAAGAAGCGAGGCTGGAGGGGGAGCTGGGCGGGGGTCCAGGAGAAGAAAGCCCCCTGCTCCGAGGCTGAGGTGAGGCCGCCCCGGCAGGAAGGGCAAGGAGAGGAGAGCGGGGCGGGTCTCAGGGAAAGACCGGTGCTCAGGTCATCTGGCATGACCACTGAGCTTTCCATTAAAGAGGGAAATTCCACAACGCTCAAAGGCCTACTTTTAAAATCACTTCCATAAAAACCAAAACCAAAATCTGGGTATTACTATGCCAGGTCTGTACGTCAAGCCACCTACCCAGGAAGCGGGCTCCCACACCCACTTCTCTCCCTGGTAATCACCCATGGCTCCCACATTCCCCATTCTGAATGCAGAAGACACTGCCTCATTTCTAACATCAATCCAGTGAAAGTCCAACAAACACCAAAACTACCGTCCTTAATGGCATTCACAAACAAGATTTTCTAACTATACTAAACTAGTTTAGAGGAAGCAAGAATAAAAATAAATCTATAACCACATAAAGCACCACTGCTAAAATGAAGCTTTCCAAGCACATACTTTTTAATTTTCTTTTTTTCACTGCTATCAACATGATAAACAGGAAAAAATTCTTGGGGTGTTGCTGGGTATGCATTTTACAATGCAGATATTAATTTATAACAGAAGTACTAAAAACAAACAATTCCAAAACCACAGCAGCTGCTGGGAAAGCCATAATGTAGCCACAAGCAAAAACGGTGACTAAGGGCTTTGGTTCGGTAAAGGCATTTAAAGACAGCTGCTTCTTCCCTCAGGAGGTATTAGGAAAGGGTATTTCAAAGCCCTGTGAAAGAGGATCAGATGTCATTTTTATCAATGTCAAAACTTTAAGGAGTAGATCAGTAAGCGCTCATTTCCTTCCTTTGATTAAAAAAAAAGCAAAAACAAAAACAAAACTAACAAAATGCCCAGAACCACTCTCTTGTTAGAGGACTAGACAGAATATTGCCAAGCTGGGCCTCCTCTCCTCCCCACTCCTGGGGGCGCTGGGTGCAGAGGGAGCCTGCAGCCTGGGATGAAAGAGCAGACACAGCCTCAGGGAGCGGCAGGGCCAGGCGTCCACAGGGAGCCTACAACCCACCCAGCGCGCTGCCCGGGGCCGCACAACCTGCCAGAGAGGAGAAAGTCAAGAACAGGAGGTCTCATCACATGCCAGGGATCAAAGAAGCCGAAATGACACGTTCTTTCTAGATTTTACATCCACCCAATAACCAAACATACTTAAAAATCCTTTGAAGTTACTGTTCTATGGATACAACCCAGATATAATCAGAATTTTTACAAAGGCAAACAAGGCTGAGTTCATTACCACACAGAAACTGCCCCTTTATGACTCTTTGTCCCCAATACATCGTAACTGTTAGCAATGAAAAGTGGACTCCTCCCCCCTTCCGGGCGCTGACCAGGGCACCTCTCCTTCCCTGATGACCCTTACCATGAAGGTAGGCTCCACGGTCTGGGAGCTCATCAGATGTGCCATTAGATACCATCAAGGGCATAAAACATACAGAACACTACACACAGAAACCTGAAGTCTACTCTAAGGCTTGAGAGAAAGCAGTGTCTCAGGGGATCTAGGCTATTATTCCCCAAGGGAGGCTAGAAAGGACCAGCCTTCCTCCTGGGCTGAACTGGTACAGCGGCCAGGGTCTCAGCATGACTGGGACGGCCCGGGGAGCAGGGCTCGCCTCTGCTATCTGACATAACTGGATGGACTGAGGGCCAGACCAGGAGGTGAAGGTTGCCAGCAGCTCAAACGGAAGCTGCGAATCTGACAGTTCTGCCTCATTAAAAACATAAAAAATTACAAAGACAATAAAGTTAACAGCAATGGGATTTCTAGGTGATGTTTTCCCATCTTCTTTGTACTTCTCTATGTCCCAATTTTTTCTATAAACAAGTATTTTAAGTTTTTTAATCAATGGGGGAAAAAAAATCACCTTTTAAGATACACTCTATTCCCAGATAGAAAATTTCCACTCTATTCCCAGATAGAAATTTTCACCTATCTTTGGTCTAGTGTGGATTTCTGGAACTTATAAGTTCTTTTCCATTCAACCACCCACCTATACATCCATCCAAACATTTACTACACTTTCATGTACCAGACACTTCCAGAAAGGAGCAAAGGTCAGAGTAATCAATACTGGAGTGTGTGTACGCACGTGTGCATGTGTATAATGGGAGGCTGAGGAGCTCTCTGGTGAGTAAGACAGACAGACACCCAACAGTCATGAGAAACAGTCCCCATCGTCTGCCTTACTCGTGTTGCTTCTCTGTCTGGGTTGCCCTGCTCTTACCTTCTTGTCCTGGAAAATCACTTGTGCTTCTCCTTCAAAACTGCTGGTATCTCACCTCCCAAGAAGCCTTTCCTCCAACCCCTAGTGAAAGAAACCCTCTGAGTTTCCCCTCCACCTGGAACTTTTCTCCCCAGGGCTTGCTCTCCAGGCCCTCTGCTAACATCTCATCCTCACCACGCCTCCAGGTGGGGACCGCTCTTACCCACTTTCCGGCTGAGGAGAAGAGATGAAGTAAAGACCCACATCCTGCAGGCAGTAAGCGGCAGAGGGTGTCTGAGCTCTAGGCATTCGGGTTCAAGGGTCTATGTTCTTAGCCACTGGGCTGTGAGTCTGTAAATTTCATGGTAATACACTGACTGTTGTAAGTGCTCCTTTGCAGGCCATGAGCAGATGACCAGAATCTTGGAGTATAAACAGGGCTCGGCCCCAGACACGTCTAGGACTTAGCAAAGACTCGTCTTTGCTCTTACTGTGCCTTCTCCACAGACCTGCCATCTAATCTCAGGGACATGATTACTATTTATATGCTGACAACTCCCAAAATTCACCTCTAGTTTTGCGCTCCATATCCACGTATCCAACCACCTACGGGCCTCTCAAGCTTACCAAGTACAGAACGGAACTCTGATCTTTACCTCTGTTCCCAGCACCTGCTCCTTCCCCCCCTTACCCAGTGCAGTAAGTGAGCCAGAAACCCAAGATTTTTTCCCTCGCCTCTCCAATTTCGTCTCCAAGAAGCAGCCAGGGTTACTTTCAAAAACATCTATCTGACCACCTCTTCATCTTGTTCCCTTCTGTGAGATCCCACAGCTCAAAGAAGCAAAGCCGGGTCAGGCCCTGAGTGGCAGGGCCTCCAAACTCATGCCCTCTCACTTCACAACACCCTCCCAGGTCCACCGTCCTCTCTCAGGTCTCTTGGTCCCAAGCTCGTTCCTCCAGGGGCCTTCACCGGCTCTCCCTCTGCAGGGGCGCTCTATCTCCAGCTCCTTACCTGGGGGCCTCCTCAGTCGAGGCTCAGCTCAAAGCACTTCACTTCCTCCGAGAGACGGACGCTCCCCACGTCCCCGTAAAGCAGGCCTCCATGTCTGTCTCTCCTTCAGGCCCCCTATCTCCTCTGACATCACAACAAGTCACCACCATTTGCCGTAATTGTGTGTATGTGTGTGTGGTGCTGTTCACACTTCTCTCCCCTCTCTCTGGAGGGGAGGCACAGGGCGGCTGTTATCTGCCACTGCAGACCCAGTGCCGGGCACGTGGTAGGCTATCAAGGTCTGTCGAATGGATGAGAAAATGGCCACAACTCTAGTTCAAGTCCTCAGCTCTCACCTGGACAGGTACTAGAGCCTCCTCACTGGTCTTGCTACCTTCATTCTCTCTTTCTTCATTCCAATCCACCTTCCACAAGTGCTGACAAGAGTTCTAAAAAAACACATTTGATCCTGTCACTCCCTTGATTAAATAAAAGCCCAAAGGTCCCCCACAGCCTCCAGTGTCAGATCCAAATTTCCCAGCATGTCACCAAAGGGCTTTTACAATCTGGTTCCAGCTCATCTGTCCGGCTTTAACTTCTGCCACTCCAAGGCCCACGTGCTGTGGTTTGGCCACCTTTGGCCTCCACATGCTAAGCTGTTTTCTCCAGCTTTGAAGGCCTTTCTCATCCTCCTCCAACTCCTACGCATCTTTCAAACCCAGGTCAAATGTCACCTTCTGGAAGCTTTCTCGAACTGTCCCCACTGAACTTAACTTTTGTTTTTATCTTATGATATCTGATACATACTGAGGAATGCGATTAATACATTATCCCTTGGTACTTTGTTCATAACACTGGGATAAACACACGTTCCAGTACCCTTTCGGTCCATCTCACTAAACTGTGAGCTCCTGGGGAGACAAGAGCCCATCTGGCAACCACACATGGTGGGGCTTACAATCTATGACCAATAAGAGCTCGTGGAATTAATTTCTGAATCCAGCTCCATCATCAAATTGCTACCTGATGTGGACAATTCACTTACCTTCTCTTTGACTATTTCCTCATCTGCGCATGATGGAGACAGCAGCCCACCCTCCCAAGCCGAGGAAACAGACAAGACGCTCTGAAACCTCCACGTCTCATACCAATGCAAATCACAGCCTAATGACAGCTTCGACCACCATCCCTGGCACTCTCTGAGAAACACACCCCTGATGGCCCTTTCTCTTAGACATCCTGACCCAAATCTGACGAGAAGGTTACCCACACAAGCCGAAGAATGTCCTTACTGTGAAGGGCGACCAATTTCTGCCTCCAGCTGTCAGTGCCAAGTTGGCATTCAACCACAATCTTAGCACTCTGAACAGCCATTTTTCAAATAAAATGTAAAAGGAGTAGGAGGTAGCTCATGCGTCACTCATTAGGAGTGAGGAGGTGCTTTCCAGCCTGCGACCCCCAGCTGTCCTGAGTGAGGAATGGGTCTAGCTGACGCGTCCGAGCGCTCTCAGGGCCCTGTGGTCTCTGCCCCACCCTCCCCCAGCGATGACACACACACCCTCTTGTTCTCTAAGTGGCACTCTGTGCCATCCTCGGCCGAGCAGCCTCCCGACCTTGTGTACCAACAGCCCTTTACATGGCTCCACTCCCTTCCCCCTCAAAAACACGTCCCCTACCTAAACACAAATAAAACCCCACAATGACGACAAATTCACAATTTCTATTAAGAATGCAGAGAAGTCTAGTTTTGTGCCCTCACTCTCCCCACCACCACCCCCCAAAAAGATCATCCAGCTACTTAGAAATCACTCCCTCAAATGATGTTAATAAAATGTTTAGGTAAATAGAATAATTTTCTGCTTAAGATTTTTTTTTTTTAACAGAAAATGGGTTTAAATACTTTTGTCAATCCAGACGGCAAGTTTTGTTTCCAGTCAACCCAGATGAAACTAGAAGAGGAGATGGTGTGGCTCAAAAGATTTCACCAAATCCACTGGCAATGTCAACCAGGAGCGCCGCGGATGGACACTGGAAATGCATGGACAGCATATGCCATGGGGACTGCAAAAGGAGTCAGGATCTTAACTGCAATTTGTGGAGTGGAGTATTCTTCCCCAAACAAAATTATTTCTTAAAAATCAGAATTTATAATGCACTTCTGTTCCAAGTTAATGACTTTAAAACCATGCAACAATCAAAACCACTTGCCCTTCCTGAGAGGAATCCAAGTGACCTGGCCCTTGTCACACCAGGGTTGAGGTCACAAGCAGACTGCAACCCAGGGCTTCTAACTCAGCAAGACTGCCTCATCTTTTCCATTTACTAGGAAAGTCATACTGACACAGAGGAGGAAGTACGTCAAATATGTAATGGCAATACTTGGGGCTGAAAAGCCACTCCAATCGCTTATAAAAATATAATCTATTTGCCAACTTACATCTACTATGTTTAATGGTTGACATGTTCCTGAACGGACAGCTCAGATATCTCAGGCTCCTGCCAGAATGAAACTGAAGACACTAGAAACCCCAGCACATGCTACAACACTAGCAAAAGCTATGTCATAGGATCCAATTTTAAGTGCCAGGATTTCTAACCATGTCAAAGGTGATTTAATAGCAAACATTTACAAGAGCAAGAGAACAAATTCTCAGTCAAACGCCTGTCAAACATACACACCAAATTTTAGCTACAATTTAAGCAACCTAAGGAAATATTATCAAGTTCTTTGATCTGCATGAAATTTTCTGGTGATGTGAATAAAATAAATTCTTTATTTTCTTATTTAAATTATAAATATCAAGCTACAAGTCTCATCCCTATCTCCATTATAAAAAAATTTTTAAAGCACCTGCTATAGACACCTGAGCATCTCCATAAAAAATGCACAGAACAGTTAGCCCAAGGAAGAACAGGTAAAAGTCAACAAGTTAACGTACCACATTTAAACTTGGGTAATACTAGGTAGGACATCTGAGAATGGAAAATGGGCTTCGCTCACAGTGTAAAATAAGGCCCACTACCCTCGGTAAGAACGTATACATTCTTAAAGGGATTCTTAACAGCTAAGACAGGGTGCTACTTACTTCCTCATTAAATAGTTTGCTAGTTTCTTTTTTGATTGGGTCTATAAGCTGGACTTGGCCTGCAGAAAAGCCCACTAGGAGAGAGACACTTTCTGCTGTGGCTGTCAGGTGGCTGAAGTCATGACAAGTAGGCTGTGTTCCTTTGTATATCCTTTTATCTATCGGTTTACTCAGGTCAGCAGCCTGGAGGAGAAAGAGAGAAATACACACGGTAAACAGCACATTGAGATGAGAAATCTAAGTCACACTATTTTATACTCCATTATGATGTTCAATCTTAAAAAGTATTAAAATATTTTTGCGGTTTTTAGCATTTTATAAAAGCACTTTCACATACCTCAGCCAATCTGATATTGTTAGACTAGCCATAATATGTTTGTAACTGTTACTCTCGTAACTTATTCTTCTTCAAGTATATTTAACAAAGACTCCTGGACTTCAGCAGGAAAAATCCTTAAGATACCAAATTCAGTATTTGCAAAATGCATTCCAAGCACTTTCTAACAAAGTGAACTTTAACCACATAAAGCTCGGCTTTCAAATGCAGCCGCAGCACCTCAGTGCTCATCGGAGAGTTCACCTGCAGCCCAGTCATGCTCAAAGCGGGGTCCCCGGACCAGCGGCAGCAGCAGCGGCGGCACCTGGAAACTCAGAGGTGCAAATTCTCAAGGCCCACACCACACCAAATGAATCAAACTACAGGGGGCAGGCGGGGTGGGCCCAGCAAGCTGTAGTTAAAACGGTCTTCCAGGTGATTCTGACACCTGCTCAGGCTGAGAACCACTACTATGGCCAGTTATACACAGGCAGTGACTCCTGTACTGGGTCACACTCTCTCTTCTGCATTAGCTTCCAAGTAACTTTCACTTGTCGAGCCCACACTCCAAGTCTGGTACATGCATCATCTTTAATCTTTACAATGACCCTTCAAAATAGATAGTATTTTCCCCATTTTACAGATGAGAAGACAAGTTTAGGGAAGTTAAATAACTCAGCCAAGGTCACCATACCTACCTAGTAAGTGGAAGGGCTGGATTTGGAACCGAGGTCAGTTTTACCATAAAGGAGACAGGGAGAAAACACACCGCACACACTCCAAACCCTGACTCCTGACTTGGGCTAAATGTGACTTTTCAAAGTGCCTCACCCCTTTTAAAGCGGGATCTTCTCTTCATGAGAAGCCTTCTGTGTAATCCAAAATGCTGGGCTGTTACTGCTGAAATAAAGGAAACCCAACCCCTCCCACTGTCATTTGACAATCACAGGTGGAGACAACTGAACACATCCTTTAAAACACCCACTTTGGCCCTGTGTGCAGTTCCGGGGCTCACAGCTCTGGTTCTCTATGGACCATCCCCAGGGTTAGGTTCTGAAGATTTCTTTCTTCCAAAGAGGCCTGTGACACTGTACTGAGAATTCTAGATTTTTCAGATAACAAATACAGTGTAAAAAAAGAGGGCCTCAAAATGAGACGCTCAAAACCTGAGCATTTGGCAGTCTGGACCTGAGTGGCACAAGTGACCCCGGGAGCCCCAGGGCAAAGGAATGGAGATTCATGCCATGTGGACACTCTCCCTGCCTCATCTCAGTTAAAATGGGGATGAGAATCCGTTCTAGCAACCTCATGGCACTGTCTGGAGGATGAAATGAGAGAACATATACATGAAAGAGCCTTGAAAAGTGTAATATATAGTACGATGCAAAACAAAAGGAAGTCCTGACTCTGGAGCAAGGACAAAAGGGACAGTGGGCAAGGAAGCGGGTGCTCAGCAGAAGTTGGACGCCAGAGACAGGAGCCCCTTCACTGCGGACAGTCCGCCTGGAGGGAAGCAGCTCCTGGGCTGGGCCCTGAGGGCAGGGAAAGAGAAGTCTAGGCTAAGGGAACAACACAGCAAATGATCTCAGTGCAAGGAAACAGCAGCGAAAGTAAAAATGCTCAAAATATAAGACAGAGTCAAAAATCAAATTTGAAATATGAACAATTATTATATGATCTCTATATCGGCATATGTTAACTTGAGACTTTTTTTTTTTAAGTTTGCTTAAGCAACTACCCCGTGGACTCCCCTGGTGGTGCAGTGGTTAAGAATCTACCTGCCAATGCAGGGGACAGGGGTTCGAACCCTGGTTCCGGAAGATCCCACATGCGGCGGAGCAACTAAGCCCGTGCACCACAACTACTGAGCCCGTGTGCCACAACTTCTGAAGCCAGCGCGCCTAGAGCCCGTGCTCCACAACAAGAGAAGCCACCGCTATGAAAAGCCCGCGCACCGCAACAAAGAGCAGCCCCTGCTCGCCGCAACTAGAGAAAGACCGCACGCAGCAACGAAGACCCAACGCAGCCAAAAAATAAATAAATTTATATTAAAAAAAGAAACTACTCCGTGAAAGAATATACATAAAATTATGCACCAAAATATAAAAATCAATTCAAAGGCAAACCAAACATTAACAGAGAGAACAAATATAACTTAAATGAGCAAAAGAGATACGATTCTCAGAACAACAGAGAAAGTTTAAAGCACCGATTTTTCCAAGTATTGCTACTAGTTTTAAACTTATGGATCCCTTACAATAACAATGTTAGCCTCAGTTCTTGGTATATTTCTTTCACATTCCTGCCCCCTAATATGGAACTTTACTGAAAAGCGTCATTTGTCACAGATGTCACTAGATCACACAGGAACACACATCTAAAGTATTTTAAATGCCAACTGAAAGACAATTTTTACTCTCGAATCATGTATCTATTCCAAAAACATCCTGTTTACTAATTTGTTTAACAAAATGCCAACTGAAAGACAATTTTTACTCTCGAATCATGTATCTATTCCAAAAACGTCCTGTTACTAATTTGCTTAACAAAGTTTCTCCCTAGATCATTGCTCTCAAGGTGTACCAAACCATGAACAGTCTGCTAGCCTGCAGTCAAAATTAAGTACACAGATTGAGAATAAGCATTTAGAAACTTTTACGGCAATGTGACAGAGTGATTTTATACCTGTTGAATCTAATAATAAAAAATTCAAGTTTGCATTCTGCATGTCTTTTTCAGGTTTTCTAGTAATCCTTCTTTTATTTTACAGAAGTATCAGCCCAGATAGACTGGAAATTTTAAGAATTGGTCTTTCAGTACTGGTGGGAGAAGCACTGTCCTAGAAGGCGTAAAAGTAGACCTAGGCCCAAGGAACACAAAAATGTCTCTTATCGAAGGTCACTCCTTCCCCCGCAAACCCCCAATGGCCCTGATGGCACTAGAACAGCAGAACGTTAGCCAAGCAACGTGCCACTTACGCCCAGCAAGACCTACTGTGAGCCCTGTAGTGACTGCGAGGGGTGTACCCATAGGAAGTTATTCTTCCGAGGAGATTGGGGACTCCCCCAGCGGTGCCTGGGCTTTTTGGAGCCCGATCCCAGGTGCAGGGAAAGGTGGGTCCACCAGTGCCTGCCTTCCTTTCCAACAGCACCACCATCTCCAGCTCATCTCGTCCTCTTTCCTCTTACAGCCAATCACCGAGTTCTGTCTCTTTTTCCATTGCTGTGCTGCTGTCTTCTTTCCTCTTCCTCCTCCTCCTTTTTTCCTAGGAGGTGGGGTGGGGGTGTGCCAATGGGAATCCTGAACCCACCCCCCTTTCAGTAGCAGTAACAACTACCTGAGCTAGCCGCTCCTTCCCCATGGGGTCGTCAGCCCCTGACAGACGGCTTCCCAGGTCAAGGCAGTCTGGTAGAAGGAGAAAGAGCCCAGACTTTGGAACCAGGCAGGCCTGGGTTCAAACCTCGCCCTCCCTCTTGGTAGCTAGGTGGCCTTGGGCAAGGTGCTTGTCACCTCTCCCAGAGCCGCAGAGAACAAAGTCCCCTAGCTCCACTGCAGGGTCATGGAAAGGCCCGCAGGTAATGGATATAAAGCACAGAGCACATATCAGCACTCAAATGGTAGCTACCATTATTAATTTATCCTTGTCACATCCTACCTGGGGGCAAATGTCTCAGTGGCTTCCTAATTTCCATCACATCAGAATACGACAACTCCCAAGCAGTCCTGCCCTTCATGGTTGGGCCCCATCCATCTCCCCTAACAGCAAAAGCAACTTCTGTCCATTGAACACTTTCTATGCACCAGGACGTTCACACTTATCATCTCGTTTAATCTCAGAGTCCTCACCTCAGAGTCGGCACTAATACCATCCATGTTTTACGGCTGAGGACCCTGGGAAGGAATTAAGGGGTCGAGGGCCGTGTCCCACCACTCCACCTTGTTCTGCCGTCCCACCCGTCCTCGCCCCCCACCAGGTGTGCTGAGTCTGGTGCAGGCAGACATCCCCTCTTCCTGGCTTCATTAAGTCGCCCCCTTGGTTGGGATAGTCTCCTCTGCCCCTGTTCCCAGGAGTATTACCCATCGGTTCAAGTCCCGTCACCTCCAGCAAGCATTTTCCCAACTACCGTTTCCTGAGCTGGCTCCTTTATCACAATTCTCAAGTACTTAGTTCGTTCCACAAAATTTAGTATTTAATCACTTATGTGATCACAGTATTGTTTTATGTCTGTTATCATCAATTAGAATTACAACTAAAATTACAACAAAAACTTCCTTAAAAAGCAGAACTTCTAAAAAAAAAAAAAGCAGAACTTCTTTATTAAACAGTTACCATTGTATTATTCCATAAAATTACTTCTGTTTTTCAGCTTTCTGGTAAATCCTGCATAGACAGGCTACAGATACTTTGGTATTTTTTTTAGTGCTTTTGCATCCTAATTATTGCCAATTATCTAAATTCTTAACTGTGAATTTATAGCAGAACCAATTTATGTAAAAGTCTTACCAATTTTAAGAATTGACAAGAATTTTAAGAACTGGTAAGAATATTTGGTTATTCAGCCCCAACAGAGTATCCAGTTTGTCATAAATGCTCAATATCTGTTTAACAAATGAAATTGCGATTGTTCCAAATTTTTCAATTTTTCAATTAAATTTCATCATTATGCTCATTAGTTTCTGCATAAAGAGTTATGATTACAATTAATTTGTCAGTGTCTCATTCTCAACAGAAAAAATTTAAATGATGGTTTAAAAATTCCTACTACAGAAACAGAGCTGGTTAACCAAAATCCTCAGTCAATAAGTACAAACTTCAAAATGTCATGTTTCTTTTTTCCTTGGACTTTTGATCCTTAAAATCCCTGCAATTCTCTTCATGACGAATACTGTCAAGACGTGAAGTCAGCTGGGGGGGTTTAGCATGGAACTACGAACATTTATCACAAAGGCCTGCAGAAGAAACCAAGCTGCTGCAGCTCACACCTTCACCCCAGATCCCTGCCCAGTCCCAGGGAATGCTGGGGAGCTGACAGGAACGTGGAGGGGGGACTGAACCGGTAGGGAATGGGCTCCCACGGGCGCCCCGTCACAGCCATTCCAGGAGCTCAGAGAAGGTGCTCGGTGGGCCCGGGCCGAGCCCTTGTCATGGGAACCTGCTACTTGATACTCGAGTGCCCAGAAGCATTTGATGTGATATGGAAAATAATCTCAGAAAGACCTCTTCTGAAAAATGTATGCCAGATGATGGTATGTGGGAGGCATGTAGGTACTCAAGGTGGGCTTTATTTTCCCTAGATGTCACATTCTCCCTCCCCTTTAGAGAATGACCTCAGGGAGAACCCGTCTCACAGAACTTGCCAGAAGAGCCTCCTTTTACTGGCCTATCTAAAAGCTGCCAAATGCCCACCCAGACAAGAAGCTCACCCTGTCTACACCAGAAATCACTCTCTTCCCTCCTAAGCCCCTCTCCCGAGCTTTAAGCCTGTCGCCTCGGCTGGGTCCCCCGCCCGGCACCCCCATGCCAGCTCAGAGCCCTTCTAGCAGCCTGTCCTCCTCCAGGCCCCCTCCTAGCCTAGGGGCAGCTTACGGGCTTAGCAGCAGGCTCCTTCCACCCATTTCTACGCACCTCCCATTCTTCCCCCACACTTGCCAGATTAATCCTCGTGAAGACCTGGGTCGCTCTCCCACTCCCAACCTCCTCGGCTCTGCCCGGCCGTGCCAACGGCTAAACTCCTTAGCTGGCATCCACAGGCCTTCCTCTTACAGGCCTCACCATCCCCTGCCCCTTCACGCACACTACCCGCAAGGGCAGCACGTGTCCACACGCTGCCTGCGCTCTTTGCACCTTCCTGCCTTCCCTTACGTTTCTCCTTTCACTTACTATACTCCCCTCCCCCTCCCCCCTCCAGCACACAAATGCTGCTCACCGCAGCGCCAATGTCATTTCCTCCTGATCTCACCCCGGGAGGCAGGCTTTCACTGGGCCTCCACCGAGTGCCTATCCCCATGTGCCACATTTATTAGCGGTAATATGCGACCTGTACTCCACATATTGTGAAAGTCCTTTCAAAAACAACAAAAAAGTCAGGAGGCTGCTCAGTCACTGACAGCCTGAATGGATTAACCCAAAATAGCAGGAGCAGCTCCAGTGGCATCAAAGGTCTCCATTATGCCATTTGAAAATCAAAAGAGAACTGCTGTAGTGCTTTCTATTACCGTTCCTTTTGATCACATCTCAGACAACCAAAATAGGAGCCAAAAGTGGACAGGGGATTACTTCCCAGTGCCCCAGAAGATCACCGAGTTGGAAAGATGAGGAACAATTGGAGTCCTATCTCAAGACCTGGTATCCAAAATAAACCACATTATAAAGACTGTTCCACAGTTTTTCCTGGGGGAGACTTTTAACCTAGTCAGGCTTGGGGTTTCTAATGTCTGCGAGGGATTTGTCCACAGTCTGGGGCTGGACCACACCTAGCTGGTCATCCTGGGGAAACGCCTCCCGGTCACAAGAGTGAATGAAATGAGACTCAGACCACTCCGAGCTGTTATATTTGCTTTGTGAACAAAAATCAATGTACTATTTAATACAAATCTTCTTCAGCACGGTGGAAAATAACCTGGGGCTCTAATGACAAAAATACCAAACAGTGATTTTCAAATATCTTCACTGCCCAGGTGAGCAGTTTAACACTCAGGTAACAGTCAGTTGTAAGGTACTGCACAGATGCTGATTCCACAGTCCAAGCCACCTGCCCTTGAAGTAGACACAAAACCAGGCTAATCTTGTGAAATAGCCCCACAACTCATCTTTCTCATAGTTTCTTCAGTTCAATAGTTACATTCAAAATATCTGCATAATTGGCATTAATGGTATTTAGAGTCTAACACATTAAAAAAAGAGATATCAGGGGTATTAGGAAGTCAAGTTTGGGATACCTTATCCCAGTAGGAAAAAAAAAAAGGTCACTCAACTGTACCGTTCCAGCGTTTCAAAAAGGCCAGAAGCATGTCTGTCTTACTCGCCACTCTACCTCCAATGCCTAATAAAGCGGCTGGCACACAGAAGACGTTGTTAAGTATCTGCCGTAGAAATGAAACAATTCCGAAAATGGGAAAGAAAAGTAAAGTGATGGGAACCAGAAGAAACTCAGAGCCAGACATATATATAAAAGCAAATATATAATCTTTCTGCTGACCAAAAGCCTAACTAACAACCAATGCCTTCTTGGGCGCCCATCTATGAAAGAAAACAACCTCCATTGGCGAATACCGGAAAGTCACTTGACGGTTTACAGAGCACCCTCAAGAGGGTGCACCCTCAAGCATCAGTTCTTCTGACCGTCATTACGAACCCGTGCATAGAAGAACTACGGCCACTCCCATTTTATAAACAGAGAAACAGAATCAGCTGTCAAGCCACAGCAGGTGGTGGAGTTGAGGCCTTCTAAATTCCAGCCCCTGTGCTCCTTCTACTGCATCATGTTGCTATGACAGGAAGTTCACAAGATAATATCAGGGGTAGCACTTAGTCTAAAATTCTATTACTGTGACTCCATGCTCCTATGCTTGCTGAAGTGGCAATCAAATATTCCAGCCTTGCTCAGTTTGGCCCAGATTCCAGACCCACCTTCTCAACGCATTTGCCTTGCAGGGCTGTTTTCTTAAAATGGAGATAATCCCAAGCATAATACCTGACACTTAAAAGGCACTTTAGAAAAGTTAGTGAAAACTCATATTTCTCTTTTTGAATACATAAGGACTTGCTGCTTATCAGAGAGGCTTTGAAAATTCTCATCATTCGTTAACACTTTCAAAGAAATCTAAATAAGGAAAAACAGGGATATTTCTTTCTGCCCTAAATTTCCTGGAGAAAAACAGCAGAAGCCAAGTTTAGAGCATGTTTTCCTTCCAACATAATTTTCCAAAACAAGACAGTACCTTCCCTTCCTTAGTCTCCATTCCTCCTTCATTGTCAGACATGCTAGCACACGCCCACACTTGCACTGGCACACCAGACCCACTCCCTTTACTGAAAACAACTGTCACGTCGTCTGCAGCAGGCTTCTGCCAGTCCTGACCCCGGAATGAGCACCCAGCGCTCACATTCCAGAGCTCCTCTCCTGTGCACGACAGCAGCAGCGAGGCCATGAGAAGTGGGGCAGGGAACTCCATGGAAGGAGAGAGAAGGGAAGAACAATGCCATCCACCATCAGAATACAGGCAAATAACAAGATGTAAAATGCGAGGGGGCGCCACCTTTAGGTCATTCCAAAATGGGAAGAGATGCATAGTCACAAAATGCATAAAATGTGTTCAGTGAAATCTTCACAGCAACGACCTGTGGAATTGCATACGGTTCACCAAAGAAATACTTCTCACAGGAGCCAGAGAAGGCTCCTCCTTTGGAACTCTGCTTTGGGCGGGGTGGGAGCAGCCGCCCAGAGGAAGCAGGGCTGAGACTACGTGACGCGTCTTCGTCTCCCCTGGCCCAGCACTGTCAGTCAAGTGTCTGCTGAAATAATACACTTCTGTTGTTATCACATATGCCATTTTCTCCCAAGGCAGTCTGTCACTTAAAAACTGTTAGCTATGTAAACTCGACTCCTCTTCCCCCAGAGTGATTTTTCAAAAATGAACTTGATAAGCTACTAAACTGCAACATCTTCGCCATCTCTTCGTTCCCTTATGCTGCACTCCACGTTCAGGTCAAGTCTCTTATCACAATGCGAAACGCTACAAATGGTTGTCCTGGTGCTTCGTTTAGGCTAATGAAATACTGATTTCTTCATTAAAGAAAAACTACGAATAAACATTAGATAAAATCAATTTGCACACATTTCTAACACCAGATCTCACCCCCATTAAAATGCTGACATATTCAAATGACCTATTTTTATTAAACCCTTCTGTTAAATATGCAGACATATGCATTCCTATTCCCAAGGGAACACCAACATCTCAAGTGGAAGAAAAGGCAAGAGGCTTTCATTTCTGCAAAAGATACTCATTTCAAATTCTTAGAAAACAGGTATTTTTAAAGTTTCCCCTAAAAGGGGTGGGAGCAGGGAGAAATTCTGTGACCTTCTAAAAGTGCTGTGACAACACTGGTAAAGACCACTCCAAGGCAGTGAGTAGTTCCTGTCTGCTGCCTAGCTGCTGCCCCACCGCCTTCCTGGCATCTACATGCCCGTGAGCTTGTTACGTCTGGCCCGGCACACAGATGACTCTTCCGCTTTCTCCTTCACGGTGCTGAGCAGCACAAGCAGTGCCCTGCAGAGGGGAGCCCGTTCAAAGCGAGACGTGCCCTGAGTCTCCAGTTGTGGGGAGGCCCTGCAACTTTCTGACACTCATTTCCTTATCCTGCATTGAAACTGAGGCCCAGGGAGGGGTGGTGATCTGCCCAAGGCTGCACAGACCTTAGAACTGTGCTTTCAATCACATCACGTTGCTACCTTTTCAATCACCCAACTTCAGGTGGAACAATGAACTACTGAATCTGTAACATATGAAATTTCAAAAAATGGCACTGATGTGTACCAGTAATTTTACACCAAATGACAGTACTTTGGAGCCAGTACATTGCTGGGTTTTCAAATAGGAAGCAAGAGAGCCAGAGAGCACATTAAACTTATCTTACAATGAAAGGAGATCAGCCACTAAAATCGACGGCCAAAACACTGGATTTGGCCTCTGTACTTCAAATAGTTATTCTCTGATCCAGCCAAGCCTCAGGTGAAGAAAGCAGACTCAATTCAATGACAGTTACAGAGAGCCGACCGATTTCTAAATACTACTATGAAGAAAAGCTTTGCTCTCTCTCTCCTTCATCTAAAGTTTTATAGTATCACTGGAACTATCATTCACTTGGCACTTCTGCCGTTTGTCATTTTGTCATGTGTCTTATCTCCTCAACTAAGTCAAATTTTGGGGGGACATAACTGTCTTATAGGCTACCTCAATGACAGCCACTCAGACATTTCTGATGTTTTTTCCCCTACCAGATTAAAAACGCCTTTTTAGGTACCTGAAACGTACCGTGCGCTGGTACAGCACTAGTAACGCGATAGCAGCCAGTTTCAAAATGTGGACCAGTAAGACTAGCACAGACACGAACGTGGAGGGGCAGGCCTCGCCTAACTCTGACGGGAGTGTAAACTGGCCAGCCTTCGTGCAGAGCAATTTGGCAACATGGAGCAAAAGCCTCCTTTCCTTTAAACACAAATTCAACTCCTAGGAATCTGTCCTTAGAAAATATTTTCCAAGTGTGTAATCTATCTGTAATAGCCCAGAGCTGGCCCAACACAAATGCCCATCCACAGTAGGCTAGGTGAATAGCAGACTATACATGGAATACTACCCATGGAAGACATGCACTGAGAAAAAACATGGACAAACCTCAAAAAATAATCTTGAGTGAAAGAAGCCAGATATAAAAGAAGCACAGCATATACTAAATAATTCTATTTATATAAAGTTCAAAAATAAGGAAAACTCATGTGATGCTGGAAGTGAGGACAGTGGCTACCCCTTCAGGAGTGTGGGAAGGGGCCACAGGGAGGCTCCAGGTGGCTAGGAATGCTGTTTCTTAATCTGGGGTTGGTTCTACTTTGTGAAAAACTAATAGAACTTTACATTTATACATATTTCTGTTTGGATGCTATCCTTAAATTAAAAAATAATTTTAATGATCAAACACACAAAGACAGTCAACTCAGCTTTGTTTCTAACAAAACATTATTAACATCTTATGTGTTTGAAAAATGAAATGGGTAAATATATCATGCAGCCATTTAAAATGAAGACAGTTACTTACCAGCAAAGAAGGATGTTATATGGTATATCATTAAGTGAAAAATGCAACAATAAAAAAATAGGATTCAAAAGATTAAAAGAATTATAAAGAAATCTGAAAATTGTATTCATACTGTAATCGTATTGTTAGCAATAATAGTACATTGTTACTTTTTTTTTTTTTGGCCATGCCATGCGGCATGCGGGATCTCAGTTCCCTGCCCAGGGATCGAACCTGTGCCTGCTGCACTGGGAGCACAGAGTCTTAACCACTGCACCATCAGGTAAGTCCCAGTATATTGTCATTCTCAATGTCTTGTAGAATAAAACAAAAAATTAATTATGTGAATGTCATTAGGAATTCAGATTTTCCACATAAGACGTATTAAATGTATAGAAGCAATGACCAAATGGCAATAGAAAATCCTAGTGCCCAGACTGTGTCACAAATGCTATTTGTCACTCAAAGTCACCAAAGGCTCCTATATACTTGATACCAGGTATGGGGCAGGAAGTGCACAAGATGAATCTGGAACATCTTTCTGTACCGCTGAGCAAGAAAGCTATCAAAGACTACTGAAGTTGTGTCCAAAAGATTCAAGAGCTGGACTTCCCTGGCGGTGCAGTGGTTAAGGCTCTGCGCTTCTACTGCAGAGGGCGCGAGTTCGATCCCTGGTTAGGGAAGATCCCACATGCTGCACAGTGTGGCCAAAAAAAAAGACTCAGGGGGCAAAGCAGAGGGACTATCATTGGTCAATGATAGGACAATTTACACATAAAAACAATACTACAGAATTTTCATGGAATAAAATAAGAATCTGAGTTCACACTAATATCAATAAATGGGGAGAAAAAAAAAGCTTTCCCCTACAGTAGACTAACACCTAATAAATGCAGAAGGAAAAAATAATGGAGTTTGAAAATCACCATTTTATAACCATCACAGTAATACAGTAATAACCAATTCAGCCAAAAATCATCAATGGATGCTAAAACTAGTGGATAAAGGTCTGATGAGAAAAAGGGTATTTATGTAGTCCCAAAGTATCCTTTCACAAATTACATATCAATTACAAAGAGAAAAGTGGAACTTGACCATGGATTAATTTAGCAAACACAACCTTAGTCAATGTTCACATCACCACTGTGACCAGAACAAAGCAGCGTCCTGTGTCTCCTGACCTGCTGCTCCAAGAAAGACACGACAGTGGTTCTGTGGTGCCCCCCACCCCGCAACTGTAGACTATGAATCTAATCACAAAAATATCAGACAAATCTAAACTGAGAGATTCTACAAAATAACTGGTCTGAACTCTTCAAGACGTCAAGGTCGTGAAAACAAAGAAGCAGCTACGGAACACTGAATGAGACTAAAGAGCCTGCAGCTACCTGTAGTCTGTGAACCTGGACTGTTTCCCAAACCAGAGGAAAACGGCTCTTAAAGGACAGCATGGGGGTAACTAGTGAAATGTTAACGTGAACTGCAGATTAGATCAGTTATATTTAGATTCTGATAAATGTACAGTACTGGGGTTATGTAAGAGAAAATCTTGTTCTTGGGAAAGTGCAAATAGAAACTGAGGTTTATACGAATAGAAACTGAGGTTTATACGAATAAATGGACATGATGTCTACAAATTACTCTCAAATGATTTATATTATATATGTACATACATACACATGGAGGGAAGGGAGGAGGAATGGAGAAGAAGGGGGGAGGGAAAACACAAATGATAAAACAAATAGGCAAATTTTAAATAATTAGTCCATCTGAGGGTTCTTTGTACTATTACTGTCATTTTCTGTAAGTGAAATTACACCCAAATAATTTTTTATTAAAAAGAGATTTAGGAGGCATCGACACTAATCGCAATGTGTGGTCCTTGTTTGGAAACAAATTTAAATAAACCAATTACAAAATTAATTTGAATAAACTGATTATGAAACAACACTTATCTGTGGTAGTGGTTACATGAATCTACACGTGGGATAACACCACATGGAATACACACACACACACACACACACACACACACACACACACACACACGAACCTAGTGAAATCCAAATGCGCTCTGCAGACTTCACCAATGTCAATTTCCTGGTTTTGATATTATACTATAGTTATGCAAAATATTACCATTTGGGGGAAACTAGGTGAAGGGTACATGGGACCTCCTTGCACATTTTTTGCCAGTTCCCATGAATCTATATTTCAAATTAAAAAATAAATAAAATAATTAAAAGATCTTTATGTATCAAGAAACCAACTGTAAAAAATATTTATGAATCTGTCAAAGAACAGACTTTGATCAAATGTAAATTTTTTACATGTGAAAATATGGTTTTATTTCTCCAGTCTATGTATTGTAGAAAAAGTACAGAAGAAAACAGATGATGTTTGGGGTTTGCTTTAATATAATGCAGTAAGGGTGAGATAATAGATGAAATGAGACTAGTCATATGTAGACAACTGGCGGAGCCGGGAGACATTCTCTCTACTTCTGCGTAAGTTGTAAATTTTCTGTAATTAAAAAAGTTTCATTCTGTTTGAGATGTATATGTTTGCAAAGAGAACAATTTGAAAAGATATTCAGTAAAGTATTAAAAGTGGTTATTAAAGGGGGGGGGTAGTACTTAGATGACAATTTTTTGCCTATCTTTATTTCTAGCTTTTCCTCAATAATTATGTATTACTTGTGTAATTTTTTAAATAGAAAAAGAAGAAAACACAGGCCAAAAAACCAACTGAAACTATTTGAAAATTATTCTGGTAGTTTAAAAGCATGTCATGGCCTAGCAGAGAGTCACAGGAAAATATATGCCTTGTGAACAAACAGTAAAATTCACCATAAAAGGAAGCCTACGGTTACACGAAGTAAATGTATGAGCAGGGATGATATATCACCAAGAGGTGATGATATATTCTGAACTGGCCAAATCATAAGTTTCACACCAATTACGACTGCTGGTGTCTGTTATTAATATTTCTGTGGCACCAGTGATGTCACTCAATGAGATGAGACAGGACAGGAAAATTCTTTAAAGAAGCCAACCATTCAGGGGACAGATAAGGAGGCCGTGGCTGGTTCTATTGTTTCACTCTTCAAATAGTACTACAGTGTGAGAAGCATTCACTGTGTGCTCCTAATTTGCTACAGTGGCAAATACAGATAACTTTTCCCAGAGTCCTCTTTGGGAAATTCAATCTGTTCCAAGTTTACGTCCCAATTTTGCCTCTAATGTAGGTCTAAAATTGAATCCCCATCTTTCTCACAAGAACTGAACTGCGAATTTATCATCAATCCCATGCTTTTCTAGAGATTCTAGGCCCTAAATTATCCTCAATCCAGAAGAAATAGCTAAAAGGGTTACACAGTAGAATTTCTCCTTTGGTATTCGGCAATATTTTAACATTTAAAATCTGGAGGCCTGAAATAAAAATATTAGGCTCAAGAGGGACAGTATTGTATTTGTAGTCTCCATGGGGACAGTACTGCATTTTAAATGTAGGTTAGCAGGCCAACCAGCTGAATAAGCAGTTTCAAACTGAAGCCTGAAATCAACCATAATCCAAAAGGCAGCACTTGGCGACAATCGCACATTTGCTTCACTCTAAGCACTTATCATTCATCATCTCACATAATAAAACATATATAATTTAAAAATTGCAACTACTAGCTTAAAAAGTTAAATATGAAGCTATTCACAAAGAAGTGGACTGAAGAAGCAACTCATTTCCCAGCATGAATAATTCTGTAACATATCTCTATAGACAATGGTCTTCTGAGAACACAGGTAACCTAAGTCTCACATTCACAGAATCAGAAGACAGACAAACAGAGCTGGAGCGGAGCTTTAAAAAGTCACATTTGCTCTCAAGACGTTACAACTTAAGACCGAGGAAGCAAATTGTCAAAAATCACAAAATCAATTCATACCGCAGCTGAACTGGAGCTCTATACCCAGTAAACTCAGGAAAGGCACTAGAGTAGCCTAACCCAAAGCCCTCATTTCCGTCTCCTTTCCTTTCACCTGTGGTCTTCTTGCTTCTACATCAGACGTAACAACTAGCTGTCAGAACTTGAAATTATATTATTTATAACACAGAGTGAAGAAATACACAAGACTTCGCAAAACTCATTAAGCTTAGCATAAACCAAATGACGCTCATTTAGTTGGCACCAAGTTCCAACTGCTGCGAGCCTTCTCCAGGCTGAGAAGGGAGGAGGGAGAAAGGGAGCTGCTCGCCTCTTGATAAGTCAAAGCTCTGGAGCTGCTGTGTCCTGAACAACTAAGGCCGATACCCACTCCCACAGCTCTTTCCAAAGCCCCTGACTGTCTTCCAGAAAATCTTCCCTCTGCAGCCAAGCCAAATGCCCACTAATAAAATTCTGGCCAGCAGGGATGTACCCAAATTTTATATGCAAATACAAGAAGGATGGCAGAAATAGGCAGTGATTTTAAGCTAGGCTGCATAGACACTGAAAGCTAAGAAATGCAGGCCAGGAGCTCAGCTTGGTGGTACACATGGTTATGACAAAGGCTGAGGCTCCAAATACCAGCAGGTCCCATAAGCAGCATTTATAAGTTTATAAGTGGCCATAAACTAAAAGGCAGTCTTCAGGGGTGGTATGGAAAGATCTCATCTCTCCTCCATGTAGAGTACCGCCGCTAGATTTGTCTTTAAATTAGAAGAGACACACAATAACACAACATCCCCAAATTTTCTTGTTGTCCACAGCAAGTCTGAGTACTTGTGCTGTTCTCACAAACTTCTCAGACCTCAAGCACATACATGCTCGTCGGGCGGCGAGAAACCACGGCACACTCAAGACCCCAAAGGAGGGAGAGCATGGCAAAGCACAGAGAGCCAGCCAGGGCCTGTCCCGGTGCAGGACGAGGCTGAGAAAGGCACTGTGAGACTGTTTTCAAGCCTGGTCTTTCCCATTCCAGAAGGCCACCTGCCTTCATCACAGGTCTTCTGCCTGTGTCCCTAGCAAACACCTCAATTATTTGACATTTTTGAAGGGCCTAAATTATTTCTCTGTGGAAGCTCACATATCAATCCCATCCTCCACAAAGGTCCTAACGCAGGAAAACAAAAACACTGAATAGGGTACCATTTCAAAAATGTAAAGTGACATGTTACAGAGAAAGCTCTGGCTGAAAACCTACATTACACTTTGAGGAGTGATTAGGAGTGCAGACTGTGGAGCTAGGATGCCTGAGTTTGATTTGGGTTCTGCCATTCCTAGCGCTGTGAGCTTGGACAAGTTATTTAGCTTTCCACACTACTGTTTCCACAAAATGGGGAAATGGGGATAATACAATAGTTCCTACTATATACAATGTTTGAGGATTAGGGAGTTAAAATATGTAAAGCGACTGGAATAGTGCTCACTCAACAAGCTACCTAAGTATTAGCTATTATCATTATTAAGTAAATAATATCAATTCACATTTGATACATGCATTCAAACCAAGAAGTACAGTGAGTAAGCTTGGAAATAAGCACTTAATTCCTTGTAAAATAAATGTATTTTTCTATTTAATTGCCTGTCCAAAAATGTGTTTGGAGGGGTGGGGGTTTGGAAGTGAGGGAGCGAAGGTCAAAGAGGTGAGAGGAGCAAACAGAGCCTAAATAACAAGGCCTCTCCCCTCACCAGAGACGGCAGCTGTCCCCTGGGTCAAAGCGGCGCTCAATCTGCTAACACGTGTTCACTTCACTTTCGTAACACAGCTGGACTAAAGCAAAGCCAGCAAAATTACTTTTCCCAGCCAATTAAAAATTTTCTAAATTCAATGTAGCATATTTTTTTAAGTTGCAAAAATAATACAGGTGCACAGGCCAGAGTTGTGTCATATACCAATTTACACCTCAGCGAAAATACAAGTTGATTTCTGAGACAAAAATACTGAGTAGCACGTATAATGCAATGACTAAGTGTGTGAAAATACAGAGGCTGGGCTATGATCTCAAAGTCTCTTTTACCCCCAGTTCTCTGATACACTGTTAAGTAAATGAAGATTAAGAAAAGGAAATTAAACAGTCTGTGTTTCTATTAAAAAAAAAAAAAAAAGCTAGAAGGTTGTTGCTTAGTAGATGGGGTTAAGAATGTGAGGGGAGAAGTCCAGAAACACGGGCATTACAACCATTTGTTATATGACCACATGACAGCCACAAACTCACATGTACTCTCTGGGAACAAGGTTTTATATGAAAGGCAGTGTGATGTGCCAGAAAGGACACAGGCTTAGGAGTCTGACAGACCCACTGAAATCTCACGCTGCCACTTACCAGCTGTGTAGCCAGCCGCCTTGGCAAGTGAATTCATTCCTCAGAGCCTCCCCTTTCTCATCTATATATCAAGTGGGAAACACCACTCCCTATTTTGCAAAGTGTTTGTGAGGATGAGACAATGTATGGGAAAGCACCTAGTTTAGTGCCCAGCACCGAGTAGGTGTTCAATAAATGATAACCGTGATGATAAACAAATTAATCAATGGCTATTAATATAATCCACAAATTAAATGGCCAATAAGCTTTAACTGAGTGTTAAAGCTATGAGGAGAGCCCTGAATTAGATCCCAAAAGGCAGTGGTTCTCAAACTTTAGTGCATCAGGGACTTCCCTGGCGGTCCAGTGGTTAAGAATCTACCTTCCAATGCAGGGGACGCGGGTTCGATCCCAGGTCGGGGAACTAAGATCCCACATGCCCTGGGGCAACTAAGCCCACGCACCACAACTACTGAGCCTGCGCACCTCAACTAGAGAGGAGCCGCGCGCCACAACGAAGTTTCCGCATGCTGCAACTAAGACCCAATGCAGCCAAATTAATTAATTAATTATTACTATTATTATTTTTCTTCACACACACACACTGTATTTTAAAAAACACAAAAAACAATACTTTAGCACATCAGAATCACCTGCTAGAAACAGCGTGCTGGGCCCCACCCCTAGAGTTTCTGACTCAGCTGGTCAAGGCGGAGGGCAGAGATCTGCATTTCCACAAGCTCTCAGGAGATGCTGATGCTGCTAGTTGAGGGCCACGTGTAAGAGAATCTCTGCTGCAAGGGAAGCGAGAAGGGAAGCGAGAAGGGAAGCGAGAAGGGAAGCGAGGAGGGAAGCGAGGAGGGAAGCGAGAAGGGGGAAGCGAGAAGGGGGAAGCGAGAAGGGAAGCGAGAAGGGAAGCGAGAAGGGGGAAGCGAGAAGGGGGAAGCGAGAAGGGAAGCGAGAATGGAAGCGAGAAGGGGGAAGCGAGAAGGGGGAAGCGAGAAGGGAAGCGAGAAGGGACGCGAGAAGGGACAACGAGAAGGGAAGCGAGAAGGGACGCGAGAAGGGAAGCGAGAAGGGAAGCGAGAAGGGAAGCGAAAAGGGAAGAGAGAAGGGAAGAGAGAAGGGAAGAGAGAAGGGAAGCGAGAAGGGAAGAGAGAAGGGAAGAGAGAAGGGAAGCGAGAAGAGGAACCCTTCTGCTTTTGAAAATGTGACACGTCAAATATTTAGGCAAAGGTATAGTTGAGCAAAAAGGTGTGGGATGGCACTTGAGAAAAGACCAAGACAGACAGACAGACAAAACAAGTGTACAGGGGCAACAAGGTGTCAGCTTGGCCAGTTAAGTATCTCATTACGAGAACTGTCAGAAAGATTCTGAAGAGGCCATTGGTAGGCTAACTTTCTTACTAGGCTCAGCTTGGATTTTTGACAGTTTAGTAAAGTGAGCCATTACAAACCTTGAAAAAGTTAACCACATGGTGAAAATGGCAACTTCAAGCAGAGATGCAACAATAGGTAAGGCCAGGCAAGGTGGCACAGAAACAGGAAGAAAAGAGCAAAAGTAGTGAAGGACCACCACTGAGTCTATGCAGGTGATCCCAAAGCATCCTCCATCACTTACAGCCAGGACCTTCAGAGCCTTCAGTCTGCGAGATGATCACCCATAAAGGGAGCTTACTAGACATGAGAATCAAGCCCCAGTAAACCCTATTTATTAACGTGGCACAGCCATGCATTAATCAAGGGAGCTAAGAGACCTCAAACACGAGTCACTCAAATGAGGGGGTAAAATCTCTTATTTCTCTAGTTTTATATCATTTACTAAACATGTTCCTTTAGTGTAGTACATAATATTAATTAGCTATCATTATACCTATTATTACTAATCTTTTTTTTTAACACCTTTATTGGAGTATAACTGCTTTACAATGGTGTGTTAGTTTCTGCTGTATAACAAAGTGAATCAGCTATACATATACATATAGTCCCATATCTCCTCCCTCTTGCATCTCCATCCCACCCTCTAGGTGGACACAAAGCACAGAGCTGATCTCCCTGTGCTATGCGGTTGCTTCCCACTAGCTATCTATTTTACATTTGATAGTGTATATATGTCCAACTAATCTTAATCTTTATTTACCAACTGAAAGTCCTACACAATTTATCTCAAAACAATGCTCACCAATAGACTATACTTCAATCATTATTTTTAAGTCAACATTGGTAAGATAAAGATAACTATAACTTGGGAATTCCCTGGTGGTCCAGTGCTTAGGACTTGGTGCTTTCACTGCCGTGGCCCAGGTTCAATCCCTGGTTGGGGAACTAAGATCCTGCAAGCCACGCAGTGCCGCAAAAAAAAAAAAAAGATAACTACAACTTATAATGAAAAAATACACAGGACATCATGATCTACTCAGAGTTCAGCAGAAAACTGCTGACAGATTATTTTCCACATAAGACATAAGAAGTAAAAAAATGCTAAGATTGTTGTAAAAAAAAATAATAATAAGGGGGGGGGGGTTGAAACTCCATCTCACATCTTATTCCAGAATAAATCTCAGCAGTATCAAAGAGATGTCAAATGTAACTAATGAAACTTCAGAAGTACAAGAAGAAACCATGAGGATTTTAAAAAATAAAATTAGAAGGGCTAATAAGTATGACCCTAAACCCATAGCCAAAAGGGAAAAGACTAATACGTTTTCCTCTAAAAAATAAAATTTCTACCTAGGAAAAACCACCACAAGCAAAATCAGAAAACAAATGACAAATGGAACCAAATGTCTGCAACTCAGATCACAAATTAAGGGCTAATTTACATAAAGGAGAGCTCCTACAAGTTAAAAAAAAAAAAAAAGAAAGACCAAAATCCTAGTAGAAAAATGTGCACAGGATATTGACAACTCACAGAAAATATAAATGGCTCCTAAATATATGAAATGATGTTTATATCACTTTTCATTTATCAAACTGGCAAAGATCAAATAATAGCACACTGTGCCAGAAGTATAAATTGGTACAACCTGTGTTAAGATAATCTGTGCCTATCAAAAGTACAAATGCACATTCCTTTGACGCAGCAATTCCACTCACAGGAATTTATTCCTCAGATATACTAGCAACAGGTCAAAGTGATATATGTACAAGGTTCTTAACTGCAGCATAGCCTGTAACACCTAAAGACTGGAAACAACTTCAATGTTCATCAAAGAAGGAACTATCGTACAGTCATACAATGGGATATTGTGCAGCTATTCACAAAATAAAGAGCTCTTTACATACTGATAAAGAATAATCTCCAAAATATATTTCATAAAACAAAACAGAAATAAGGTACAAAACAGTACAGATGCTAAAACTTACCTTTTTTTTTTAAAGGAGGGAGGAATATATCTGTGATTTTATGTGTAGAACCATAGCCTGTCTCTGGAAATATACACATGAACATAACCCTGGTTACAGGGTGGCTAGGGGACAGGGTATGAGAGACGTTTCATTGCATGCCATTTGAACTTTGACCCACATGCATGTATTACCTATTTAAAAAATACAATATGCCTATGAGAAGTCAGAATATCTATGTTCTTTTTTAAATTTTTCCTTTATAGTGGAGTATAGTTGATTTACAATGTTGTGTTAGTTTCAGGTGTACAGCAAAGAGATTCAGTTTATATGTATATGCATATATCTACTCTTTTTCAGATTCTCTGCCCATTTAGGTTATTACAGAGTACTGAATAGAGTTCCCTGTGCCATACAGTAGGTCCTTGTTGATTATCTATTTTATATATAGTAGTGTGTATATGTTAACCCCCAACTCCTAATTTATCCACCCCCCCTCCCCCCTTGGTAAGCATAACTTTGTTTTCTAAGTCTGTGAGTCTGTTTCTGGTTTGTAAATAAGTTGATTTGTATCATTTTTTTAGATTCCACATATAAGTGATATCATAATATGATACTTGTCTTTCTCTTTCTGACTTACTTCACTTAGTACGATAATCTCTAGGTCCATCCATGTTGCTGTAAATGGCATTATTTCATTCTTTTTTATGGCTGAGTACTCTTCCATTGTATATATGTACCACATCTCCTTTACCCATTCATCTGTCGACGGACATCTAGGTTGCTTCCATGTCTTGGCTATTGTGAATAGTGTTGCTATGAACTTTGGGGTGATAATATCTATGTTCTAAATGAAGATTTCCTCACTAGGTTACCTGAGATAATAAGTTCCTTTCACTACGCACTCAATACTTACTGAGTTCTACGTGTGCCAAGCACTGTTGTAGGCACTGCATCCCAGCAGGGAAGACAGATAGAAACCCTCCTCTCGTGGACTTAGGAGGGATGCAGCCAGTAAACAAATAATCAAATGAGCATCAGAGTGGAAAGGGCTATGAAGAAAATTCAGTCAGGAAAAGGGAGTTGTGGGACTGAGGTGGAAGGGTGATTGTAGAGCCTTTCTGGGGAGAGGTATCGGAAAGCTTCTTTGAGAGGGACACACTTGGGCAGAAATATGAAGCAGTGAGGGAGCCAGCCTTGTTGGCTGCCCAGGGAAAGGATTCTTGTCAGAAGGAATGCATAATGCACGCAACAGCACGCATAATGGCTCTGAGGTTGGGACGTACTCCCCTTCAAGGAGGAGAACGGAGGGAGTGAGAGAGAGTGTGGCAGAAAATCTCATGGGGGGGGGAGGGGGGACGTACCAGATCATAATAAGGAATTTAGGTCTTATACTAAGTGATATGGAAAAGCATTAGAAATTTTTTAAACAATATTTATTTGGTTGCACCGGGTCTTAGTTGCAGCAGACGGACTCCTTCAGTTGCGGCACGTGGGCTCCTTAGTTGTGGCATGCAAACTCAGTTGTGGCATGCATGTGGGATCTAGCTCCCTGGCCAAGGACTGAACCCGTGTCCCCTGCATTGGGAGGGCGGAGTCTTAACCACTGTGCCACCAGGGAAGTCCCTAGAAATTTTTAAACAGTGGAGAAACGTGTTGTGACCTGTATTGTTTAAAAGATCCCTCTGGCTGCCATCAGGAGAAGAAACCGGAAGAGGCAAGGGTAGACGCAGGGAGCCCATGGAGCTCACTGTAACAATCCAAGTGAGAGACGGTGCTTCCTCAAACTAGCAAGGCGGTGGGGTGGAGGTGGGACGTGACCAGGTTCTGGATATAATTTAAGGCAGCGCCAACAGGCTTCACTGAATGGTTGCAAGTAGACTAAGAAAAAGAAAGAAGTCACAGGTGACTCCAAAGTATTTAGCCCAAGCAACTTTTTACAATGATCTAATAGGTTCATTTAAAAAAAAAAAGTCACACCTTCATACAAAGCTCAGCTACTCTAAAATGGGTTATAAATACCATCAACAGGGCTTCCCTGGTGGCGCAGTGGTTAAGAATCCGCCTGCCAATGCAGGGGACATGGGTTCGAGCCCTGGTCCGGGAAGATCCCACATGCCATGGAGCAACTAAGCCCGTGCGCCACAACTACTGAGCCTGCGCTCTGGAGCCCACGAGCCACAACTACTGAGCCCATGTGCCACAACTACTGAGCCTGAGCACCTAGAGGCGTGCTCTGCAATAAGAGAAGCCACTGCAATGAGAACCCTGCGCACCACAACAAAGAGTAGCCCCCGCTCACCGCAAGTAGAAAAGTCCATGCGCAGCAGCGAAGACCCAATGCAACTAAAAAAAATAATTAATTAATTAATTAATTTTAAAAAATTAAAAAAAAAAAGATCCCACGAGCCGCAATGAAGATCTCCCGTGCCTCAACTAAAGACCTGGCGCAGCCAAATAAATAAATAAATATTTTAAAAAATAATAATAACACGGCACAGGGACTTCCCTGGCTGTCCAGTGGTTAAGACTGCGCTCTTCCAATGCAGGGAGCACAGATTTGATCCCTGGTCGGGGAACTAAGATCCCACAAGCCACGCGGCCAAAAAATAAATAAATAGGACTTCCCTGGTGGCGCACTGGTTAAGAATCTGCCTGCCAATACAGGGAACACCGGTTCGAGCCCTGGCGCAGGAAGATTCCACATGCCACGGAGCAACTAAGCCCGTGCACCACAACTACTAAGCCTGCGTGCCACAACTACTGAGCCTGCGTGCCACAGCTACTGAAGCCCATGCGCCTAGAGCACGTGCTCTGCAACAAGAGAAGCCACCGCAATGAGAAGCCCGCGCACTCAGTGAAGAGTAGCCCCCTACTCGCAGCACCTAGAGAAAGCCCGCACTCAGCAACGAAGACCCAATGTGGCCAAAAATTAATTAATTAATTTAAATAAATAAATAAATGAAAGTGTGGCTCAATAAATAAATAAATAAATAATAAAAAAATTTTTTAAAAACACATGGAACATTTTAACTAGGTTACAAGGAAAAAGATCATTATGTTTCAAGTAACTGGTATCAAAAAAACATATTCTATGACCATACCATGTGAATAAGTTAATCAATAACAAAACTAAACACCATGAATAGAAACAAAAAAAATGCCTGTTCAAAAATTCAGGGTTAAAGAGGAAAATAAAATGGAAATTACAAAATATTTAGATCTTAATGACAATGATATTACCACATGTGTAACATACGGGTGACTGTTAAGGCAATACGTAAGAGGGATTTCTACAGCCTTGAGCACATCATTAAAAAGCAAGAAAGGCTAACAACCTATGTTTTCAATTCAGAAAGCTAGAAAAAGAATAGAGTAAATCTAAAGAAAACAAAGGAAGTAAAGATAACAGATATTACAAAACAGAAAACAAAGAAACAGCTGATTCTGTGAAACAAAATTTTAATTGACAAACTCTTACAAGTCTGCTCAAGAAAAAATTAAAATATGAATGAGGGGTGAAGCTCAAGCTGGTGACTGAGGCCAGTAGCTGCCTAAGAATGGCAGAAACCTGAGTGTCCCAGTGACTCCACAGCAGGTCCGTCTGCAGAGGGGGCCACAGTTCCAACCCAGAGATGGCCACATACATGATGGCAGACAGATGGTCCAGAAAGCAAAAGACAACAGGAGCAGAAGAAGGAACTGGCAAAAGTCACTATCAAGAAGGAAGCTCTAGAGCTGACAGTGACAGAGACGGAGCTTTGCTGGAGCGCATGCAGTGTGAGCTTTAATTGCCCTAACAAACAGATGTGTGCTTTCAGGGGAATACCCACTGGATTAATTTGTTGCAATAAATACTTTTTCCTTTGGGGCGGTGAGAAAAGGCACAAACAAACAATTTTAGGTACAAAAGATACAGATACAGAGGAGTATCTGTACTCCATATAATGGGAGTAAGAAAAGAAAAGGGAATAGGACTGAGCCACAGGGAAATCCAGTTAAAGACTAGGTAGCGCAGAAGGAACGGACGAAGGTGAAGTAGAGGGCGGCCAGAGGCACGTGGACCAGAGAGGGAGAAAGGACGTCAAGCTGAAAGTGTCAGGACAAGGAGGGTTTCAATAAAGAGAAGATGATCAGCTGTGTCAAATGCTGCTGAGAGGTCAAGGAAGCTGCGGGCTGCATGGTGTCCAATGGATCTGGCAGCCTGACGCTGAGCGACCTGTATCCTGAAGAAATTAGAGCAGTGGGAGCCAGGGACACACTGGAGTGGGGGGACAACTGCTGCCATCTGAATTAGTAATCGTGGAGCTGAAGCCGTTTCAGCTGATGACAAGACCCAGAGTGTCACTAGAGGAGAGAGCGCCAGAGGTGGACTACAGGAGGTCACTGGGGGTGGACATGGAAGACGAGAAATCGAGGTGCCAAGGTGTTTGATGGGTTATGCAGTGGATAGGAAACCACCCAGGATGGAGGCAGGAACTGGAGCAGAAAGGAAGGCTGTGAGGCAGGTACCAAGGTGTTCAATGAGCAGAGGCGGCTAGGAAGTCGGCTCATGGCCATGAGGAAGCAAGAGGAAGGCGGCATGAGTCTAAGGGCAGAGGCTGCACAGGGGCGCCAGGAGCGGTGGCAAATGGACCTACGCCTAGTCTAGTGCTGCTCACCGTGCAGCGCGGCAGTCAGGACTTGGCGGAGCCGTTCCAGCTCAGCCCGCACCCCACCCTCTGAGCTCTCTGGGACTGCAAACTGCGGCCACACCAAGGGAAGTTCTGAGCATAACAACCACCAATTTTTAACTAGCTGAGCTAATATCGCCCTCAGTCTTGCTAGCTACATATACACCTATTCCAAAATCCAGAGGGGGAAAAAAATGTAAGGAGTTGTACAATTCCTAGAATTAAGTGGGAAGTAAGAAGGGACTGGAAGGGAAAGTTTGAGCACTTTTTTCCAGGACACCAGGATAAGGAAGATGTCGCTTCTGAACAAAGCTGGCACCAGGCAATCAAGACACCAGACGAAGCTGCCTCCCGGGTTAGCCCAGAAGAACTCTAACAGCACAAGATTCGAGGCTGTGACTAATTTCTAAGAGCCTCTCAACCAATGAAAAGGGGCTGGCAAGCCTAGCTCTGTGAGCTTTAGTAACAAACGCTAACCATGTTTGTTTTGTGACAGGGATTTTGAGAGATTACTGAATTTACTCCAGTAAGTCCTTAGGGGACTCTAAGTTCAACCAACTCATTCATTTACAATCAAACACAATATGCCTACTATGTACAGGCACTGCAATGGATATAAGATGAATAAGATGATTTCTGCCCTCAAGATTCACTGTTTTGTGGAGGAGACAAAGATTCAAACAAAAAATTCCAGCACTGTGAAAAGGTGGGAGGACATTCATAATAGTCCAACAGCAAGAGCAAGGGAAAGAGAGGTTTCTAAAGCACGCAGAAGCACCATGCAGCCCAAGCTGTGCTCAGCGTGCAACTGCAGTGTGCTGTATTCCTTGCTTTACTGATTCATCTCACCATGAGCTCTCCTCTTGAGGAAAGAGCGGTGTCGACTATGTCTGGGTCCCCAATACCTAACGCAGTGTAAGACCTTCAGTGTAGTTTGCATCTCTTGGTTGCCCACCCAGTACTGATCTACAGATCTACTCTCCTGTCTGGTATCTACCCACACTGCAGCTCCAGCATGAGCTCCAGAGCAATCAGGATATCAGATAGTCCAATCCCCATGCTAAAGGTGTGGGTTAGTCAAGACTCCCGGTCAAACACTGCAAATTTCCTTGGCCACAAGAATGGGCTGGTAATCTAGTTTGGGGCAATGAGTCAAAGGAGGTTTGCTGGGGGCTTCTATGAAACAATCTTCTTTATTCTTCTGAGAAAGTGATTAGAAGAACTGTTCATTCTCATCCTGGGTACTGGCTCTCAACGTGGTCCACGTGGCACAGAAATGTGAAGCCTAGCACCCCAGCACTATTCTGCCATCGAAGACAGGTTGATACACAGTAGAAAGCAAAACCCGGAGACTCTCAGCAAAACAGAGCTGGTGTCCCAATCAATCCACATCTGAAGCCCACCTTACCTCCGGAATTTTCAATATCATAAGCCAACGCATCCCCTATAAAGTTTAAACTTGTTTGAGTTGGGTTTCCTGTTACTTGCAAACCAAAACATACCTAACATTATAATATATTCAAGGTATGCTAAATCCCCAAACCACTAGCGAATCGCTGTCCCCCAGCTGCTGTACAGCACATTCTAATGTTCTTCTCTTGCTTCCAGAAAAGTCTTTGTTAAGCCTAAATTTTAAAATGTAAATCTTTTCCCTCTTATTTAAACCTTGGAGAAGGGCAACTGGTTAACACCTAAATAATAAAACTGTGGCTCAAAATTATAAAAAAATTATAAAAGGAAATTTACAAATTTATAAACTTAACTATAAAAATATGAAACTTCTTCATAGCAAAAACAAGCAAGCACAAACACACATACACATGCACACCCCTAAGCAAAGTTACAAGACAGGGGACAAACTGAGAAGAAAAAAAATCTGTTAATTCATTACCACAAAGGACTCATCTCCCTAATGTATAAAGAGCTCCTTAAAAACAAAAAAAGCCACCCAAGATGTCCAAAAACCCAACAGAAAAATGGGTAAGGGATACGAAACGATTCATAGAAAAAGAAATACATTTCACTCTTAATATATAGAAAGATGCGTAACCTCACTTGGTACAGGGAAAAAACAAACTTATACTAATTTCTCACCTATCAGATCAAATGCAAAAGTTGGTGACACACTGTTGGTGAGGCGGTGGCTGTGATGCAACACAAATTAGTACAACCCCTCCCTGTGGAGGGCAGTTTGATGACATCTATTGAAAACATATATGCATTTACCCTTTGACTCAGCAGTATCTCCTCTGGAAATACGTACTACAGATATACCTGCCGCTGTGCAAAATAATATATACGCAAAGTTATTCACTGCAGCATTATTTGTAATTTAAAAAATATTAACAGTCGAGAGTCATCTGGTTAAATAAATTATGGTACATCCACAGCATGGAGTATAAAGCAATTATAAGAAAGAGGGAAGAAGCTCTCTATTTACTAATATGGAAAGATCTTCAGTATATACCATTAAGCAGAAGAAAACAAGATGCAAAATACCATACACAGTATGCTCCTTCAATTCCTTCAAATCTCTGCTCAAATATCATCTTATTTTTACAATAAGAGAAGGATGAGTCAGAAACAAATAAAATGACTATAGGGAGAGGAAGGGAACTGAGTGAGGGGTCGGACAGAAACGGAAACTAGAGGTCTCTGAATATTACCTTGTTTTATAGTTCCGATGTTAGAGCCACATAAATGTTTTACATAATTAAAACACACAAAAAATGCATTTTTGACAGCTTTATAAAGGTATAATGATATACAAAGAACTGCACATGTTAAATGTGTACGATGTGATGAGCCTGGACATATGCAAGCACCCATGACACCATGACCACAATCGAGGTAACAGACATACCTAACACCTCTCAAAGTTCCCTTGTGTCCCTTCATTTTTGTCTTTGTTTTTTGTAGTAAGAACACTTAATATGAGATCTACCCTCTTAACACATTTTGACGTACACATCCTGTACTGCCAACTACAGGCACTATAATATACCGCAGATCTCTAGAACTCATGCATCCAGTGTAACTGAAACTTACACAAAATTAAACTCTAAAAAGATCTCTCACGTACTAAAACTGGATTACAGTAACAGTTGCACGACTCGGTAAATTTACTAAAAAAAAAAAAAATGAATTGGACACTTACAATAGAGGGCAGGAAGGTACAATAATTTGACTGGATTAAGTCTGAAGAGGCGGTAAAAGAGAGAAAGCTGTAAAGACCACCGCCTCTCCAACTTTAGTGAGCACATGAGTCAGCTGGGGACCCTCCTAGAAGGTGGATTTGGATTCAGTAAGTCTGGAGTGGGGCCCAATTCTGAACTTCCAACAAGCTCCCAGGTGACGACGCTGATGGTGCTTGTCTGTGGACCACACTTCGAAGGGTCCAGACAACTAGAGGAGCTTTGCTCTAAGCAGCTGCTGAGAAATGGGGCAGTAGCTGCCCCAGGCAAAGGACCTGTAGGGAGTGGGTGGGGGCCAGAAAAGGGTTCTCCCCTTCTTTCTTAAGATGGAGGGAATAACAACATGATTGCTGTAAAATTTGATTCAGTCAGGGCTAGAACAGAGAGTGTGTGCAAAGGAAGTTAAAGCGATTAGCCACAGCATTTAAGACAGCAGTGTGCTGGAGAGAGCAGTGGGTGGCAGGAGAACTGAAGGAAAGTGATGAGGGTCCAATGACAGGTGGTGGTGACACAATCTGATAGCTTGAGTCCTGAAAGAGGATAATACACTAGGAATCTTGAAGGAGGATAATACACTAACATAGTACATCACCTCAGAAGTAGTACCAAAAGAAAGAAAATACATTAAAAAATATCTTTAAAAAAATCATACTGAAAGTTTTAGAAGCTAGGATATAGCCAACAGTTAAACGATCACCACTAAGGAAGATAATCTTATCCTCCCAAGACTTGCACAAGCTTCAACCCTCACAGAGCGGCTCATGACTTTCAGGAGGAGCCATCAAATGCCACAGCCTTAGGCCTTGGGCTTCTAGTTCCCTGGTTCAGAATCCTCTCCCCCTCAGTGCACCCACCCATAAGAATTCAGTTCAAATGTCACCTTGTTAAAACCTAAGTTCCCACTGCATTTGAGACAAACAAACATTACAATGTAATCAATCTTCTGAACCAAAAGGAACACAGAGTCAATCTGGTAGAGTAGTTCTTGTATTTCTCCCTCTATTTAGCACAGCAAGGGCAAAGAATGATGAGGAGGAAAACGAAAGGAAGCACATGGCACAACCAACTCAGAATTCTACATATTCAACTGCTTTGGAAAATATTACACCACCACAAGCACCACCAAGACCTCTCCACGGAGCTAAAAGTTTCACCTGACAGAAGGAACCAGCTACCCTCCTCGCATTCCATCACACACATGACACTAAAGAAGGTAAGCCAAAACATCTAATCAGGGTGCTGAAACTTTCTGTGCATGGACTCCTTCTCAAAATAATGTTTTTAAATACAAAAGATTACAAAGGAGATCAATTATATTAAAATACAGTTGTACTACATTAAACAAATTTAGGATTTTTTAAAGTTTATTTCACATTGAATAACAGGCTCTAGCAGCAGATCCACTAACTACTGTAATTTCAAAGCAGTGATGAGTACAAATGATATTTGATATGTCTGCAACAACCATAATGTGATATGCAAACATCTGTGATTTTCACTGGTAATAAAGTCACAGGTCTGTTACTACTGTGATTTGTTGCCTATATTCATAATTGAAGAACATGTTAAAATTCAGTTAGAAGTTCAGTTAAAAATAAGGATGTAAAATATTTCTTTCCATCTAGGTTGACATACCTCCTAAATTCCAATCAGATTAAGAAGTCCTAGGGAATTCCCTGGCGGTCCAGTGGTTAGGACTCGGTGCTCTCACTGTGGAGGGCCCGGGTTCAATCCCTGGTCAGGGAACTAAGATCCCACAAGCTGCATGGTGTGGCAAAAAAAAAAAGCCCTAAGAAGTGAATACTGTCTAAAATAGCAGACACCGTACATCTCACCACTATTTACTCATCCATCTTACCACTAGACTGTAGTCACCTTAGGCCAGGGACTGTCTTATTTGTCTTTGGGCCTATAGGTCCAATAAATGTTAGGTGGATGGACAAGCCATTTATTATTCTACTGGACTGTGAACTCCTTGATGGCAGAGATTCTGTCTCAACAACAATATAGAGCAGGCACTCGAATCTTGATAGAATAAATGAGTGTGTGGATATCTTGTCTCCTTGGTTAGAAGATAATCCTCTTAAGGTCAGGGATAATGTCTTATACTTCTTTGATTTCCCATAGTCTAGTATACTGCTTTTCACATAAAGCCACTCAAATATCTATTAAATGAAGCATTAAGACATGTCAGAGCCTCTGAAACAAAGCTCAAAGTAAGCAGAGAATGAGCACCTGTACCAGTTTTGCTGTAGCAGGAAAACAAAAAACACACACAGCCCAACAGTGAGCCGGCTGTGAACCAACCAAAGGAGAAACAGCTTAAGGTCACAGGGATAACCTACAATGTGGTTACTTGAAAATACATTAAAATATTCCTATTCTTACTTTAAAATACAAAAACCTTAAAAATTCCTTCCTCGTGAATGGTTCTTGCTTCTTTCTCATAAAATCTACAGTTTCAAGTACATTTTCCTACTGCTACAAAACAAGATAAAATGTAGCACAGACTGACTTGGCCTGTTTTTAGTACAATGTATCCTACTTTTAAAAATTCCATATTACAAAATAGAATTGACAATGCAAAACATTACTCAGTTTACAAATTACCAATTGGAAGAGAAGCTGTGAAGTTGAGAAAAATGCTAAAAGAGTGGGGGGGGGATAAATTGGAAGATTGGGACTGACATATACACACTACTATACATAAAATAGGACTTCCCTGGTGGTGCAGTGGTTAAGAATCCACCTGCCAATGCAGGGGACACGGGTTCAAGCCCTGGTCCAGGAAGATCCCACATGCTGTGGAGCAACTAAGCCCGTGTGCCACAACTACTTAGCCTGAGCTCTAGAGCCCGTGATCCACAACTACTGAGCCCACGCGCTGCAACTATTGAAGCCCGCGTGCCTAGAGCCCGTGCTGCGCAACAAGAGAGGCCACCGCAGTGAGAAGCCCGCACACCGCAACGAAGAGCAGCCCCCGCTCGCTGCAACTAGAGAAAGCCCGCGTGCAGCAACGAAGACCCAACACAGCCATAAATAAATAAATAAATAAATAAATAAATAAATAAATAAATAAATCTATATTAAAAAAAAAAAAGAAATACAAGGCTACCCATTTTGAAATTTACAAAAATGTGATCTGTACACAACATTTCGGGAAAAATCATCTATTTGAAATCCAACCCCAAATTCTTCCACTAGGCAGAGAAATACCTCTTCATTTCACCTTTACTCCTTAATTCCACCTGATGCCTATACTGCTTATGCCATGCACTGAGCACACACCTTCTACTTTACCTTACAATTATCAAGACAAAAATACAAGCTCCTTACAGACAGGGAGTGTCTTAATTTACCCTCACATCACCCATAGCAGACAGTAGTAGCTTGTATGTAACAATTCAGCAATAAACACTTGATGAATGAGGATTACTTTTTTCAAAGCAATATGCATCCTGCACTCTATTATGAAAAATAGATGCCAAATGTTCAGAGGATAACTTGTCATTGATATTCTGAATTATTAATGTCCTGAAAATTAAAACTGAGAATGTCTGCCAATTTATTTCTATTTTTGATATCTATTCCTAAATAAACAAATAGGACATTTCCTATTTCCGCACAAAGTAACCTAGCTGAAATATAAATAAAACTGTTCTCTAAGACATCAAATATCAGACTACAAAAATCTTTACATTTATTTTTATTAAAAAAATTTTTTTTAATTAATTTATTTTATTTATATATTTTTGGCCACACTGGGTCTTCGTTGCTGCTCACGGGCTTTCCCTAGTTGCAGCGAGTGGGGGCTACTCTTCATTGCAGTGCATGGGCTTCTCTTGTTGCGGAGCATGGGTTCTAGGCACGCGGGCTTCAGTAGTTGTGGCACACGGGCTCAGTAGTTGTGGCTCGTGGGCTCTAGAGCGCAGGCTCAGTAGCTGTGGCGCAAGGGCTTAGTTGCTCCGCAGCATGTGGGATCTTCCCGGACCAGGGCTTGAACCCGTGTCCCCTGCATTGGGAGGCAGATTCTCAACCACTGCACCACCAGGGAAGCCCTACATTTATTTTTAAAATAAGGTTCTTTAGGCATATAGCCAAACTAGTCAGTGACAAAATCCACTAACTATGTTTTGATTCTTGCTCAAGTTTTCTACCAGAGCACAATAAACAAATAAAGGCACCAGATGATTAACTCAATGTTAATAAATATAGGTGACAAGTCGCTTGAGGGCAAGACCTTGTCTATACCCAGCATCTAAAACATATCTAGTACCTCATATCTGGTAGGTGTGCCCCACAAATATTTGCTGAAAGAATGACACTCATGACTAGCTCATGGATCTCACTGACACACTCTGGAAGCTTCTTACCATTGCTTACATCCACCCATGGAGTCTCTCAAAATCTCATCACCGTCCTCCTCTTCAAGGTCAAGAGAACCAAGGTATCATATGAAAGTTTCTCAAGCCTGCTTTAAGGGATAAATTAACATGCTTTTCCCTCAGTATAGAAGATGCTATAGTCAAATAACTAAATCTTTATATCAATACTTCAGAAGTCATTAAGTGGCCTTTAATGGGGAAAAACAAAAACAAAACAAAAGAGATTCCCATCCAATTCCACAAATGCCCTACTAAATTAAGTACAAAATTTCTTAAAGTAAATTTGATATAAAAAATTCTAGACTTCTAAGCCTTTTTCTAAATAGTAAATGGAGAGCAAAGAGATGTGAAAATAACAAATGGGGAGAAGGGTGCGAACATGATCCTCTCTGGAGCAATCCAGTATCTAAAACTAGTCTGTGGATAAAAACCTTTAAAAGGCATCTAGTTCCCCCTCCCACACAAAGCGTGAATCCCTCAGTCACCAACAGGTAGTCCTGCAGTCTTTGATAAAGAGACAGAATACTTCCTATATGGAATGCTCATTCTCTCTCAAGTCAACCCATTACCCTCCTGGATAACTCCAGCTCTAAAAATATTCTAGCTGCTATTTCTTTTTTTAATTTTTATTTATTTACTTCTTGGCCGCATCTTGCGGCACGTGGGATCTTAGTTCCTGGACCAGGGATTGAACCCACACCCCCTGCAGTGGAAGCACGGAGTCTGCTTCCACTGGACCGCCAGGGAAGGCCCTTTAGCTGTTATTCTTAACTGAACTTCTGGCTCCAGCTTCATCTCAGCCTGGTGAGTACCCACGCTTTTTCTAGCATAAAGACCTAGAGTCACTATGTGTTCAACTTGCTTTCAAAACACACCTCACTCTTCCCAATTCCCATTCAGAGAAGCAGGCAAAGAATCCAAGACATGAAGACATCTCCCCAGTACAAAGATGAATTTTCATTTAAAAATTATTGAGCACAGAATTATACAACCTTAAGAGTTGAAAAGGCCTTGGACACCATCCAATTCTACCTTTCATCTATTGTAGGAATTGCTTCAATCTCTGGACATTTGTACAGAACATTTGTGGCCTAGAATGTTAAGATGGGGGGAAAAAAGTAAAAGCTCTTTGATTTGAATGTTAAGTAATTCTGAGTATAGCTTTAAAAAGTTGCTTGATTCAATTAAAAAAGGTGGGGTCATGGAGGGTTAAGTTAGGAGTTTGGGATTAGCAGATACAAACTACTATATATACAATAGATAAACAACAAGGTCCTACTGTATAGCACAAGGAACCATATTCAGTATCCTGTAATAAACCATAATGGGAAAGAATATGAAAAGGATATGTATATATACGTGTAACTGAATTACTTTGCTGTACACCAGAAACTAATGCATTATAAATCAACTATACTTCAATAAAACAATTTTTTTTAATTTGAAGAGTTGTTTGACAGTACATAGATCTGGTAGGTAACATGGTTTGATAGAAGCAGATCAAAAGTAATCCGCACCATTTGTCTACTTTCCACTACTTCACTGTCTCTTGCTACATAATTTCCCAGTTATAAGAAGCTAAATTTGTTACCAATAATTTTAAATATCTTTTGGGAATTCCCTGGCAGTCCAGTGGTTAGGACTTTGTGCTTTCACTGCCAGGGGCCTGGGTTCAATCCCTGGTTGGGGAACTAAGATCCCACAAGCCATGCAGCACAGCCAAAAAAAAAAAATATTTTTTTAAATTAAATAAAAATGTCTTTTAAAAGATGTGAGCTACTAAAAATACCTGTTACTTTTGGGCCCAAAATTGAACAGATTTTTAGCTCCTAAAGATCTTTTTAAAGTAAGACATTAAAAAAAAAAAAAAAAAAAAAAGTAAGACATAGATGGACAGAGACGCTTTATCCAGTCATTCACTCAACAAATTAACAGTAGGTAGGGGTCTACTCTATGCTGGATGCTGTGCTGGGCACTAGGAAGACAGAGAAAGCAGAAAAGACATCCTATTCTAAGGGAGCTTTGTTTACAGAAGAGACAGAGAATTACAAATTGAGAAAAGTGCTAGAAAGGCAAAGTACAGGATGCTATAAAAACGTGTAACAGGGAAAACTGATCTAGCCTGCGAATTCAAAGGACATGCTGAGGAAGTGATGTTTAAGCTTAGATCTGAATGGTGGCCATTTGCATTTATGTAAAAACAGATCTCCATAAAATGAAAGGGTTGGTACAATAAGCCCAGTACCTTTGGCATCTTTATCCTAAAACCACCTCTTTTTTAAAAAGAGGAAAGCAAAGTATGCTATAAAGAGATCTGAAAGCTAGTAGCTGAAAGTTCTTTGGGAGGCGGGGCAGTGTCTCACTCATCTTTGGTTACCCCACATCCCTTTGCCTAGTATAATTATTACCATAGTAGTCACTCAAATCTTTGCTGAAATGCTGAGTTCACCCTCCGTATTAAATCAATGTTCATATTATTTTTAGCTCAGCAAAACAAATTCACAAAACTAGATGTCCTCACACAAGAAACCCTACTCCGAACTTCAGTTTTGAAAAGAAGATGCGTGATGAATTGGGAGAGTGGGATTGACATATATACACTAATATGTATAAAATGGATAACTAATAAGAACCTGCTGTATAAAAAAATAAAATTCAAAAATTCAAAAAAAAAAAAAAAGAAAAAGAAAAAGAAAAGAAGATGCTTTCATCTACCTCACAGGATTGCAAGATTCAATGAGATAACACAGGGTAAAACGCTGGGGTAAATTCTGAAGTGCTTGGAGTATTCGGTTATCTGTGTAACCAAAAAGCTAGATCAGTCTCTTCTCACTAAGACAGTTCTTTAGATTCAGTTGTGCTTCTTTACCATTAATTCTTTACCATGAGAAAGAAACTGCATCACAGGTTTGCACATGCTCTCTAGCCTTGGCTTTCTCTGAAGGGTGGGACTCCATGAACTGAAGGTGCCTTCTAGCTCTAGAAACTGACCTGTAAGTGTTTTAAAGGGACGAAGATTACACTCCTTAGCTTAGATTTTAAACTACCTCCTAAATCTGGGATTAAGAGATACAAATGATTATGTATAAGACAGATAAGCAACAAGGATATATTGCATAAAATGGGGAATTACAGCCATTATCTTATACATTTAATGGAGTATAATCTGTAAAAATACTGAATCATCATGCTGTACACCTGAAACTAATATCATATTGTAAATCAACTATACTTTAATAAAGTAATAATAAGACCTAGTTTCCACTCATTTCACATGCAGATTTAAGTTGAATGTATTCATCCAATTTAAACCTTCTGAATGTTCTAAATAATCTGATTAATTGTTGTAAAACTTTATATGCCCCAAAGAAAAAAAATTTTTAAAGAGTCAAAACGACCAAATGTCAAAAACAGATTTATAACTCCTAACCCCAAAAAGTAAAATTTGGTTTTTCGATTAAGGAAAAGTATCTGCTCTGTTATAAAATCAGAAAAAAAGTCACAAAAACAATCACTTGTATTCAGAAATAACAAAAAATAAATGCAAACTCATTCATGGAAACCGAATTGTTTAAAAAATTACAGTGGCTAGGAGACAGTTGAAACGTCCACCATATAATGCAAATGTATCTACAAGATACTACCACATGAAAATGAAACTTTACAAAAAAGTTAATGTGCTCAAGTAAATTATGCAGCTGAAGGCAAATCTACATGTTTAAGATTTGTCTTGTTTAAAATAATTTTTTGCTGTAGCTTTGAAAAGCTCTCCTAGTTTATCCTTCATTCAATAGTATCCCACTAAAAGAGGACACTATTATGATACTTCCAGGCAAGAGACATGTTTTTATGATGCAAACCAGAGCTACCAGATCCAGATAAGGTTTGCCACTAGAATGCTTCAGAAATAATATACTTTAATAGGAAACTTGTTTAAAAAGGTAACATCTACACTAGTAATCGTTAATATATTTAGTTTTTATGCACTTTTAAATTTTTATGTAAATCCATTTAATAACTTAAAATTCTAAACTTGTTACCAGAGAAAAAGCTGATCCTTTCAGTCCTTGTATCAATGTCAAGATAGCAGCTCCTGTTTGACAGATGCTCTTAATGACTATTTTAACTATATTTTACATCTACTGAGTGTTTCGGGGCTTTAAAGTTCATTACAGTCATTATGCTATTAATCACAACGGGTGTACCACAATATTCTCTTTCTAAAGAGCTGCAGATAGAAGTTAAGTAACTCTTACAAGGTCACGGAACAAGTCAGTGACAAAGTTGGGGATAGGACTAAAACTTCAGCCCCTAGACTACTAACTAGTTCACACTTTTCCAATTCCGAAAAAGTAAAGTCAAGCGATTTACTTTCAGTAATTTATAACAAGATACCTCAAACACAGTAGCACACTTATCATAAACGCTAACAAAAAGACTCCCCTCGAACAAATGAGACAGCTTGTTACATTTAGATACCACCGTCACATCCCTAGTTCTTGTAACTAAGCAAAAACCTACTGCTTCTGGATATAGTAAATCCTGGAAAATGTCCACCCTTCAATATATACAATTTATTTTCACACTAACTGACTATTTATAAATTAATCTGTTATCACCTTCTCCCACGCCCAGGTACTGTGTAGGGCAGTAATTTCCTCACTCTTCCAAGAGTCAACTCTAAGACCACATATCTCAGAAGTAAGCAGTTCTCAATGAGAACAAAGTTACGTAGCCAATGAAAGAACAGCTCTAATAAGTTGCTTCTTTTTAAGAGATATTTTTAAAGGATGATTACATGCTTGACAGCATTACTGTTAAATCGCCCGCCAAGCATAATGGTTCTTGTGATGTAGCTTTTGAGGCATATCCCTCCCTGTTTCGGACACAGTCTGACTTGTTGGACAAGACTGATCTGGGCACGCTCACACACAACCCCTATGAACCAGCCCAGTCCACTGGAAACATCTTCTGGACCTCTTAACTGTAGTAGTACTCAGCCCTTCCCATACCTATAAGGGACAGGAGGACCCTCTTTAACAGTCTCTCAGGAGAAGGTTCCCTTCGAGGAGGCAGTGACAGCCGTCCTCCCTCGGATGTTTCTGGAAACAAAGTGTTAACACCAGAAGGAGAGGCTCCTAGGAAGTGTCAGTGTGGCAGCAGGTGGAGTAGCCCTTCGTGCCGAGCAGGTCCTTTCTGACCTAGTCTCAAGTCCTCCGCTTCCCAGCCCCGGTTCCGCCTTACAGATCTTCCCAAGCCGCCCCGCGTCCCTGGTCTCTAACCCAGAGCGAGACTCTCCACCCTCCTGGAAGGCGAGGCGGCCTCAGCAGACCAGACGGCCACCCCACCTCTTCCGGGGACTCGCAGGCCCGCTCCCGGGCCGTGTCAGAGCCTGACGGACCCGCAGGGGCGGCAGCCGGCCCTTTCTGGGGCCTCCCAGCCGGAGCCCCGCACCCCGCGGTCCCGTTCCACCGCCCCCCCCCCGAAACACCACCGCCACCATCCTCCTCACTCCCGAATCCCCCTTCCTCAGGAGCACTCCAGTAGAGTTACCGGCCCACTCAAAAGTAAGAGCGACGGCCAGCCCATCGGTCACCCTGGCCCCCGCTGTCACCGCCCTGCTCCTGGCCTCTGCCCACGCCGCTGGCGAGCCCCGGTGACGCCCGGGTCGGTACCTTGCGGACCCCCTTGTAGATATAGAAGTAGAGCTCCCGGCCCACATTGAAGCAGAGGCGGTCGCCGTTGCCAGACTGGTCGTTGAGGTTTACGAAGGAGACGCGGACAGGGTTGGATCCCTGCGAGTTGAAGGGCACCCGGTTGGGCCGGCTGTACTCCGAGTGCGGCAGCAGCTTGTACAGACCTTCCCGGGTGGTGAATTGGGTCTTAATCTCGTTCATCTCCTTCCCTCCTCCCTCCGTCGCCATCTTGGAAAGCAGCGTTCATCCTGCCCTAAGTGCCCGGATCACGCCCACCGCGCAGGCGCCGTCCTGGGCTCTCGCCCTCCCCCCGCCCCTTCCTCCTGGCCCCTCCCACCCGCGAGCCGGCCCCGAGGAGGCCGGCGAGGAGAAGGGGCGGGCTTGTTTACGGCCCGACTGCGCAGGCGTGCTCACCTGGCGCGCTCCACGCTGCAGGGCGTCCGCAGGCTCCTCCCGCGGGCGGGGCCTCCGGGCCACCCCTTTGTGGCGCAGGTGTTGCTGTCCGGGGTCCGAGGGCGGCCTAGCGGTGCCGCCTACCCCGCCGCCCCGGTGGGGCTGAGCCGGCAAGGGGAAGCCGCGGCGGTGCTGCGGTCGGCGCCGCTGAAGGGAGCTCGCGGCGGCCTCCTCGGCTGCCTCGGGCCCTGTCCTGAGAGGTCCCGGGACCCCGAGGAGCGGAGGAGAGAGCCGTCTCTGCCGCCGCAGATTCGGGGTCAGCACGTGGGGTGCCGTGAACCGAGCGCTCAATCCCCAGTCTTCCACCCGCAGGAGGGTGCGGGGGAGCCCCGAGTCCGGGAGAGGGCCGGTCCCCCTGCCCTGGGGTCTCCCCTCGGCCACCCCGCACAGTCGTCTGGATGCCCGGGTCAGGAAACCCCTGTGCACCTCCCCGAGTCAGTTTCCGAGAAGGTACTGAAGGACCTCAGTTTTCCGCTTCACCATGTTTTGTTTTGGTTTTTTTTTAAGGTGGGGTGGAGGGGAGAGGAGCGTATAGATACACAGCATCTGTGTTTGCAAGTCAAATATCTGAATACCTATCTGTAGTGAGCATTGGCTAATTTTAAGGAAAGCAGGTTGTGTTGGCGCTTCTGTTTCTTAAATTTGTCTCCACCAGGTGTTTAGAGAAGGGAGGGTCGGGTCAGGTCGGGAAATGGCTTTGGGAACCAGAGACTGAATCTAAGCATGATTCACTTCTCTTGCTCTCAACAGTTTATGAAGAGCTCTTAGTAAAGTTGGAGGCTGTTGTTTTTTTTTGTTTTTTGTTTTTTTAAGGCTCAAGTGGAATCTGCAGAATTGTTCACTAGGCATAGTTGTGTGGATATACTGTACTAGGTCTAGATTGTAAGGCAGAAAAACAAATTGTAAGGCCGGCACACGTGTTGCAGATTAAACAATCACCGTTTTGTAGCTGGGTTTCTTGGCATGTTGCAGTAGAATACGAAAGTTTCTAAAGTGACAGAAACATCCTGATAGAATTTCAGGTAGGGGTGGTGGGGAGCCAACATCTGATTTATCCCTTTAAGTACAAATCATAGCTGGAGTGTCACAAAAGAAGTAGAGGGCGGTAGGTTCTAAAGAGGAGTCTGAATCCTAAACATCTTACATACATAAGCAGGTAATGACAGTGGAAACTGTGCCAATGATGTAATAATGCATTTGACAGTAACATCCTGTATCCTTTGTACATGCTGGCAAAAAAGCACTGGAGTAAATCCTACTTAAAGAATAAATACCTATGGGCTTCCCTGGTGGCGCAGTTGTTAAGAATCCGTCTGCCAATGCAGGGGATACGAGTTCTGAGCCCTGCTCTGGGAAAATCCCACATGCCGCAGAGCAATTAAGCCCATGCACCACAACTACTGAGCCCACGTGCCACAACTACTGAGCCCGCGTGCCTAGAGCCCGTGCTCCGCAACAAGGAAACCACCACAATGACCAGCCTGCGCACCGCAACGAAGAGGAGCCCCGCCCGCAACTAGAGAAAGCCTGCGCGCATCAACGAAGACCCAACGCAGCCAAAATTAATACATAAATAAATTTTTAAAAAAGAATAGATACCTAAAACACCTAAAATTTTGTGTTACAATTGTTTTGATGTTATCTGTCTTCTGCTAAAGGTCAAAAAGATATCAGAAGCCTTTTAACATGGCCAGGATGTATTCTGCGGTCCCATGGATTTATTCCAATTTCCTATAACCATGTTATTTTACATTGAAAATGTGTATACTCTCCTCGAGGGATAGTGACATCCTGAATCATCTAAAAATAAGTCAGCTGTGTTCCCTAGTTATCAAGGGGAAAAAAGCGTAATACATTTTGGAGGAAAAAAAAAACTCAGCAAGCAAAAATTAAAACATAAAAATTATATTAGCAGCCCTCAAATTAGCTACCAATTTTCAATTACCCATAATACCTGTATACCTTAGTCTTCTATTAAGGTTTTATTCTACATAAATTTAACATTTTATTGAGATCACAGTAATAATAGGCTGTTCACTTTGTCCCATCCAAAGCCTTTGAATAATCTCTATTCTTAATACTTTTTCTCTTGTCATTTTCCCCCCCCACACTCATAGATTCAAAAAATAACACCAAATTTATATAACTGGGCCTGACCTAAAGTTATTTCTGATTTTCAGTTTCAAACCAGGCATTTCTACATGGATTCGTGCCTCAAATTCATCCGCCTCTAAACCTTTTCAGTTCCCTTTCCACATCTTCAAAGTTGAATCATTATAGCTTCATGAGTATTTCCTTAATTTCACTTTTTTCTCTCAACTTTCGTCCTATAAACAACTACCAAATTAATTTTCTTAAAACAATGCTTTAGACGTTACATTCTTTTTTCCAAACACTCTCAAAGACTTTGAATATCCATGTTATTTAAGTCATACACCAAGCAATTCTCAGCCTGTCCTTACATTTTGCATGAATCCTCCATTCCAGTCAGACTGTTCTGCCATCACCCTTAGCCCTTTCTCTTGCTTGGAAAGACCTTCCTCTTGTTTCCTCTTCATAGCCTATTCTTTAAGAACTAGTTTGAGTCCCATCTTCACCAAGCCTTTCCCAAGCCCTGGGTGATAAAACAATCCTTGAAACCAAGGATTCTCCATTCAGGATTCATAGCTGGCATCAGGGAGTGTTTGAACATCTTGTAATAGTATTCAAAATTTTGTGTACATGTTCATTATATCATCGGAGTCTATAGCTTTCATCAGATTTTCAAAGAGGTGTGACCACCTTCCCCCCAAATTTAAAAATTACCACTCTAAACTTCTTTGGCACTTCTCTGAGCTTTCATTTGTCCTGTGTACTATACTAAAAGGTTATCTTCTTTTGGTATTTATCAGCATATGCTAATTGTATTGATGTTTATCTTTTAGGATGCACTGCTGCCTTTCAGTAAGATTGTTAGGCACACTCCAACATATGAGAGACCTTGTTAAAACTCTTTGTCTCCTCGAATATGTATTTGAGCGCCCACATATGCCACTCTGTTGTAGCCTTTGGGATACATCAGAAAACATAAATCCCTCACTCATGGAGTTTATATTCTTGTAAGGAGAAGACAGAAGATAAACAATCAACATGAATAAGTAAATCATGCCATGATTGTGCTAGGAAAAAGAAGTAGAGCGAGATAAGGGGGGTTGGGAGTGTGCTGAGTAGCTCGCAGTTTAAAATGTGGTGGCCAAGATAAGTCTCCTTGAGAGGTGACATTTCAGCAAAGACTTGAAAGGGGTGACGGAGTGGACCATGGGAAGATCTGGGGAAAGAGCTGACCAAGCAGAGGAAAAAGCCCCCCAGGGCCCCCAAGGCAGGAGTGTGCATAGCATGTTAAGGAATAGTGAGACAGCCAGTGTGGCTGGAGCAGAGTGAGCGGGGAAGCCATTGCAGGGTTTAAGAATCCATTTGTGGACTTCCCTGGTGGCGCAGTGGTTAAGAATCCACCTGCCAATCCAGGGAATACGGGTTCGAGCCCTGATCCGGGAAGATCCCACATGCCGCGGAGCAACTAAGTCCGTGCGCCACAGCTACTGAGCCCGCGTGCCACAACTACTGAGGCCTGTGCACCTAGAACCCGTGCTCCACAGCAAGAGAAGCCACAGCAATGAGAAGCCCACGCACCGCAATGAAGAGTAGCCCCCGCTCGCCGCAACTAGAGAAAGCGCGCGCGCAGCAACGAAGACCCAACACAGCCAAAAATAAAAGAATTAAAAAAAAAAAAGAATCCATTTGTTTGCTGGCTTGAGTGTAGACTAAAGGAGACAAGAGTGGACGGGGAGTCCACTTCAGAGGTTAGCGGTGTTCATCCAGGCCAAGGGCAATGGAGGCTTGCTCAGGGAGTGGTAGCAGTTGAGGTTAAGAAAGTGTAAAGAAGGAATTCCCTGGCCGTCCAGTGGTTAGGACTCCAAGCTTCACTGCCGGGTTCGATCCCTGGTCGGGGAACTAAAATCCCACAAGCCACACAGTGCAGGCCCCCCGCCCCCAGAAAAAGGGCTAGAGAATCGTAGTTGTTTTCTGAAGGTAAAGCCAAAGCCAGTGGAATTTCCCAGCAGACCTCGTGGGAGAAATGGGGGAGTCAAGAATGACTCCGCAATACGCATAAGCAGCCGGAGGATGGAAGTGCCATGAACTGAGATGAAAAGGCTGGAGAAGAGCAGGTCTTGAAAGGAGGACCAGGAGTTCAGTTTTGAGCATGTTGGGTGTGGGGTGTCTATTAGGCATTTACAGGAAATGTCCGGGAGGCAGTTGAATAATCAGGTCTGGAGAGAAGTCTGGCCCACCAGCATGTATTTGGCAGTCCTTAACTGATGGTCTCTAAAGCCTGGATCCGGTCACCAAGGGAGCGAGTGGGAACAGTGGGACAATCCAGGAGGTGGAGGAGAAGAGGAGGAATATTTGTTAATGAAAAAATACCATTTTTTCACCAGCTTAGTACATATGGAATATTCACTTAGTACATACGGAATATTCATTTAGTACATATGGAATACCATCTTAGTACATATGGAATATTCACTTTAGACCAAACTTACTGTTTTTCTGATTCAGAGATTAATTCATTAAGATGCTGAAAAGCTTTTTTTGTTTTTAGCCTTGAAGAGAAATAATGTTTGCCACAGTGACCTTATAAAGAGAAATGGGCATAGATGGGTGTCTTTAGGAACCACATTCGACCTCTTTATTGACTCACTATGTACAGTAACCAATCTCCCAGATTTATCTTGTTGGATGAGTTTATTCTATTAGTACATCATGACTTGGTGCTTCCTTATAACACCGTTGTGAGACTTGAAAACAAATTTGGAAAACATTGCATAACATAGTGTCCTTAATAGAGCGCTCCAGCTTTCTGCTTCAGATTTGCAGAATGGTTAAACTGACACACCCCTGGGATTGTTCAGTTATGATATGTACAAATTGATCTTGTATAAAGCATCTTATTCTTTCTTAAATAATCATTATTAAGTGGATGCAATACTTAAATATTTCACACGTCTAGCAATAAAAGTGCTTTTTAAAGAGCTCTTTTAGGGTTTTCCGATACAACTCGTTTGGGGAGCGCCTACTATATGGGCATCATGCTGAGTGCTCACACAGCCTCTGGTCTTCATGCACAAGCTGGTGAAGGAGGTACCCTTATCTCCTGTCCACACGTGAGAAAAGAGAGCGATGAAGTGACTTGTCCAAGTTACTACCCTAGAGTTAGCTATTAGCAGAAACAAAATTCGAATTCAGGTCTCAAAAGAGAAACTTCTTGGAGTAAAGTAACAAAATATACTCTGTTTTTAAAAATTAATTAATTAATTAATTAATTTGGCTGCATTGGGTCTTCGTTGCTGTGCGCGGGCATTCTCTAGTTGCAGCGAGCGGGGGCTACTCTTTGTTGTGGTGCGCGGGCTTCTCACTGAGGTGGCTTCTCTTGTTGCAGAGCACGGGCTGTAGGCGTGAGGGCTTCAGTAGTTGTGGCGTGAGGTCTCAGTAATTGTGGCTCGTGGGCTCTAGAGCTCAGGCTCAGTAGTTGTGGTGCACGGGCTTAGTTGCTCCGCAGCATGTGGGATCTTCCCGGATCAGGGCTCAAACCTGTGTCCCCTGCATTGGCAGGCGGATTCTTAACCACTGTGCCACCAGGGAAGTCCCAATATGCTCATTTAAACTATACATTACTAAAAGGGGAAGAATAGCAATTCAGATGGAGCAAACATGTATTTTTAAATTAAAAAAAATTTTTTGAAGTATAGTTGATTTACAATGTGTTAATTTCTGCTGTACAGCAAAGTGATTCAGTTATACATCTATGTGCATTCTTTTTTATATTCTTTCCCATTATGGTTTATCACAGGATATTGAATACAGTTCCCTGTGCTATACAGTAGGACGTTGTTGTTTATCCCTTCTATATATAGTAGCTTACATCTGCTAACCCTAACCTCCCACTCCATCTCTCCCCCACCCCCCTCCCCCTTGGCAACCACAAGTCTGTTCTCTAGCAAACATTTTTTTTAATTCAAAGTTTTTTAAAAAAAATTCAAAACTAGAAAACACAACCCAGAGAATGGGAGAAAATGTTTGCAAATCATGTATCTGATAAGATACTTGTATGTAGAATGTATAGACAACTCCTACAACTTGAAAAACAACCTAGCTTTTAAACGGGCAAAGGTCTTGAGTAAACATTTCTCCAAGAAGATATACAAATGGCCAGTAAGCACATGAAAAGATGCCCAGCATCATTGTCATGAGAGAAATGCAAATCAAAGCCACAATGAGATCCCACTTCACACCCACTAGGATGGCTATAATCAAAAAGACAGATAATACCAAGTGATGAGTATGTGGGGAAATTCAAACCCTCATATCCTGCTGGTAGGAATGTAACACAGTGAAGCCACTTTGGAAAATAGTCTGGTATTCCTCAAAAGTTTAAACAGTTACCAATGACCTAGCAATTCCACTGTTAGGTATATTATACCCAAGAGAAGTAAAAACATGTCCACACAAAAACTTGTACATGAATGTTCATAGCAGCATTAGTCATAATAGCCAAAAAGTAGAAACAATCCAGATGTCCATTGACTGATAAATGAATAAACAAAATGTGGTCTATCCACAGAGTCGAATATTATTCACCCATAAAAAGGAATGAAGTACCAATGCATTCTATGACATGGATAAACCTTGAAAACATGCCGAGTGAAAGAAGGCTGACACCAAAGGCCGCATATCATGTGATTCCATTTATATGAAATGTCAGGAACAGGCAAATCTACAGAGACAGAAAATAGGTTAGTGGTTGCCTAGAGCTGGAAGGGTGAGGGGGAAGGAGGACTGACTGTTAATGGGTACGGGCTTTCTTTTTAAAGAGACAGAAATGTCTAACATTGATTGCAATCGTTGCACAATTCTTTTTTTTTTAATTTATTTGGCTGCATCGGGTCTTGGTTGCTGCACGTGGGATCTTCATTGCAGCACGTGGGCTCTCTAGTTGTGATACACGGGCTCATTAGTTATGGCGCATGGGCTTAGTTGCCCCAGGGCATGTGGGATCTTAGTTCCCCGACCAGGGATCAAACCTGCGTCCCCTGCATCGGAAGGTGGATTCTTAACCACAGGACCACCAGGGAAGTCCCATACAATTCTGAATATACTAAAAACCACTGACTTTTATACACTTCATTTATTTTATTTTTTTATTTTTGGCTGCGTTGGATCTTCATTGCTGTGCACGGGCTTTCTCTAGTTGCAGCGAGTGGGGGCTACTCTTCGCTGTGGTGTGCAGGCTTCTCATTGCGGTGGCTTCTCTTGTTGCAGAGCATGGGCTCTAGGTGTGCAGACTTCAGTAGTTGTGGCATGCAGGCTCAGTAGTTGTGGCTCACAGGCTTAGTTGTTCCGCGGCATGTGGGATCTTCCCGGACCAGGGCTCGAACCCGTGTCCCCTGCATTGGCAGGCAGATTCTTAACCACTGCACCACCAGGGAAGTCCCTATACACTTTAAATGAGTGAGTTGTATGTGCTATTAAATCAAAACTAGAGCAAACTACACAGGGCCCAGTTTATTTTTCAAACAGCCACTAAATTATTAGGAATAAATACGTATTGGGTTGTTTGGACTCACCTAATAAACAATAAACAGAACTGTTAGGTGTTCTTTTGGTCTAGGGGTGACGTGAAGAAATTACTGAGACGCTAAGGACTCTGAGAAACAAGAAAGTTTGGGACTCTGCCATGAGGCATGAACCTCCCTCAATTTCCAAGTTGTACCTGCATTTTTTTTTTTTTTTTTTTTTTTTGGCTGTATTGGGTCTTCGTTTCTGCGCGAGGGCTTTCTCTAGTTGTGGCGAGCGGGGGCCACTCTTCATCGTGGTGCGCGGGCCTCTCACTATCGCGGCCTCTGTTGTTGCGGAGCACAGGCTCCAGACGCGCAAGCTCAGTAGTTGTGGCTCACAGGCCCAGTTGCTCCGTGGCATGTGGGATCTTCCCAGACCAGGGCTCGAACCCGTGCCCCCTGCATTAGCAGGCAGATTCTCAACCACTGCGCCACCAGGGAAGCCCCCTGTACCTGCATTTTTATCTCTCTCTGAACCCATTCTTACTCTTTTCTTCCAGAATCAAAGGAAGAGGCATCTCTTCTTTTCAAAACAAATTTCCCCACCATGCTCTGGTAGTGAGTCCCACTTGTGCGCTCCAGGACAGCATGCTTCAGCGGTGATGTTCCCTGTCTCCTAGGCAAATTCCCACACTGCTGCTTGACTGCTTCCTTCCATGCAGTGCGAATGTGCTGAGCAAGGAATACTAGTCAACAGAAGTGCTCTTTTTCTCCACTTAAAAACAAAACACCTCTATCTATTGCCCAGTCTCTCCACTCCCAGCCTTAAAAGACTCACAGCTGTCTCACCCACCTCATATAAATACAATTCCATGTGTGCTGTTTTAATTGTCTTAGACTCTAGAGATAAGACAGAAATGTGGGCTCCAAACCATAGTAATGAAGGAAAAAATATAGGAAGAGAATGAGAGAATCAGTCATCACAAGGCTGTGACATTCTGTCTGTCACTCACAGGCACAGAACCAGTTGAATTATTTCTTAGAGTATTCTTAGAACTGCACCCAAATTAGGACATCGCTTTTCGTGGCTAGAACTTGTGCTAGCTTTGTTTTTCATTGTGAACCTCCTCCAGTTACAGATCCAATGACAGCCTGTCCAAGCAGCCCAGTGAACTTTGTGGGTTTTATCTCTTTAGAGATTAGAGCAAGGACCTTCAAGCTTAATAGCCTCAGTAACAATTTCTAACTTTCTGAGAACCTTAAACAGGAAAGAGAGAGAAGGAGGTTGAAGAAAAAAGAGTTGGTATGCTGTATGTAAAGAAAAAGTTTACATGCTGCTTATACATGATTAGACGAACTTCTCAGCTACTCTCTGGGGTAACATTACTGGGCTGTTGAGAAGCAGCCAGTAAAGTTGAGTGATTTCTAGCCATAGGCTTCTGTAGAGTAGTGGTTGGGGGCCTGTGATAGGAAGTAAGATGCATTTGTTAAGCTAAAAATCTGTTTCGGGGCTTACCCTGGTGGCGCAGTGGTTAAGAATCCGCCTGCCAATGCAAGGGACACCGGTTCGAGCCCTGGTCTGGGAAGATCCCACATGCTGCAGAGCAACTAAGCCAGTGCGCCACAACTACTGAGCCTGTTCTCTAGAGCCCACAAGCCACAGCTACTGAGCCCGCGTGCTACAACTACTGAGCCCACGTGCCACATCTACTGAAGCCCGCACGACTAGAGCCCGTGCTTTGCAACAAGAGAAGCCACCGCAATGAAAAGCCCGCGCACCACAACGAAGAGTAGCCCCCGCTCTCGCAACTAGAGAAAGCCCACGTGAAGCAACGCAGACCCAACGCAGCCAAAAAAAAAAAAAAAAAAGACATATAATAAAGTTGGCAGGGTTAATTTAATAAAAGGTGCTGGAACAACCAACTAGCCATTTATAATAAAATAAATATGGATTCCTAATTCCTTCCTCAATCCAAAATAAGCTCCAGATGGATCAAAGATTTAAATATAAAAATTAACCATGAGTCCGAAAAGAAACTACTTCAATAAATATATTGGTAATCTTGAAATAGGGAAGTCTTGTCTAAACATAACCCAAACCTCACAAGTCTTAGTCTATTTTTATTCTATATTTTGCATGGTGCAAAACACCACTTAAAAAGATAACAAACTTGGGAAAAATATTTGTAACACATATGGCAAGGGGATAATATCCCTAAGAATAAAAATGCTTCTTTAAGTCAATGAGAAAGGAAAAATAACACAGTTTAAAAAATAGGCAAAGGACATAAGTAAGCAGTTCACAAAAGTTGCATTTATCAGACTTTTTGTTTATGACTTCTGAGTTTCCTGTCATGCCTAGAAAGAACTTCCCTGTTCCAAGATGCTCAAGTTTTCTAATAATGAAAGAAATGCAAATTAAAACAAAAATTTTTTTACTGTCACATTGGAAAATGTAAATTATCAATAAAAACTTGATAATAGTGTTGCCACAGTTTTTTGTGTTGGCAAAAGTATTAAGAAACAGGCACTTTTAGTCCCCGTTGGTAGGAATGTAGATTGCTATTATTTGGAGGACAATTTGATAATCACTATCAAAATATCTGTTGTAGTTATGTGATTTGACTCGACAACTCCAATTTTAGGAATTTACCTGCACAAATGTACAAAGTTTATATTAGGATTTTCACTGAAGCATTGTTCTTAATAGTGAAAAATTGGAAATTCCCTAAATAGCCATCAGTAAGGAATTAGATAAATAAAATATGGGAATGCCATACATTGCAGCTGTTAAAAAACAAATATGTAGGACTTCCCTGGTGGCGCAGTGGTTAAGAATCCGCCTGCCAATTCAGGGGACACGGGTTTGAGCCCTGGTCCGGGAAGATCCCACGTGCTGCAGAGCAACTAAGCCCTTGCACCACAACTACTGAGCCCACGTGCCACAACTACTGAAGCCCGTGCGCCTAGAGCCTGTGCTCCGCAACAAGAGAAGCCACCACAATGAGAAGCCAGCGCACTGCAACAAAGAGTAGCCCCACTCGCCGCAACTAGAGGAAGCCCAACGCAGCCAAAAATAAATAAGATAAATAAATGTATTAAAAAAAAAGAGGAAAACATTTCGATGCTGTTATGGGTTGACTTGTGTCCCCCCTAAAGAGATGTTAAAGTTCTAGCCCTCGGTGCTTGTGGATGTGATCTTTCTTGGAAATACAGCCTTTCCAAATGTATTTAAATTAAGATGACACTGTTAGGGTGGGCCCAGATCCAAAATGACTGCTGTCCTCATGAGAAGAAGAGACAGAGACTCACGGGGGGGAGAACACCGCGTGAGACAGGCAGTGAGCAAAGTGCCACAGCTGCAATTCAAGGAACGCCAGGATTGCCAGCAAACCCCAAAAAGTTGGAAGAGGCAGGAAAGATTCTCCCCTGCAAGTTTCAGAGAGAGCATGGCCCTGCCTGTACCTTGATTTGAAACTTCTAGCTTCCACAACTGTGAGACAATAAATGGTTTAAGTCACCCAGTTTGTGGTACTTTGTTGCAGCAGCCCTAAGAGACGAATCAGGATATCTAAAAACAAGTGAATTTCAGATATGAAAAACTCACAAGTTAGGGAAAAAGGTAAAGTTATCATTATTTACAAATGATATTTGTTTGGAAAATGCAAGAAAATGAATGGAGAAACCATTACAGACAGTAAGCGATTTCAGTAAGGTAGCTAGGTACAAAATTACTGTACAGAAGTCATTATGTACACAAGCCATACCAGTTAGCAGAGATATAAACGGCTTTATTTACAATAGTTATGAATAAGATAAAACACCTAGAAATATACTTAATAAGAACTGCAAGATCTTTATGGTAGAAACTTTAAAACGCTACAAAGGACTCCAAAGCACAACTGAACAAGTGGAAAGGCACACAATGTTCTTGAACAGAAAGACTCGACATGATAAAGGTATTCGTTCTTCCTAAATTAATCTATAAACTTAATGTGATTCCAAAATTCCAAACTATATTTGGAAACTAGACAAGATGATTTCACCGTTCAAGTGGAAAAAGTAAAAAACCAAACAAGGAGACCCACGAAAGTTCTAAAAAGAAGACTAAATGGGGAATCATCCTTATCAAATATTAAAAGTTTGATAAAACTATAATAAAATAATGTAGCAAGGCACATGATCAATGGAACAGAACAAGAATTCCAGAGATAAACACAAATACACGAAAAAATTTTTTATTTTTTTAAAAAAATATTTAAAATCTGTAAGTAAAAGATGAATGTTTGATAAAGAGAATTAGGACAACTGGGTAGCCATCTGGGAGAAAAAAGTCCAAATGGATGAAAAATTAAAATATAAAAAAGAAAAAATAGGGACTTCCCTGGAGGTCCAGGGGTTAAGACTCCATGCTTCCAACGCAGGGGGTGCAGGTTCGATCCCTGGTTGGGGAACTAAGATCCCACATGCCGTGGGTGTGGCCAAAAGAAAGAAAAAATAATAGAAGCAATGAGGGGAGGCATTTTTAATAATCTCAGAAGTAGAAGATCTTTCTCAATATGACACAAGACTTGGAAGCCATAGAAGAAACTTGACCACATTAAAAAATGCTTTTCCCCCTCAATACAGTTGACCCTTAAGCAATTCAGGGGTTTGCTGACCCTCTGCACAGTCAAAAATTCAGTATAACTTTACAGTTGGCCCTCTGTATTGCCAGATCTGCATCCTTGGATTCAACCAACCACGGATTGTGTAGTACTGTAGTAGGTATTTATTGAAAAAAAATCTCATAAGTGGACCGGCCCAGTTCAGACCTGCGTTCTTTAAAGGTCATCTGTGGTGGACGCTGTCATCCCTACTGCTATTATGGCATTTTGGTCCCTTCCCAGCCCAGGAAGGGGACTTGCAGGGACCTTTCCCTCCAAAACAAAACAAACGAAAAAACAAAAAAACAAGGGAAGACATGATTCAGCACAGGCAGTTTTCTTCTGCTCACCCTGTATCTAACACCCCCAAACTCAGATGTGATAGATAGAGCTCAGGCTAGGCCCAAAGCCCCGCTAACTGGGCACCTAGGGAAGGGCAGGCACGGTGGAGGCTGAGGTTGCCCATCCAGTCGACCGCTCGCATCAGGGAAGGCAGAGGGCCCAGCAGGCGTGCCTGATCCCACGGCTGTGTCACGCAAGCTACGCTGGAAATTTCCCGCTCAGCTGCCCCTCTCCTGCCTTTATATGAATTCTCTGAATCACCTTTGCAGAGAAAAGAAAAGTGTTTGCTTTATTTTTTAAAAAAAAGTTTTCCTTTTGATAAACCACTGTAAGCAAAATCAACAAACAAGAAACTGGAAAAAGTAAAGACCTCCTAGAAATCAAAGAAAGGCTAACAATCCAGTGGGCAAAAGGATATGAGCAAACATTTAAGAGAAAACAAAATGGAAGTATGTCTCAAGCATGAAAAGATACTCAATCTCAGACTTAAGAAGAATGTAAATTAAAATAGCATAGATAAAATATTTTCCATCTGTTTTCAAAGTGAAAAAGTTTGCTGTTTACAAGGTCTGAAGAAACAGATACTCTCATATCTTGCTGGTCGTGGTGTAAATTGGTACAAGCTCAATAGAGAATAATTTGGCAATGACTAATACAAATCTAAAACGTATGTACTCTTCAATCCAGCAATCCCACTTCTTGGAGTTTATCCTGCATATACCCTTGCAAATCTAGATTCCCCATCCTAGCAGAAATCTGAAAGTTTATTCTCTGGAAAAGGCAAAACAAAGAGTTTCTGTACAGGGGATTCTAAGCCAAATTAAGGTCACATGTAGTGTCTTGAATATGAGGATTAAGTGCACATGTGACTACTGAACCCTCTTTCTCCCCACGAGGCTCCCAGGATATTGACAACCAAGCCTTTACTCTCAATACAGAAATTTTAGAAGATTCTTTTCTGGAGAATCTGGCAGTTCCCGAGATAACAGGCATAAAAGCTTCCCCCAAGAAATGGCCCATGCCGATTATCCTGCAGTGAACCCCAAACTCTGAAAGTCCTAAAGACCATGTGCTCAGATCTACCAAACAGCTTTTTAATCTCCGTCTCTTAATCATAAGCAGACCACCAAGGATTATCCATACAACCGAGAAAAGCCTCTAAACGTGAGTTTTAGAGATCAAAACAAATGAACAAAAAGAAGCATTGTTGGAGAAAACAGGTCATGCAAAGAGATGAAATTTTAAAACAAGTGCTAGTATTCTCAGGTAAATAGATACTGCATCCATGAATCAAAACCAGGATGACCGTTTTTGCAAGAAACTTCAGAAAATAAGGGACTTCCCTGGCGGTCCAGTGGTAAAGAATCTGCCTTGCAATGCAGGGCATGAGGGTTAGCTGCTTGGTCAGGGAACTAAGATCCCACATGCTGCGGGGCAACTAAGCCCGCGCGCCACAACTACTGAGCTCACACGCCTCAACTAGAGCCCGCGTGCCTCAAACTACAGAGCCCACGCACCCTGGAGCCTGTTCACCACAACTAGAGAAGAGAAAACCTGAACGCCACAACAGAGAGAAGCCCGTGCACCACACATGAAGATCCCGCGTGCCTCAGCAAAGATCCTGCGTGCCGCAACTAAGACCCGACGTGGCCAAATATAAATAAAATTAATTAATTAATTTAAAAAAATAGAAACTTCAGAAAATAAAAGAAGACCTTTGGAATATTAAAACCTTGATAGCAGAAATAGTAACGCTAGAAGGGTTGGAAATTAAAACTGAGAAAATCTCCCAGAAAGAGCAGCAAGACAAACGGGAATCCTCGGAGAGTAAGAGACAGGAAAGAGGGCCACCCTAAGAGGTCCCACCCTAAGAGGTCCAACGTCCAAACACCACAGGAGGAAACCATCCACAGAAGATCCAAGAAAAATGTCCAAAACTGAAGGACACGCATTTACGGAGTAAATGAGCCCAACAGCTACCCAGCAAAATGGATAAAAATAAATCCATACTAAGGCACATCATTGCGGAATTTTAGACCACTCGGAATAAAGAGAAAATCCTGCAAGCTTGCAGAGAGAGGAAAAGTCACAACCGAAGGGTCAGAAATCAGGATGGCTTCAGACTTCTCAGCAGCTACAGCAAAAGCCAGAACACAAGCTCCAATGTAAGCTCTTTGACTTGTCTCTGTGTATCTTAATCTCTGTTCACTGATGTATCCCAACGGCTCAGAGGCAGTGCCGGCTGTGTATTAGGTTCTCAATAAAAATGTGTTGGGGGCTCCCCTGGTGGTGCAGTGGTTAAGAATCCACCTGCCAATGCAGGGGATACGGGTTCGAGCCCTGGTCTGCGAAGATCCCACATGTCGTGGAGCAACTAAGCCCTTGCGCCACAACGACTGAGCCTGCGCTCTAGAGCCCGCAAGCCACAATTACTGAACCCTCGTGCCACAGCTACTAAAGCTCACGCGCCTAGAGCCCATGCTCCGCAACAAGAGAAGCCACCGTGATGAGAAGCCCACGCACCACAGCGAAGAGTAGCCCCTGCTTGCTGCAACTAGAGAAAGCCTTCAGTGAAGCCTGAAATGAAGACCCAACGCAGCCAAAAATAAAATAAGTAAATTTATTTTAAAAAATGTTTTGGTACTTCCCTGGTGGTCCAGTGGTTAAGACTCCACGCTCCCCAGGCAGGGGGCCTGGGTTCATCCCTGGTCGGGGAACTAGATCATGCATGCATGCCACAACTAAGAGTCCGCATGCCACAACTAAAAGATCCTGCATGCCGCAACTAAGACCCAGTGCAGCCTAAATAAATAAATAAATATTTGGGGAAATAAATGTGTTGAATGAAAGAGAACAGTGGAGAAATACTTTCAGAATTCTGAGGAAATACTTCTTCCAGCCTGTAACTAAACCCATGCCAAATATCAATCAAGTATGAGAGCAGAATAAAGACATTTTTGGACATGGGATTTACCCTCCCTGTGCCCTCTCTCAGGAAGCAATGAGAGGATATGTCCACCAAAAGAAGAGAGTAACCATAGACAGGCAAACAGTACAGGAAATAGGAGACCTAACGCTGGGGGAGAGACATGGGAACCCCCTAGGAAGACGTGAAAAGAGATCCCAGGATGAATAGTTCTGCATCAGATGTAAAGGACAACCAGTTCAGATGGGAGCAGCCTCCGAGATGCCCACCACCATTGTAGTACCTGAGAACAAAGTGCTCTGGTTATCTTGACCCAGATTCTTATCTGTACTTAGTTGCCTGGACCATGCACTGATGAAGTTCCCACCCTCCCTCCCATCCCCTGCCACCTGAATGAACTGAGAGCATTCATTTCACTCCATAGAAATACTCTTCTCGGAACTACTCCTGAGAGTTGGAGGTCGGCCAAGACGAACTAAGAAGCAGAAAATACAGCAAATCCCATTCATCTTGACATCAGTCCTGAGAGACATCCTGAACCTGACCCACCCTATAGTCCAGTCAGATGCTCCAACCTCGGTGACACTTAGGTTTCCCAGCATGCTTTCATCACCCTGCTGCGTCAGGTTCCCCAAGACCACCCCCACGTTTGGGGATTCACTAGGAGGACTCACAGGGCTCAGCATAGTGTCGTACTGGAGGCTGTGATTTGTTACAGCACAAGGATACAAAGCAGAGTCAGCAAAAGAAAAAAGGAATGGGCATAGTCTAGAGGAAGCCAGGCATGAGCTGAGAGCCCTCTCCAGGTGGAGTCACACAGGCTGCCTTCATTCCTGCAGCATCGAATTGTGACAGCGCGTGTGAAGCATGCCAACCATGGCAGCTCGTCAGAGACTTAGTACCCAGACTCTTGACGGGAGTCACCCTCCACCTGGCACACACCAAACTTCCGGAGTCCCAGAAGGAAAGCCGGTGTTCAACACAAGCCACATTGTTTGCATAAATAGTTTACGCACAAGGAACCACACGTATCACTCAGGGACTGGTGGAAGCCCTCCTGAAATCCAAGTTCCCAGATGCCAGCCAAGGGCCAACGTTGCAAGGGCCAACCTTTCTAAGGAAAGCAGTCTCAGGCCTGCTCTGTGACCTCTTTTCTGCATAATTGCCCACTGATCTTACCCAAAAGGGGCTCCTGTAAACAACTCCGGAAGCTGAAGCCAGGCTATGACCTAGAACCTCTCTTTAGTTTATATTTTCCTGGAAACCTTCCATCGGATCATAGTAACATTGTCCTTTCTTTACACAGCTAGGTGTCTTCTTGCCATTTAGTTTTCTCTTTGTTTTATTTACTGAAAGATATTGTTGCAAGGTATACCCCAAGGTGATAAAATCACAAAACCTATTCTCCCCTTCTCCCCTGGTAACAGAGTCGTGATTGGGCACAGGGCTGTCCAGAGGGACTGCATTTCTGAGGTGCTAAGTATGTGACTACGGTCTTGCTTATGGGGCCTAGTAGAAGTGACGTGCTGCTTCTGGGTCTGGGTCTAAGACTTTCGGGTGCCCCCCCATCTTTTTCTTTTTACCATTCCTGCCGGCTGGCACCTACAAGTGCCGGTGACAGCTTCAACCATACAGATGTTGAAATGCCCTAGTGACAGCGGAAAACAAAGATGTAAGGAATCAGGTTCCCAGAATGACCACATAGAATAAGAGCTGCCCCACCAACCTGAACTGTTCACATCGGACTGGCGTGGGAAAAACTTTTTTAAAAAAAGTATGTACTTATTTATTTCTTTAGGCTGCGCCAGGTCTTAGTTGCGGGATGCGGAATCTTCATTGCGACCTGCGGGATCTTTCTTTTTTTTTTTTTTTTTTTAGTTGCGGCTTACGTGCAGGATCTAGTTCCCCGACCAGGGATCGAACCTGGGCCCCCTGCATTGGGAGCACGGAGTCTTACCCACTGCACCACCCGGGAAGTCCCCAGAACTTCTTTATTTCTTAATGCAATGTTGAATATCTTTATTTCAGCACTTTATCCTCTCCATCCCCCAACTAATACAAAATGATAACACAAAAGACAAGGTGGTAGCTACCTCAGGGAGAGGCACACAGGGAGCTTCTAAGATCCAAAAATATTCGGTTTTTAACCTGAGTGATGGGTACAGTGGTATTGATTGGTTTTATTCTCATTCTTTTAAACACACACACACACTTTTGTACGTATATATGCATGTATGAATCATCCCACAGTTTTAAAAAGTTAAAAATAGAGTAATAATGAAATACCATTTGACCCGTTGCCATATTGGCAAACATGAAAAACTTTGACAATATCCAACATTGGAGAGTGTGTGGCAAAACTAGCGTCTCCATAAATTTCGATAGGAATGTAAATTGATCTCAACTTTTTGGAGTATAGTTTTACATTATCTATGAAAAATTTAAATCTACAGAGCAAATCAACAAGAGAAAGACAACTCAGTTTTTTAAATGAGCCAAAGACTTGAACAGACACTTCACAAAAGATAACATTCTAATGACCAATAATCATATGAAAAGGTGCTAAAAGTCATCAGTCATCAGGGAAATATGAAATAAAGGCACAGTAATACCCTTGCACTCGCAACAGAATGGCTAAAATTAAAAGGACTGAAAAACCAACTGTTGGTGAGGAAATGGAACAACTGAAAGTGTAAATTGGTTACAACCACTTTGGAAGATGGTTCTGCAACATCTACTAAACTAAGCGCAAACATGAGCTAAAACACATATGTCCTATGACCTAGCAATTCCTCTCCTGGGTTTAGACCTAATTGAGATGCATACTATGTTCATCAAAAAAATGTATGCAAACATTTTTAAAGTAGCTTTATTTATAATAGCCCAAACTGGAAATAACCCAAAGTCTATCAGCAGCAGAATGGTTAAACGGGTTGTGGTATATTCATATATTTCTGTGGAATACCACGCACAAATGAAAAAATAACTAGTGTTACACACACAACATGGGTGAATCCCACAGACATAATGTTGAGTGGAAGTACCCGACATAAGAGTACATACTACATAATTCCATTTATATGAAGTTCAAAAACAAACCAAACTCGGGACTTCCCTAGTGGCACAGTGGTTAAGAATCCGCCTTCCAATGCAGGGGATGCGGGTTCGATCCCTGGTCAGGGAACTGGATCCCACATGCATGCTGCAACTAAGAGTTCGCATGCCATAACTAAGGAGCACACGTGCCACAACTAAGGAGCGCACATGCCGTAACTAAAGGAGCCAGTGAGCCGCAACTAGGGAGCCTGCCTTCCGCAGCTAAGAGCCAGCGCAACCAAAACAAATAAGATAAAATTTAAAACAAACAAACAAACAAAACAGACAAAACTCATCAATGGTATCAGAATAGTGGTTATCTTTGAGGGAGATAATGATTGAGAGAGGATACAGGGACCCTTCTGGGGAGCTGGAAATTCTATGTTTTTATCTGGGTGTGTACATTTGAAAAACTTTATCAAGCTCTACACTTAGGATTTGAGCCCTTTATGTAAGTTTACTTTAATACAAAAAAGTAAAGAAATCCAATTGTCTAATAAAAATAAATAAAACATATTAAAGTCAGGACAAGACAAGAATGGCCATGGACTCTACTACCATTTACCATTGTACTAAAGGTATTAACCAAAGCAATCAGACAAGAGGAAGAAATTAGATGTATAAAAATTAGAAAAGAGGAAGTAAAACATTTACTCTTTGTTGATAATATGATCAAATACTTAGATAAACCCAAGAGAATCAGCTAAAAAACTGCTATTAAGTGAATTCAGTGAAGTGATAGGGTATACATTACCTACAGAAGTCAGAACACTTCATACGCACAAATACACCAAGGCATTACGGCGAGCATCCTCACGTGTATGCCCTTAGGGGCCCACGTGACCATTTCCCTTGGAGGAGTGCTCGGGAGCAAGATTGCTGGGTCACAGGGTTCACATATTCTTCCTTTGATTGACACCTCCAGATGGCTGTCCAGAACAGCTGCGCCAGCTGACACACCCACCAGCGTCCTCACTAGTGTTTGCCACGTCCCTGGAGAATGTGCTTCTGCAAAACTAGGGGCTAAACCAAGAAAGAGGAAGACACGGGATCTAGGAAGCAAGGATTCTAGCCCAGGAAAGTGGGGAAAGGAATTCCCAGAATGTGTGGCAGGGCTAGGTTGGAGCAGAAGGATAGGAGGTTGTGGGAAGGAGGATGCCAGGAAATTAATAGTTGACCCACTGCATTTAAGTGGTTTGAAAATATTATATTGATAGGTATTTGAAGGATCTGTTGGAGAACTTAGGAAAATTTTTTTTTAAAAAACCAAAACAGTGTAAATGTAAATACAAGGCAATCATTAGCAGAATAACTAGAAGTTATCAAAAAGGGGAGGGAGGGGACTTCCCTGGTGGTCCAGTGGTTAAGGCTCCACACTCTCAGTGCAGGGGGCACACGTTCAATTCCTGGTCGGGGACCAAGATCCTGCATGCTGCATGGCGTGGCCAAAAAAAATAAAGGTGGTGGGGGAGGGAGGCATGTAATGATACCCTTTTGGCTCACCATTGAACTATTTTTACATATCCTTAAAAATATAAACACTGATTATTGATTTAACCAAAATTTATCGTAAACTATAATGGGAAGATGGGGAAGCAGAAGCAAGGGTTAGTGGTAGTAAAAGAGCTAAATCTTCATCTATCATAACAGAAAGTCAGTAGTATCTATTGGTAATTTTTTAAATAGCTGCAATAGGCCTATTTGGAACCTGCTAAAAGAGTTGAAAATGGTTGCCTGTGTGTAGCAGGGTAGAGGAAAGAGGAGTGGTAGAACAGGGGGCTGCTCTTTTTCATTATGAGCTTTCTAGAACAATTTTACCTTATTTTAAAAAATATTTTAGTGTTATTGGAGTATTGTTGATTTACAATGTTGTGTTAGTTTCATGTGTACAGCAAAGTGATTCAGTTATACATATACATATATTCATTCTTTTTTAGATTCTTTTCTCATATAGGTTATCACAGAATATTGGGTAGAGTTCCCTGTGCTATGTAGTAGTTCCCCGGTGCTCATCTAGCTTATACATAGTAGTGTGCGTGTGTTCATTCCAAGCTCCTGATTTATCCCTCCCCCCGACGTTTCCCCTTTGGTAACCATAAGTTTGTTTTCAATATCTATAAATCTGCTTCTGTTTTGTAAATAAGTTCACAATTTTATATTTATTTATTTATTTGTTTGTTTTTGGCTGCATTGGGTCTTTGTTGCTGTGCGAGGGCTTTCTCTAGTTGCTACTCTTTGTTGCAGTGCGCAGGCTTCTCATTATGGTGGCTTCTCTTGTTGCAGAGCACGGGCTCTAGGTGCACAGGCTTCACTAGTTATGGTGCACGGGCTCAGTAGTTGTGGCTCACGGGCTCTAGAGCGCAGGCTCAGTAGTTGTGGTGCATGGGCTTAGTTGCTCCATGGCATGTGGGATCTTCCTGGACCAGGGCTCGAACCCATGTCCCCTGCATTGGCAGGCAGATTCTTAACCACTGCGCCACCAGGGACGTCCCCACAATTTTATTTTTAAACTATATATTACTTTGAAAAAATTAAAAATAATTTTAGGTTGTAATAAGAGCTATGAAAGCAGTAACAAGTTCTGAGAATTCTGCAATATTCTAATAACCCTATTCCATAAAGTTGGAAATCAAGGATTCAAGATAGGTGTTTGTGATCTGTGCAGGAGATCAGATTCAGGAACATCAGAAGATGAGAGCTTAGAGGTCTACATTTTCATACTGACAGTAGATCAAGCCTACCATCAACATCCTGAAACAAACATCAAGTTGTACCCGTTCAATAAGTACAGTATTCTCTACGTCAAACATACCTCAGTAATGTGATTTAAGTACACACACACACACACACACACACCCTCATTTTATTGAGCTTTGCTTTATTGTGCTTCACAGATACAGCATTTTTTTACAAATCGAAGGTTTGTGGCAACCCTGCATCCAGCAAGTCTATCCATGCCATTTTTCCAACAACATTTGCTCACTTTGTGTCTCTGTGTCACATTTTGCTAATCCTCACAATATTTCAAACTTTTTCATTATTATTTGTTATGGTGACCTGTGATCAGTGATCTTTGATGTGACTACCATGACTCCCTAAAGGCTCAGATGATGGTTAGCATTTTTTAGAAATAAAGTATTTTTAAATTAAGGTACGTACATTTCTTAGACATAATGCTATTTATTGCACACTTAATAGACTACAAGATAGTGTAAATATAACTTTTATATGCACTAGGAAATTTAAAAATTCGTGTGACTCACTTTATTGCAATAGTTGCTTTATTGCGGTGGTCTGGAACCAAACCCGCAATATCTCTGAGGTCTGCCTGTACATATATATTCCTGAAAGAGCTACTTAACAGCAAGACAGATTCACGGTATATATTCCACCAAGCATGTTAATCGGAGTTCAGTGAACCAAGAAGCATTCTCAATCTTTATATGACACTGGTAATAAAGAAGCATTAGATTTTGCCTTTGCACATTCAGAAAGCCATTTTAATCTGAATAATCTTCAGGACTCCCCCAGAAATCCTCAGTTATCCTTAAAGCCGAGAAAACCCTGCAAGTGAACACTAACAGTCTTACAGAAAGGCTGTGTAACCTGGAAGTATGAGCTGACTATGTATGGTTATGTCAAGTCTTATACTGACTTGATATGACTATTATTGGCAGTAGGTGAACTATTGGTCTTCTGGAGGAGGAGGAGTATACATCCAAACCCTCTGCCGTGACCTCAGGGTGGTCAAGTTTTTCTTTACCCCTTCATTTTGGATTTGGCCATGTGACCTAGCTTTGGTCAATGCTAGTGAACGTGATGTGAGCAAAGGCATGAAATGTGCTTGTGCATGGGCATTTGGGCTTGCTCTCTTACACTCTGGTATTCTGCCATGAAAAGAGCTTCCCTGTTATAATTTCAGCCCAGATCCCAGAATGAGACACGTGAAACAGAGCTGCCCTAGCTAACTCTCACATGTGTAGGCAAGAAATAAATGCTTGTTGTTTATACTGCCGAGCTTCTGTGGTTGTTTGTTACACAGCATTATTGTGTCAGTATCTGACTAATACATACTCCAAGTTAACCTTTCATGTGATCTTCCTAATACATGGCACACAGCTGAAAACTGAGACTGTATTTTGTCTCAAATAGTGTTACAGGTTGGGTTCTCCAAGAAGCAGATGCTAAGATGGAGTTAGGAGTACAGATTTACTGAAGAATAACACCTGTGAGGGGTTCTTCCCTGGTGGTGCAGTGGTTAAGACTCAGCTCCCAATGCAGGGCACTGGGGTTCAATCCCTGGTCAGGGACTAGATCCCACATGCATGCCGCAACTCAGAGTTCACATGCCACAACTAAGGAGCCGGCTGGCCTCAACTAAGACCTGGCACAACCAAATAAATAAATACATAAATAAAATATTTTTTAAGAAGAAAAAAAAGAATAACACATGTGAGGGGGGAGCCATCAGACAACAGGGCAGAAGTGCAGACCTGGCAAAATATCTGCTGGCCCAGCAGGGAGCTCCAGAGCAAAGACTGCTTCATAAAGAAGTCCTGCGCCAGGGGAAATGGCTAGGCCCTCGTGCTGCCCCCTGGCCCAGTCATTGACTAGGGACTGCCCAGGAAAGAGAGTGTCCTGGTCAGTCATTGGCTGGGAGATGCCCTGAAGAGAGCATGACCTCAGCTGGAAAGCTGAGATGGACCCTGAAGGAGAAAAAGCTGGAGCTGGTCAGCTAAGCACACTCCTTGCATCTGGGCAGCTAGTCCTTTCTTGAAGGGGGATCTGAGCTGCACATGGCCTTCCAGAGGTAGCTTTAAGACAGGAGGAGCATTGGACTTGCTTGGTGGTTCAGTGGTTAAGACTCCGTGCTTCCACTGCAGTGGGTACTTGTTCGATCCCTGGTCAGGGAACTAAAGATCCCGTGTGGCGTGACCCAAAAGGAAAAAGAAAAAAAAAAGACAGGAGGAGCATAAAAGATCATGAAAGCCACAGAAAGCTAGTGCGCTAGTTGACAACCTAGTAGTGGATGAATGACCTATAATTCAATAGTGCTACCTATTCCTTTTCCAGATGTCGAACAATACAGAACTCTTGATTTTACCCCTAAATTTACTCTTCCCCAGTCTTTGGTATCTCCATAAACAGCAGCACAACCACCCACAAAATGGCTCAGGTCAAAAACCTAGGTGGAATGAAAAGACAACCCTCAGAATGGGAGAAAATATTTGCAAACAAATCAGCAGAAAAAGGATTAATCTCCAAAATATATAAACAGCTCATGCAGCTCAATATTTAAAAAAGCCCAATCAAAAAATGGGCAGAAGACCTAAGTAGACATTACTCCAAAGAATGGTACAGATGAACCAGTTTGCAAGGCAGAAATAGAGACACAGATGTAGAGAACAAACGTATGGACATCAAGCGGGGAGAGCAGGGCAGGGGTGGTGGTGGGATGAATTGGGAGATTGGGATTGACATATATACACTAATATGTATAAAATAAATAGTAAGAACCTGCTGTATAAAAAATAATAAAATAAAATTTAAAAAAACACTAGGTGTAAAAAAAGAGCTTTTGAAAATTAAGAAGTATAATTGCCAAATTAAAAAGCATGGTTGCTCATTGTAATAGACCATAATGAAAGATTATGGTACTTATTGAAGTCAACAAATTCATCTAAAGAAAGCTGCTGCTGATCTTCAATCGAACGTACAAACGTTTTCTTTATTAGTCCATCTTCCTTCTGCTCTTTTATTTCCTATCTGGGAATGTCCTGATTCTCATAATCTTCCTCATCTCTACTGCTTTAAGGTTCATTATCTATTTTTCTTGGCTGTCATGATTCTTCTCCTTATCTTCATGATTTTGACCATAAGAAATTTTAGTTGTTATATAATGACACTTTTTAATGTTCCAAACTTTCTGTTCATCTTCTTTCATTTTGTGTTTCACGTCCACTAGTTTACCTCTTTCTCGTCATATCTGAATTTTGGTGTGATCAATAATTCAGAAAGAATATACAAAATTCATCTGACATTAACACATACGAATAACAGTTCAAATGGGCTTCCACTTCTGTGTTGTATGGCCCCCCATTGTCATAATCAAAGGTTCTTATACTTCATACGTTGACTTATTGATGAAAATGTGTGGGAGCCTTGTCACAGGGACACTTGTTTCTGTGCTGTGTTGCTGCTTCTGGTACAGTTTTGCATGCCAAACTTCACTAGGATAAGATACATCAGATACGCCAGTTTGCATTCCAATTGACTGGGATGTAGAAAACACATGACGTCACACGTGGGTGTAGTTGGCTATTTGAGGTATTGCTACTGGTTCTTGGAGAGGACACAGGATTTTGGATCAAGTCTATTTCATGTATTTCTTATCAAAACAGAAAAAAAAATGTGTGATGTGTTTATAATCGTGTCCACTGCATTCCAGAGTATATCCCTAATCAGTGCCTGGTCTGTTCTGACCAGGCACTGATGAGAACTGAATCCTCCTTTTACATCTCACACCTCTGGTAACTGGAAGAATTTTCACCAGCTAACTCCTGGCTTCATGTATTTCAAACCTTGCTTCTCTCCCACTTCGCACGCACTTCCGTTGCCAGGCACCGTAGGATACCTTCCCATCTCCTTGAAACTGCTGGTCCTGCACCCTTGACTTGCTGGGCAAGCTAGTGACAGCTGACTGCACAGAGAAGAGACCCAGTCATATCCGCCCCGCCCAGGAACCCAAACCAAGTGTAGCTCTCCAGCAGGGGGAGGAGGGTGTCAGTGGAAATGGAGCAGGAAGAGTGGTCTGAACCATTTGCGGTGAAGTAGCTTAATTTTTCAAGACTTACAAAAATGTGAGCACATTGCTAGGCCCGTCCAAGGGGGCCCGTGCAAGTGAGGGACCCTTTGTGGTAGGTCCACCTCCCCTGTTAATGGTAACTCTTCCCCAAAACACGCCAAACCCCCCATTCGACTCCCAATCAAGAACGCACTCCCACATCTAGACCAGGGGACTTCTCTTTCTTTTTTTTCTTTTCTAATTTATCTTATTTTATTTATTTTTAGCTTTGGCTGCGTTGGGACTTCGTTGCTGCGCGCGGGCTCTCTCTAGTTGCAGCAAGCGGGGGCTACTCCTGGCTGTGGTACGTGGGGCTTTTCATTGTGGTGGCCTCTCCTGTTGTGCAGCACAGGCTCGGTAGTTGTGACGTGTGGGCTCAGTAGTTGTGGCTCGCGGGTTCTAGAGTGCAGGCTCAGTAGTTGTGGCACACGGGCTTAGTTGCTCCGCGGCATGTGGGATCTTCCCGGACCAGGGCTCGAACCCGTGTCCCCTGCATTGGCAGGCGGATTCTTAACCACTGAGCCACCAGGGAAGCCCGGGACTTCTCTTTCGACTGCCTCCCCTTCTTTCCTCTCCGTTCCTTCTTCTTTCCCACAGGTACCGCTAGGTGCTTCCCCAGGCAGCCCTTGCTTCCCCAGGAGGGAGCCTCTGCGTCGCCCTGATCGGGCCTCCAGGATCCAAGCTGACCATGCAGCAGCAGCAGCGAAGGCTCTGAACATTTATCCTTTCATAATTTTTGTCACCATCACGTTATTTTGCTTCTCTTTAACTTCTGCTCGTCGTCCTGTCCTCCAGCTTCAGATGAGAGCCCTTCAAATAGTTCCCACCCGTCCCATCGGGCAGCCTGGGTTCAGCCATCCCGGCTTTGCCAGTGGTTGGTTACAGCGGTGCTGGTCAAGGTGCTGGTCTACGAGAAGAGCTTGCACCAGAATGCAAACCGTCTTCATTCCTGCGCACAGGGTTGAGTTCAGCTGACTTTCTTTTGTAGCCAGCTTTATCAAGGGAGCGGCGTGCTGAGTCCGTCCTGGGGCGAGCAGTCAGGGAAGAGCTTGTGGTCTGGTAGCCAGTCCACAGATCACACTTGGAGCAGCCCTGTCTTTTAGGGGGTGAGTTACAGTCTCAGGAGCTTTGTGAAGAACCTCTCACTTCCCTGCCTGAGTTCAGAACTACTTGAGAGACACAAGAGTTGGACAGGTGGTGATTAAGCTATTAGCTTTATTACTGAAAAGCTGATTAGAAAGAAGGGTTTTACATCTGTGGCCAAAGACACTTCCCTTTGAGTTCAAATTGCTTTTTAATTCATTTTACCCACCCTGCCCCAGTCTGGTGGGACCGTGGCAGACCCCTCCCTGGGGCATAGAGCCGGCCAGGATACGTGCGATCTGCAGATAGGTGATCATAAGAGGATTGATTTGAGAGTGTTCAGTTCTCCTCCAAAACATCACCAGTCATGTCCTCTAAGAGAAGAGGAAAAGGTGCAGGGTGGGGTGAGAGACCAGAAGTGTTAGGTGAGCAGTCAGGGGTCCTAAACCTGCAGGCCATGGCTTCTGAGGATCTGTGAAGTCCCTGAAATGGAACAGGGTGTGTGTGTGTGTGTGTGTGTGTGTGTGTGTGTGTGTGTGTGTGTGTGTGTGTGTGTGAGATATTTTTCTAGAGAGTCTATAGTAGGTGTTGTGGGTACTTTGACCGGATCCCTTTAACCCACAACCCAGGGCTGCTATAAGTATTGGCTGTTAGTCACAGCTTCCCCCTTCTTTGATGAATGTTCCTTGACCAAAAGGGAGCCCCAAGCCAGAGGGCCTATACCTGCCCCCACCAGGGGAAACTGACTGCCTTGGGGGATCAAAGGCCACCCCCTGGCCTCAAGGTGGGAACACCTGTGTAGTGCAGCTCATGCTCCAGGGCATCTCCTGAGGTCAGGCTGAGCTCATCTCCCGCTGAGACCACCTTCTGGCTTAGCCCTTCTCCCCTGCCCTAGCCTGCGTCCCTCACTCTCTTTCTCCTTGGAGCACTCCCTCCAAAAATCACTTGTACAAGAACCCCTGACTCAGGCCCTGCTTCCAGGAACCTGACCCAGTTCAGGGCTCATTAGCTCTCATCAGATTCTGACAGTGGCTTATGATCCTGAAGTGGGTTGTATAGTGACCCCCAAAAGATATTTGTCCACATCCTAATCCCTGAAACCTGTGAATGTCACCTCATTTGGAAAAAAGGTCTCTGTAGATTAATTAAGTTAAGGATTTTAAGATGAGATCATCTGGGATTATCCTAAATCCAATGACAAGTGTCCTTAAGGAGACACACAGAGGAGAGCCACTCAGACGCAGAGGAGAAGCCACTTGCAGTTGGAGGCAGAGATTGGAGTGATGCGGTCACAAGCCAAGGACACCTGGAGCCACCAAAGGCTGGAAGAGGCAGGGGGATCCTCCCCTAGAGTTTTGTTTTTTTTTTTTAGTTTATTATTATTATTATTATTTTTGGCTGTGTTTGGTCTTTGTTGCTGCGCACAGGCTTTCTGTAGTTGCGGCGAGCGGGGGCTACTCTTTGTCGCGGTGCGCGGACTTCTCATCGTGGTGGCTCCTCTTGTTGCGGAGCACGGGCTCTAGGCGCGAGGGCTTCAGTAGTTGTGGCACGCGGGCTCAGCAGTTGTGGCTCGCGGGCTCTAGAGCTCAGGTTCAGTAGTTGTGGCACACGGGCTTTGTTGCTCCGTGGCATGTGGGATCTTCCCGGACCAGAGCTCGAACCCATGTCCCCTGCATTGGCAGGAGGATTCTTAACCACTGCGCCACCAGGGAAGCCCCTCCCCTAGAGCTTCAGGAGGGAGTGAGGTCCTGCCAACACCTTGGTATCGGACTTCTGGCCTCTATAAATTTCTGTTCATGCCACCAAGTTGTGATCATTTGTGACAGCAGCCACAAACACCTCCCAAAGGTTAGGAATTCCTTATAGTTCTTGAAGCTGAAGTCCTTCCCCATGGAACTATGAGAACCTGAACTACTGTCCCCACCCCCGCCTGCAGCACTGGAGCTGCCAGAGTCCTCATCCCCAGGCCCTCTTAAAGGGCTGAGCTCATCAGGGGAAATGGCCTATGCTTTGCCGAAATCACTGCATAAGGCAGCAGCTTTTCTGTCCCTGAAGCTATTTCTGCCTTCTCTCAGCATCACTCTACTTGGTATCGTCCCCTCATCAGTGGATCTATCCCTTCTTTGTTCTTCTTGCTCTAAGAATAACCTTAAAGACCTTTTTGTTTTCCTCAGGGTTTCTGGCAAACCGCAGCACTTCCTGACACTGTTTCTGGGGATTGTGTCATTTCCCAGGATCCATCTCTGGTGATGCTCTCCTTCATTTGTATTTTGTCCGTCCTCTCAAAAAATGAGCTCAGCAGGGAGCTGGGGCTGGCGCGCTGATCTCCACTACTGCTTCCCTCTCCTCGCCTTCATCATGATTATTCATGATTTATAATCAGGATGTCTTTTTAAAGAAGCTCCCTACTTGATAGTAGGTGACAGAATAAAAGGTTCTTGATTAAATGGTGGCTCTTTTCTGCTCCCTGAAGGTCGAAAGCTAATGAAATACTTTGATCGAAATGAATTTTGCTATTCTTTGCTATAAAAATAGCAAAAATCTTCCAGGAGGGGTTGAACAGTTGTTCGGGTGGAGGCTTTTAGAGGTCAGGAATCATTGATCCGAGGGCTGCTTCTGAGCAAGGAACTGGAGAAGGCAGACTCGGCGCGGCCTGTGCACGGATGTGATGTAATGACTCGCATGCCAGGCGCCTAGTTCACGGAACTCTCCCTTCTCTGCTTGGACCCTTGTTACAGCTTTCTAATTGTCTCCGTGCGCCCAGGCTTGGGACCCTTGAATCCTAATCCCACCAAGCCGCCAAGAACACAAATCTCCAAATGGCCTGCTGTTTCCTGCAGGCTGGAGATCACTTCCCTCCGTTCAGCCCCGGGCCTTCCAGATCTGGGCCTGCCTCTTCCACGGGCCCTCCTCCCCACGTGGCTCCCTGCCTCCCAGCTGCTCTTGCCACACTGCTTCTCCCCTCACACCTTTGCACACGTGGTCCCCTCCACCTGGCGTGCCCTTCCTCCGCCCTAATCCCTCTCTTCCTTGTGACTCAGCTCAGGTGTCATTAGCCATCGGGAAGCCTCCTCTGGCCCTCACTGTGCTCCCATCACACCCTGAGCCTAGTTTTATCATTACACTTATGTCGGGGCGTACAATTACCTCTTCTCATGTCTGTCTCCCCAACAGTGAGTTCCCAAGACCAGGAAATGAGTCTTGTGGACCCTGGACTCTCCAGATCTAGATCAGTGTGTGTTGAATGAAGGTTGAATGAAATCTCTTGTCTCTTGGAAGGAACATCAGGCATTTAGCAATGCCTATTCTCTATTCATCTACCTTATAAATAAATTATTTTAAAATGTTTGAAATTCTTTCTTATCCAGAAAGAAAAAAAACTAGAAAATTTTATAATAGAAAATCCATTTAGCTTTTTCATTATTTTTATACTTCTGCCAACTGCCAAAAATTATTTGAGGCAACTTATAATGAAAGGGAAAATATCAAGCCATTAAACCACAGCCCTCCACCACCACCCTCACCAGTAACAGACTTCTGCTTACATCTTATTGGCTGGGACCGGGTCACATGACCCCTCTAACTGCTTAGGGGCAGGGAAAGCAAGTACAGCTTTCCAGCCTTCATAGTGAGAGCTGTCAAGGGAGAGGTGGTTGGAAATAACTGATTAGACAACCAAGAGTGTCTGCCAGTGAATGTAAGTAGCATTTAACAGTCATTAATTTAGGTTCTTATGTGACCCAGGAGTCCTGCTCATGAGCAAATATGTTTCCATCTCTTCAATTTGGAAGACACTCTGGGCTCTACCTAAGAAAGGAAATGCTCTCTTCTTCTGAGGTCTTCCTTCCTGAGAATGCTGGAAGATGCTTACGTGATGTACCAGTCAAACTCTTTGGGTGCAACTAACAGGATCCCGACTCTCAGTGGCCTAAATGAAAAAGCCGAACCATGGGAGGTGCAGGGGGTGGGGAGCTTGATTCCACGCCTGGATCTTGAAATCTTCTCACCATCCTGGTGACATTCACTCCCCATGATGCCAGACTTATGGCCTCAACATCCCAGACTCACATCCATCCGTATAACCTTGAATCTGAATGGAAAATAAGCTTCTTCCCAGCAATTCTAGTTAGAAAGGTCTGATTGGTCCGATTTTAATTGAATCCTGTCCTGAACCAATCAGTGTGTCCAGAGTCACAGGTTAGGATGGGATAGGAGCATGCCCCAAAGGAACAAAGGTACTGACACCAGAGGAAGGGGATGGAAAAAACACCCAGGGGACAGAAACAGCATCCACCATGCTGGTGGGTGACCATCTTCCAGGCTGCTGTGCCACTGGTCTCTAGTTCTAGCGCTGCTGCTGAGACATGATGACAAGTCAAAATCATCTCCCACTTCCTGAGCACTTACTATGTACCAGGCGTTTCCCATGGTTAATAATCTGCCTGCCAGTGCAGGGGACAGGGGTTCGAGCCTTGTCCGGGAAGATCCCACATTCCACTGAGCAACTAAGTCCGTGCTCCACAACTACTGAGCCTGCGCTCTAGAGCCAGCGAGCCACAACTACTGAGCCCGCGGGCCTAGAGCCTGTGCTCCGCAACAAGAGAAGCCACTGCAATGAGAAGCCCGCGCACCACAACGAAGAGTAGCCCCCGCTCGCCGCAACTAGAGAAAGCCCGCACGCAGCAACAAAGACCCAACACAGCCAAAAATAAATAAATTAATTTTTAAAAAATTATACAAAATAATCACAGGAAGTAGGTATTATCATTCCCATTTGGCTGATGAGGAGAAACCATCACAAGGCAAGTATGTGATAGAGCCTGAATGTGAACCCAGGTTTTTGGTTCCAGGGCCTGTCAATACAGAGGACAGAAGTTTGTGATTTACAGAAGTCATGTCATTCATGCATTTAGCTTACACACACACACACACAGCCATGTAACCAGTGCAGGAATCGTGCCCACCGCTGTGTCCATATGCCCTGGTCACCATTGCCTGTGCCCTCACATGGTTCCAGTGAGCAAACAGCCTTGTTTTTCATACAAATTGGCCCCTAAAATCAAATTAACCACCCCATCTGGTGCTCAAGGAAGAACCAACACCAGTTCCAGGCTGGAGGAAAACCCACTGCACACATCTACAAACAGACGCCCTCCCAGGGGGGTTTCCAGGGGGACTGTCCCCCGAGCCACCAACTGTGCAACCCAACCAGAGCTTCAGACGCTCCAGTTCAGCTCGCCTGCATTGTCGGAACGGTGCTGCTGGGTGGAGCCTGGAAAAATAAGCACAAAGTTCCGGTTTTGCTGCAGGCCCTCTAGCCTGTCCAGCACCAACGGCAGACGTGCCGCCTTCCTCAGGAACGGGAGTTGGGGATGAGGTGAACGTCCTCGAGGTCACCCAGCTCCCTTTCCTCTGACTCTGTCCACCTTTCTGGTCCCCAAGTTGGCTTTCGAAGCAGGACGAGAACATGCCGCATATGTCAATCCCCTTGACAGTGACAGGACAAGTCTAAGGAAGCCGGGCGTGTCCTACTGGGGCAGGTCCAAGTTCATCCTGTGCCCCCCTCAGGTCCTGGCAGGTAGCAGGTGCTCGGCACGTGTGTGTTCGAGGTATCTGTCCTCATTTGGGGGTTCCCTCCTGCAGAGCCTCTCTCACCGGCTTCGTTGCCCCCCCCACCCGTGTCGGGGTGACTTGCTGGCCGATCCCCGGGTCCGCTTCCAGGTGTTAGCGTTGCGGCTGCTGCTGTCGTGTTGGCTTGAACACTTCTCCTCCTGACACCTGGCAAAACCCTGGCTCCGCCCCCGCTGGGCTCTGCCTTTACCAGGAGCTGGCTGCTCTCGTCTCTGCCGTGTTTGGTTTGGAAGTCAGGAAGACGGTGTTCGTGCCGCCCGTGGGGTGCTTGTTCACTCGGACCCAAAAGAGGCCGAACTGCCCCCTGGGTGTCGGGCGTGTGTCTGGATCCGCTGCCCAGTCTGTCTGTCTCTGGGAGCACACCCCCGTCCCACTCTCTGGCTCACCAGGCTCCCGCGGGAGAGATCCCCACCTCAAGGGAGCCAGCCACGTGTACTGTTTGTATTGTTCAGGGTAAGGGGACTAAGGTTTAAAATTCCTGCCCTAAACACTTCCAGGTAGCTCACCAGCCATCCACGCCACCCTTGGTGAGGGGTGAGGGCCACAGAATGGAAAACGTTGTCGCTATCGTCGCTGTTCATTCCCTTGTCTGCCCATTCTCCCTTCGCTGCACTAGCGTCACCTCAGGGCCTGCTAGGGTCCAAGCGGTGCCCAAGAGGGTGCCAGGTCCCTGCCTGAGTGCACCTGACACGCAGTACAGGGCTAGAGTGCACATGAGAAAAGTACTGGGAAGGAGCAGAAAGGCATCCAATTCCCTGGGCTCCCAGAAGAGGTGGCTCTGGAGCACCTGCCCACGGAGGGAAAGCGCTGGGGAGTGGGGGGTGCGGGGAGGGGAGGTGGTTGGAGTGACGGATCCTGAGACGAGAGTGCTGCTGGCCGGAGGTGGGTGGCGGAATGAAGGCAGGGCCTGGCAGGCTGTGCCGAGGAGTTTGGACTTGACCCCGAGGTCAAAATGAGCCATGGAGCAGGGATTCAAATCCGTGGCCAGTAAAGACATGAAAAGATATGATTACTAATCTAGGAAATGCAAATTAAGATCACAGTGAGAGGCCACTGCACACCCACCAGGTTGGAAAACAATCTTTACTATGTCACAGCAAGTGTTACTGATGATGCAGAGCAACGGGGACTCTGCTGGAGTGTCGACTGACAACATTGTTTTGAAAACAATTTGGCTATATTGACTAAAACTGAAGAGTTCAATACCCAATGAAACATGGAAATGTTACTGGAATATCCACAGCAGCACTGCTTGTAATAGCAAAAATCTGGAAATAGCCCAAATGTTTACCAACAGAACAGATTTACAAACTGTAGTACAGTCGTGCGGTGGAATATTATACGACGGGAAAAACAAATAACTACGGTTATTCGAGTCAATATGAACAAGCAGTGTTGAGCAAAAAAAAAAGTCACAGAATACATGTGATAACCATTTATTTATGTTCAAACACATCCATCTTTTAAGGACACACACACACACACGCACACACACATGGTAAAACAGAGCACTTCAACATGATTGGTGGGGAATTCCCTGGTGGTCCAGTGGTTAGGACTTGGCGCTCTCACTGCCGAGGGTGTGTGTTCAATCCCCGGTCAGGGAACTAAGATCCCACAAGCTGCGTGGCACAGCCAAAAAAAAATTAAAAAATAAAGCTCATTAAAAAAAATTAAAAACATGATCGGTGATGTCGAATAACATTCAGCAGGGTGGCCCTACATGGCTGCTAATACTATACTCTCTCTAGCTAATATATATATATATCTACACGATAGATCAGCATCCTGAGAGAATTCACTGAGTTTAATGCCCCTCACTGCTGCCATCCTCCCTAAAAAAGGAAAAACTTTGGGAGGCTTGCCAACCCTTCTGGTTTTAAAGGGGGAATTTTTAAATTATAATTTTATTTATAGATTTTTTTTAAAAAAAGAGATTAGACGAGATAGCATTAATGACAGGAACACCAAGGCCTCTGAGAACACAGGGGCAGGTTGCTAATCCACGGCGGGGTGGTGGGCACAGCGGTGATCACGACCGGCCGGCTTCCCGCCCCTAAGAACACCCTGGGGTTTCTAGAGCACGAAATTCTTCACCAGCCCCTTCATACACTTGTCAGCTTTAATTCCCTAGTTATTTTAATTTGGATAATGAGATTGAACGTTGACTGAAATGTCGTGTTGGGTGGATTTACTTATCCTGTATTTTTAAATGAAATGCCAAGTTGTTGGAAGGGTTCGGAATTTACAGGCAGCATGTTGTCGGCGTGCTGCTCAGAATACTGCATTGTGACGTAGCTTAGAAATTAAAAGGTTCTTATTATACATCCAGTAGCAACTTGAACTGTGAACTCAGCACAGTATTTGTCATAACATATTCATTGGGACACAGTTGTTCAGTAACACATTTACACACGCTTGTCTGCCCTAACTTCAGAGAAGGTAGAGGGTGTTTGCAAAGTGTGGAATTTTCCAGTAGCTCATTCACTGCTCGGTTCTATGTAGTAACACACTTGTGCCCCAGTTGATCTGCTTTGAGTGAAAGAATTTAGAACCATATGAGGACAGATGGAACCTGCTCTAACTGTCCCATCTCTGCCCCCCTTTTCCAGATGAGGAAACTGAGACTTAAAGAGACTTGCCCCAAAGTCAGCACAGGAGGAAAAGGGGAGGGACAGAGAGGCAGACACCACCTCTCACTGGGCAGGGAAGAGGTAACGATGAGGAGTGGGCGTTTTCCAGGCAGGACTAGGAGAGAGAGGCAGGAGCAATGGCACAGGTGCAGAGGTGCAGAGGTGCGAACCGGCAGGAGTCTGGGGCGGGGAGGGGAACCCTTCATTGCAGGGTTTTGAGGTGAGTGGGGAGCAGAGGGGAGAAGCAACAGGATCACCTCGTTGTGGAGGGCCTGGTAGGGACCCCCTCATGGGGAGTCAGTGCCAAAAACGACGACCCCATTCATGGCCAGACCAAGCTGCCCACCACCTGGGCCACATGGGCAGAGTCCTAACTGACAGCCAGGTGACCCCGGGCTCAGTGCAGCTGGAAAGGAACTGTCAGCTCTTAGGCCAGCCAGGGACATCACACCTGCTCGTTCCCCCACCCCGTCTCAGCTTCTGACCCACCTCACCTCACCCCGGGGCGTCTGAAGATCATCAGCCCCTCTGGGCACCTGTCAGGGCAGCTGGGTCTGCTCTTCCACTGGCTGAACAAGAGGCTGCCCTTGGGTGGGTCTCAGCCTAAAGGCCTCTGCCCTTGTGTTAGCCGAGACGGAGAAGGGAACGGGGAGGGCAGAGCTGCCCCCACCGGCCCCGCTTTAGGGCCACCACCCGGGGATCCCAGGAGATGTCAGGGAGGCAGAGAAGCCCAGGGAGGGCTGGACACACCCCTAACTCCATCTTAAGACTCAGAAGATTCGATTTGAAGTTGGCATTTTTCTATCCTCCGGTCTTTCTTCATGTATGGGGTTTTAGTGGTGAAATACATATATATACAAATTATATATAATTTAATACAATATGCGTGTATATATATATATAATTTTTTTTAGTTTAAAAAAGTTGCCTCCTCTTTTCTCACAGTTAGTTTCATTCCTACTCAGTGGAAGACTGGAAGCTTTGCCACGAACTCTCCAGGGTGAGACATTAATGATGGTGATCTAGGGAATTCCCTGGTTGTCCAGTGGTTAGGACTCGGCACTTTCACTGCCGAGGGCCCGGGTTCAATCCCTGGTCGGGGAACTAAGATCCCGCAAGACGCGTGGCATGGCCAAAAAAAAAAAGAAATGATGGTGATCTAGACTGCAACTCACATAATTCTCTCTTTCCTAACTCTCCAGTTCATGAGAAATAAAGAAAAATGAAATTCCTAAACATCAAATCCATCTCCAGTTGGAGGCCCCAGACACAACCAATCACCTGGCCGGTAGATGGCACCAAAGGCTAATCTGCCTATGGACGGAGGGTTCCTACCCGGTTCCTTGCAACACTCAGTTACCCCTTCTGCACAAAGATGGTAGATGGCCACCTGCTCTGTGCCCGGTTGTGAGCTGGGTTTGGGGGATAAAGAGATGAGAAAGACAGAGTCTAATTTCAGTTCGTCCCCGTGGGCTCGAGCTGTGGAAGAGGCACCCAGACAGAAGGAGGGCTGGAGGAGGTGATTGCCGAGCTGCGCTGAGCTCCTACAAGTGTTGCCTGGAAGAGAGAAGGGTGTCCCGGAGGAGGAACTGCCCTGAGGTTCCAGGTGTGTCTGGGAAACAGCTGACAGTGGACAGCAGGGTCGGGGACAGTAGATCAGCGCCAGACCTTAAAGTCTGTGATAACCTCTGTCCAGAGAATGAACGAAAGGGTGACGGGCCCTGCCATCACCATCACCCACACCAGGGTGTGTTGGATCCCCTGCTCTGGGGTCATTCTGCTGCCCGGGAGGCTGGGAGGGGCCAGAGAAGGGAGGAGGGAGGCTGGAACAAAGCCAGAAACCACCACCACGCTTTCACGTTCTGTCCTTCCTCCCTCTGTATCTGACTCTCTTCCATATTCTTCTTAAATTCCAGCTCACCTGATCAGGGTTGGCGGTAGCGGTGCCCCAGCCTCCGACAGTCGGCGTGACGGGTGCGTGTCTGCAGCCAGCGTTCTGGGTCTCAGAGCTGAGAGCACCGAGATCAGGATGTGGGCTGACGTGACAGAGTGAGTGGCTGGAGGAGTGAGGGGCCCAGGAGTAGGATGAGCTGGGCAGCGGGGCCTGGGGTTTGAACACCTAGACAGGACTCTGGCTCAGTGTCTAGGGAGCCCAGGGACATTTCTGCACCGGGAGGTGGGCGGGTGAAACAGGAATGCAGACCAGATAAACCCAGGGAGAGGCAGCTGAAGGTGGCCAGGTGACGAGGAGGTGGGGAAGAGCTCCCACAGACTTGGCAGCTGTCAGAATGTGGGGCTGAGGGATGAGCCAACGATGACTCAGAAGGTTGGAAGGTGAATTCAAGGGAAGGTGGCAGTGCTTCCGGGAAGCAGTCTGCGTTCCTGCCCAGGACCGCTGGTTCCTTTAGGACCCGAGGACAGGCCTGAACTCGTACGCATGCCTATGGTCCATCTCCCCGCCCCCCACTAGAATGTAAGCTCCTGAAGGTGCGGCCCGGGATTCTCCAGCTCCGTGTGCCTTGCCCGGGGGCGCAGCACACACCTGTCCTCTGCCTGACTCGGGGCGGGGCAGGCTCGGGAGGGAGACCATGAGGGCTGGGCGTGGGACAGGGAGGGAGAGGCCCCCACCCCTCTCCCTCGGCCACACCCCTCTCCCTCGGCCACACCCCTCCCTCGGCCACACCCCACACCGCAGGCATGCGCACGCGCGCACACACACCTACACACCCCCGCAGGTGCAGCCCCTGACCCCAGACCCCTCTCTCACCCCCTCCCAGCTCCACGGCTGCACTGAGACTGGTCTTCAGGAAGTCCTGCTGCTGTCCACACACGTCCACTTCCGTTCCTGCCTGGCCGGCCCTTCCACCGTGTTCTTGCTCACATTCCCAGCGTCCCGTTTACTGGACGCCCATCCTCTTGGATGCCTCATAAATGTTTGCGCCCAACATGGTGACACTGAGCCGGTCACCTGCTGCCCCATGCTGACTGCAGCCCCCCCCCCCCCCCCCACACACACACAGGACGCCGCGGGGCTCCTTCACGTCACCCAGGCTGTCACCTCGCGCTCCTGGTCTCTCCCACGCCTGCCCCTTCTCCACCCACCAGGTCTGCAGGTGCAGGCCCTCCTTGGGGCTCACTGGTCCAGACCTTCACCTGCACCGTGGTCGGAGTGGACACAGGTCTGACCGGGCCCCTGGGAAGGCCTCTGATACCTGCCATGGTCCTCGGGCCACATTTCGAGTCCCCTGGCTCAGTGCACTGCACGATATGCCATCCCCTGCCTCACGCTGCTGTGTCCCCCTCCCCCCATCACACGGAAGGGCTCTTCCCACCTCCACTTGCTTTTCCGCCTTGCCCTCTCCCTCTTCCCCACTGACTCCTAGTAATCCTTCTAGATTTCGCTTTTGCAAGCACTGTTCCTTCTCCTTCTCCTGGGTGCCCCCCTAGCCCAGGGGCTAACGCCCGCCCTCCTCAGCTTTCAGGGAAGCCTCCGGTGGGGCCCGCACCGTGCCAGCCCGCGGCAGCTTATAAATCCACGGGTCAACGTGATGCTGGATGCACGCGTGCCTCCACCACGAGGGTAGCGACCCGACTCCCGCCCCGTGTGTCCCAGGGCCTGCACACGGGCTGTCAGTAAACAGGCATTAAATGAATGGTGCTCATTAAACAAGACACCATTTCCTCTATCGAAATTGGCAGTTTTTTCCGGCCACACTCAGTGCTGACAACGGTGGGACAGCAGGGGGAGGGAGTGTTCGCTGTCCCCTCTTCTGGTGACAGCATGTGGCGAGCTGATCAGGAAGCAACCTGCCCCCTCCCAGACTTCCAGGAGAGGCTGCCCAACGTGGGCTTTGAAGGATGGGTTAAAATTTGCCAGAAGAAATAAAATTTTGGTACCAAAGTATCCCCAATTTTATAGTCAACAGGAAAACCGGTTTGCTCTGTGGAAATCTACCTTAGAGCTGACTCTAAAACACATATGGCCAGAAACAGAGGGCTGGCCCCCTTCCCTTGCTCGCAGCATTCATCACCGCCTTTGGGGCTCTACTCTCAGCCCTCCCTTCCCTCTCAAGCTTGAGCCCAAGCCCAGCAGATAGTCACGAGCGCAGGACACCATCCTGGTGCTTCTGTGGCTGCCAGTACGGTCACCCTGTCTCCCTGCTCTCCGTCAAGGGAACAACAGTGCCCCAATCCTCTGAGCACTCACTGCGTGCCAGGCGCTAAGGTTTCCTGGGGATTAGCTCGGGGCATCCTCCCACATCCCTGTTGTAGAGATGAGACAACCTAAGCACAGAGAGGTTGCATAGCTTGCTCAAAGTCACACAGCCAACTGCAGACTGTGCTATAACAGACATCCTGCTCCCAGTCAACTGTACCTTCTTCCAAAGTATGGATTTTCCAATATAGTTATAATTTGATTGTAAACACTTCTCCAAGGTCATTGCTACACATCAATTTTTTAAAAAACAGCTTTATGAGATATAATTGACATGGAATAAAATGCACATGTTTAAAGTACAATTTGATATGTTTTGAGATAGGCAAACACCTGCGAAATCACTCCTGCAATCGAGATAGTGATCAGATTCATCACCTAAAGTTTCCTCATACCAAGGGACTTCCCCGGTGGTCCAGTTGCTAAGACTCTGCGCTCCGGATGCAGGGCACCTGGGTTCGATCCCTGGTCAGGGAACTAGATCCCACATGCCGCAACTAAAAGTTTCCTCGTGCCAAATCCCTCCCTCCTGCTCCTGTCGGCCCCATTCACCCAGGCAACAACTGATCCGCTGTCACTACAGTTTGCGTTTCCTAAAATTTTATGTAAACGACTGGCATCTTTCCCTCAGCATAATTATTTTGCGTAGAGAACATTTACCAAGATAGACCATAATCTGGGCCATAAACCAATAAATTAAAAGGATTCAAATCATGCAAACTATGTTCTCTGACCACAGTGGAATTAAATATTAGAAATCAATAACAAGGGCTTCCCTGGTGGCGCAGTGGTTAAGAATCCGCCTGCCAATGCAGGGGACACGGGTTCGAGCCCTGGTCTGGGAAGATCCCACATGCCGTGGAGCAACTAAACCCGTGCACCACGACTACTGAGCCTGCGCTCTAGAGCCCACGAGCCACAACTACTGAGCCCGCGTGCCTAGAGCCTGTGTGCCTAGAGCCCATGCTCCACAACAAGGGAAGCCACCACAATGAGCAGCCCTCGCAGCACAATGAAAAGTAGCCCCCGCTTGCCGCAATTAGAGAAAGCCCGTGTGCAGAAACAAAGACCCAACACAGCCAAAAAAAAAAAAAAAATAACAAAAAAGATATCTGGAAAACCTCCAAATATTTGGAAACTAACACATTTATAAATTATCCATGGGTCAAAGAAGAAATCAAAAGGAAAATCAGAAAATTTTACTTTAATAAACATGCATACAGCAGTTACTGTGTGCCAGGCCCTGTCTTGGGCCATTTCCAAAAACAGAATGTGCTAATTTAGGCCTCATAACAACCCTATGAGGAAGACACTTTCATACCCATTTTTCGGACGCTGAACCTAAGGCACAGAGGGAGTAGGTGACTTGCCTGTGTCACGCAGATAGGCAGTGGCAGAGCTGGGATTTGAATCTGGGACACCTGCATCCAGGGTCCGTGCCTTGTGTCCCACTTTATCAATGGAGAGACACTGAAAGGTTTCAAATGGTAGAGAAAAATGGTCAGATTCCTGACAGCAAGATCACTTTGGGATGAGTTCAACAAATATTTAGGAGCTACACCTGCAGGACTTGGAGATTCATTAGAAGAGCGTTGAGGAAGCAGGAGATGGCTGGGTGCAAAAGGAGAAGTGAGAGTGGAGGGCAGGGTTGGAGGGCTCAGCAGTGCCCACGCCTGGAGGGAAGGGGCCCCACACCTGAGGACCTATTTACATCAGGGGATGGGCGGGGCCTGGTAGAAAGGTGAGATGGGGGTGCGCAGGGGTCCCTAAGGAAATTCTTGCGGAAGGTCCACTAGAACACTGAGAGGCAACGGTGTTTCAGGTGGAAGGAAGGGTGTATGCACAGCCCTGTGGGGGCAGCTTGTGGAGTGAGGTTTAAAAGGAGAGCGATGGGGAGCACAGTGGGAACTGAGCACCGGTGGGCCGGCAGGGGCACCCTGCAAGGCCCGGCAGGCCTGGGTGAGGAGCTTTCTCTCTGGAGTGACGGGGTGTCAGCCAGTGTCTGGGGAGTGTGTGCAGGAGGGGACTGACGGGGCCGGATCTGGGCTCTCAGAGCTCGCCCCAGCTACAGAGCAGAGACACACCAGAGCGGAGGCAGCAAGCAGTCTGGTGGCTACAGAGGGCTTCCAGGTGAGCGGTGGAGACACACCAGAGCAGAGGCAGGAAGCAGTCTGGTGGCTACAGAGGGCTTCCAGGTGAGCGGCTTCCACGCACTGGGGGAGGGATGGGGGACGAGGATGGAGGAAAGTGGACGGACTCAAGAGCTATCTAGGAGATAGAAGTGGCAGGGACCACGCCAGGTCCCCTGCGGGGATGCCTGGGGTTCTAGAAGGTGGTGGGATAGTCATCTGGCTAGTGAGCCCTGGAAGAAAGCCAGGTAGGTCGGGGAAGTGAGGTCAGCACCCGGGTCTGGAGCTGGAAGAGGGCCAGCGAAAAGGCCAGGGGCAGGGGACGAGTCTGAAGAGGGGACAGAGGATCAGCGGGGGAGAGGGAAACCCCAGCGTGCTGCTGGTGTAACCAAGCAGAGGGGTCGGGAGGGCACCGGCGGTTGGTGTGGAACCGGTCCCAGGCGTCAGGAGGGACAAGACCAAAACGAGAGGTCGGCAGGCAGGCAGGCAGGCAGGGGAGAGCCGGAGCGCAAGAGGATTTGGAGGAAGGGTGTTAAGGCCGGAGCTTGCTGGGAAACCCTGGCTCCCCAAGCGGCCTCTGGAGGAGGGGAGAAAGCTCCAGAAACCGAGAATTTCACAGCCGGGGCTTTGAACGGCTCATCTACAAGAACGCTTACACCTCCCGGGCAGTGGCCCGAGTGGAGTGGAAAGAAGCCGGCCGGGCCTCCGAGTCAGGAGAACAGGACGGCGGCTGCCGGGCTTCAGGAGGGGAGCCCTTGCGCGGCTGCCAGTGGCAGTGGCGACAACGAAACTTCAGCGCTACCACCCCATCTCCCCTCCCCCGCTCCCTCTCCTCTTCCTCCCCCCCGCCCGCCCCCAGCCCAGGCCGCAGGGAAAACCCGGGCCGCCGGGAGCTTCCACACACAGCTGGGGCCAGAAACACGTTTTACAACGCACCCCAGCGAATGCTAACAACCCCCATCTACCCTCACCACGTGGCTGGTAGTTTCCAGTCTATTTTGCCTGTTTTAACGCTAGTCAGGACGCCCTGCGTCGATTTCAGTGCCTCCTGAAGGGTCTCCAGCCCCAGTGGAGAACCCTGTAGCTGGAAAAGCTGGGTTTCTCTAGAGACTAGGAAGTGGAGGGAGTTGTCAATCAAGTTTGCTTACAACCTAAGGAGCTTCCAGATTGTTCCGGGGGGGGGGGGCAATGGTGGGAGGAGCTAGAGACAAAGGAGTCGGGAGGAGGGGGATGGTTTATCGGGAGAGGCCTGGGCGGGGCAGGGGTGCGCCGCCGGGCGAGCCTCGGTTTCCTCAATGGTGAACAACCCCCCGCCCCCGCTTATTGACCTGGGTGAAGCCCAAAGACGCCACCCCGCCTCCAAAATTCTTCCAGCTGTGATCTGACACTATTCTAAACACGTTTGGAATTCCCATTTAGAAATTGGCTTTTAAAGCAAGTTGATCACCCAAACCATGAATTACATACTTCGTATGGAAACCTCAAACTACACAAAAGAGTAAGTAAAAGAGATGAGCTCCTCTGTCCCCTCTTCAAGATGCCTGTAGCTGGGTCAGCTTGCATGGTCACCACGTCCCGGAATTCTAGACTAGGGCCCGCAACGCGCTGAAGGATACGGTTTTAAAACAAACCCAAAGTAGGTACAAATCCCCAAGGGACTGAGCAAGAGCTGGGAGAATTCCATGTTTTGTGTCCGTTTCAACATTTCCTCCTGGGCACAGCAGGGCCTAAGGACAGGACCAGTCCCCAAATCCGAGCGGCGGCCTGCCTTGAGGTGGGGTCTATAGCGATGAGTGGGGAAGCCCTCGTTCCCCATCCCACCTCAGCTTCAGAAACAGCCGCACGGGAGCCCCACGAGGCCCATGGGTCCCCTTTGCTCCCCATGCACATACACGGGTCACCCCTCGCTCACACACCTCTGCACCCCACACCCAGGCCGGAGCCCCGGGCCTCTGCGTAACGAGGCTCTGGCAAGCACCTGTTGCCAGAATTCCTGTACCCTGAACCCATAATCGCTGCCCCCGGCAAAAAAGTGCGCCCCGTACCTCCCGACCCGGCCCTGGACGCCCAATCGCTGCCCCGGGCCCCCAAACCCCTAACCGTGGCTTTGAGCCTCTGATCAGTACGCCGGGCGTATACATGTGACACGGCACCGGACCCCTCACCCCTGCTTCGATTTCCTACATGCGGCCTCACGGCCCCAAACCTGGCCCCGGGCCCCCAGTCTCGGGCCCTGACGGTGGAGGACCCGAAGCTTCCACAACCTGGGGACACGTTTCAACCACCTAGAGTTTACTTTTCTGCACTTCACACAGCCGCGAGCACGCGCACTCAATCCCCGGTCGCACTCCCCGCGGCCTGGACAGGGGTGGCGGTTCACCAGGGCGGCCGTTGGGCCGACGCGCGCCGAGCAGGGGTCGTGGGGCCGGCCGACGGCGCGCAAAACGCAGCGGGCGCGGGGGCGGGGCTGGGGGGGGGTGGGTGACGGCCCCGGAAGGCGCGAGACCTTCCCGAGAGTTTCAGGCCGCGCAGGCGCGCAGGCGCGCAGGCGCCCTGCGGTCCGCGCGGGTGCGCGCAGCGCGGCCGTGGGGGGCGGGGCGCGAGGGCGCGGGGTCGTGCGGGCCCGGGGTAGGGGCGGTCGGCGTCCAGGGCGCAGGCGCAGGCGCGCGGCCGCGGCGGCGGTTGGGGAGGGTTCTTCCGGAAGGTTCGGGAGGCTTCTGGAAAAGGCGCCGCGCGCTGGGCGGGCACGCCTCTATATAAGGGAGGCGCGGGGACGGCGCGCCAGTTGCTTCTGCGTCCTGGTGCTGCGTCGCTGCGGAACGTTTGTGGTCCTTTAGCCGAGGTGAGGGGGCGGCGGGGCTCCGCCGGGATCCGGGGCCGGGCGGGGAAAGGCGGCGGGTGCACCCCCCTCCCCTCGGGGCCCGTCGGCCGGCGGCGCCGGGGCGGCCGTGGCGTCTCGCAGGCCTCGGGCCTGCAGCGGTCTCTCCTCCCCTCCCCCCCGCGGGAGCGGGCGGGCCTGGGGGCTCCGGGGAAGCGGGGGCGGGGGCCGCGGGGGCCTGGGTTCTGCGCCTCGGGAGGAGTACCCGGGCCCGGTTCCCGGCCGGGGGGGTGGGGGGCTTCATGGCAGAGGCGCGCGGGAGCGGCGCCCGTGCGGCCGGCGTGGGCTGCGGAGGCTCTGGGGCCCCGGAATGAGGTCATCCTTTTGTCAGCCGGCGCCTCGTGCGCGCACCGGCCTCCGAAGCGGGCGCGGGACGTGGCGGGACCCCGTCCGGCGGTCTCACTGGCTCCGTGTTCTCTCCAGATGCCCGAGGAAACCCAGACCCAAGACCAGCCGATGGAGGAGGAGGAGGTGGAGACGTTCGCCTTCCAGGCGGAAATTGCCCAGTTGATGTCGCTGATCATCAACACGTTCTACTCGAATAAAGAGATCTTTTTGAGGGAGCTTATTTCAAATTCGTCCGATGTAAGTCTTTCAGTGCAGAATTTGGATTTAGTTTCGGTATAAAATTCACCATTTAGGAGCCTTGTGCGTAATCTTCTGTGTTTTTATAATAGGCCCTGGACAAGATAAGGTATGAGAGCTTGACAGATCCCAGTAAACTAGATTCTGGGAAAGAGCTGCATATTAACCTCATTCCGAACAAGCATGATCGAACGCTCACTATTGTGGACACCGGGATTGGAATGACCAAGGCCGATTTGATCAACAATCTTGGAACCATCGCCAAGTCTGGGACCAAGGCGTTCATGGAGGCTTTACAGGCTGGTGCAGATATTTCTATGATTGGCCAGTTTGGTGTCGGGTTTTATTCGGCCTATTTGGTGGCCGAGAAGGTGACCGTTATCACCAAGCACAACGACGATGAGCAGTACGCCTGGGAGTCTTCTGCAGGAGGATCCTTCACAGTCAGGACTGACACGGGTAAGCATCTGACGGAACACCTTGCGGCGTCAGTCGTTTGTGGAGGGTGGGGTGCTGTAGGCAGTGGACCCCTGAAGGTGCTGTGAAGTTTGTGTTTAAAATAAACAAACTTGTGTTTCCCTGAAGTGTGATAGCCTGCCCTTGTGGTGGTTTATCTTGGCCGTTAACTGCTTTGGGAGTCTTTTCATTTGCAGTAAGGGTAAACCCCTGCTTCATAGGCTGTTAAAATAACTACTAGGAGAGCTAAATTGATAGTATATTTGTTAATCTTGATTAGGCCATTGAGATTGAAATTGAGCTCGTTTCTCCATTTCCTTTTCAGGGGAGCCTATGGGTCGTGGAACAAAAGTTATTCTGCATCTTAAAGAAGACCAAACTGAGTACTTAGAGGAACGGAGAATAAAAGAGATTGTGAAGAAGCACTCTCAGTTTATTGGCTACCCCATCACTCTTTTTGTGAGTTTCTGTATATTTTTCATGTAGGTAACCAAAGCGACTGAATTGAAATCTTTAGTTCTTAGAGTCCTTGATAAAAGAAGAGTTCTGAATTTACAGTATTTATTGGGCAGGTGGGTGGAGCTCTGTCTTACTCTGTCCAGGCACCCAGGGCTATTGAGATATATCAGAAACTGATGAGTAGCTTTCTGGCTACTTAATGTTTTCAGTTGGTTTTGGGTGTAAGTGCCTCAGTGCTGTTTAGCTTATTTTTTTATTTCTGGGATGGAGAGGTGACGTGATTTACGTCTTTTGAAGGTGGAGAAGGAACGTGATAAAGAAGTCAGTGACGATGAGGCAGAAGAAAAGGAAGACAAAGAAGAAGAAAAGGAAAAAGAAGAAAAGGAGTCTGAGGACAAACCTGAGATAGAAGACGTTGGCTCTGATGAAGAGGAAGAAGAAAAGAAGGATGGTGACAAGAAGAAAAAGAAAAAGATCAAGGAGAAATACATTGATCAAGAAGAACTGAACAAAACAAAGCCTATTTGGACCAGAAATCCTGATGACATTAGCAACGAAGAGTACGGAGAGTTCTACAAGAGCTTGACCAATGACTGGGAAGATCACTTGGCAGTGAAGGTGAGTGCTGAGAGCTTCAAATCTAGTGTCTCTCCAGGTGGTCTGCCTCAAACCGTTAAATTTGAGGGTGGTTTCTGGCAGCTTTCTCTTGCCCACTGCCCCATCTTTTTCCCAAAGTCTTCAACTTATGTAACTGCAAGTGTTTGGCTGTGGGGTTTAAGAGGTACCTGTTGGTGAAAGTTGATTGCACTATCTTGATCTTGGCTGTGTTTTATTACAGCATTTTTCAGTTGAAGGACAGTTGGAATTCAGAGCTCTTCTTTTTGTCCCAAGACGTGCTCCCTTTGACCTGTTCGAAAACAGAAAGAAAAAGAACAACATTAAGTTGTACGTTCGCAGAGTTTTCATCATGGATAACTGTGAGGAGCTCATCCCTGAGTATCTGAGTAAGTAGAGTTGGGTGTAAAGAACGGTCACTGTCACTGGTCAAAGAAATTCATCCTATTAATTCCCGATCTTTAAAGGGGAAAAAATCGTTCATCTGTGGTATTTCGGGTTTACGTTTCTCTCGGTTTTTGTCTTTGGAGTGACCGTGAGTGCATTTGGTCTGTTTTTTTCAGATTTCATTAGAGGTGTGGTGGACTCTGAGGATCTCCCTCTCAACATTTCCCGTGAGATGTTGCAACAAAGCAAAATTTTGAAAGTTATTAGGAAGAATTTGGTCAAAAAATGCTTAGAACTCTTCACTGAACTGGCGGAAGACAAAGAGAACTACAAGAAGTTTTATGAGCAGTTCTCTAAAAACATCAAGGTTAGTTATAAACACATTGGACCAATAGGACTAGGAATCAAACTGGCTTCTCATTTTAAATGATTTTTTAGTGCAGAGAAAGTTATCCTAAAGCTAACCTGTTTTTCAGCTTGGGATACATGAAGATTCTCAAAATCGAAAGAAACTTTCGGAGCTGTTGCGGTATTACACTTCTGCTTCTGGTGATGAGATGGTCTCTCTCAAGGACTATTGCACAAGGATGAAGGAAAACCAGAAACACATCTATTACATCACAGGTAATGGGCGGTAAATGTTAGTCGTATCTTTGTGCTTGTCATTCCATAGGAACCGTTGGGTGTGCTTTCTACCCATGTGGTGTTACATATAAATTAGTAGGGGTTGATCTAGGCAACATAGTGTGAGCTAGCTTTTGTTTGTGGTTAGATCAAACTACATAGGAAAAAACAAAAGGAAATGAAACTACTTCCTGTTAAGGATCTAAAACTTTTTCATGTATCAGGTGAGACTAAGGACCAGGTAGCTAACTCTGCCTTTGTGGAACGTCTGCGGAAGCATGGCTTGGAAGTGATCTACATGATCGAGCCTATTGATGAGTATTGTGTGCAACAGCTGAAGGAGTTTGAGGGGAAGACCTTAGTGTCAGTCACCAAAGAGGGCCTGGAACTTCCAGAGGACGAAGAAGAGAAAAAGAAGCAGGAAGAAAAAAAGACGAAGTTTGAGAACCTCTGCAAAATCATGAAGGACATCTTGGAGAAGAAAGTTGAAAAGGTGTGTGAATACAGTCTTCTCACCTACATTTAAAAGGAGTGTCAGGTGTTTTTCAAACTGAAGTTTTCTTAACTTACTAATAGAAAACTTTAGTATTTCCGTTTAGTGATGGATATAGATCTCAAGACCCTTAAAGACTTCAAGTGTAAGAGAACTCACAGGAAGAAAGCGTTAGGTATCTGAGCTTGCAAATAGTATTTCTGATTCGTCAGTGCTGAAGTTCCTTAAACGTTCATAATAAAGCTGACGACAAGTACTTACAAGTTAGAATATGAGATCTTCTTGGGCCTGGTTACCGCTGTGTTTTGATTACAGGTGGTCGTGTCTAACCGGTTGGTGACGTCCCCGTGCTGCATCGTCACAAGCACATACGGCTGGACCGCAAACATGGAAAGGATCATGAAGGCGCAGGCGCTGAGGGACAACTCCACAATGGGCTACATGGCCGCCAAGAAGCACCTGGAGATAAACCCTGACCATTCCATCATTGAGACCTTGAGGCAGAAGGCAGAGGCTGACAAGAATGACAAGTCTGTGAAGGACCTGGTCATCCTGCTGTACGAGACGGCTCTCCTGTCTTCTGGCTTCAGTCTGGAGGATCCCCAGACACATGCTAACAGGATCTATAGGATGATCAAACTTGGTCTCGGTAAGCCTTGTGCAAATACCACCTGTCAGTACTATTGGGGGAAAAGCTTAAACACATGACTGTTGAAAAGGGTAACGTAACTTTCAGCAATTTGAACAAAGTTGGGCTGTCCCATTCAGTTTGGGAAACCCTAAGTCACATGGGTTCAAGGGGTGTGAAACAGGCCTTTTGATTGTACAGGATAAAAAATGCAACAGGGTTATATACCCTGTAATTGCTCAGCCTTGGGGAGTGGGTATGAACCGGCAGTGTTGGGATAGTTAGGTGGCTTTAGGAAATCTCATCCACGGTGTTCATTTCCAAAAAGGTATTGACGAAGATGACCCCACTGCTGATGACAGCAGTGCCGCTGTAACCGAGGAGATGCCGCCCCTCGAAGGAGACGACGACACGTCCCGCATGGAAGAAGTAGACTGAGCTCTGCCTGAGGATTACGTGGCCGCGTGTACAACACTCTTGTCCTTCATTTCTTCTGATAATATGTTTTCAAGTATTTCTTTATTTTTGTTAACATTTAAAAACCTGTATGGCATGACAACTACTTAAGGGGAAGATAAGATTTCTTTCTACTAAGTGTGATACTGTGATACTTTAGGCACTAAAAGCAGAGCTAGTTTTTTTCTAGTTTGTTTCATGTTGGCTCATTTTAACAGACGGAAGTAGCGTTTGTTGTAAGGTGTATGTAACCTGCGGTAACTTCATGGTCTGAAGTGTTTAGCTATCAAGCGGATTCTTTAGTAGACCAGATCTTCTGTCACTGAAGTGTTTTGAAGTATATACCTTGATGTTTAAAAGAAAATATTTCTTAAAGCAACTTTCATCTTCTGGGATTTACTTTTCAAACCTTCCGCCGCCTGTACTGACTGCATGTGCCAGGCCCCTAGCAATTAGTGTATGTTCAACTGAACCAACTTGACGGGTGTCACTGTCCGTACAGAGGGCTTGTTTTCCAAAGAAAAGTGTTGTTGAGAGTAGCAAAATTACAAGCCTATCTAGGCATGTTGTAAAGCTGTTTGAGAAGTGACTCTGAGCAAGTTTTGTGAATGGAGACGTAGTGCTCAAGTCACATTCTGCTTTAAAAGTTGTAACAAATACAGATAAATTAAAAAGAAACTTATTTGAAAATGTCTTATTTTGGGGGGGTGGTATAAATGACGGGATGGTCCCAGAATGTAAAATGTTAGGTGTGTACGTCTTGCCTACGAGGAGTCAAGGAAGTAGATGATTGGTGTTGACTGCCAGAGTCTTACTACTGTGACCTGCCCAGCGTGCCCTCAGGTGGCAGGTGGGGGATGAGCATATGTTCTCGTGATGTGTCTTTTGGGGATTTTTGGTTTTGGTTTTTTTTTTTGGCTGTGCAGCATGCAGGATCTTAGGTGGTATCTTAGTTCCCTGACCAGGGATTGAACCCACGCCCCCTGCAGTGGAAGCATGGAGTCTTAACTACTGGACGACCAGGGAATTCCCAGAGCATATATCCTTAAAAGACACAGATGAGAACAGGTGAATCTGACACTGTGTGTTAAATTTCCTAATAACAGCCATTCTCCCGTAGGATTTTCATGTCCAAGCTGCGCTTTGACGGTATTTGTGAAACGTATCTGATGCTCTAAATATCGTCCCTGAACTACCTTGGCCTTATGCATGTTGGAAAGTTCTTTACCACACCTACGTAATGAGTGCTACCTGACACCACCTCTGCTCCTGGGTCTCTGATTCTTTACTGAGCGTCAGGCAAGGTGGGTGTAGAGAAGGTTGCTGGTAGCTGTGAGCAGCAAGTTAGAGAGGCGGTAAGCTTTGGGAAAGTTGGTGGTAGCAGGTCTATACAGGATTTGGATGCTAAGCCTAAGTCCACATAGAGAGTGACAGTGATTAATAGGGGGCAGGGAGAGGACTTGAGTCTTTATACTGTGGAAGGTCTGTCACCTAGTGGTTAGTGGGTACCAAGTGCCTGGTAAAGTAATCGCCTTTAATCCTTATAATCTTCAGCAGAAGTTCTTACCTCCCATTTGTCTAAGGAGAGAATTGAGGTGTCCACACTGTTCTGGAATTAGGAATTGGAAGGCCAGGGCAAAGGGGAAGTTTTCTTCCATGTTTCCCATGTCTAGTAGGAATATAGAGGATTCCACTTAAAAGGAGCATTTCAGGGAAACAAACCGAGAGCCTCTATAAATAGTCTCCCACTTAAATCTCCCACTGAGCATGTTTTCCGAGTTACTGGAAAGCATTTTTGGCAGATACGTGTACTTTGGAACTGTACTACCCCCAGAACTCGTACGCCAGTGACTGGACCATGGAGACCGTGGATGCCCAGCCCCGGGAGGTGGGGTGGTGGTGAGGAGTGGAGCTGAAGGACACACGAACACGACCTGGAGGTGACGCTCCTCAGGCTGGCGGGGTCTCGAGCCAGCTGCTGCCAAGTCCCAGGGTTAGGTCCCACCCTGCCTCGGAGAGTAGCGAGTGCTGAAAAGCAGAGATAAAGGTGTGGTGCGAGGTGGAAAAGCATTCCTTATTCACAGATGATGTGGCTGTGAGGACAGTCAGAAAGGGATCCTACAAAATTGGTACAAGAATAAATACAGCAAAATCCTAAGATATGAGATCAAATTGAAATTTTGTTAGCAACAAAGAATAGTTAGTCATTAATATTTTAAAATTCATAATACCATATAGGAATAAATTCTTTACAAGAAGTTTTGCAAGACCTGTATGCTGAGAACTGAGAAAACAAGAGACCTAGGTAAACAAAGTGGAAGAAGCCAGACAGAGCTACCTACTGTGATTGCATTTTCATAAAATTCTAGAAGAGGCACAACTATGACAACAAAAAGCAGCTCAGTGGGTTGCCTGGCGCCAGGAGTCCTAGTAGGAACATAACTGCAGAGGGACAAGATGCCAGGAGTCCTAGTAGGAACATAACTGCAGAGGGACAAGATTCCGTGCCCCAAAACTTGAGGCGATGGCTGCCCAGCTGTATATGTTTATTAAAATTCACACAAAATGGGTGAATTTTAACAGTGTGTTGTACCTGAGCGTGCATGATTAGCAAATGAAAAAAGCAACGCAAAGGTACAGAAAGCAGTCTACTGGGGTTCAAAAGTGACTGAGCCGGCCATGTCCCTGCACCTCATTACTTGTAAATTGGAGCCAATAATACCTTAAAAGCCTGTCCTGGCACTTACTAGGTAGTGGGCTTAGCAGGTGCCTGGTCAGGTAGGACCTTTCCTCCTGTTCTGTGAGTCCTGTGAGGTTGCCTTGCTTACTTGGGCTCAGGTCCACAAGTGCCAGCCCCCTCTAGCTTACTGTTCCCTCGCTGTCTCTCTAGGGCCTCAGAACTTTCAGTAGTTCCTACCAAGCACGGATTTGTCATGTTTTGATTGAATGCCACCGAAGGACCAGCCCTGCACACAGATGAGAGGTGCATCACTGGGGAAGGTGGCCACGGTGAAGGCCCTGGAGCCCCAGCTGAGGTGGAAGCCCAGAGCTAAGAGGGGTCAGCTGGTGGGGCACGGCTGGGGAGGGGGGGTGCTCCAGGAAGGGGGTGGCAGCTGATACAAAGCTGACCCCACTTCAACAAAGAAGTGGGGGGCTTCCCAGCATAATAAGCAAGGCTTGAGAGGCTGGATGTGTGAGATTTGGGGAACACATGGGCGTCTGAGGAGAGAAAGCTGCAGGGTGAAACTGATTAACTGTGTGTGCCTTGAGCGTGAACCATTAGCCTCGGGCCTGGATTGGAGACTGTCCAGCAACTTAGCCAATGGGAAGGCAGTTGCTATGGTCTACAATGGGGCTGCTTTTTTAGGATGGGGGGCCCCATGCCCACCCCTTGAGAAACGTCCTCAATACCAGGAATACTGAGGGGATTTGGTAAGTCAGCTCCACCAACTCTGAAGTTGTTTCATCTTCATGAGGTGCCCCTTATTCCATTTTATCCTGCAGGTGGGAAGAATCCCACTCATGGTACCAGGGCACAAGCACGCCAGCTCCCACTGGGTTCTCTATCCCGCAGCCCCCGAGCTAGGGTCTGACGACCTTGCCTCTAAAGATTGAGGTTTAGGAAGAGCCAACAGGACCAGTCCTGACTTCTAAGAATAGAGATGTTTGTTTTGTTCTCTTATGTATCCCAAATACTTAGTGTTTGGCACATGGCAGGCACTCAAATATTTGTTAACAAATTAGTGTAAGCACTTCACAGTTTACAGACACTTTAGTTTCTAATTGTTTTCTTAACTTTTATTTTGGAGATTTCCAAAACACATGCAAAAAGCAGAGAGGGACAAATAAGTGTTGACAAGGACGTGGAGAAATTGGAACCCTCAACACACTGCTGATGGGAATGGAAAATGGTGCCCTTTTGGAAAACAGCCTGGCAATTCCTGGAAAAGTGAAACAGAATTACCATATGATCTAGCAATTACACTCTTAGGTATCTACCCAGGAGAAATGGAAAACGTGTCCACAGAAACACATACAGTCCTCCCTGGGTATCTGTCCCTCAGGGGCTTGGTTCCGGGACCCCCGAGGATATCAAAATCTGAGGATGCTGAAGTCCCTTATATAAATGGCGTAGTCAGCCCTCCGTATCCTCAGGATATGTGTACACACATTTTCATAGCAGCGTTATTCATAAAAGCCAAAAGGTGGAAACAAACCAAATGTCCATCAATGGATGGATGAATGGATAAATAAATGTGGTATAACGGTGCATTGGAATATTGTTGCCGTAGAAAGAATGAACCTTGAAAACCATGCCAAGTGAAAGAAGCCAGTCACAAAAGGCCACGTATTTATTGTATGACCTTACTCATATGAAATGTCCAGAATAGGCAGATCCATAGAGACAGAACGTAGTAGCTGGATGGTTGGCCAGGGACTTTGGGGAAGAGCCATGGAGAGTGACCACTTAATGAGTATAGAGTTTCTTTTTGGGGTGATCATAGTGTTGAAAAATTGATTGTGATGGCTATGCAATACTGTGAATATAGTAAAAGTCACGGAACTGTGCACTTTAAAGTGGATGAATTATATAGTATATGAATATCTCAAACTGTTATTGAAAAAATGTAAAAGGAGTTTGGTGGTCCCTCAAAAAATGAACAATCACCATATGATCCAGCAATTCACTTCTGGGTGTATACTCAGAAAGCAGTGACTCAGAAAGGTACTTGTACACCCGTGTTCATAGCAGCGTCGTTCATATTAGCCAAAAGGCAGAAACAATCCAGAAACACGCATCAGTGAATCGATGGAGAAACAACATGTGGTGCAGACACACAACGAAATATTATTCAGCCTTAAAGAGGAAAGAGATTCTGGCACATGCTGTGACATGGATAAATCTTGAGGACAGTAAGCTACATGAAATAAGCCAGACACGGAAGGACAAATACTGTATTTACGATTCCACTTACTTAATTTTTTTTTTTTTTTTTTTTTTTTTTTGGCTCTGGGGCATGCAGGATCTTAGTTCCCTGACCAGGGATCAAACCTGTGCCCCCTGCAGTGGAAGCTTGGAGTCTTAACCATTGGACTGCCAGGGAAGTCCCCTGTATGATTCCACTTAATATGAGGTCCCTGGAGCAGTCAAATTCATAGAGACACCGTGGAATAGTGGTCGCCAGGGGCTGGAGGAGGGGGAGTTGGTATTTAATGGGGACAGAGTTCCAGTTGGAGATGATGAAAAAGTTCTGGAGATGGATGGTAGTGATGGTTGCACAACAATGTAATTGTATTTGATTCCACTGACCTGTACACTTAAAAAAGGTTAAAATGGTAAATTTTATGTTATGTATGTTTACACACACACACACACGCACAAAGTAGAGGGAACTGTTTTATGAGCCACTACATACCCATCAGCCAGCTTCAACAATTATCATTCTGGGTTCTCACTTGATTTTGGAATCTTCTAAGTATCATTAGTGATTCCTTTTGATAGATGAGGAAACTGCAGCTCCAAGTGGTCACAGGTAAGAGGTGAGGCCATGAATGGACTGTGTTCTCCACCACTCACTTCCGCAGTGGGCTGTCCACAGACCTCGGCTTTTTCCCACACCAGCTTTTCCATTCAAAGACCCACTCAAAGCGTGTGATTGATGGCGCCTGTCCTGGGCTGTGTCCTAGATGCCTGGTCTCTCAAGGCCTTCACACACCGCATCACAGCTCCTCCACCTGGGACGGTAAAATATACATAACCTAACATTTACCGTTGTAAGTGTACGGTTCAATGGCATTAACTATATTCAAAATGTGCAACCATCAACACTGTTTCCCAAACTTTTTCATACCCCAAACAGAAACTCTGTACCCATGAAGCAATATCTTACCTGGGATGGTCTTCGTGCCCGTCTGTCCCAGGCTAACTCCTCCCACTGCCTGGCCTCAGTTTGCCTGTGGCTACACTCCCTGCATCCTCTCCCTTTCTTGGTGGCATTTCTCACAATTGTCCTGCAATTAGTCTACAGTCCGTCTTGCTGCCTGTCAACCACGAAGGTAAGCACATATATAGTTTGTTAACTGCCAGCCCGGTGCACCTGATATATATTTGTGGATTGAATGAATACCTGGTACACACAACTGATATGTCCCCTCTTCCTGTGGGGATGGCAAATTGTTTATAAACAATTTTGTATAATTTGGGAAGATGTCCTTCCTTTTTCTAAGACTTCAAGATCTGCTCAAACCTTTGAAAGTATGATAAGAGATTACACTTCTATAGGAAGGAACGTCACTTTTCCTCCTAGGAGGAACATTCCAGGAAGCAGGGCTCTTCGTGAGTCATGGTGTATTAATAGCACCATCAAAATCTGAACAAAGATCCTGTGTTGCTGTTGCCTCTCCGAGGAGCTGAGCATATTATCTGCCAAGTGTATCTCTCTGCTCAGAACATACATCATCTTTTTTCTTTTTCATAATGTTTATTTATTTATTTTTGGCTGCGTCAGGTCTTAGTTGCTGTGCGCGGGCTCAGTAGCCCTGCGGCATGTGGGATCTTAGTTCCCCGACCAGGGATCAAACCTGCACCCCCTGCATTGGAAGGCAGATTCTTAACCACTGGACCACCAGGGAAGTCCCGAACATACATCATCTTCTCATGAAAGTACTGTGAAGTCCTCAACACTAGACCAATGAAAGTTCTAGAGCTTTAAATGTGGTCCAAAAAGCACTGTGTTTTTTTTTTTTAATTCCAAGTTAAAAAAAAAAAAATCAGAGTGAAAAAAATTGATAAATCAGCTACCCACTTTTCAAAAAGTTGAATGGATGAAGCCAATAAAATATTTAACATTTGAACTCTGTTCATTGTATGTGGAACCTCATGTGCTGTTGTTCCGATTCAGCCAGCTGGTCATGGCCAGTCAGGCCGATCCACACCCCATGCAACCTCCCTCCGTCCCCTCAGCTTTCTGAAGCAATTTCTGAATTTCATCGTATCAATTCATCTGCAAGTACTTCATCTTTTCCTTAACATATCTTTGTAACTCAAACAGACTGAAGGTACTTGGCACTACAATTAAATGCACAATTAAAAACAAGACAGGAGGGCTTCCCTGGTGGCGCGGTGGTTGAGAATCTGCCTGCCAATGCAGGGGACACGGGTTCGAGCCCTGGTCTGGGAAGATCCCACATGCCGTGGAGCAACTAGGCCCGTGAGCCACAATTACTGAGCCTGCGCGTCTGGAGCCTGTGCTCCACAACAAGAGAGGCCGCGATAGTGAGAGACCCGCGCACCACGATGAAGAGTGGCCCCCACTCGCCGCAACTGGAGAAAGCCCTCGCACAGAAACGAAGACCCAACACAGCCAAAAATAAATAAATAAGTAAATTAAAAAATTAAAACAAACAAACAAAAAAACAAGACAGAATGTTCGTTTTCACCACTTGAATTCAACACCATACTGGAGGTTCCAGCTAGGGCAGTTAGTCCCGATAAATAAAAGGCACCCTGATCGGACAGGAAGGAGTAAAAATTATCTCTACTTGTAGATGACATGATCTTGTATATAGAAAACTGTTAGGAAGGGACTTCCCTGGCGGTCCAGTGGTTAAGACTCCGAGCTGTCAATGCAGGGGGCACAGGTTCCATCCCTGGTTGGGGAACTAAGTTCCTGCATGCCACACGGCGTGGCCAAAACAAAAACAAAAAACAAACTGTAAGGAATACACACACACACACTTATTAGAACAACAAGTTCATCAAGGTTTCAGGATACAAGATCAATATACAAAAATCAGTGGTATTTTTACACACTAACAATGAACAATTAAAAATAAAATTAAGAAAACAGTTTTATTTACAATAGCAACAAAAAGAATAAAATACTTAAAAATTTTAACAACAAAAAAAATACAAGACTTGCATACTGAAAAAAACTACAAAACATTGTTGAAAAAAGTTAGAGGAGACCTAAGAAATGAAAAGACATCCCATGCTCACATATTGGAAGATGTAGTACTGTTAAGATGGCAGTATTATCCAAACTGATCTACAGACTCAACACAATCCCTCTCAAAATCCCAGCTGGCATTTTTGCAGAAATTGACAAGCCTATCCTAAAATTCATATGGAAATACAAGGGACTCAGAAGAGTCAAACAATTTTTTTTTAAATTAATTTTTATTATTTTTGGCTGTGTTGGGTCTTCGTTTCTGTGCGAGGGCTTTCTCTAGTTGCGGCGAGCAGGGGTCACTCTTCATCGTGGTGCGCGGGCCTCTCACTGTGGCGGCCTCTCTTGCTGCGGAGCACAAGCTCCAGACGCACAGGCTCAGTAGTTGTGGCTCACGGGCCTAGTTGCTCCGCGGCATGTGGGATCTTCCCAGACCAGGGCTCGAACCCGTGTCCCCTGCATTGGCAGGCAGATTCTCAACCACTGCGCCACCAGGGAAGGCCCCGAGTCAAACAATTTTGAAAAGGAAGGACAAAGTTGGGGGTCCACACTTCCTGACTTCAAAAATTACTAAGAAAATTAGTGCAAATCAAAACCACAATGAGGTATCACCTCACACCTGTCAAAATGGCTATCATCAAAAAGTCTACAAATAACAAATGCTGGAGAGAATGGTGTAGAGAAAAGGGAACCCTCCTACACTGTTGGTGGGAATGTAAATCAGTGCAGCCACCATGGAAAACAGTATGGAGTTTCCTTAAAAAAATAAAAATAGGGTTACCATATGATCCAGCAATCCCACTCCTGTGCATGTTATCTGGAAAAAACAAAAACACTAATTTGAAAAGATACATGCACCTCAATGCTCACAGCAGTGCTACTGACAATAGCCAAGATATGGAAGCAACCTAAGAGCCCATCAACAGACAACTGGGTTAAGAAGATGTGGTGTATACACACACACACCTACACACAGAAACACATACACACACACAATGGAATATTACTCAACCATAAAAAAGAGTGAAATACTGCCATTTGCAACAATGTGGAATATTATGCTTAATGAAGTAAGTCAGACAGACAAAGACAAATACTATATGATATCACGTGTGGAATCTAAAAAATAATACAAATGAACGTATATACAAAACAGAAACAGACTCACAGGCATAGAAAACAGACTAGCAGTTACCAAAGGGGAGAGGGAAGGGGGGAAAGACAAATTAGGGGTATAGGATTAACAAACAACTATGTATAAAATTAAGCAACAAGGATTTCCTGTATAGCACAGGTAACTATACCCATTATCTTGTAATAACTTACAATGGAACATAACCTGCAAAAATACTGAATCACTATATACCTGAAACTAACACAATATTGTAAATCACTATAATTCAATTTTAAAAAATTAGTGACTGTGCAGCTAATATGATTTGTGACATATTCATTTGGTAATTCCTTTCACCATTCATTGAAAAAAAATATTTTTGAGCCGTTATTGTGCTGTGCACATGAGGGAGTTTAGGATTGAAAGTTCCTTGGCTCACAGGGTGACAGTCTAGTGAGCCACATAGAAATCAACAGGCAGGGGCTTCCCTGGTGGTTCCAGTGGTTAAGACTGCGCTCCCAATGTAGGGGGCCCGGGTGGGTTCGATCCCTGGTTGGGGAACTAGATCCCGCATGCCTCAACTAAGAGTTTTCGCATGCCACAACTAAAGATCCTGCATGCCGAAACTAAGACCTGGTGCAGCCAAATAAATAAATAAATAAATAAATAAATAAATTTTAAAAAGAAATCAATAGGCAGCTTCTACACAGGCTGGTCTGGCCTGCTGTGGGAGTGCAGAGGAGCGGCTCTTAACCAAGACTTCGAGGTCAAGGAAGGCTTCCTGGAGGTGGTGCCAAACTAAGCCGCGGAGATTAAGAAAGTCGGGGTGGGGGCGGGGTGAGGGAAGCCTTTCCAGCAGAAGTCAGAGCTGTGGATGGTTGGGAGGGAGGGGGCTTGGTACCTTCTGGAATCGGGAAGGAGACGTGGGAGGGGCTGCAGCCCTGGGGCAGGCGCAGTGCTCCGGTCAGGATGCCGCCGGGGAGGAGCGCGGGGTTAAAGAGTTTGAAGGTCATCCCAGGGCACAGGGTAGTCACTCAAAGTTTTGTGGCAAAATTGTGTCCTTAAAAAGGCCTCTCTGGCCGCGAATGGAGCACGGACGGGGGGCCTAGCGCGGCGGAAAGGATCAGAGGAGTTTCGCGAAGGGGCAGCAGGGGTCCACCGCCTGAACGTTGGGGCGCGGCGGGCAGGGAGCCCCAAGATTCGTTGCCATGGAGATGCCTGTGACGTCACACAGGTCCGGACCGCAAGACCCTCCTTCTCGACTCGGTGATGGTGACTGTGGGAACAAAATGGACATGCCATTCAGAAGGTAAGTCTGCAGTGACCGTCCTGTGCCCTGCGCACCCGACGTTCGCATTCCCACCCCAGCTGCTCTGCGTTATCATCAACCCCGGCGCCAACTTCACCTGCCCAGGGGTCCCGCCAGCCCCGACTTGAGTAACAGCACGGCCCCCCGGAGTCGCCCTTAGGGGCCAGTTCCTTGCTACGTCTGGAGGCTGCAGGGGGCGCTGCGGGTCTCGGGCAGGTGGGCGCAGGTGCGCCCACCCCGCACGAGGTGCTGCCCCCCGGGGCGCCTTTCCCCGCAGCTGCTGCCGGGCGCGGCGGCGGTTAAAGCCGCGCGGGCGGACCAGGACGCGGGCGGGCCTCCTCCGGCGAGGAGTGGCCCCAGCGTCCGGGAGGGGCCCGAGGAGGCCGAGCCCACACCCTGAGGGGGTCCCCGCCCCGTGGGAGGAGGACCGCGCAGCCCCGTGGTGGCCTTGCAGGAGTGAAGACCGCGTTCCCCTCGTGGTGCGGGTCGCTGCCCCGCGGGACTGAGGACGTGGCCCCCAGCCCCGGGGGGGGTGGGTCACTCGTGGGAGGGAAGAGCCTCCACCGTGCGGGTGGGCCCTGCGGGAGCGAAGCACTCTGGGGCCCCTCTGACGTGAGGAGTGAGGCTGGGGCCCCACTCCCTGGGGCTGGGGCTCTTTCCCCCTTAAGGAGGAACACCTGTTGTCCCCTCCCCCCCGCTCCGGGAGGCGGGCCTGCAGGGTGGAGCGTCCCCCCCACGAGGTGAGGGCTGGCGGGGGAGAGAGGGATTGAGAAGCGGCCCCGCAGCTCCCCTCCGCGGGGCGCCCCGGGCCGGCTCTGACCGGGCTGAGGGCGGGGGGGGGGGGCGGCGCTCCGGCTGACCCCGCCCCCTCCTGGGCCGGCCCGCCGCCTGTTCCTGGGAAGTCCGGAAGCTCCCCGCCCCCAGGCCCACGGGAGAGTTCTAGGACGCCCCGGAATTTAGCTGGGGTCGATTAACGTCTGCACGCAAAGCTACACAGTATTTTTCCAAACTAAAATATTATTTTAACCTGTGGTTTCCTCTAGACAAACTGACGTAAAATAAGAAATAAAATCCCGGACGGTCTTGTTCTCTAGGTTTTCTGTGGGTTCCTTCAGCCTGAACGGGAATTCTTCTGTTTTCGTTGCAGAACTTTGTGATCTGATGGATTCTGAGGGGAGCCCAGGAGCTTTGGAGAGGCTGACCTACCACACAAGGTAAAATGAGACGTGGCCACCTCTGAAACGGCTTTTCCCTTTAAAGCTTGGTCAACATTGTCTTAAACTGTAGTTGTAAGGTTTTTTTAAAAAATTACTTATTTATTTTGGCTGTGCCGGGTGTAAGCTGCAGCATGCGGGATCTTTAGTTGTGTCATGTGGACTTCTTAGTTGTAGCATGCATGCGGGATCTAGTTCCCCGACCAGGGATTGAACCCAGGCCCCCTGCATTGGGAGCTCGGAGTCTTACCCAATGGACCACCAGGGAAGTCCCCAGGAGTTTTAACTTTTGACCTGATTTTCACATGGCATTAAGGGACAGGAGATTGCAAAATGGAAAAAAAATATCCGCTGTCATTCCTTTTTTTTTTTTTTTTTTTTAATTTATTTATTTTCCTTATTTTTTTGGCTGCGTCGGGTCTTAGTTGTGGCACGTGGGGTCTTCGTTGAGGCATGCAGGATCTTTAGTTATGGCGTGCAGGCTCTTCATTGCGGCACGTGGGCTTCTCTCTAGTTGTGGCGTGCAGGCTCCAGGGCACATGGGCTCTGTAGTTTGCGGCACGTGGGCTCTCTTGTTGAGGCGCATGGGCTCAGTCGTTGTGGTGCGCGGGCTAAGTTGCCCTGCGGCATGTGGGATCTTAGTTCCCTGACCAGGGATCAAACCCACATCTCCTGCATTGGAAGGCAGATTCTCTACCACTGGACCACCAGGGAAGTCCCTGTCATTCCTTTTTAATTTATATCTCAGAATAATTGTACCCAAAAGTGTCTGGTCAAAATAATAGCAAGTATGTATGAAGGTGTCCGTCTTAAAAATTAACGCTGGAGAAAAAAAAAGAAGAAAGAAATACCCCCTGTGATTTGTGCATGAAAATACAGACCTAATGTCCCCCGCCCTTCCCAAGAACCTGACCACATACCCGGCAGAACGTATTTATTTGGAGCGTCCATTCTTTTTTTTTTTTTTTGGCCAGTGATCGAACCCCGTGCCCCCTGCAGTGAAAGCGTGGAGTCCTAACCACTGGACCACCAGGGATGTCCTGGAGCGTTCCTTCTTGTTCTATGCGCAGTTAGGAAAGGGGGATAATGTTCAGTCTCCTGACTTCCCTTTAGACTATTTACACTTGAATAATATTTGCTGAGAACCTACCCTGGCGAGTTGAGCCGATGAAGGTGTCCTTGGAAGATGTTCACATCCAGGATTGTTTCTTGTTAGAGTGTGTGTTAGTGTGTGTGTGTGTGTGTGTGTGTGCACACAGGGGTTTATCTTTAGAAATTCGACCTTCAAAGACTTCTTACTCTTCAGGTTCCTGGTCCAGGAAAGGTGCTCAGATATTTGAAGCTTGGCCCAGATCTTAGTTTCACGTGGGTAGAAAAATAAAGACCTAGCATCCTGTGAAACGACAGGCTGTTTCCAGCCTGCCTATCTGCACTCGAATAAAGCTAATCGTCTTAGAAACCACTTTTGGGGAAGAGGAGTTTGAGAAATCTTTCAGGACAAATTTTATTGCAAGGAAAGGATGCCCATTTTGAACTGTTGGTTAGTTTTTGAATATTGTTAAGTGAGAACTTTTTGAGTGTGTTTTTCCTTTGAAGTGGAAATGCAAAATTGAGTTAAGCACTGGGGCCAACTTCGAGGTGCCCCGTTCGGCATCCTGAATCCCTTCGTCCCCAGCGTGCCTCTTCCATGTGGTCATATGGAGGGTGGGGGCCGGGAGGCTCACGATATTTTTTCTCCTTCTTTGCAGATCTTGAGAGTAGATTTGCTAAATTCCTCTTTGTCAAAAGACAATTTTGCATCTGCTCTGTTCTTTTCTCCAGACCAGCGTCTCTCTCCTCCAACTCCTCTGCTCTCAGAAGCTGGCTCTCCGGACTTCGCCTCCACCTTCTGTTTGCGGCCCCTGTTCCTGGTTGCTTCTGGACTCCAGGTAGGAACCTTCAGAAGTGGCTCCAGTTTGGGAGCTGGTGTGTCCCTCAGGGGTGTTCCTCCCGGGCGTGGCTCCAGCGGTGGGGTGACCTGGGCTGCAGAGCCTCTGGGGTTTTGGACTGTTTTGGGAAGGCCCATTATCTTTTCCCTCTTTCTGCCTTGTTAGCAGGCTTTTTTTTTTTTTTTGAAATTGGAGTATAGTTGATTTACAAACAATGTTGTGATAGTTTCAGGTGTACGGCAAAGTGATTCAGTTTTATGTATATATACATATATATTCTTTTTCAGATTCTTTTCCATTATAGGTTATTATAAGGTATTGAATATAGTTCCCTGTGCTGTACAGTAAGCCCTTGTTTATTTTATATTTAGTAGTTATATCTGTTAATCCCAAATTCCTAATTTATTCCTCCCCCGTCCTTTCCCCTTTGCTAACCATAAGTTTGTTTTCTATGTTTGTGAGTCTATTTCTGTTTTTTAAATGAGTTCATTTGTATCATTTTTTAGATTCCATGTATAAGTGATATCATGTGATATTTGTCTTTTTCTTACTTCACTTAGTATGATAATCTCTAGGTCCATCCATGTTGCTGCAAATGGCATTATTTCATTCTTTTTTTTTTTTTTTTTAATTTTATTTATTTATTTATTTATTAATTTAATTTATTTATGGCTGTGTTGGGTCTTCGTTTCTGTGCGAGGGCTTTCTCTAGTTGCGGCAAGCGGGGGCCACTCTTCATCGCGGTGCGCGGGCCTCTCACTGTCGCGGCCTCTCTTGTTGCGGAGCACAGGCTCCAGACGCGCAGGCTCAGTAGTTGTGGCTCACGGGCCTAGTTGCTCCGTGGCATGTGGGATCTTCCCAGACCAGGGCTCGAACCCGTGTCCCCTGCATTGGCAGGCAGATTCTCAACCACTGTGCCACCAGGGAAGCCCTATTTCATTCTTTTTTATGGATGAGGAGTATTCCATTGTATATGTTAGCAGGCATTTAATTTTTTTTTTTTTTGGCCATGTCTTGCAGCTTGAGGGATCTTAGTTCCCTGAGCAGGGATTGAACCCGTGCCCTCTGCAGTGAAAACGCAGAGTCCTAACCACTGGACCGCTAGGGAACTCCCAGCAGGCATTTAATTTTTATTATTAATTTTTTTTGCTATTATCCAGTATTTTACTAATGCATTAAAGCAGTCTATTTACAAAGTGAATTTTTTAAAGCTTCAGTAGGAAAATTTGCCAAGTGTTCAACCTGCAACAAATGTCTAATTACCACATTGACCCTTTGCCAGTTAGTACACGAAACCAGCAAAAGATGCCAGAAGAGGCTGAGAGACAAACGCACCCTCTTATTTTCCATTTCTGTCTTCTTGTTGGGCTTTTACTCCTCTGGTTTAATAACCACAATTGTGCAAAGTTGAGGGCCCGATGGGCAAGGGGATGGGGCTAGGACAGGTCAGGGGCAGACCAAGGACTGGCCAGCAGTTGGTTTGCTGGTCCCTAATTTTTCCATTTTAAAACCCCAGGTTAGGGACTTCCCTGGTGGTCCAGTGTTTAAGACTCCGTGCTTCCACTGCAGGGGGTGCAGGTTCGATTCCTGGTCAGGGAACTAAGATCCTGCATGCTGTGTGGTCTGGCCAAAAAAGAAAAAAACAAAAACCCAGGTTACCAGGTTATGACTTCTTGACGCCTGTGAAGTCAGTCTGTGAAAAAGACCTTTTCCCAGGTGGGCCCTGGGATTGTTTCTGGGGTTTTTTTGTTTTTTTTTTTTTTGTGGCCATGCTGCATGGCTTGCGGGATTGGGACTTGAACCCACATGCCGGGTATTTCTCCCCACGTATTGGGAATATCTCTTTAAATGATTGAAATTCTGGCAACCAAAGTCGAATTCAGGATGATTTCATGTCTAACCTGGTCTTTTGCCATCCTTGGTGCTTTCATGTTTGACTACAGATGCCTCCAGCCCAGGTTGGGGGCTGTCCCATCCCTCACAAACTAAACAGCGCCGTGATCTGCTCTTGTTCTTTTGAAGTTCAAGTGAAAAGAACAGAATTCTTTAAGATCATATGATTTTTCTCTGAGTACAACACTTGTACTAACAGGGCTTGTTAGTTTCCTGTGGCTGCCATAACAAATCACCACCAACCAGGTAGCCTGACAAAACAAGAGATTTATTCTCTCGCAGGCCTGGAGGCCAGAAATCTGAGATCCAGGTGATGGTTGGTTCCCCTGGAGACTCTGAGGGATACCCTGTTCTAGGCCTCTCTCCAGCTTCTGGAGAAGCTGGGAGAGGGTACCATTCATTCCACTCATTTCCACTCTCTCGGGGCCTCCTGAGAGAATTTTGGACAGCACCCTCCCATCAAAGAAGAAACACCATATGGCATGCAGACTTCCACCACCCGGTGGATGGGTGACACTCTGATTTAAAATGTACTTTGGGACTTCCTTTGTGGTCCAGTGGTTAAGGTGCGACTAGGGTTCAATCCCTAGTCGGGGAGCTAAGATCCCACATGCCTTGTGGCCAAAAAACCAAAACATAAAACAGAAGCTGTGTTGTAACAAATTCAAGAAAGACTTTAAAAAATAAATAAATAAAATAAAATGTACTTTTCCAGCGGCTGGGTGTCCTTTGAGCCTGATTCCCTTGGGTGGTGCTTTGCATGGAGTTGGATGTTTCAGTGACATGTTCATCTCGGAGCAGCCAGTGAAATAATAAACCAGCACAGAGAGCAGCGTGCTAACCCCTCTCACATCCACGATGGGCTCCTCAACGGCTCACCCATTTTACTGATAGGGAGACTGAGGCTGGAGAAGCTACTTTATTTTTTCAATTATTTATCTATTTATTTATATTGAAGTATAGTTAATTTTGAAGTATAGCTGATTTACAATGTTCTGTTAGTTTCAGGTGTACAGCAAAGTGATTCAGTTATATATACATATATATCTTGTAGGTTATTACAAAATATTGAGTATAGTTCCCTGTGTTATACAGGAGGTCCTTGTTTATCTATTTTATATATAGTAGTGTGTATCTGTTATATTCTAAACTCCTAATTTATCCCTCCCTGCTTCCCCTTTGGTAACCATAAGTTTGTTTTCTATGTCTGTGGGTCTGTTTCTGTTTTGTATGTAAGTCAGGAGAAGCTACTTTATTTATTTATTGGCCTCGCTGTGCGGCTTGTGAGATCTTAGTTCCCAGACCAGGGATTGAACCCGGGCCCCGGCAGTGAGAGCGCTGAGTCCTAACCACTGGACAGCCAGGGGATTTCCTGGAAAAGCTACTTTAGACGTCTGAAGTCGTGCAGCTGGGTTAGTAGCAGGCATGGGTTTTGGACCCAGGATGTCTGGTCCCAGGGCCATCAGCTATTCAGCCTCCAGGAGAATCTTTGTGGTTTCTGGCTTGGAGGTCTTACAGGATGGTGGAGCCGCTCTAGCCACAGTGAAAGGAGGGGTGTGTCATGGGGGGAGAGCATTTGGTTTGGCACATGCAGAGTGAGAGGTCTCTGTGGAGCACACGTGCGTGATTCATCCAGGAAGCATTCACTGAGCACCGCTGCCTGCTCCGCACCGGGCCAGGCCTGGGGGGCACAGCTGTGGATACAGCAGCAAAAAGCCCAGGCGACGGAGTGAGCTGGCTGAAGGGGCTGCGGATCCCGGGGACAGAGGAGGAGGATACAGAGAACGTTAGAGAGAGACGAGAACCAGGGAGAAAGCGCAGCCTGTGTGTGTGAGAGAGAGAGGAGTGGCAGCTGAGCGTGGGGGAGGTTAGCCCACGGGAGACACGGGGCCTCTAGGACGGCCTCACGCACACTCTGGTGTGTGTACCCGGCAGACGCTGGGCGGGCAGGGCACTCAGGGGTAGAGCTTAACGGACACGACTGGCAGGTAGCAATTTGGTGGCTCTCGGGACAGAGTGGTGACTTCTAAACACTTCCATAGGAGATGTGCAAACAAACAACAGATCTTCTAACATCTCCAGCTTCCACGCAGGAGCCTTTGTAGACACAAGTGCAGCCCACCTGGAATTGTCACCTGGGTTAGGCTGTGGCCTTGGCAGAGGGCTTCGAACTGCGGAGGGTGGTGGACGGGGAGAGAGCAGCGCAGCCCCGTGGGGTAAAGGAGCGGGGACTGGGCGCTGCAAAGAGGCCAGAGGAGAGAAGGTCAACCGGTCCAGAAGGAGAGGCCAGGAAGGATTACTGGGTTTGTGTAACCTGGTGGCTTTGATAATAATAGGCTTGGTTTCAAAGAATTCTCCAGTAAATCTGCATGATAATGGCTTTTAAAAGTAACCTGTGAGGGTGGAGAGTGTGGGTTGTCTGTTATGCGCTCTGCCTGAGAAGCTGCTGGGCCGGGTGGGCGGGGCTTTGAGGGGGGGGTCCTGAGACCTGGCACCTTGGGGCCCAGGACATCCCAGGGTGGCGTTGTGTGTGTCTGTGTGTGTCTCTGTGTGTGTCTGTGTGTGTCTCCGTGTGTGTGTCTGTGTGTCTCTGTGTGTGCGTGTGTGCGTCTCTGTCTCTGTGTATGTGTGTATGTGTGTGTGTGTCTCTGTGTGTGTGTCTTTGTGTCTGTGTGTTTGTCTCTGCCTGTGTGTGTGTCTTTGTGTGTATTTGTGTGTGTGTCTGCGTGTCTCCATGTGTGTGTCTGTTTGTGTGTCTGTGTGTGTGTGTGTGTGTGTGTGTAGGGGAACAGAGTGCAGTCACATGGCAGGAACTAGGACCGGCTTCTGGCCTTAGCTCTGTACCTCAGGGCGAATCAGATGTTCTTGGCCTCAGTTTCCCCAGCTGTAAACTGGTGGACACCCTCAGACCATCTGCAAGCTTCCATCTATTAACTGAATTCCTCCTGGCATCAAAGAAATGATACAAGACCTACGCAGAGGGACTTCACTTACTTAACTTCATTTACTTATTGTATACCGTGTAATGGTTTTTTTGTTTTTTTGGCCTCACTGCGGGGTATGAGGGATCTTAGTTCCCCCACCAGAGATCAAACCCACGCCCCCTGCAGTGGAAGTGCGGAGTCTTAACCACTGGATCAACAGGGAAGCCCTAATGGCTTTTTTTTTTTTTTTTTAAAGAGATTATGCATTCATCAAAGTAACAGTGCTACCTTTTAAATTTTTATTTATTTATTTATTTTATTTTTGGCTGTGTTGGGTCTTCGTTTCTGTGCTAGGGCTTTCTCTAGTTGCGGCAAGCGGGGGCCACTCCTCATCGCGGTGTGCGGGCCTCTCACTGTCACGGCCTCTCGTTGCGGAGCACAGGCTCCAGACGCGCAGGCTCAGTAGTTGTGGCTCATGGGCCTAGTTGCTCCACGGCATGTGGGATCTTCCCAGACCAGGGCTCGAACCCATGTCCCCTGCGTTGGCAGGCAGATTCTCAACCACTGCGCCACCAGGGAAGCCCCCTAATAGCTTTTTTTAACCATGTGTATGAAATGCCTTTTCATGAAAAGGTCTCTAAGAAATCCTTTACCCTGGTGCCCATCAGCCAGTCCCTGGCCTGCACCCCAGGCAGAGGGGCGGGGAATGGGGAGAAAGGGGGGTCAGCTTCCTCTACTTGTTATAATTTCACTTTTTGGCACTTTTATCTAACCTAGGCCTAGAGAGAGTACTAAGTAACTCCCAGGGTGTGTTCCTTTGGAAATCAAAATTAATTCGGTTTGGGCCTGTCAGAAGGACACGGGAGCCAACTGAACAAGTTCCAGCCAAAGTCGGAACGACATAAATGATGTAGTATTTATTATAACCCAGGTATAAAGTAAATGAGTCTGTACTGGTATGAGTGAATGACTGAATAAGTCAATAAATGGGAGAAGAATCACCAGGAATTTATGGAACTTCTCCCTCCGGGGGCCTCATCCTAACTCCCCACGCCTGAGTGGAGGCTGCGCAGAGAGGCTTCTTCCCAGAGAGGACGGGGTGGAGGGGGAGGCGAGGGAAGGTCACTGCACGGTGGAGAAGGCTGCGGGGCGTGGCCGCAGCCCGGCGACGGACACGTCGGGGTGACAGCACCTGCTGTGATGCCCTCGTGATGAGAAGGCGCCTCACCTCTGTCATCCTCCCCGCACCCGTCACCCAGTGCGTTCACGAGGAGAGCATCAGTAAGTCCCAACCGAGGGACAGCCTCGCAAAGCTGTCAAGGCCGTCAGAAGCAGGGGAGGTCTGAGACACAGCCAAGAGGAGCGTAAGGAGACGTGAACTAAATGCGACGTGGCGTCCTGGATGGGATCCTGGGACAGAAAAACGATTTGGGGGGAAAATTAGTGATATCTGAATATATGGATTTCAGTTGATACTAAAAAAAAAAGTAGATTTTTGGGTTTTGCTTTAGGGTCTGGTTTGTAGCATTTCCTGTTTCTGCCTCAGAACTGGTGTTCCAAGGAGCCCGGTTTGGGGAAGCCTGAGTCGACCATGTGTGGCGCACACACTGGCGGGTGGTGCGTGTTTGTAACAGACGTGTTTCCCACAGAGCCTAGGGCACCAACCCCTGGGATTCCGGAGGAAAGCAAGTGACATGAAACAGCAAGGAGGTGTGTAGTCTCTTTTTTCATGAATTTGCGTTGTGATCTGTCTTGTTTTGTTTTCAGTGGATGTTCTCTCTCTGCTCTTCTTGGGGTGCGTGGTTTTTAAAAAAAAAAATTGTCAAATGTTTTTAACGACCTTGTGCTTCTCAGGGAAAGTTCTCTGAGTTTGTCAACTTGGGCAAATCCGTCCCCAGTCTGGGCTTACATTTCTCATCTGCTGAAAAACAAACCAAAGCGGGAAGGACAGGTGAGCTGGATGAGTGGCCCCCCACTCTGCTCCAACGTTCTAGAACTTTCTGTGTCAATGAATGTGTGACTTTCCCCGTGAGCTTCTATAAGACCGGGCATCCGGGTGCGAAGGGGCTTTCCCCAAATCGAGGCACTGGTTGTGTGCTGCCTCCCCATGCCGCCAGCTGCTGGTGGGTTTCCTTTTAGTTAAAAACATTTTTTTAGAAAACGCCCTAGATTTGTCTTACTGAGCTATAACTCACAGAGCGAATAGCTCTGACTTTTGACAACCGTACCAGGGCACTGGAGACAGAACAGCCTCATGGCTCCAGGAAGCTCCCCCTGCCCTACTGTGGTCAGCCCTCCCCCACCCCTGGCAACCACTGACCTGTGCTTTGTCCCCGTGAGCTTGACGTTTTGCAGTTAAGTGAAAGGTCCATCACTGGCCCCCGAGCCATGGCTGGTCTGTGGAGCGGCCGACCCAGCTGCATCCAGGCAGCGTTCCGCGAGGCCAGCGCCAGGGCCGGATTCCAGAAGAGGCAGAGAAACACGCTCCGTCGCCTCAGGGTACTCCCTCCCCCCTTGGCGGGGTGGGGGGGACACAGTGGGGAGGGGTGGAGGCCCAGAGCAGACCCCGTGTCCTGGAGAGCAGGAACCCTTGCCCAGGACCCCACCCCTCCTTGGAATTAGTCTTCTCAGCGGTTCTTCTCAGCGGTGTCACCTTTTCAGGCCTTTTCATTCTTCCCCAACTAGAGATGTTCAACTTCCTGTCCTTTGAGAGTCTGTCTTTTGATTAAGAACAAGAGTTGCTTTTCCTGGCAGCCTGGTGTTAGAAGGGAAGGTTCTAGGATATCGGATGCGAGCCCTGGGTTCTTCCCAGGGACCCTGAGCAAGGCCTGGCCCCTGTGTGGGCCTCAGGTGCTGCATCTGTAAAGGAAGGGTTTGGGGTGGATGATCTAGAATCTTCCACCATCTTCTGGCTTTGGGTCCAGAACACGTGCCAGGTGCTGTGTAGAATGGGTGGGTCCTTCCTGGTCCTTCCTGGTGCGGTGGTGGGTGGTTGAATCCAGCTGCCGAGTCTGTCTCCTCTCTGCATTCCTGGTTCCAGTTTCCCCGCTTGCAGTGGCCCAGGTTTGCATTTTAGTCCCGCAAGCCGCACCTGCGAAGGGGTCCCCCGCCTGTGTGCAAGCTCCCGGGAGATGCCTCTCCTTGTCACCACCCACCCCGCAGGGCCACCGTCCACAAGTGTCCACATGGCAGGAACTGCTGGCCTGGGCGGTGGGCCCCTCGTTCCTTGCCTTTGAACATGAATTTGCTGTCTGCCCCCCTTCGTAGAAAGGATTGTTCAAACCTTTTATTTTTCCAGGCCAATCACAAGAGGAATCACCTGGACTTTGCTGAAGGTATCTGGAGAGAGGTATGTCGCCGAACGAGCCGGCAGCTGCTCCTGTCTTTAGGGAAAGTTGGGAACCCCCTGAAATCCAAGTTCCCAGAGGCCAGCCAAGGGCAACCTTGCAGGCAGACCTTTCTAAGGACAATGGTCTCGGGCCTGTGCTGTGAACTCATCTCTGGCCAGGGGTGTTGCTATATTTTAGAAAAAACTTCACTTGGATATTTAAGTTGATTGTTTTTTTCCCCTTTCCAATTTTTTTTAAGAGTAAAAAGACTCAAAGTAGTTTGCCTGAAGATTGACAAGAACAATAGGTTTGCAGTTAGTCAACCTCAAAATGAATCTCAGTCAAATTAAATTCACTCCCGCTAATCTCGCAGGTGCAGTTAACCCTGGCCTCGTGGTGGTTTAAGACACCAGGTGTCGCTGAAGAACAGGGCGGGCGTGCTGCTATGTCGTTCTACCCCAAAGCAGCGAGTAGAGGACCTGGCCAGGTGTTTCTCGGTTTGCGAGAACTGATGCTGTCAGTTTATTGCAGTGTGAGACACCCCCCCGCCCCCCCACCCTCCAGCAGCCAACATACACCCAATCTGGGCCCTGGGGCCTCGGGGCCTGGCGGGGACACTCACTGCTCTGCCGGGGGGTGCGTGTCACTAGAACGGGTGTCCACTACGTGAATTCCAACAATTCTGACCAGTGTCTTTTCTTTCTTTTCTTTTAAATTAATTTTTATTGGAGCATGGTTGCTTTACAATGTTATGTTCTGAGCAGTTTCTGAATCTGGAATGATTTCGGCTGCCTCTAGATTAAGGTGTTTGTATTCATTTTTGCCTTCTGGAATGAGTGACAGTGTCGGCTCTCCAAAGGGGAAATGAGCCCTCTTGGGAGTTTTCACTACCCAAGGGAAAGAACTCCACGGGGTCCCTGCTGACTCGGGCCTCGGGTCCCTCTGTGGGTGACTGAGGCCACGGGTCGGCGGGGAGGGAGGTGCGCACACGTCTGGCCGTGTGGATGGACCTGATTGTTTGCCGGTCCTCACGGCCGGGCCGTCTGGAAGGAGGCCTCAGCACCGCACGGGGTCGCCCACGGTGATGAGCCGTGGGCACTTGGGCCTGCTCTCTGCAGCCCTTTCCAGCCAGAGCCCCTCAGGCCAGAGCACTGGCACGGGAGGAAAAGAAAGAAGAGCAACAGGTGGGAAAGTCTGGTGCGAGGTGGCGGGTGAGGAGGGTCGGAAAGCTCCGAAGCCCCCTTGGCCGGCGGTGGTAGAGGTGGGGACATTTGGCTGCCCTGGGGGGGTCTCCTGCCCCTGCTGTTCAGACCCGCTGCGCACGCGGCCGGCCTTTGAGAACAACCTCGGACACCTTGCAAACAGTGAGTGTTTGGACTTAGAGACTCATTTCCGCCTCCTTCGGCCGCTCTGTGTGCCGGGGACCGAGGCTCCACGGCCCAGCCGCGGCCTGTTTGTGCAGGCCGGTCAGGGAGCTGGGGCGGCCTGAGTGTGGCCCCCACCAGGGTCATGGCGCCTGCTCTTTGGAGGAGCCGCTGGGGGGAAATGAGCTCAGACCCCTGCTGGTGGGCAGGGTGGAGCCAACGCTGGGATGAGGGCTTTAAATGATGGCGCTCAGGCTGAGCCCCCGGCAGTGGTGAACGCTTGGGCTTTCTGGGGGCTGTGGGGATACTTATCGAATGCATTAAAAAAATATATTTATTTATTTGGCTGCACCGGGTCTTAGTTGCGGCACGCGGGATGTTTAGTTGCGGCATGCGTGGGGGATCTAGTTCCCTGACCAGGGGTCGAACCCGGGCCCCCTGCACTGGGAGTGCAGAGTTTTAACTGCTGGACCACCAGGGAAGTCCCTATCGAACGTATTTTTAACGATTTATTTGCAGGGCAGATCATGCAAAATTTGCCAAGGTCAGTGATGGAAGAAATAATTTAGGCATGTTAAGGGGTGTGCTCTACTTGAGTCCACTGCTAGAAATTGCTAACTGGCTCAGAAATCCTTTTGTCATCGGTTTTTAGATCTTTATGATGCCGATTCAGAAGACATCCCCGGTCACTCCTCCTGTAGTTTCAACGACTGCTCTCTGGGCAGTGTGAACTGTGACGTGCCTTTGCACACGCTCAAGTCCACGAGTCCAGGGGAGGTGAGCTTAGAAGACCCCCTCTCGGCGAACATTCCAGTCCTGGTGCTGACGGCCGCCAGCTGGGCCCCCTGCATCCCCGGAGGCCAGTGGCCTGGAGGTGCAGGGGCGGACGGCCAGGCTCCCAGGACTCCTGGAGGACTTGGGGATGGCGGAGGAGGACTGGGGACCCCACGACGACGGCAGACACCAGGGCAGAGCCAGAGCATCACGGCCGCCACCTAGACTCGGGACCGAGAGGGACAGGGGGCCCAAGCTCTCACTCTCCAAGAGGAAAGTGGAACTTTTACTTGCAGAGCCTGAGAAAAACAAGAGAAAGAAGCAGTGTGTGGCCTAGACCAAGGTGAGCGGGGTGGGCGGGGTCACCTGGGAGCGGGTGTGATGCGTGACAGACCAGGGCCTCAGCGGTCAGAGCAACGCTGACTAACATAAAGAAAGAGGTTCCGTGAAACCTGTGGCCCCTTTATGTCTTTTTTTAAGGTTTAAACAATAGAAATGTATTGTCACAGTTTCGGGATCTAATAGTCCGAGAGGAAGGTGTTGGTTAGTAGTTTACATCCTAAATAATGTCTCTGGGCCCCACTACTTCGCCTACAAATGGGTTTCCAGTTCAGGAAAGGCCCCGCCTCCCCTGAATCCCAGAGAATTTCCTTACTTTTGCTGAACATTTATGTATTTTTTAAGCCTTGACTCGGGGCGGTAGGGGCCCACTGCTCTCTGGCTGACCTGTCTCCCGTTGGGCCCTTACGCCCCCAGAGCTCTTCACACGCAGCCGTCGCTGGGGGGCTTGGGCTTTCGGGATTGATGAGAGTTTCGTCAAGATAGTGAAAACAGATGGGCCGCTGCCCCTGGCCTGAGAAGACTCCCTCTGCCCTGTCCCGTCCTTTCTCTGTCCCGTCTCCTCTCCTGAGCAGGGTGTCCTGATGGGGTAACATCTGAAAGAACGGGTGGCGGAGGCTCTTTCCTTTTTCTGTCTCACTGAGCCTTTTTTTTTTCGGTTTGTTTTTATTATTATTTTGGCTGCATCGGGTCTTCGTTGCTGCGCGTGGGCTTTCTCTAGTTGCGGCGAGTGGGGGCTACTCTTCGTTGCGGTGCGCGGGTTTCTCATTGCAGTGGCTTCTCTTGTTGCAGAGCATGGGCTCTAGGTGCGTGGGCTTCAGTAGTTGTGGCTTGTGGGCTCAGTAGTTGTGGCTCGTAGGCTCAGGAGCTGTGGCTCGCGGGCTCTAGAGCACAGGCTCAGTAGTTGTGGCGCATGGGCTTAGTTGCTCTGCAGCATGTGGGATCTTCCCGGACCAGGGATGGACCCCGTGTCCCCTGCGTTGGCAGGCGGATTCTTAACCACTGCGCCACCAGGGAAGCCCCTGGTCCCCCTTTCTGCCGGCTCTGCCCACTGTCTAGCCTGAACCCCCAATGGCAGGTGAGGGGTGGTCTGATGTGGGGGTCCCTCCTTGGGCCCCACGGACGGAAGTTCCGCGGTGGTGAGGCTGGGGGGCAGGAAGTAGGGGCCCCGGGGAACCCCGATGGGGAGCCTCAGTCCTGGGCCTGCAGTGCCCTGCCCCCACCCCCCGGACACACGGGGACGAGGGTCTGGCAGTTGGAGGGGCTCCTGCTCCTGCCCTGCCCTGCGTTCCCCCCCTGCCAGGCCTTCAGGGTTTCTAGGATGGCATTCCTTCCCCTGTGCACTGGAATCCCGGCCCGGCACCACCCAGCACCTGTGCTCGAGACCCTTCCCCGTAAATGGGGTGGGGGTGGGGGGGTGCGTGGAAGGGTCAGGCGGGGCCAGGCACCCACGGTGGGCCTCCCGGGGCTCTCCCGGGCATTAGCGGCGCTCGGGCGAGAGCCTGCGGCACCGTTAAATACTCCCAGTGACTGAAGCAAAGCTAAAGAGCCTCACTTACTGGTTCAGAGAAAAACATGTAAAATGGGCCCCAGTCTTCAGTCCGATATTGCTCTGGACTCCCTCAGGCCACCCACGGACCCCAGAGGGCCTGTCCGGAGCCGGGTGGGAGGCGGCTCCGACTCTGAGGCTCCAGGCCGCTCCGCGGAGGCCGCTGGGGCTGGGAGGGTGTGGGCAGGGCCGGGGCGTCCAGTCGGGCCGAGCTTGGCTCACAGGCAGCCCGCGGCAGGACGGCCGGGGTCACGGCAGGGCCTGCGCCGGCGCCCCAGCGCCCCAGGAGCTCTCGCGAGGCCCCGCACAGGCCAGAAACCTGCTTTGCAGGACAGCACGCCTGTCCCTTCCAGCCGCCACCCCAGGGTCGTGGGAACGAAGGCGCCAGGGAGGAGGCGGGACGAGGGCGTCCACCTGGGCCACGGGGTCCCGGTGACGGGACACGGGACACGGCGCCAGCCCCACGCCCCGGGAGCGCCCGCGCTCTCCTAGGAACGGGGCTGCCTCTGCGTTGTGAAGGGTCCAGGGTGTCCACAGGAGCCGGAGCTGAGACAAGAGGCCGGAGCCGGCTCATGCTTAGTGTTTTATTTCATAAAACAAGCCACGCTTTGGCCCTCAAAACCACGTCCCTGTGTCCCTCCCGTTTCCGCCTCCCAGCCGTCTGGCTTCTTTCGGCTTCTTCCAGCCTCACACCAACAACTTTCCTTTGACAAGTCCGTACCTTGCACACATCCTAATAATGAATAAACGTTAAATATTAATTTTACTGTTACAGAAAGGGGCGCTAGAAAAGGCGAGTCTCACTCGGTGCAGAGAACGGCGACGCCGCGCTCGTAGAAGCTGCGCGGGTCCTCCTTGGTCGCGATCTCGAAGTCCACGGTGAAGATGAGGTCTGCTCGGGTGAAGTTCAGGTAGACGGGAAGGGTCACCTGCGAGGAAAGGGGGCTCTGGGTCAGGGGCTCCACGTGAGAGGGAAGGGACGGTTCCTCCTGCGAGGCAGGGACTCGCGGCCGGAAGAGGGCGGGGACGTCGCCCTGGCGCCCGGTGGGCGTCCTCAGAGTCTCCCTGACCACAGAGGACGGGAAGGAGCCACTCACCACGTTAGCCTTTTTCTCTGCGTTTGTCTGCTTGAGCCAGCGCAGCTGCGTCAGGGGGAGGACGGTGGAGATGGCGTTGGAGAGCGAGAGCTTGTTGTTGCTGCACATGGCCCCCTGGAGCTTCAACCCTGGGGTGGGAGGGATGGGCGGTCAGGACCCCCCGAGGGGAGCACGAGCTGCGCGGCCACGGGCCTGGGCTCTAACTTAACACGTTCGGGTGCGAACCACCAGCGGGCGGCCCGCGAGGGGGCGATGGCCGAGTGGCAGGCCTGGGGACGGGGGAGGGGAACCTGAGCGAGAAGAGAAGCCCGGCCAGCCGGAGCGGCCCCCACTCACCCGTGACCCCAAAGCTGCAGGCGTCCAGCGTGGTGCTCTGCGAGGTGGTGACGTTCACCTCCAGGCAGAGCTCCTCCAGGGACCAGCTGTTGGCCTGGGCCACGTACTGCCTGGTGGCAGTGATGTATGCCTCGGGTACGAACAGGCCGCCCAGGCACACGTGGATGTTCTGTGGGAAGCAGCAGCCCCAGCTGAGAGCCGGCCCCGCTGGGCCCCTGAGTGCCAGCACCCGGGCCAGCTCCCGACCCTCCCTGGGGACCCTCCCTGGGACCCTCCCCAGGGACCCTCCCCCGGCTCCTCAGGAGCGGCCGCCACCTTTAGCTCCTTGGCGCCACCAGAGGCCGCCGCCAGCGAGATGCCTTGCAGCTGTTTGATCCTCTCACTGAAGTCGGAGACCCACTGGATGACGCTCATGCCGGCGGGCACCGTGTAGTGGGACCAACTCCGGGGCAGAATTCCTGCAAGCGAGAGGCCCCGGCCTGGCGTCAGTGCCGGCAGTTCCCGCGGCGCGGGTGGGCGCACAGCTGAGCGCTGGCAGGTCTGCCCCCGCACGCAGGCTCTGCTGCGTCCCCTCCCTGGTGCACCTCACGCCCTGCTCGGGCCACCGTCCCCGCCGCGCCTGCCCCGCGCCCAGTCCGGGTGACCCACGGGACGCGTCTGGAGGAGCTCGACCGCCCCGAGGAACCACAGCTGCAAACCCCGCCGCGGGCGGCTCGGCGGTACTGCCAGTCGAGGCTCTCAGGGCCCATGGAAACCCTGGGGGGGGTCCCTGTGCCTTTGGACCCCAGCACCCCACCCTGCTTTCCCCCCGTCCTAGTCCTCCCTAAAGACTGCAGAAGTGAGTAAAGATTTTGTACAGTGTTCAGTGAACCAGCATAAAAGGAAAACAAATTCTCGGGCGTTTCTAAGTCTGCTCCCAGGTGCGGGCATTGAGCTGCCCTGAGGGAAGTCTGGGCGAGGCCCGGCCGGGAGCGCCTGCACCCGGCGGCACCGCAGGCGCACCTTTCACCAGCTCGTTGATGAGTGTGCGCAGGTAGTTGGTCTGCTTCTTCTTGCCCTCGCACACCTGCACGACGTCAGCAAGATCCTGGCGGACGTCCTGGAGTAGCTTAGCGCCCATCTTCACCTCTCTCTCAAAGAATCTGAACAGAGGATCCTAAGGGCGTTGGAAAAGAAGGCCAGAGTGAAGGAGGGGAGGGAGTCTGGGAAGAGGTCTTTTCTCCAGCAGAAAACAGAACCAGAAGTAACTCAGCCTCAGGGAGCCCCGGTTTCATAGCCCTCCCCGTGTTATTCACAGCGTCACCCCAGCTCGACCCTGCACTAGACCTCACGTGAAGCTGTGGGCCTGCCTGACGGATGGCAGCTCTGGACAATCCTGTGAAGAAGGAGAACGGCTGCCGCTGCTTCCTCGGGAGCCATTTACCTCCTCGCGGAAGACGGACCGCCTTCACCCTAGGGTGCTCCCTCCGGCCCGGCCCAGGCGCGCATGCGCTCCGAGGCGACACTGAGCTCGGCCCGACCCGCCCGGCCCCGCTTGCTGGGACCACCCCAAGCCCAGGGACGTGGCGGGGGGAAGGCCCGGCCACCTTGATGTTCTCCACCGTGCGCTTGAGGTGGCTCAGCGTCTGGGGGATGAGGTGCAGCCAGTTGGACGCGGTGGTGTGCAGCGTCCGCATCCAGGCTGGGCGCCCGTCGGACGTGGCATCCGGCCTCGTCTTCTTCTCCGTCTCCGCGTAGGCCAGGTCGTCCTCGTCCTCCAGCATCTGCATCTTCAGCATTTTGCTGATCATGTCCACGCCTGGGCCGCGGGGAGAGGGTGCACAGCAGGAGAGCAGAGGGAAAGGAACTTGAAGGTAAAGGCCGCACACTGCGTTTGTTTACACAGGTCTAACTGTGCGCCCTGCAAGGTACCACGCGGGCACCTGTCCTAAAGCGCGGAGGACGGCCTGGCCAGAAAGGTAAGGCGGCAGCGACAGAAGAAACAGCACCACCAGGTCAAGTCCCGACTGCTAGGGCTGCTCCAGTGGCCGAGTGCAAACACCAGAGGCCTCTCCCAGGCTCGCGCATCCACTGTCATCAGGGGGTGGGCTCGGGGGTGCGCCGGTGCCAGGCAGGGAGGCCACCTGGGCTGCTGACGCGCGACCACTTCCGGCTGGGACTGCGCTGAGCCATGTGGTGGCTTCCCGCGGGCTCTGGACTCTGCCTCTGCCTGCGGGTCCCTGACCCGAGTGGGGCGCTCCAGGTCCAGTTCCTGGGAGGCGCTATCCCCTGGAGGCTGGGCTGGAGGACAGGGCTCAGCTTCCCCAAGCCAGGCCCCTGTGGCTCACACCTCACGGCCTCCACGTGGGCCACACCACCTGGGGCCCCGTCAGCTCTGGCGTGACACGGGGCTCAGATAACAGTCACTACAGTGTTGAGGGTGACCCAGCGCCGGTCCCAGCAGGCAGCACCGGTGTTAACTTGCTAAGTGATCTCAGTACACGCTGCCGTACGAGACAAGGCCCAGCCCCCACCCCCGCCCGAGACCTGCCCAGCACCCAGGCCTCAAGCCCTCCTCTGCTTCCCTGCTGGCCAGCCCGGCCTCCCTCTTGGTCACCTGTGGGGCCTGCCACCCCCCGCCTCCCCCAGAGAGAGGCACACGTTCGGGGTCGTCATCAGTCAGGAAGCGGGCCCCATGGCTAGGGGTTCTCATTACAGAGCTGAACTGCGGGCCTGAGGTGAACCGTTGGGGTCTGTCCTATCAACCAGGGTGTGAGTTTGGGCAAATCACCCATCTTCTGGGCCTGTTTCCCATAAAGAGAAGCCTGGCTCGGATGAGCAGTTCTCAAACCTGAGTGTCTCGGCAACCGGGGGGCTCATCAGAACAGACGCCGCGCCCCAGCAAGCCCAGTTCTGATTCCCCGGCGTGGGGCCCGAGGACCTGCATGTCTAAGTTTGCAGGGGTGGCTGAAGTTGTTGGTCTGGGGACCACACTTTGAGAACCACTGGGTTAGATGATTTCTTGAATCGTCTTGAAGTTCTAAAGTGTATTCTAAAAAGAGACTAAAAGCAATTTCCCGACTCCATGTATGCAGCTATCGAGCCTTTTCCCTGGAACGGAGCCCGTACTGCAGGAAAGACACTGGCGGGAGCAGATGATTTTCCCTGCCTCCCCGGGAGTGGAGGAAGGGAGGTGTGGTCTGGGGGAGGAGGAGAGCTGGGTACCCACCCTGGGTGGTAAGGAGGACCTTCTCAGCGTTGTTGGGCAGGCCCAGCCAGGAGGGGGTCTGGGTGTCGGGGAGCAGCTCCACCCACTGCACGAACTCCTCTCGCCTGGAAAAGCAGCGCGCCGTTAGCACCGTTACACGCGGGCCGGACACGCCCGGTGCCTCCCCTGTGGGTCCCGGGGGCGGGCGCCCACCTGATGCCGTCTGGCATCTGGATGTCTTTGTGCCCATCAACCTTGCAGGCCAGCTTAAATTCACTGTCGAAGCTCCTGGTGGTGAACAGACGCTCCAGGAAAGTGTTGAGCAGCCGCTGGTCGAATTCGTTGTCCACCCGCCCGCCGTAGATGGACTGCGCCATCAGGGTCTTGAGCGCCGACCAGGGGATCTTGTCTGGCGAGATGTTCTGCCTTCCCTGGGGGGGTGGGAAGGGCTGGTCACCGGGGTGGAGGCTCCTCCTCCCTCTCGCTCACGGCAGGCAGCCGCCTGTACACAAGTCCCCCCTCTCACCGCACAGCCCACGCTTGCCTTGGCCGTGTCGTCTAGCCACGTGTCCACCGTGTCGCAGGCCGACCGCAGGTCAGACTCCCCGAATTCATACTTCTTCGACCACCCCAGGGGTGCGTATCGTAAGCGTTCTTGGATGATGGCGTGGAACCAGGCCAGCAGGAAGTACAAGCGAGCACGCTCGTTGGGAGACTAGGCGGGGAAGTTAGCAAGGAGAGGATCACCAGAACGCAGCCCCCTTTCTATCTAAGAAAATAGTGCCGATCCTGTCGGAATCAAAGTCTTAAAAAGAGCTTTCCACGTACTAACGTTGGAACCACTGTGCTCTTAGTAATTAACACGAATGTTGTTAGGAGAAAACTACGCCAATTTTTCTATTAATAAAGACGTACTCCCAACTATGCTGTTAAGATAAGCTATTTAGCCAACGGAAAATTACATAGGAGAGAACAAGTTTCTAAAAATGGTAGAAAAGGTGGATTAAGGCACAAAAGGAAACAGCACTTAAGAAACACAGAACCGACGCACCACTCCTGCCACAGTGCTCTCCTGCCCGCGAGCCGAGCCCCGGTCTCCCTCGGTGCCCGGACGTCTGCGCGGCCGCTACACCCCAGCTGGCCTCCGAGCCCCCGCGCTCACCTTGCATATCCGAGACACGGGGATGCTGCTGAACGTCCTCAGCATGTTGGCCTTCACGCCCGGCGGCGGCTCGAACACGAAGATGCGGCCCGCTCGGAGCAGGTTCACGGGCACCTGCGCAAGACACGGCACCCGTGACCGCGGCTTCCACGTGCGTTTCAGCTCACACACACGTGCACACGGACACAGAGGTGCCAAACCAGCGCCTCGCACACCGCCTCGCACCCTCCGTGCCGCCCACCTTGGGGTTGATCTCCATGGTGAGGAAGAGCCTGAAGCAGGCGTGCGGCTGCAGCGAGTGCAGCTTCTTCTCCAGCTGCATCAGCCAGCCCGGGGCCAGGTGCACGTTCTTCAGCATCACCCACCTGCAGGGCAGGGAGAAGGCCGCAGCCACACCTCACCTTTCCGGCCTCAATTCTTGGGCACTCGGGCCTTGTAAAGCAAAGCCAAACAAGCCTACCTGCCCGACTTCACGGCTGTATTTATTGCCTTATCTGCTTGGTTAAAGCCTTCTGCCGAGCCTGGTACCAGAAAGCTTAGTGTCAGCACGCGGACTTGGACTTCAACGCCCACCCACCTTGAAGTCTGGGGTGCCCCCTGTGGAACTGACCAAGCACCCTTACCGATGGCAATGGACGTGATCTGTGTGTTCTGCTCAGCCGCGAGGTCCTCCACGTGCCCGCTGGCATCGTAACCGGGCACAGAGCACATTAGGACAGGGGTGTTTGGCTTTACCTGCAGATCAGGAAGTCGGAATTGGGTGAGAGAGCATCCCACCCGACAGCGCACCTGTCGAGGGAGGAGAGCCCTGTGGAGGGGCTCGTGAAAACGGGCCGGTTCAGAGTCCGCGGGGCCAGAGCGTACCTCCGTGTCCACGATGTGGGTCAGGTCGAGCGGCTGCTCCATGATGGACATGAAGGAATCCCCGAGGTTTGTGGAGACAAACATGTGAGCCATGGCCAGCAGGCGGTCGGGGCGGAAGGCCTGAATCAAGAGCAGCCGGTGGATGGCTTGCCCGATGGGAGCTGAAACGAGGCCGTGAGAAGGGCTGGGGGCTGGCGACAGCACAGATTGGCGATGTTCTCCCGCCTGGATGCTCCTGCCACCAACTCTCGCTCTGCAAACACTCGGCGTCCGAGACTCAGCTCAGACACCCCAGACGCCACGACACCCGCTCTGTCCTCCCTGCCTGAGAACTGCCACCACCGCCACGCTGTCACTGAGCCCCCTGGGAAGAGCTGTGACAAGACCTGCGCCCGGGTCTGTGGGTGATGAACGGCTACTGATTCTAAATGCCTACATCGCACCCATCTGTGGAGAACCCTGAAGATTCTCAGGAACGTCTAAGATCACAGACACCCCACAGCCCACGACTGAGCTGCAGCCGCGCTGGACACCACCCTTTTCTTCCTCCCCATCGTGGGGCCTTTCTGGTCCAGAGCCTCGCACAGCACGCTCGAAACCAGCCGCTTTCCCCCCGATGCTGGGCAATGACCTTCTGATCTATTTCTCTTTTGGTCTTTAAGCATGAGTTGCAACAGGAATTGGGAGTTTTTCGCTTTCTTACGCCTAAGCCGTCTCCTAAGTTTTAACACCGAAATACTTAGCTCAGGAATCAATGGCTTTTTATCTTTGGGGAGCGTCCCTGCATTCGAGCAGCAAAGCCCAGTTTTACACTTCGGTCCAGAATGAAAACAACGGGGGAGGCCTCGTGGGGCTTACTTGCGGGGCTCTCCTCGCTCCAGAGGTATGGCACCGTCTGCTCTGGGGAGCTGCTGTCCAGCCAGATGCCAAATTGCTGTGGGGACAACAGTGGAAGTGTCGCCATGGAGCAGAGCCCACCTCTGGGCAGAGAGGTTGGGACCAACGTGTCAGATGTTTGACATGAGGAAACACCACACAACGTTCTGGGTTTTACACAACATGCGCGACTCCCTGGGAGTAAGGCCAGCTTCCCCCTGGGGACGTTCACAAGACACTTACCTCGTCTGCCTGGACCTTCGCAATCAGATCCTTAAACGCGGGCAGGCAGCTCAGCCTCACCACCGCCTCGGCCTGCTCCACCGTCAGACCCTGGATCTTGGGCGTTGAGCCAGCGTTCAGGACGATCTCCTTCCCCCTCAGGAAGTGCTGGAATTCGGCATCGTAGGTGGGCTCCCTGGGAAGGGGGCAACAGTCAGCTGGGGTCTCTCAGATTCACGTATACTGTCACTAAAAGAGCAACAATGGCTTAAAGAAGAAAAAAAAACTCATCCCATCAGAAAATGCTAGTAGGCAGGCTGCAAAATGACGACGTTCTCTGGTGGAAAGTGAGGCGGGGCAGCCGACTTACCCGATGGTGCCCTTCAGTTTGATTCTCGCCAGCAGCATGGCGAAGGTGATGTGGTCCTGGTGCAGCATGCCTCGAGCTACCCGGTTAAACGCCACCTGGAACCGAATGCAGGAAGCACTGCCGATCCTGGAGAACTACTCCCGAGCCCCCCACTACACGCACGCACGCACGCATGCACGCACCCCGGGACAGCCGGGCGCGCGCCGTACCTGGAAGAGGTCCTTGGTGATGATGGAGAGGCGCTGCGTGTGGTCGGTGACGCCCTTCAGGTTCGGGTTCTCGTACAGGACGTTGTGGTAGATGTCCAGGAAGAACTGCAGGGAGTACTGGTACAGGAAGTGTATCTGGAAGTGGCGGAGGCGGCTGTTAGCGCCCGTGCACGCGGGGCGGGAGCCCCCGGCCGGGCGCGGCGCCGCTCACCTGCTTCAGCGACTCCATGGTGAAGTAGATGCTGCTGCAGGCGGTGGACAGCGGCAGGTACTGCTGCGACACGGTCTCCACCTCCTGCATCACAATGTCCGTCTCCTCGACTTTCCTCGTCACCTCGGCGGCCTCTTTCTTGAGGTTCTCCAGGGTCGTTATGATCGTGTCGTCATCCAAAATGCGCCCTTTCACCTCATTCAGAGCTTGTAGCAGAGACTTTTCTAGCTGACGTAAGCGCAGCTGAAATTCCCCTTAAATGATGAGAACATCCAGAGTTCACTACAGGACTTAACGTTCTTTCCGAGGAGCGCTCTGCGATGCGTCCGACACAAGCCTGGCGCGCCCTCGTCCTCTGAAAGTTCAGGCCCCCGACCTGCACCGAGAACTATGGATCCAGAGACATACCTTGGAGTTTAAGAAGATCGGAACGTTTCTCATCCACGTCAGGTCTTTCTGCCTTGAGAACTTCATTGAGACACTGGCTCTGCAAACTGCTACGGGTGACGGTGAAGTTGACGAAAGTAACCCGGGAACAGAGATCAGGTGGGAACTCGACCTGCCAAAAGGGGCGACAGAGCAGGCAGCTGTGCTACACACCCGTGGCCTCGCCTAAGGCCGCCCCGTCTGCACGGAGGAGGCCCCGCCCCTTACCGTGGGGTCCCGGGTAGACAGGAAGATGACGAAGGACGGCGACAGGTCTATGTCCTGGTCGCCGAGGGTGATCAGCACTCTGCCCCCCGTTCGCCGGACTTCACGGTTCAAAACGGGATTCAGGACTGGGTCGTAGCTCTCCACGTCCTACGTGTGTGTATGTGAGGTGTTACGGACAGGGAGAGTTTTACAGTGTTTATTTTCACCCACATAACTGACTTCCTACTCCAGATAAATACATCTCCCCAGAAGCCACCCAGCTATTTAGACCCGCGCTGCCCAATACACGGCCACTAGGCACGTGTGGCTACTTAAACAAAATTAAAAGTTCAGTTCCTCGTCACGCTGGCCCATGAAGCGCTCCACAGGGGGGCCACCATGCAGTTCAGCACAGGCTAAAGAACTTTTCTGTCACTGTCCCAGTGGATGGTGACGATCTAGACCAACTAGAATTTTAAGTGCAAACACTGCTTCTGTTGGATTTTTTATAGATCTATCTCAGAGCTTTAGCCTTTTTTTTTTTTTTTTTGGCCACGCTGCTCGGCTTGTGAGATCTTAGTTCCCTGACCAGATGTTGAACCCGGACCCTCAGCAGTGAAAGTGCCGAGTCCTAACCACTGGACCGCCGGGTAATCCCCTAACCTTGCTTTCATATCAAATGACGTCTTGCAAAGTTCAAAAAGTAGCACGTTATTATGTGATTCACATCAACTGCATTTGCAAAAACCTAAATGCAGCCCTAAGGGCCTTCCCTCTGGGAAGCCGGGTCTGCAGAGCTGAGATGCACACGAACCTGGACCAGAAGGGGGTTGCCGAACCTCAGCGCGCTCTCCAGGTTCTTCCTGAAGGCGTCGTCCAGGAAGCTGGTCCGTGTGATCTTCCGGTCCTTATACTCATTCATGATGAACTCTGTGGCTTGTCCTGAGGGGTCGATGATCAGCGGATACCTGAGGACGGGCCCCAGAGAAGTAGGTTAGGGGTCCATAGGAAGCACGAGGACGTGGTAGGCAGAGCCTGACAAGGTGGCGGGAAGGCTGTCCCCCACTCAGCTGTGGGTTCCAGGTTATCAGCAGAGACCGACGTGACCTAAGGCTTAATGCTAAAATCATCTTTTTGAAGAACTTCTATGATGGGGAGGTAACTAAACCACAGACTCTGCTAAGAAGGGCCGCAGTAAGCTTCTTTTCTTTCTGGGACAGATGTTTCTCTAAGAAGTCCGAGCACGCTGCACTAGGATGACTGTCTTCTGTAGAATTCACTGCTGCCCCTCAGGGCCAGCTCCTGGAGGGCAGGGATCAACACCACCGCTGCTGCAGCCCCACGAGCTGACGGCTGTGAAGAGTTCACGCTGCCCAGGACCCTCTTCACTCAATGCTCACGATAACCCTACAAGGTAGGTGTTATCCTCACGTGCATTTCACAAAGGGGGAAAAAGGGGCACAGAGAGGCGAACATCCTTTGTCCAGGGTCACACAGCCGCTTAACAAAAAAATTTTAAAAACATAATACACACACATGACTGTACAAAATTCAGAAGCTACAAAAGGGCAAGTGGTGAGAACCGCCCCTCTCCCCTCCTCCCTGGTCACCGGTTTCTGGTCCATGTACACAAAGGAGGTTTACATGTTTACAGACGCACGTGTCCCCGGGGGAGCACACCACCCCACACTTGTCGCCTGCTGGAAGCACCCTCACACGTGGGCTCTGGACGAAGGGCCGGGTCTGCAAGGGCCCCCGGCCTCCCAACGGGGGGGACGCACGGTGGTGACCTGTTCACTGGCCCCCACGAGGGGCGTCAGAGGCACTTCCGGGCCTCTGGTAGGACACACTCTGTCCTGTGAATGCTCTGAGATGTGTCATTCTTCACGAGTGCCGGGCTTTGGGACACCCGGGAGCATGCATTTCCATGTAAGACAAATGCAGCCCCCACACAGAACCCTCGTAGGCGCCACAACGGATGGACATTCCCGCCAGCGCCCCCTGGCGAGACCCCGCGCCACTTGTGAGACCTGAGGGTTGGTTCCCCTTTGTGTGCTGGGGACAGTGGCGTACAGCAAGGGCTCAAAGGTTCCAAGACGCGCAGATACGGTTAAACAGGGCTCTGGGAATCAGTTCTTTGGAAGAGACAGAAAACCCAGGGTGGCTGGGTTTGGGAGCTGCCACAGAGGAGGGTCGGTCCTTGAGCTGCACCGTTAGCCCCCCTCGGCTGCAGGCCCGCTCCTCCTCCTCCTCCTCCTCCTCCTCCTCCTTCAACCAAAATCAGGGATTCCCTTAACTCTCTCTCTAGCTAAACTCTTCCAATTCTTGTAGTATTTCAAGAGACGGTCTGTTTCTTGTTTTTGTGTTTTGGCCGCACTGCACGGCTTCGGGGATCTTAGTTCCCCAACCAGGGACCGAACCCGCACCCCTGGCAGTGAAAGCACCGAGTCCCAACCACTGGACCGCCGGGGAATGCCCGAGAGGGTCTGTTTTGATTTTCGCCCAATACACAGCCATGCCCATCAATTTCAAAAGGTTACATGAGGCTTCCCTAGTGGTTAAGAATCCGCCTGCCAATGCAGGGGACACGGGTTCGAGCCCTGGTCCGGGAAGATCCCACATGCCACGGAGCAACTAGGCCCGTGCGCCACGACTACTGAGCCTGCGCTCTAGAGCCCGCGAGCCACAACTGCTGAGGCCCGTATGCCTAGAGCCTGTGCTCCGCAACAAGAGAAGCCACCTCAATGAGAAGCCCTCACGCCACAACAAAGAGTAGCCCCCGCTCGGCGCAACTAGAGAAAGCCCGCGGGCAGCAACGAACACCCCATGCAGCCAAATATAAATAAATAATAATTAATTTAAAAAAAAAAAAAAAAAGGTTACACGAGAACCACTCATTGTAGGGCAGTTTGGACAGTCACAACATAAGAAAAAGGGAACCGTGCACAGCCCACCATCAGAGGTGAGCGTGCGGACCCTCCCAACGCCCTCTTCACCTCTCCTAAAGGTGTGTTTTGAAAAGAAATGAGAAGGGGAGCACTGCACACGAAGACTTGTCGCCCGCGCCCTCGCTGCGCACAAGCGCGTACCTATTGAAGCGCTTCAGCATGATGGCGTTCTCCGTGCACAGGTCGTCTGCAGGTAGGGAGCTGGCCTGCCAGCGGAGACGCTCGTCAGCGTTGGACAGATACTCCGTCCTCGCGATATCTGTGCGGAACTGAGAGGGGCAGCAGTTACGGACCCTTTTCTTCAGGACGCAGACAGGCACGGCTTCCCAGTGGAGATGGTGACAGCTTACCGACCCTCAGTTTGGCTCCCACCTCTTTGAAATTCCCTGCGGACGGTTACCTGGATGTTGGCTTGCTGTAAGTGATGGGACCAGGTGGTAAACAAGTTCTGGCGCATCTGCTGGTCAAAGTAACCCGCGTAAGCAATAAACGCAGCCGACAGGAGACAGTCCCCAGCGATGGTGGACATCTGGTTCTTGAAAGTCTCACTTGTTTTTTCCCATCGTTCCCGTTCAGCTGACAAGCTCTTGAGAAGAGCGGTGCTCCGGTTCACCTAAAAAGAAAACCACACAGGCTTTATGCTGAGAACTGCAACTCTGTTCCTGCCCACTGTGGGCAGGGTCTGGGAGGGCAGGAGAGACAAGCACACTCATGGTTCAGATCCCGAAGGAGGCTGGGACCCAGATCACCCACAACTGAGGACGACACAAGCCTCACAACCTGAGGGCATACGATGAGTGTAGAGAATTAAGTGTCAGCCTTGAGACTTGTGTGTGAGCAGATATGCGGGCAGGAAGCAGGTGGAAGGAACCTCCAGGGGAGGGTTGACCTGGAGGGAAGAGGCGCCAGAGGCAGGAGGCTAAAGTGCCTATTTTGAGGACCCAGGAGGAGTGTGGGCGAGAGCGACGGGGACCACAGCAGAAGGGACAAGCAGAGGGACGGGAGACCCTGACAAGGAGGCCCTCGGTGATGCCACTTAGGAAGCCCAAGGCGGGAGAACAAACGGGTTCGGAGCTGGCCGCGGGTGAGAGGGATCCCCCGGCTTCAGACTGCCCGGCTGGTATCCACCTAACGCCACTCAGTAAACGCACAGCAAACAGTCACCAGGACCCCCGTGGACGTGAAAGAGCTGACTCCCCGGGATGACCGCGGTACGTGCGGACCGTGCTGTCGTCTGTTACTCTCAGCGCTTCCCCCGGCGAGGCCGGCGAGCACGGCACGGTGAAGGACACCGAACGGCAGCGTTTCAGGGGGGCGGCAGAAAGCACGCGCTCGTGACGACCACCTTACCTTGGCTTCGACGGCAGCCAGGTCGGCTTTGATGGCCTGGGCCTCGGAGATGAGGACGGCGTACTCCTCCTTGTAGCGGGCGATGCTGGCCTCCAGGTCGCGGATCATCTGCTCCACCTCGTTGGCTTTCTGCTGGTTGTCCTTGGCGTCGTCCTCCAGCTTCTGCAGCTCGTTGCGCAGCGGCTCCACTCGCTTTAACATGTCGGCGTAGTTAAGCTGCAGAGGGCAGATCGATTGTCTTTAAAAGGGACCGGACACAAGGCCCCCTCACACAGGGGTTCCCAGCCAGGCTGACTACCTGTGCGATGGCCCACTTAACCATAGGCCCGCAGGCCAGGGAGGCCCGATTGACGATTTCGTAATTGTAACTGGGATTGGACATGTAGTTCTTCTTCATCTTCTCCCTTATGGCGTCACTGCAAAAGAGGAATTATATTTCTAAGCATGTGCAGGGCAAAAAGTAAAGAAGAGTTTTTAGGAAATGGAAATGTAGAGACTAGAGCCAGCTCCCATCTGTCGCTCCAGTGACCACGGAGGAGGAGCCAGCCCGACCCTAGTTCTCCGGTGACGAGGACACTGCTGCCGAGAAGGACTCTCACCTTCCTGCCGCTTCCCTGTTCCCCGACAGGAGACAGGCTCAGGGCCAGCTCCGCGCTCGTGGCCACTCGTGGGGATGGAACAGTATCCGGCTCACAGAGCTGAAGGGGTCAGGGAACAACTGTCAGGAACGGGGGGAGGAAATCTGACTGGTCTGAGTGGACATGGCCTGGAAGGGTGTTTGTGCAACTGAGGAGCTGACATTACCTTCTGTGTGCGCTAAGCCAGGACACGAGGCCACAAGCAAACACGAGAACCTCACGCCACCAGAATGGTCTCCCCCAGCGGGCGCCACCCACCTGATCTCCTCGGCGGAGAAGTTCACGATGGTGGGGATGAAGTTCTCCCTCATGATGATGGAGCGAATCTGCTTCCAGTCTGTCGTGCTCTCCCCCAGCAACAGGCAGATGGACTCGAGCGCCAGCTTCACGGCGGCAGGGGGGTTGGCCATGGACCGCACCTCCACCAGGTGCTGCTTCTTTATGGACTTCACGGCTGGGCGTGGCGGGAGCATAAGAGGGTGGGGTGGAAAGGACGCGGTGAGGAGGGGACCAGAGCACAGCCAGGCACTTTGACTCTCACCAGGAAAGGGACAAGTGCGCAGAAGATCGAAGTGAATGTGGGATGTTCTGTCTTAAAACCCTCTGGAATAGCTGAAGTGGCCGAAATAATGACAGAGATCTTACTGTACTAAGCCTAAATCGCAACATTCTGTAAGAAGGACAGCATCTTTAAAAATGTCTCACAAATCCTCATTAATTCCTTTACCTCTATAAAGATTTAAGTATTAAAAAAAAAAGCAAAATGGTTCATTTATTTTACACCAATTGAACAAAGACCCTTTCAGTCTGCCACAATTCAGAAGTTGTCTTCACCGGCTGGGGTGAAGATGTGGAATGAACAGTTCTAAAAAAAATGACCAACGCTTTCCATAAACTGAAATGCACATTTTCCTAACCTGAACTTTTATTAAAACACTTTTTTAAAGTAATTCTTCGGCAGGTGAGAGCTAAATTAAATTCTCATCTAAGTACAACTCTCAATGAAAATCTATGGTGCATTTTAATTCCTCTTGTGGTGTAATGTGAAAACTACAAGCAATTGGGTTATTTGAAATAAGTTAAAGGCTGATGGGCAGGAAGGGGCCCAGGGTTAAGGCCACGCCTAGGTACCCGCCTAGGTACCGGGCAGACCGCAGACTAAGACGGGACGCCGGGTCACTGCGCTCCTCCTGCAGCGTTTCCCAGGTACATGGGGTGGAAAAGGAAGGACGGGGGACTGCTACCAATAATTAAGTTAGTCATCGCTGGCCACGACCAGGACGCTCTAATAATTATACATAAGACAGCAACACTGCCTACTTTACGCTATTTCTGGATGAAATTCAAGCCAGAGACTTGCAAATAGCATATTTATGAAATTATCGCCAGATTTTAAAAAATGTACTGACAAAAAGCTTATTTTGTCAATTTTCTCTTATGAAAAGGGTTTCCCTATGGTGAAAGCAGACTAGCTTTACGGAAACTCTGCTTTAAGAGATGAAGACAGTCTTAAGTATTTAGAAAAGGCTTCAGAGACTCATCAATGACAATTTTGGAAACGTACATCACCGGGACCTCTGGGGGAAGGCCACGCTGCCCCCTAACCTGTCCACCCTTCCCAGAGAGCCAGCCCTCTGACAGGGTGCACACACCATTCTGGGCCTCGATGACGGCCGGCTCCACCTTGTCGAGGTCTTCCTTGACGCTCATCTGCTTGTCTGCGATGACCTCCTGCTGCTTATGCAGCTGTTCCTGAATTTCCTGGCTCATGACCTGGAGAGGAAGGACGGCTCAGCTCCGGGGTTAGCACCGGTTCATCTGCTGAGTCCTAAAATGGCACTCCTCATGCCGCCCGGGACAGACAGACAGACAGACACACACACACACCCTGCCCCCACCACAGAGAGACACACACAGACACACACACACCCTGCCCCCACCACAGACCCGTTCAACCCTAAAACCCGTCTCAGACTAAACTCCCTACTGCCTCATGAGAGACGGAGAACGCCCGGCCCACATAGGCCACGGTTCCCAAAACACAAAGAAGCACCTTTTTCTTCTCAGCCTCTTGCTGGTCCTTCACCATCTTTTTCAGCTTGTCATTGGCCGCTGCATTCTTCACCTCCAGCTCTTGGCTCTTTATCCTGAGGTCCCGACGCAGCTCTTCTACCTGAGGAACAAAAACCACGTCAGGGAAATGGAAACCACACGGCGATTACCTTCAAATTAAGAGGCCCTCCCTAGCCCAGCCCCAGAAAATGCCGCCCAGGCCACGATGTACCTGGTCGACCGTCTCTTTGATTTTCCTGAGCCCGACGTTCAGGTGCATCTGCTGCTCCTCCAGCTCACTCCGCTTCTCGTGGAACAGGTCGGCGTAGTGGTTGATGAAGTCTAGGTAGTGGCGAGGCGTGATGGCCATGGTTCTGCCTCCTCGCTTCGCTAGCCGAGCATTAGCCTGTTGGAAAAAAGTCAAATCTCTTCGCTCTCCGGGACGTTCGTCCTCTGCGATTTAACCTCAGAAAATAACTGTTGTGCTGGTGCGGCACGACGGCACGGCCCCAGCCCCGGGAGTCCCATCACTCGAGATGGAGTCTAGCTCAGGCTCCCACGGGACTGCAAGGCGCCCTCACACCTCTGAGCTCCTCCGACCTCTAGGGCTAGGGCAGGGCCAGCAGGACACCCACAGGCTCACAGTGGTCTTCACAGAGCCTTCCAGAGGGGAGCAGACTGGACTCGCCTAACAAAAAGAGTCTAAAGGAGGGGCAGCAAACCACAGCCAGCAGGTCAAACCCTGCAGCGCAGCCTCTGCACGCGGAGTGTCAGCCCCACGGCCACGCTCGCTCATGGCAACACTGCTCTCGCGCCACAGCGGCAGAGCTGGGCAGCCGTGCAGGGGCCCAGCTGGCACCTGGCCCTTTGCAGAGACAGTGCGTGACCCCTGCTCTGGGGGAAGAACACAGGCCTGGCCAGAGAGGCAGCGAGAGAAGCAAATGGAATCAGTGTGGGCAGGGAAAGGGCCAGACGGCTCCGGAACACACAGCCGGGCGACAGGCGGGGTGAGACGTCATTGACAGAGGTAGGAAAACAGGTGAGAAACAGGCATCTCTTTTGTGGGTGATGGTGTCAAACTGACATTTGCAGTGTCAAATCCAAAGCACCTGGGGGTCTACTTTTACATCGGTTTAGCTTTACGTTAGTACGGCAGTTAGTTTTGTTTTTCTCATGATCTCAAAACTGAACCCACACTCAGCCGTAAAAAGAAACGAAACTGAGTCATTTGTAGTGAGGTGGATGGACCTAGAGTCTGTCATACAGAGTGAGGTAAGTCAGAAAGAGAAAGAAAAATACCGTATCCTAACACATATATATGGAATCTAAAAAAAAAATGGTTCTGATGAACCTAGGGGCAGGACAGGAATAAAGACACAGACGTAGAAAATGGACTTGAGGACACGGGGAGAGGGAGGGAGAAGGGTAAGCTGGGACGAAGTGAGAGAGTGGCATGGACATATATACACTAGCAAATGTAAAATAGATAGCTAGTGGGAAGCAGCCGCATAGCACAGCACAGGGAGATCAGCTCGGTGCTTTGTGACCACCTAGAGGGGTGGGATAGGGAGGGCGGGAGGGAGATGCAAGAGGGAGGGGATATGGGGATATATGTATACGTATAGCTGATTCACTTTGTTGTACAGCAGAAACTAACACACCGTTGTAAAGCAATTATACTCAAGATGTTAAAAAAACAAAAAACAAACCCCCCCAAAAAACTGAACCCACCTGGTGAAGAGTCTGATGAACGAACACACAGCTGTTTACGATGGCTTCCCGGTGCGACGGTGGCTGCGGCAGTTTGTCATACACGACTGGCATGTAATCAGGCACGATGTAATTCGGCTTCTCCAGGTCCATCTTACTCGTGAATTCTTTGCCAACCTGATACAGAGCTTCAGTGGACCAGTCCCCAAACCAGTTCAACACACACCTGAAAAAGATGCCCACATCTCGAAACAGCTCCTGAGAGCAGGGCCTGCCCCTCGGAAAGCAGAGCCGAGAGGGACCGGCGTACCTGTTGAACAGGGCGGGGGAGGTGGCTGCGCGGTCCTTGAGGCCCTCTGAGGACGGGTTCATGGTGAAGACGACGTGGAGGTTGCGGATGACCTGGCTGGTGAACCACTTGTAGAGCTCCTCGTGCGAGTCCAGCATCAGGCCCTCCTTCTGGGCCCCCTCCTTACACTGGGTCATCAGGGTGGCGTACTCATCTCCTTCGAAGAGGCCGGGAACCTAGGAAGTAAACGGCACCGTGGCTGGCCGGTCCTCAGAACCCAGTGCCATGTAACATAGTGTGGCGTGTCATCGATTACCTCTCCGTTGGCCAGAAGGGTGTTCATCCGCTCCAGGAATCCAGAATCTAACACGTTGGATTCGTCCATTATAAAAGCTATCTTTTCATTTTTACAGCCAGAACGTCTCAACACCGTGCGGAGGTCTTCATCGAAGTCCTCCCCCGTGTACTTCCTGTGGACCTACAGAAGCGGGGCAGGTCAGCTCCGCTCTTGCTCAAGGAGCTGCGTGCATGCACAGGGTGTGCTGTGGGCCGAGAGGCTGTGGCCAGACCCACCTTAATCTGGTACACGCTCAAACCGTTCATCCAGGCCACGAAACGGGACAGAGTGGTCTTGCCCGCTCCGCTGACCCCGATCAGAAGCAGGTGGCCTTGAGGCTGGCGGAATATTCTGAAACATTACCAGACATAAGAAAGAGTTAGGCTTTTATGCTCCATTCCCCTTTTGACACTCAAGTCCTAAACCTTCTCAGGATTAGTCTACAACATTTGGAACGTGTTTTAACTTGAATTGGTACACTAAACATTCGTACAGCAATTGTTATTTGCCAGGTCCGGTGAGGCGGCAAAGGTCAAAGAGACATGGCGCCGCCCCCGGACACCCTGATGACTCGAGGGAGACAGGCCGATGCTAGCAGGAGGGTGAAGGGCTGTTGTCGCAGCCGGTGGGAAGCTCGGCTCAGCAGAGCTGGACTAAGAAGCAGGAGTCGCTTGGCAGAGGAAGGCAGGGGCGTGGGAGGCCCGTCAAGAGGACAGCACGAGGCCTGGCCTGACCCCCGCCCCCCATCAAATCGAGAGCAGCTCGGGTGAGTGGTGACGCTGCAGCAACAAAAAGCCCACCGGTCAATCCTGAGCACGTGGTCCAACACCTCATTAAATAGGACCAGAGGAACATCGAGCTCTTCTTCGTAGAAGACTTTCAGCCTGGCTTTGACATAATCTCTTAACTCTTCTTGGTCTACTGGGATGTAATCCTGTAGGAAAAAAGGTAAGATCCAATTACGAAGAAGAAATCATTTTAGTTCTTACAGCAAAGTGGATTATATTTCCATATACCAAGAAACTGTCAAAAAATGAGACGAAAGCAGGTATTTATAACATAGGAACAAAAATATAAGTAAACTAAGATGAGATTAAAGACATGGAAAATCTTTACAGAGAAAACTGAACTTCACTGAAAGACATCACAGAACATCTAAATAAATGAAGAGATACACCATGATCATGGAGAGAAAAACACACAACTAAAAATGTCAGTTCCACCCAAATCACACACAGATTCAATGTAATCCCAGTCAAAATCTCAGTGGTGGATGGTGGACGTTGTTTTGGTGCAACTTGACAAGCCAATTCTAAATCTCGTTTGGAAGGGGAAGAGCCTGAGAATGGCAGGATGGCCCACCCCTTTAAGAACCAGGTGTTCTGGACAGGGACTGTCCTGTCAGTTGGGCTTGTAACTGTGGTCAGAACCACGTGGTTTCAGCACAGGAAGCAGCAAGCGGGCCAGTGGACAGGACAGAGCTCTGTACCAGACTCTCGCGCACGGGGAAGCCCACGTGACAGTGCGACACTGCAGAGTCCCAGTGGACATGCAAAATGGAAAATGAACCCACAGCTCACCCCATACACTAACTAATTCAGATGGATTAAGGGTTTAAACGATATTCCATTACGAATGTTTGTTCTTCAAAAGATGCTATAAAGAGAGTGAAAAGACAAGCCACTGGGAGAAGATGTTGCCCAGAAGTGAAACAGGATTAGTACCTAGAGTCTAGAAATAAATAGGAAATTCTAGAAACGCTGAGCAAACCTCTCTTGTTCTTCTTGCTTCTGTGCCTTTGCTTCTATCGGGCCCTGTGCCTGCCATGCCCTTGCTGACACTCAGATGAAGGCCTATGAACACTTGCCTAAGCCCCTATGTCAGGGTCAGCTCTCCCAAGATGGAGCCATCCACCCTATGAGACTGAGCTCCTAAAGGAAGGCTGTCCTCATTCCTAAATCAGCATCGCCTACCGAAGGAAATGCACATCAAGACTGTCACTTCCTACGATGTCGGCTCTCCTTTTCAGAGAAAATGGCAGCTCACAGCTATTCTGGAAATGTCACTCTGTTCAGCATCTTAGTATACGAAACATCTTCACACAAGTTATCCCTAACTGCCCTGATTTCACTGAAGCCCCGTCTCCTGCTGGCTGGATCCACAGCTCTTGGAGCGGCCACGGTCCTGGGATTCTCTGCCCTAAATTATCAGCGGCTGCAAATACGTGGCCCATCATGCCTATAGCTGTAGCTTCCTTCATAGTGCGCTTCAAGGCAAAGACGTTTCTGATGAGAAGGTAATGCTAACTAGAAGGACAGGAGCAAAGAAAGTGTTCCTAACGTGCTGTAGACGCGTTACCTTTGACAACCAGTTGCTGTACAGGACGGGCCGGCTCACTGCCTTCTCCTTGTCTATGTTGGGAAAATGCTTCAGAGCAACCAGATCGATATTTTCGTCGGTCCAGCGCCTCTCCTCGTCTTCTACAAGTCTGTCGGGAGAGAAGACAGAGGCCGTGGTGAGGAAACACCGGGTTTTGTGGGTGCTGTGGGCTCCTCCAAGGGCTGGCGTTAGTCTTCTACCAGAAATGTTCATTGTCTCTACAAATGGAAGAACCTAAGACTCTGAACTCGAGACGACTTAAGTAATCCGAAACCTAGATATTAAATATGAAAATCTTAAAAAAAAAACTCCTCTAAAAATGTTTAATTACATTGATTTACAAAATGAAAACTTCATTTTAGTTTCTAAGCTTTCTTAATATAAATGTTTTAAGTATTAAGGGGCATTATGGGAACAGAAATAGGGAACTACGAGGTGTACAGTTTTGGAATCACAAGGCTTACAGAGAAAACCAGAGCAAGCAGGTGAGACTCTAACTGTCCCTATAGGTGTGGGAGGTACATTTTGAGCAGCTGAATACATGATAACTTAGGCTACCAGGTGAAGGTCCAGTGAGCATGTCACGTACTTACTGTAGCCAACCAGAATTTGGAAGCACAACTGCTACTACGAAATTTCAGTCTAAACAAAATTATATCTCTGGTATGTTAAGAAATGTAAAAATGATTCTGTAGCCCAATTATTTTTTTAATTAAAGAAGGGAGAATGAAGGTAGCTCACATAACATAAAAAGGACCGCCTTTTAAAGTGGTAGAGCCCCAATACGAGAGAGAAAAGCTGGGCTGCCAGGGCTCGTGTGCCCCGCTCTGCCTTGGTCAGCTCATCTCTCTCCCTGGCTCTCTGCAGGGCAGCTCTGTGGGAAATGAGAACTCCATGGAGGCTGGCGTGGAACCGAGTCATCTACAACGCAATATTCCAAGACTCCTCGAAAGCATGGGTGAGAAAAGCTGCCTGAAGGCAAGAATAACTGGTCCAGACATGTAACTGCCAAAGGCTTAAGTATTTCTTAGTCTGGAGGGAACCATCTGCCTTGGGTTCTGCCAGGGGAGTAACTATTAACCAACTCCTATGACTACCCACAGCTGAGGCCACGAGTGGTCAGAGGAGCTTGTCCTGCTGGGACCGTGTCCTCTACAGGTGGGCCACCTAGGGCAACCTCACACTTACTCCGGGACCGAGGGGACCTGCCCTGCCATCAAGTTCCTGCCCTCCTGCTCCTACTCTGCAGCCCCTCTTGCTCTGTTCCGAGTAACCTGTTCACAGGCAGAACGTTTCCCCAAATAGTTTGCAACAGGAAATCGTGGTGCTGCACTAAATAGTAAATCAGTTAAGATTTGTTGTTTGTTAGAAGTTTAGAGTTAAAGCAACAAAAGTCTAACTTTTTCTCACTAATCAAAAATGAGCCTAAAAGGCTATGAAGGACTGCAGTGCTAAAATACATAAAATTAACAATACAAGAAAAATCAATAAAAATGACAGAGCAGGAACTAGGAAAACTAAGAATTTACTATAAAACAAAGATTACACAGAACTATAAGCAAAGAATACAAGAAAAAGATTCTGATTTAAAAATAAAAAGGTCAATAGGGACGTCCCTGGTGTCGCAGTGGTTAAGAATCCACCTGCCAATGCAGGGGACACGGGTTTGAGCCCTGGTCCAGGAAGATCCCACATGCCGCAGAGCAACAAAGCCCGTGCGCCACAACTACTGAGCCTGTGCTCTAGAGCCCGTGAGCCACAACTACTGAGGCCTCGTGCCACAACTGCTGAGCCCTCGTGCCTAGAGCCCGTGCTCCACAACAAGAGAAGCCACCACAATGAGAAGCCCGGGCACCGCAACGAAGAGCAGCCCCCGCTCGCCCAGACTAGAGAAAGCCCGCGAGGAGCAATGAAGACCCAATGCAGCAAAAAATAAATGGGGAAAAAAAAAAAAAAAAAAAAAAGGTCAATAATTTTCAAGATGCCTTGAGACAGAAAACGACTCAACTTTTTACTGAGACTTACGACGGTTCAAACCACAAAACCTTCCACGATCCAAGCTGACCACTACAGCCACTAACAAGTCTCTCCCTTCAGTACTGGTCACTTAACTAGAAAATGTCAAAACTTGCAAGACTTGAAATAAGTGGCCAACAGGTAAAAAGAGAAAACTAAAGTCCCAGAGATACAGCTGCAAATCCTCTGATGAGAGCAAAGACTGAGGGTGAGGAAGGGGTGGTGGTTACGGAACTGCACCCCAGGCTGCTGTTAGAAGGCACTGAAATTCACCTGTGACCTCTGTGCCCTGACCTTGTGTGGGGCCCACCCAACAGTGAAAGAGGTGAGTTAAAGTGCCTTGCCCGAGGTTACACGGTAACCAGCAGGGCCGCCGGGGTCTCGTACGTGGGGGCGGCCGTGATCAACTCCAGATGCAAGGCTGCCCTCGCCACCTCACTCCTGTCCCTCACCAGCTCAGCCTGCCTCAGGGCAGGCCAGCCTCATGCAGACCCTAACTCGGGGGGTCGGAAGGGTCAACGTAGGGGAGCATGGAGCTACCCGGAGCCTTGGCTTTACCTGTCCTGGAAGAGACGGAGGGCTTCATGTGCCCAAATCCGAATGAGGCCTTCCACTGGCAGAGTCTCCAGGGGTCTCAGTGCCTCGAAGATACCTCGCACCCACCGGGTCATTTCACGGGGTGAGTAGATATAGTGGGGCTGTGTGTCCTGAGTGAATCTCTCCTGCGGGAATCGAAAAGATGCAAGTTACATGTAAATGTCCTAAGACATGAAAAGTAGTTAAAAAGTCAAATGCAGTATAACATTTTTATATTAAGAATAAAGACTCTAGACCCTGGAATATTTGAGAATGAATTGGTAAATAATGTTGGGACTACTGTTCAGAACAAAGCAAGATCCAACTTGCTCACTTTATGTTGCAATTAATTATATTTAAAGATTTATATGTAAAAAAAAAAATAAAACTACAAAAAAAATTCTTCTAAAAATACTTAAAAAAATGTAATTCCTAAGTTGAGGGAAAGCTTTTCTAAGCATTATTTCAAAAGCAGAAACAATTAAAGAAAAAAGTCTACATTTAATAACATTTAAAATGCTGTAGGAAAAAAACTGCAATCCTACAAAATTTAAAACATTTGTGATACGTGACAAGCAAATGCTCAGAAAGGACTCTAAGTGAGACGGCTGTCTCAGTGGAAAGTCGGCAGTTCTCTCGCACGAGCCCTTGTCAAGAGGCTAACAAAGAAACGCAAACCAAAACCGTGAGAGCCACTTGTGCTCATCCAGCGGGCAGAGATCTTTTTTTTTTTTGGCACTGCCCCGCAGCATGTGGGATCTTAGCTCCCCAACCAGGGATCGAACCCGCACCCCCTGCATTGGAGGGGCGGAGTCTTAACCACCGGACTGCCAGGGGAAGTCCCAGTGGGCAAAGACCTTTTCAATAAATATTTTTTCAAGGCTGAAAGAGGCATTGTGGTGGAACTGTAACCGGTCCAGCCCCCTGACAGGTTTGGCCACGTGCAGTCACCACAAACGCTGCAGAAGAACAAGTACAGACAGGCACATGTTGGTGCTGTTAAAACAGAAGTGTCCACATCCTTTTAGAAATGGCACAGCACGGTCTCGGTTTCATAAGGGGAATGAATACATGTACATGTGCCAGACGAGGACGGCAAGAACAAGCTAGAGGATATTTGCGGTTGCAGCACCGGCTGGAAGCACGATCTGTTGAGACCCTGGAGCAAGTCTCCCGGCTCAGCCAGAGCTCCAAGTGAAGCTCCGTCTCTCAACAGAGCCCTTCGGTCACGACGGGGCAAAGACGCCGCGCACCTGGGACATGGTGTAGAATTCCACCATCGCCGCGGTGAGGGGCTCTGCGTATGTGCGCAGGGACGGGATGAGGCGCAGCATGGCCCGGTTGAAGGTGCCGTAGATCTGCGTCAGGGAGGCGGGTCCCGGGTAGTCCACATACACCACAGGCACGTGACGCAGGAACCTGCACAAAGACAGCCGGCTCAGCGTGCCTGAGAGGGCTGCTTCCCTGTCCCAGGCCGACCGGGGCCTTCCTGACCCGCCTGCATGGCTTCACGCCACAGCTGACTGAGGTCCCACACAAACTACTCGGGCCTGGGTCTGACAAATAACTGTAGATGCAAAAAACCGGAAAAGAACCGAGCAAAGGTGGGAAAATGACTCAGGCTTATTTCCGCCTCATCCTGGCCCTACTGGCAGGTCTGGGTCAGCTCACTACTGCCCAGCAAGTCGTCGCTTTCATTTTGAGTGTGTTCCCAGCACAGTGACATAACCCCGGAGGAACCCCATGACGAGCAGTATTTTGTTACCTTTTCATAATTAAAACCACGGTTTCGTCATGCTACATTTAAAGCAAACCCGGAACTGGTGAGTGTGAGATCAGGGAAGTGTGCGGGGCTGTGTGCTACCTGTGCGAGAGGGGCTTTCTCCCAGGATCAGTGGGCGGGTTACAAGCCCCGACAAACTGGATCCTCTCCAGCTTCACCCAGGTTTGATCTGAGCTTCGGTAAAAGCCTCCGTGCTCCACCATCTGAGGGAAGGGGGGGAGTGAGACACGTTAGGGGCAAATGTGAACACGACACGGTGTGGAGGAGAGGGCACCTCGTGGACATAAACACACCTGCCTGATGAAGGATATGACCCTCTGCGTCCCGTATTTATCCATGTCTGGCAGGTTGATTTCATCACAGAACAACACCAGCCACTTTCCAAGCTGAACAGGGGCCAGAACGACCCCGTTAGGTGTGCGTCTGTACTCGCAGTAGTGGTCAAAAGTCTTCAGCAGGAGCTCTGGAGTAGTAGCACTGGAGAAGTTAAGACCCACGACCTGGAGAAGGGGAGAAACGAGTGAGGTGCTGGAAGGCCGACCCCGTGCTTGAGCCCCGGGCCCGTTGCCCACTCCAGCCTCTTTACCTCCATGTCGGGCAGGGCCCGGAGGGCGCTGAAGAGCGTCATGGTCTTGCCAGACCCAGGAGGGCCGCACAAGACCAGTGGCTTGTGCTCGGCCAGCCAGGTGTACAAGAGGGCCTCGTGGCGGACGGTGTCCAGCGTTGGCACGACGACGTCAGGGGCGGCCACCTTGTGCGTCTCCACTTCAATCTGAGGCACCTTGGCCTGCCACGGCGACCATTCTCCGCTGATGGACACCTGCACACACGGGCGGGCGCTGGTCACCCCGGGACCCCCGTACCTGCTCACCTACAAGACTTGCTCACTTGCATGCAAGTCAGAACCTCCAAGTCAACCTGCATCCCTTGTGCCACAGAAAACTAAACGGACAAAACCTTCCTACGAAAGAAAAAACGCCGTCCAGTCGAGGCCCTCACTCACTTCGTAGTCGATGATGGGGATGTTGGGAGCAGAGGGCAGTGGCACCGTCGTGATCCTTCTGATGTATTCACCCAGCTCTGCTCTCATTTTCAGCCGACTATCTCCAGACAAGGACCAAAGGATGGCGTAAACCAGATAGCGCTATTGGAATAGGAAGTGGGTCCCGTTTTAAATGGAATTTCAACAATAAAGGAAAGACATTTACAACGATGTTACCCTGCAGCAGTGGTGCCCAGAGATGCTGCCGGCACTGCCCCCAGCCCCTGGCTGCAGCTGGAGCCCCCCTGACCTGGATGTAGCGCTCCAGCTGCTCGATCTGCATGGGGAAGTCGGGGTGGTTGGCGTTGTACTGGGCCACGTTGCGGCAGGCCTGGTGCAGCATGGAGAAGAGCGAGCCCAGGCAGCGCAGGCGCGTCAGGTCCATGATGTGCTCCAGCTTGAAGGCGTGCTCCAGGGCCTTGGTGACCAGGCCGTTGGACGTGAAGTACGGCTGCATGATCGTGGCTGCGTCCCTCTGGATCTACAGGAGGGAGTGAACGATGCTTAGCTACCATCTCAAAAAGCGGGGAGGTTTTCATCTGCTCTAACCTAGGCCCAGGAGAGGGTCACGCAACTGCGAAACATAGTTTTATGGGTTGAAAAAACGAGGAATGAAGCTTCAACGACCAACCCTTATTCCTTCATCTTGGTGGTTCTCAAAAAAAAATCACGCTTCCTAGGAACATTGGTCTTCACCATCGAAATGCACAAGGTCCACCTTTCACCAATTTGCAGAGAAAACCGAAAGAACTCTTTAAATTTTCCGTGCACGGCTATGCTTTTGCAGCTGCGACTGCACTGATTATGCAAACCTCCAGCGAGTGGCCGGCCTCAGCGGAGGCGCAGTGACCATCGTGAAAAGCACCCCGACGTCCAGATGCTCGGGGCGGGACGCCCGGCCTCGCTCTGCGCCGCGGCCCAGCACCCTCAGCTGCCCGCTGGCCGCACTCGGCGGAGCGGCGCCGGCCCGCGTACCTGCAGCATCGGGGAGGCGGCCTCCTCGCCCTCGTCCTCCTTGCCCTTGCGCCGGCGCTGGGCCTCGTCCTCGCCCTCGTCCAGGGGGATGCTGCGCAGCCTGGCCAGGAAGTTGTTGAAGATCATGTCCGTGCCGAGCACGTCCTCGCTGAACCAGACCATGCCGCAGCGTGACACCGTGGCCAGCGTGGCGTACTTCAGGTCCTGCACTTCAAACATGATGCGCACCTGGAGGGGAGAGAACACTGAGCACGCTTAATGAATGACACGGGTTTGGCAGAGACCCGGATGCTAAGATTATTGTACCTATATGCCCACTGAAAGAGCAACTTAAACCAATCCTGCTGCACTTGGTTTAGAAGTAAAGATGTCTACCGTTTGCATCATCACAACATCCACCAAGCTCTCCCCCTGAGAATCTGGGCAGGAAAAAACCTGTGTGTGGCGGGGAGGAGAGGAGAGGCGCTCTGGTGGGACGGAGCCAACGGCTCCCTGGGCGGCAGGGTCAGCAGCGAGGCGCTGTGGCCAGGTTCCTGGCCTCGAACCTGCCGGCAGGCCGGCCAGCAGGGCCTCCTTTCGCACGTGGGGTTGGCAGCCTCGCCAGGTCCCACTGCTAGTCGCCAGTGGGGCTGAGATTCAAACCGGACGGTCTGATCCCAGAGCCTTAACCTCACTGCTAACACGCCTCACAAGGAGATCAATCTTTCTGACAACATTTAGAATCTACTGGGTAATGAGCTGTAAGAAAAGAACCCGACAAGTCAAATCAAGATACGAGTCTGCATAAGCGCACGTTCCCAGACCCGCGGCTTGGTTTCCGAAGCGGTGATAACCACCGATGCCACCCAGTCGTCACGATAAAGGCTCCTGCTCACCAGCGGCTCCGGAGTGCTACTGGACTCCTTTCCCTCCCGCCCACCTCCAGCCCGTCAGCCGATCCCACTGGCGCAAGCTTGAACTCGCACCCACAGCTCAGCTACTTCTCAGCACCTCCACGGCTATGCCTGGGGTGCCGTGGCCTCCCAGCTCACCTAGCGGGCAAGCTCCAGTCCTCAGTGACCCCGGGCCTGACCTCATCTCGCCCGTTTCCCCTTGGGGCCTGCCCCAACTTCTCTCCGCATCAGCCAACCGCCCCACTCTCCTCGCACACACCGGGCACGGCCAGACGCTCCTGCCGCCACCCGCCCCTCCACCTGGAGCGCCCGGAAGCCACAGGAGCTGCTCCCTTGTGCCCTCAGCTTCCCCGGGGAGCCTCAGCGCCGCCCCTTCTGACAGTGCAAGCTCCACCCCTCGGCACCGGCGGCTGCTCCCCTCCAGTTTACTTTCTCTGTAGCCCCATCACCACTTATCCTGTCTGTCTCCCACCTCAGACTGTGAGCCCCAGGAGAGCAGGGGTTTTGTCTATGTTGTTTACAGCTACATTTTCAGCATCTAGAACCAGGCCCGGCACACGACGGAACTCCAGAAAAGTGTGGTCAAAGTATGAACGCGCACCCAGGCCAGGCCTGCCCATGTTTACCGCTCTATCAGGTGGTGTGGTCAGGACCTGGATCAAGTGCTCATTTCCAAGGGATGACCCTGAAAGCGTCCATATCTAAATCCCTCGTTCTGCCATTTCCCAGAAATCCTCACTATAACCCCACCTTACGGAGTTGTAGGAAAGGCCACCTGGGAATTGCGGAGTATGCTTCATTTTCAGCAAGCAGTGGAAAGTTATGAATGAACCCTTTGAAAACATTTCTCACTAGCCACAGGAATGGAAAGAACCCAGCGCAGAGAGGCTCCGGCACCGACTGCCGCCACAGAGGCTGAGCCGCTCTCCGGGCTGCGCGCCAGGCAGTCAGGGCAGAATACTTAGGCTCGTACGTTGGGCGGAAGGCTGAGGCGCTCTCCGTTGGGCAGAGTCAGCAGCTTGTTGTCATCCAGCACCGAGTTCAAGTTCTCCACCCACTCGGGATCCACATCGCCATCAAAGACGATCCACTGGCGCTTCTGCAGCTCACCCCTCACGTTGTCTATGATCCTGGTGTGGGAGGATTTTACAGCAGCGGGTGACTGAGGTTGAAAATGCTCAGCCTGTAACGGTTTCTAAAGTGACTTTAATTTGTCCAGAGCGTGGTAAGAAGAATCACGTACGCTGTTACCACGAGGACCGAGTGCCTAGGTTCCAATTCTCCGGAGGGCAGACACCCACCCAAGTGCACTTACTTTCTCAGAACGTGTGTGAACAGCCCATCTGTCCACTCCCTGGTGTTGGGGTCCAGGGTTCCGTACAGGTGGTCTTTGCTGATGGCCTTAGGGTCGATGATATGGGCCACGCCCTCCACACCCTCGAGCCTCTCCAGAGCCTTCAGAAGAACGCGCCAGGCCATGCTCTTCCCGCTGCCCGAGGGCCCCACCATCATCAGGCCGTGGTTGATCTGGGTGATCTGATAGAGCTGGAGAACCTGAGGGCCAAACCGACCAGCACCGTGACCACTCCAGAGAAAGAACGTGGGACGTTCCTCACCACTTCTCCCACCACCGAGCAAGAAAGGCGTGCTGTGACTCTTTCAAGGCAAGTACTGGGACTTTCTAACCAGAGAGACCTTCAACCGGCCACAAGCACAGCAAATACAGAGGGTTTTTACTGAACTGTGGAGCTGTTGGACTGAGTCAGGAGACGCTCACCGAGCTGCCTCAGAAGAGACCCCTGAGACGCCCTGCCGGGAGGACAGAGACCAGATAAACAAGCCGCCTGTCTAACCCAGGACCGCAGCTCAGGGTCAGCACACACAGCTTGTGCACGTGACACGCTTTTTCTTAAGTGAGTCCCACAGAGGAGAGAAAGGATAGAAGTCGATACAGAATGTAAACTCTATTGATTAGCACGTTTATGTTGTTAATCGTGGTACTGGAAAGTCTTGTAAGCAGATCTTTTACTGCCATAGACGTTTTTCATCATGATCCCCTTTTAGCCAGCATTTTCAGAGAACAAACTATACCACATAATTGAAAATTTCAGGTAAGTTTCCCTGTCACTACTCTCAAGTTAAGAAAAAATCCTAACAGGACTTGGGGCAAATCTTCACAAACCAGACGACGCGCCTCGTGGACAAAGCCTGATAAGACGTGGCTTCTCCCCCAAGTCCACGGCCGTCGTTACCGCTCGCGGCCGCCTGTGGGGTCTGTGAGGCGCCAGCCAACACCACGATCCCAGCTACCTTTTCAACCCACATCCCGCCGACTTCTTCTCCGTCTCCGTATGTCAGGTACATCTCCTGGCACACTTTCTTGAGCTCCTCCCTCAGCGCCGTCATCTCACCCCGGTGATACTGGACCCCGGGGAACACGTCTGACAAGAGGCTGAAAAGCAGCGGGATGTCTTCTGCCACCAGCTTTGGCACCATCGTCTCACAGACGCTCTGGATCAGGATCTGTGTGGGGAGAAGGGGATGAGCTCTTGGGGGGGAGGTGGGTGCCGGCTCCACGTTTACTGCCCTGTCCCTGGAGGACCCACGGCATAGCTGTCCTGTGAACAAGCAGTGAGGTCCAGCGCCCCACCCCCACCCCCAGGCTTCCTGTCAAATGCGGGTCCCCTCCGTTCACCCCGGGGCACGTGAGTCGCAATGAGAGCCCTCAAGGCACGACTTCAGGGTGGCAAAGGGAAACACAACCAGAGTCTGGGTCTGAGTGCTTAAAGGATGCCCCGCACACCTCTTGCTCAGGGAGATTTTCCGCAATTTCTCCTTCGTCGACCACCTCGCCGCGCTCCTCCTTCTCCCTCTTGATCTTCTGAATCCGCTCCCGCTTCACGTTTCCTGCACTCACCAGCACGCTCTTCAAGGCTCGGAGACCGAAGTCATAGTGGCTTTGAGAAGAGAGCTGCTCGTCACATAGTCTAAAAGAGAAAGGGTTTTCTTAAAAAACAGTACACTTTGAGCACCAGTAGCATCAAACGTCAAGAAATGAGAGACGGACACGCGGAAGGTAGTGTCGTAATTACACAGGCAAACTTTAAACGGCACACCTAACACATGCTAGAAACACGATTCGGAATAACTCTAAGTGACTCACTTGAAGAACGGGACGATCTTGTTGGCAAGGACCTCGGCGGTGCGGAAGCCCTGTGAGTACAGCATGACCTGGGCGATGAGCTGCCGGTCGGGCTTGGTCATGGCCAAGCTCCGGAACAGCTTCTTCAAGTTGTCTGGAAGGTTCGATCGGCCCGCGTAGCCGGGGTTCATGGTGATGAAGATGGCCATGTCTGGGCTCACCTTGACTTGTTTGTTCAGCAGCTCACAAGTAATGGGGGCAGAGGCTGAAAATCGGATGATGGTGTTAAGACTCGTGAGAGTCAAAAAACCACTCCAAAATCTCTCTAAAACTGCAGAGCAAGCACCCATCTCCCTGCCGGCCCAGGACTCCAGGGGAGCTGCCGTCCGGCCTTTCCGCAGGCTCTCACCAGACACAACACCCACCGGCCCAGGCAGGCCCATCTTCACCCACCTCACCCACACAAAAGCCGTCCGAATGTGTAACGGATCAAGTCACCAGAGGCAGGAAGCCCACTATTTGTGCATTACTGAGCGTCACAAGGTCAATGCAAGAATAGAAAGGCACCCCAACAATAGTTGCAGAAATAAAAACCAATCCATGTTGTGACAAAACTGACCAGCTGAGGTCACGAGAGTGACCCTCTCCTAGGGTCATCAAAGGAAAACACAAAATAAACAGCCCCCCCGCTCCCCATCCCTGGACTACTTAGGCATCAGACTTCCTCCATAGGAGAACATGGAACGTGGAGTACACAGGTACTGATTTCTTTGACACTCCTTTTGTTTTATTTAGGAGGTCTGGTAAGATGAGTTACCGTTATTACGGAAAAAAAGGGAACTTTAAAAGGTAAACTCGCCAAGGTGGATGTATTTATTTACGTCCTCCAGCTCACGCGCCCAGGCTGTGTGCGCAACAAGCCCCGGGGCCCTCTGAGCAGGCACTCCCACCGTGCTGAGGGCTGGTTCCCAACACTCTGGCCAGGAGGCCTGGCTCTGTGGGATGCAGGGAGGAGGAGGGGGACGCAGGGGGCCCAGAGCAGCTCAAACCTGTGCTGTGCGCAGGCGCCAGGGGAGGGAGCACAGGGACTGGTACAGGGGAAGGACTGACGGCTCCGCGGTGCCGCGGAGCTGCTCTGGGACGAGGGGTGCGGCGGTACCCTGGGCCCTACCGCCTGTCTTCCATCAGGACGCACTGCCCCGCCTGCAGCAAGCGCGTCCTGGAGCTACATTAAATTCTCGCTTATTTCTCATCAAAGAGGGGGCCCCCTCTGTGCCCTCCAGGTAACTGTAAGGAGAAGCCGGTCTCACTCTTATCGTAGCTGGGGCTGGAGTGCTCGCGCAGCGCCTCCTGGATGCACTGCACCTGCTGGGACACGGCCGACAGCATCCGCTCCTCCAGGCGGTTGAACTCGTCAAAGCAGCCCCACGCGCCCACCTGGCAAAGCCCCACAAAGATCCGTCCCATCGCCTGAAACGAGAAGAAGGGAAGGGAGCTAAGACCGCGGCCGCGGTGCTGGCTGTACGGGGCTCCGCTTCTGGCTTGGATGACTGGTCCCACCCTGGGCAGATCACGTCTTGAAACCCTTGTCTGCTCATCTTTGAAATGGGAACAATATCGCCTTCCTCCCGGGGTGGGGGGGTGGGAGGGGCTGTGAAGGTGGAATCAGCTTCACAGGTGAGGCAAGGAGCCCAGCCCCACACATCAAGTGCCTCATAAACAGTGGTACAGATGTAACGTGTCATTTTTCCTCCTGTGCCAATAAAATCCCAACGACAAAGTTAACACGTTGTTTAAAAAACCTTTCCCATAATATTTGTTTATTCCCAGACATAGACACCAGAAAGATATGTTACACTGAGGAGTTTGAAGAATCTGAAGACGTGAAGCTCAAGTCGGTGTCAAGCACGTGCTGGGAACCTCAAACAGCTCAAGTAACCCCATCCCCAAAGGACCATGCTGTGCTGTAAGGCTAACAGCTTTGAGGGGTGCCACCTGCTATTCCCCACCCAGCCCTCTCAGGCCCTTAACTCTAGGTGGTTCCCACAGAGCTTCTCACCTGGAAATCAAAGGTTTCATCACAGTTGAAAACTAAAACAAAGCGTCCAAGCTGATGGCCGAGAGCTTTGACAGACTCGGTCTTCCCAGTCCCAGCAGGCCCTATTATTTGAAGAAAAGGAATTGAGAACTCAAATAAGAACACACCTTTAGTTTTAAGAACTGTAAAAAGCAATTCATTTTAAAAAACCAAAGTACAATCATCCCTCGGTCTCCATGCGGACTGGTCCAGGACCCGTGTGTCTACCCAAATCCATGGACCCTCGAGTCCAATAGTTGGCCCTCCGTATCCACAGGCTCTGCATCCATGGATTCAACCAACCTCGGATGGAAACTTCAATCCATGGTTGGTTCAATCTGAGAATGTGAAACCGGTGAACATGAAGGGCCGACTGCCTATCTATTACGAAAACTCTGTGTCTAAGAGGACTCACACCGTTCAAACCAGTGTTGTTCGAGGGTCGACTATAAATGCGATCACTGCCAGCGGATTTCAAGTTTTAGAAGGTACCAGCCACGCAGTTAAGAAATACATGTAGATCGTTTGCTTAATCTTTGAAAAGTACGTTTCCTATCTGACTCCACCTGCCCAGGTGTCGGGGCGGGGGGGGGGGGGGGTACTCACCGAAGGGGGACCCGCCCAACCTGGCCTCCAAGGCCTGGGTCATTGTCAAGTAGCAGCGGTCGGTGAGGGGGGTCTGGACCAGCTTGTCCTGGACACCCAGGTACTCAAAGCCATAGTTAAACTTGGCATTTGCCATTTGAATCGACAATTGCTGCAACACGTCAGTTTGCTTAGGGTCAAAGTAAAATCGCATTTGGCTGAGCCACTCAAAAGATTTGGCGTTGTCGATCTTGCTCTTGATCAAGGACCTGGTGACACCTCTCTGGTGAACCAACTCTGTAATCTGAAGAAAGAGTCACTTTAAAGCGTTTATCAGAAAGTACATTTCATGAACTAAAGTATGTAAACTAAAGTACATAAGCGTATCCTCGGGGTGCGGGGGTTATTTAGTAGACTTTTAAATTGAGATTCTAGGTCCAGTTACAGTGTAAATATTCACTTTTAGAAACAACAGAACTGTTGTTCACTTTTAAAAACCATAAAACTGTTATTCACACAATGGAATTACACAGAATCAAGAGCTGCAACAAAAACAAAGAAACAACAAACAACAAACAAGAACTCGGCTAGTTGCAACTAGCATGAAACGTGACGGGAGCGCAGCTGTCTCTGCCCTAACAGTGCATCTGCTGCACACGGGGGCGCAAAGCCCAGCAGCAGCAAGCAGCTTGGGCTCAGAGACGCGCTGGGCTGGTCCGCCACAGGACACGTTCTTTGGGAAGGAGAGGACGAGTGTGAAAGACCCAGAGGGACGAGTGTCACCCCTTTGTGTCAGGAGGTCGTGTGTGTTAACTCCTGTCCCCCAAGACTGCCTTTCAACGGGACCAGCGAGCCAAGGACACACCCCAGCGTTTGTCAACAGGCCATCCACTTGTTTTTCTCCCTGACACCAGTTAGGATCTTTCTCAAGCGTGAGTTCTTTCGGCTGTCCGAGGCGAAGGCCCAGGAACCTGAGTGGGAGGAATGGGACTAACCAAGTGCTCCAGCTTGCGTCTCCGGAGCGGGGGCTGCTCCATGAGGACCGAGTCGGCCAGCACGTTAAGGGTGACCTCCACGTTGCTGAGCACGGAGTGCAGGGGGGCTGTGTCGCCGCCCCCGCCGATGCCGCTCAGCGCCGTCTCCACGTTCTCAGACCAGGCGATCTGGGCTGACAGGACCACGAGCTGGGCCTGCGAGGCACGGCACACAAGACCCAAAAGGATGGTTTTAAAGATCAGCCAGTGCCCTCACTTTCAGACTGTCCCCCTTCTACTGGACAGTACCTGGTATTTGTCAATCCAGGTGATGTAGGTATTTGGGTCAATTGAAGTTGCTTTACCAAAAATCTCAACTTCTGTAACAGACTCGGCAAGGAGTTTGGCCAGCGTGACTCTCATCTCCTTCTCTACTAGGGTGAGCCACTCGTTGATTTTGGGATGTTCAGTAATTGACACGGGAGTTTTAAACATAACCTGAAATAAAGAAAATCTAAGAATTAAAGTGCGCAAAGATGGGAGTGAAGTTTTCTAAGTTACAATCAATAAATGTAACTACCTCCTCTCCTTCACGGGACGAAATGCCCAGGACGACAGAGTTATCTTCATTCAGGATGATGCTGGAAACACCAGCAAACATTTTCTTGAAATGTTTCTGTAACTTGGCTACATTCTTACTGTTTCCAATGATTTCAAGCAAATCTTCATCACCCACAAAATAAAACCTAAAATTAAAATAGCATTTAAGTTGCTAAAACATTACATATACACAAATAAGGGGAATCAAGGCAAAACTTCAAATTGTATAGGAAAGGAAAGTGGATATGGATGGCGGTGGACTATCTCCAGCCTGAATTCAGATCACATCCAAATTTCTTCCAGCCCTCAGCAATAGATATACACTCACCTAACAAGATCCTGAAGAGAAATTCAATGGAGTTCATATAATTCACCTCACCTTATGAATTTTTTAAAAACCTGCTCTATTTATACTAAGTAAACTATTCAGAAAGAAAAGAATGCCACTTAGAAAATAAAATACAACTTCCCTGGTGGTCCAGTGGTTAAGACTCCCTGCTTCCACCACAGGGGGCACGGGTTCGATCCCTGGTCAGGGAAGTTCCGCACATCACACGGTGCGGCCAAAAAAAAAAAAGAATCACAGCTAAATTTTTAAGAGATGCTAGCTGCCTGGGAGGGTGAATAATAGTTTAAATGAAGCTTAGTAAATGAACCCACGGTAGAAAATTAAGGATTATTTGTTATAATTAGGAATCAATGGATGAAGGAGAAACGGTATTCACTAAATCGGTTATTGGTAACAAAACCCTTGACGTCAGAGTGACCAACACACAGGCCAGGAGGGAGGGGCGGGAAGGAGGCGCCGGAGCTGACCTTCCCTTCAGTCCCCGTAAAAACCACCCTCTCACCTGGGGAAAGATGAGCGCTCTCTTTCCAGGTACTCTCCCAGGGCTTTCTGGATCTTTCCTAGCAGGTCTGCTAATCTCTCCAGAGACCTCTGTACCCCCTGGATGTTCAGAACATCCATGACCAGGGGAGACTTGGATACTTTTTTCATGAGAGCCAAGAATTCCGTGCTGATACTACAAATCAAATTAAAAGCGAGGTTAACGTCAGCCTTCGTGCAAAGGGTGGTCACCAGCCAAGCCTACCCTTCAGCCCCCCGTCCCGGCTCGAGGCTGTACCTCTGGAACCGCTGGGTTTCCACCGGCAGCAGGTGTTTGATGTCCGCGCTGCCTGTGAAGATGCCCTCCAGGTAGACCCAGCGCCTCTGCACGTCGATCCACACGTCGAAGAGAGCCATGATCCGGTTCAGTTTGTCTTCCCAGCTCAGGGCATCCTCTTCAAACACCTAGCGGGTGGATGGACGGCAGAGCTCAACTGCTGAACTCTCCACTCTCAGATACACCAGAACTTGCCCCAACATGCAGATAAAGATCCTGTCCAGTTATGTGACTCACATTTTCTACCAGGCACCTGGTAACTGTGGGTCTGGCCATTTTAATTTTTTAATTATTTTTAAAAAATCTATTTATTTTGGCCTCACAGCATGCTGGATCTTAGTTCCCCTACAGGGATCGAACCCGTGCCCCCTGCAGTGGAAGCGCGGAGTCTTAATCACTGGACCGCCAGGGAAGGCCCTGACTCTAAGTCTGAAGGTAAAACAGTGGATGTGCGGGAGGGACATCTCCCCACAGCGGTACCTTATAATACGGAGAGAGCTTCATGGCGGACACACTGTTGATGTGCTCTTTGACCTTGTTGAAGAGGTCGTCCCAGCCTCGGATCAGGCGACACTTGTTCTGATAGTTAACCAAGTCTAATTCGTAAGTATTCCACACTTCTCGTATCTGAATTGAAACCGAAAGAGGCACGTCATCAATATGTGGGCGTTCGCCAGTCACACGAGTGACCGAGTGTAATGGAGACAAAAGGGACCACATATGAGGCTCAAATCTATGTCAGTCTATGTCACAGCCTGAAACATGATATGGAATGCCCATCAGCCTATTACTTACCTGCTTCAAAAATTCCTCCAAAGCCATCTCCCCCTGTGCTACAAGCAGCACATCCTTGACAACCGCTTCATTTTTCTGCAAGTCAACATCCCAGATCTGGCCAAGGGTCAGCTCAGAAACAACCCAGTTTACGTGAAGCCGTTTCATCAGCTGTTTCCAGTGGCGATCTTTAAGTGCTTCAGATTTCAGTTCAATCACCAGCATGTTTATCTGTGGAGAGAGTGAGCCATGTTACCCGTGCAGCGTGTTTCTAGCGGACATCTGTGACCGCAGCTCTGAGTCACCGACCTTGAGGTAACCTTTCAGAAGCCTCTGGACAAACTCATAGGACGCGTACTGCCGTAATCGTGCGGGGAAGTTTTTCAGCTGGTTCAAGAGGCCGTCTAAATTTTGCCGAAGCTGTCAAGAGAAACACAAGATGGTATTTAGTTTGCCAACATTCCTTTAAACGATGAAATATTTTAAAAATGGTTTTAGAAGAAATTTTACATTAATCTGGATGAATAATGTAAACGACCATTAAGTGACATTTTGTGAACTCACAATACAGCTCCTTGCTTGCCAGGTTTCTGAGTAAAGTCTACACCTGTCAATACGTGCAGGTGCACATAGCATCTATCTTTTTTTTTTTTTTTTTAAAGCAGGATTTTTTTTTTCTTTTCTATTTATGTATGTATGTATGTATGTATGTGTTGGGTCTTCGTTTCTGTGCGAGGGCTTTCTCTAGTTGTGGCAAGCGGGGGCCACTCTTCATCACGGTGCATGGGCCTCTCACTATCGCGGCCTCTCTTATTGCAGAGCACAGGCTCCAGACACGCAGGCTCAGTAGTTGTGGCTCACGGGCCCAGCTGCTCTGCAGCATGTGGGATCTTCCCAGACCAGGGCTCAAACCCGTGTCCCCTGCATTGGCAGGCAGATTCTCAACCACTGCGCCACCAGGGAAGCCCCCATAGCATCTATCTTTAACGACATCTACCTGTCAGTGCACGCAGGTGCACACAGCATCTGTCTTTAACAACATCCACCTGTCAGTGCGTGCGGGTGCACACAGCACCTGTCTTTAACGACATCTACCTGTCAGTACGTGCAGGTGCACACAGCACCTGTCTTTAACGACATCTACCTGTCAGTACGTGCAGGTGCACACAGCACCTGTCTTTAGCGACACTTCCCTGTCAGTACGTGCAGGTGCACACAGCACCTGTCTTTCACGACATCTACCTTTCAGTACGTGAAGGTGCACACAGCACCTGTCTTTAACGACATCTACCTGTCAGTGCGTGCAGGTGCACACAGCACCTGTCTTTAACGACATCTACCTGTCAGTGCGTGCAGGTGCACACAGCACCTGTCTTTAACGACACCTACCTGTCAGTGCGTGAAGGTGCACACAGCACCTGTCTTTCACGACACCTACCTGTCAGTACGTGAAGGTGCACACAGCACCTGTCTTTCACGACACCTACCTGTCAGTGCGTGCAGGTGCACACAGCACCTGTCTTTAACGACATCTACCTGTCAGTACGTGCAGGTGCACACCGCACCTGTCTTTAGCGACATCTACCTATCAGTACGTGCAGGTGCACACAGCATCTATCTTTCATGACATCTACCTGTCAGTACGTGCAGGTGCACACAGCACCTGTCTTTAGCGACACCTACCTTTCGAGGCTGCACGGAAACCCACGGCTGCTCCTTCATCTGATCAATCTGCTCCCAGACCTTAGAAAGCTCCGACCAAACGCCTTTGAGGTCCTGCAACTCCTCTAAGGCCACCTGCGATGAAGCGCAGTAAAGCAGTTGAACTTGGAAGCAGAACCACCCCAGGGCTCCTGAGACACTCCGGGCCAGAGGCAGCGTGAGCACGAGCAGCCCGGCCCCCACCCCCCGCCCGCTGGAGCCGCCGTACCTGGACGCGCTCTTCGCTGCCACTGAGGAGTCCCGTATCTGTCAATTCCAGAGCCTCCTTGGCCTTCGCACACTTCTCCCTGTCGTCCTTCAGCCTGCCGAACTTGCCTTCGTATATGGTGAGAGCCTGAAGCGCCTCCTCCGGGCGAAGATTGCCCTGAAGCAGTCAAGGCCAGAGAATCAGAGCCGGGGCTCAGGACAGACGAGCTCTGGCTCTGAGATGGTGGAGGGGGCCTGCTGGGCTTCTAGGATTTGTGATTCCTTGAACACGTCTACGCACGTAAACATTCAAAAGCTGTACCCTGGTGATGTGCGTCCATTACTGGATGAACTTTTGCTTCCAGACTTGACACAGGAAAGGTGGAGCACCTCCCGACTCAGCCATCCCCTCACTAAGTGCCGTGGGAGACGCAAGAGAAGAGTCAGGACAGACCTGGGCCTGGAGCAGGACACTCCTGACCGAGGGGACAGGGCGCTTGGGGCTGCCAGCCACGCCCTCCCTGAGGTGCACAGTCGTCGTATCAGTTACCGAGAGAAGAAGGAAAAGGAAAGCACTGTTCTCACTGGAGGAGACTCTACTTCAGCCTTAACACTGTTTACACACTTCCTCTCCATTCTGATAACCTTTGAGAATGACTACACAAAATATCAAAGTTTCCACTGTAACACATTCATTACTAGCAAGGTGAGGCAACAAAAGATATTCAAATTCAGGTGATCACACTCTTGTCTAGTGATCAGTACTCACTCCCCTGCACAGCCTGGAAGCACTGGCGTTAGCAAAAGCACAAGCCTGCTTAACACTGGGGCCCCTCAGCCAAAATGAAACACAAGGCAGGACCTTGGGCCCAGCAGCACAGACAGGGCTGCGGGCAGGACAGAGGCCAACCCAGTAGACGTGGGGCGGCCAAATCAGCCCCCAGGACTGGTGCGGAGAACCTACATCCTCACTACAAAACCAGACTGACGTTCAGAGCATTTCAAAACCCTTCCCCTTCTATGCGTACGTGTATGTCTAAGTTTGAATTCCACCCAGTGAGCCAGGCAGGCCGTGACCTACGTGCCTGAGCCCCACACTGGCCGTCCCCCTGCCTGGACGCCCCTTGGCCACGGCACGCTTGCCAGCCCCTCCCTCAGCCTCCACATGTCAACCCCCTGCAGAGCAGGAAAGCACCAACACCCCTTTCACGCGGCACGTATCACCATCTGACTTAAAACACATGTTCTTCTCATTCACTCTTTACCCTCCGTGACCCACTGGAGCGTAACTCCATGCAGGTAGGGCTCCTTTCTGGTCACCGCTGTATCTCTGCTGCCCAGAATGTAGTCAGTGCTCAATAAATACTTGAATTAACCCAGAGACCAGGGTGTGGCAGGTCCCGGTACAGAAAGCATTAACGACCGCGACAATGATGTCACAGCTCAGGGCTGCCCCCCACCGCACAGACCTAGCAGTGGCGGCAGCGGGATGCTTGGCCTGTGTCCACGAGAAAGGCAATTCTAACTTCTGACTATGCCTAAGTAAGAGGATAACTTACAAACAGAAAAACGTTAGTCTTTAAAACAATTCCCTGACTTAAGTGACTGTCACGAGGAGTTCCGGGTAAAAAGAGGTCTAAGTCGGCTTTCGTGTTTTCAAAGCCACTACCTGCAAGTACTGCTCCTTTTAATTACAAGGAAAAGTCTTCATCCTGGAAAGCTAAGCCATGGCAGGGCCTTTTAAGTCTGAAAGCGGGGACACCAGGTCACCTGCTGCCGGCTCGGGAGAAGCTGCGGCGCCGGGGGCGAGACTCACCGTGACAGGCTTGGTCTTCTCCCAGTCGGTCAGCAGGTCAGTGGTGCGGCTCTCCACGGCCCGGTCCTCCTGGACGATCTTCATCTGCAGGTTCGCCACCTGCTGCTGGATGGCAGAGTCCTTCCGCCGCATGATGTCGTTGAAGGCTCCCCACTCGCCCTCGATGTTGTCAATGTAAAGCCAGGAAGGCGGGAACTGGAACCTTTGCTTTTCCAGCAAGCGCTGGCCGTTACGGTAGAGCTTTGAGGGTTACAGAATACACTGAGCACTTTCCTTCACAAGGGCAGCAGAGACTGCTGTCAGATTCCCACGAACGGGAAGGCACCCCGCGGCTACGGAACACACATGCTCCCCTCCCGACGGCGCCGTGGCCAGGCCCGTGACTGCTCCTGGTGGCACCGGGTGGCCCTGAGCAGGGTCTAAGTGTGCTGGAGCTGGGTGTCCCACCCTCCTTCCAAATTATGACAAGGTAATTCAAGTTTGAGGACTTGAAGGTCCACAACTACAGCAAAAGACTTTAAAAGACAGGAGCCTGTGGTTCTCAAACCCTGAAGCGCCTAAGAATCACCTGTCCACCCTTACGAGCACGGCAGGGGCGTGACAGAGACGCCCCGTGGACCCCACCTGAGACACAGCAAGGGACAGGGCTCACCTCGACTTGCTTTTCAAACTGCTTGATCTTCCGCTTCAGAGACTGCACGTAGGTGATGAAGGTCACGGCGTCCGAGGTGCTGGCCGTGTCTACTGAGTGTTGTTCCAGCTCCTGGCGGGACTGTCCGGAGAAAGCACAGCGTTTAGCAGAGGGCCGAGGGGCGCCGGGGGGTCCACCACACCGGCAGGGTCCTGCCGCCTCACCTTGGAGATCTGGGAGTGGAACTCTGTCATGTTGGAGCCGAGCATCTGCCCGAATTTGCTAAGGACCTCCTTATGCCAAGAGTCGTACTTCAGGTTCACCTTAGATTGGACCTGCAGGGGACGGAGTGCGCGACAACGGATCAGCGAGTCTTTCACGCTGGAGCGTTTATGCTTCAGCTTCGTTTCAGTCGGACGTTGCCGTCCCAGCTCCCCGGACGCCTTTCAATGAGACAGCAGAGCTCACCTTGCCGTAGTCTATGACTACTGGTCCAAACTCTTTCTTGGTCTCTGCATTGTCAAAGGTTCCTCGGGCCTTCCTTATCTGCACCAAGAGCGCCTGCCACTTGTTGAGATCTTCCCCGAGTCTGTTATAGATGTTCTCAGCTTGCATGTCCCACAAACACTGATACTGAAGCCAAACCTGCAAGTGAAGAAGAACACAGTTAAATACTACAGTTTGACTCTGCATTTTGTAAAATATTAACATATATTTTCATATTCTGTTAAAAGGCTCATGTTCTCTCATCGCCGTTAGGAAAACTCTCACTTCAAATTCTCAGAATTTTCCTATCAAAAGAGAATAGTTTCCTGTTCTCCAAAATGATTAATATCCCACAAGGTTTGCCCTATTGTTCACTCCTTGTTTTAAGACAGCAAATATTACCTCATCATTCACATTACATATAGTCAAGACCTTTTAGCTCCATATTCATTAAATCTCATACTCCTAAGTGTATAAGACAACATATTTGAATGAAATTAGCTTCTCACCTTGACATACTGCTCGACTTCAGTTACGATGCCCATGACTGCAGAATAGGATTCCTCCAGGGCAACGGGGCCATCTGGCATCCGTGTTAGAGCATTCCGGTAGAATTTCTCTTCTTCGGTCAGTTCGTAGTGGACACCCACCTAACCAAACAAAGCCGGAAATGAACGCAGGTAGTGCGCACAAAAACGTGAATGCCAGAGTCACTTTCACTTAAAATAAACCGAAAGAAACTGTATTTAAGGGATAACATTCACTTATCCCAGTCACAGGTAACCAGAAGCCTACTTACAATATAACTCCTCAAACCAATGAAAGGAACATCAACCACAAGCCAGAAGATGAGGCGTCATGATTGGCACAAGGCAAAAACAGTTAGAGAGCAGGCGAGCCCTAGAAGCAGAGAGCACGGCGCCCCAGAGCGGGGCCCTGCAAGACCTGAGCCTCTCATCCAAGAAGGCAGGACTGAAGCTGGCGCCTAAGAGGGCGTGAGACGACCACGACCAAGTGTTAACACCAACGTGGATGCTGGAACCTGCGACACAGTCATTCGTTTGTTTCAACCATTTGTGGGCTGTCACGTGCCAGGCACTGTTGTAGGTACAACAAACAGACAAAAACCTCCGCTCACATAGATTTACATTCTGTGGGAGGAGAGAGACAACTAAGGGAAAAGCAAAGTACACAGCATGTCCCAGGGTGAGCAGTGCCATGAGGAAAGCAGGGAGGAGGGGGCGAGGGGATGCGGGTGCAGGGAGGAGGGGGCGAGGGGATGCGGGTGCAGGGAGGATGCCTTCTGAGCAGGGGAGTCAGGGAAGGCCTCACCAAGGAGGTAACGCGTGGGCAGAGGCCAGGAGGTGGAGGGAGGGAGCCTTGTGAGTATTTGCTCCCGGGGCTTCCGAGCAAGGGGATCAGCAAGCGCAAAGGCTCAGGGGCAAGAGTCCGCCCGGCGCACGTGAGGATGAGCAAGAGCCCAGCGCGGCTGCAGCAGAGCCGCGAGGGGAGAAGCAGATCAGGGAAGCGGTGTGCCACTTGGGGCCCAGCAAGGCACCGTGGTGGGTGAGACAGGAAGCCGTTAAGAGCCGTTTTCGGGGCTCCGAAAAGAGAAGCGTCAGGGCTAACACACAGTTTTAAGACGCACTCTGGCTGCTGTGTTGACAACAGATTGTAGGGGGCAAAAGCAGACACAGAGAGACCAGTCAGGAGGGGGCTTAAATAATCCGACGGAGGGATTATGGTACCTTGGACGGTGGTAGCGCTGGATGTGGTAAGAAACAGATTAGGGTTAATTTTTTTTTAATTTTTAAATTAATTAATTAACTTATTTATTTTTGGCTGCGTCGGGTCTTCGTTGCTGCACGCGGGCTTTCTCTAGTTGCAGCGAGCGGGGGCTGCTCTTTGTTGCGGTGCACGGGCTTCTCATTGCTGTGGCTTCTCTTGTTATGGAGCACGGGCTCTAGGCGCATAGGCTTCAGTAGTTGTGGCTCGCGGGCTCAGTAGTTGTGGCGCACGGGCTTAGTTGCTCCGTGGCACGTAGGATCTTCCCTGACCAGGGATCAAACCCGTGTCCCCTGCATTGGCAGTTGGATTCTTCACCACTGTGCCACCAGGGAAGTCCCCGATTAGGGTTAATTTTGAAGATAGTGACAGTGGGCGTCCAGGAGCAGGTTGGAGGATGGGAAAGAAAAGACTGGGGGAGGAGCAAATATGAGGGAGGAGACTGAGAGATAAGTCCAGTTTGACACATCCATCAGGTGGTCACATGGAGACAACAAGGAGGCAAAGGGACAGGCAGTCTGGAGTTCAGGAAAAGGCCTGGCTGGAGACAGGAACACGGAGTTGTGCGCACCCGGCTGGTATTTAAAGCCAACAGGCTGGATGAGACACACGAGAGAGTGGGGTGGAGACGGTGCTGAACGCATAGAGCCAGTGAAGCAGGTGGGCCAGGGAGGTCGAGGAAAGCCAGGAGAGCCCAGTAAAAAGAGTGTGGCAAGGAGGGGGCAGGAAAAAGAGAACTGAGCTTACGTTCACAGTTAAGAAAAGAGACACGCTTCCAGATAGGATCGCTGTTTTTTAGAAAAGTCGGTTACAGCAGAGGTTGTGGAATATGTTTATTTGAAAACCACTGGTCCTATTTAGAAGTAATATTGCCTAGAGACCAGGGACTAAATGCAACGGTCTCTTGAGTTTTCCTTTTGCTCTAGGAGTGTCCTAATAAGAGCGTACTATATCTGGGATTTGCTTTAAAATAATCTGCTGCTGGGGGGTGGGGAAGGGAATATAATGAAACAAAATTGGCCACATGTTGATAAATAAAGCGGAGTGGTGTGAGCTCATATGATTCCCTCTGCTTTTGTGTATGTTTGCAAATTCCCATAATAAAATGCAAGTGGGAGGGTGGGCAGGGAAAAGCAGGAATTAAAATTCCCAAAGAAGTTCACGGAGGGAATTTCTAAGACACCACTGACACCAGAGCTCCAAACCCAACTGTGTGGAAAAGTAACTACTGGGAAAAACGTCAGGTCACACAGAGCTTCCTCCAGCTTTCCCTCAGAGCGCCGAGCTGAGGTCTGGAGTTTGAAAGGACGCGTCAAGAGCTCTTTAAAGAGGCACGTGGAGGTGGAGCCCCAGAGCGAGGGGGGCGCGGAGCTCACCTGGTACCTCTGACTCTGGATTCTGGGGAGAGACAGCACCACCATCTTCCAGGCGAACATCTCCTGGTACAGCTTGTACCTGCACTCCTCGATTGGTGGGTTCAGATAGATGACCTGGTTGGTTATTCTCAGCTCATGCACGACATTCTATGAAGCAAAGATTTCATTTTTACTCAGCAGTCTATTTCAGTAAAATGGCTTTGATATAGAACATTTTCTCTCTCTAATTATTAAACTACTTCGGTCTGAACCACAAAGTCTGTTACTTTATTAACAGACCCGGTCTTCCCTGACTTCATGTTTGTGTCCTGTGCCCTCCCCAAAGGAAGAGGAGGTCAGAGGGCAGGCCCCGCTTGGGTCCTTCCTGGGTCCCCCAATGCCTGGGTGTCATACACACAACAGGTTCTCAGTGAAGCACCATCGGATCTGACGTGCGTGATGATATCTGGACACGAGGACCTCGCGACCTGAGAAACCAGTGACACGAGGCCGATTTTACTGATGTATGTTTACAAGTCGGGGTCAGTCTGTGCCACCTGCCAGTGCTTTAAGCTAATGGAGAATTCCAGCTCAGTCTCCACTAGATACTGTATCCACTCAGACACACTCACTGGCTTTTCTGCATCTCAGTTATTTAAAAAAGCACACTCTGGGGATGAATATCTGTAATATTCCAAAGTGAAAACATTTTTCAAGCATAAAAGCGGAAAAAAAAGAGAAAAGGTATAAAGTCTGCGTAGAAAAAAAAAAAAGCCAATTGTTTCTCCCAGATCAAAGTTTTTACTTGCCCAGTTCTTCCAGGCTTCTGTTTTGTGAGACCTTTTTATTGGTAAATATAACACACATACTGTAAACTACATAAAACTAACACATGGCTTAATGAATTAGTGTAAGGTGGACAGCTTTATAACTACCACCCACGACAGGAGACAGGGACCTACTTGCAGAGTCTGAACAGAACTTTCTGGAAAGCTTGCTAGGCCCCAGTTGACCACTCCTTCACACGAATGGGAAATAGCTGGCTTGGAGACAAAGACTGCTGTCCAGCATGCTGATCAGTGTGCTACTGCATTCCCCCACAAGAATTCGATTCAGATTTTTGTGAAAACAGTGACATTTTAGGGTCATAGTCCGAGCATCTGCTTGTAGCAGATTATCATATTCAGTTCTGGAAATGATTTCTTACATATCATATATGCTTGGAAAGCAGAGATTTTTTTCCCATTGTAAATTTATTTCTAAATATTATTTTCTATTAAAAAAAACTTCTGTTTCTGAAACTATTTTAGACTTATAGGAGAGTTCTAAGGCAAGTATGAAGAGTTTCCATACACCCTCACCCGCTTCCTCTAATGTGGTGAAATTTCCAAAACGAAGACACCAGCACTGATACGATACTAGGAACTGAAACACTGACTTCAGCCCGATTCCCCAGGATCTAATGAGGACACACATCACAGTTACTTGTCGCAGCTCCTCACTCCCTTCCAGTCTGTGACATTTTCTCAGTTTTTCCTGTCTCTCTCTCATGACCTTGGCATTCTGGTGTCCTGTAGGATGGCCCTCCACCTGGGTTTGCCTGACGTTTTCCTCATGGTTACTGGGGGGAAGACCATAGGGGTGAAGAGCCCTTCTCATCACACCACAGGTGACACCACACATCTCCCCTGGGATGCTGACTTGGGTCAGCTGGGCGTGGTGGCACCTGTCAGGTTTCTCCACTGTAAAGTGACCTCTTCCCTGGTAGTTTTTAAGGGGAGAACCTTGTTTAATTTACTATCGAATCGGCTGCCCTGGGAAATACTGACCTTGATCTTCGGCTCTCCTCCAGGTTTGTGACTAACTTGAGGTGCGTCCGTATCCATGTCAACCTCTGCTTTATCCTCAGCTTGTCCAAGGAGCACCTGGGTCCAAGCTCTCAGGCCAGCTTGCAGGCGGACGCCCAGTATTCTTTCAATCTACAGAGAAAACACGTCCAAGAACAGTGTTTCTTTCAAAAGTTAGCTCACAGAGCACGTTAACAGAAAGCCGATGTTTTAGGTCCAGGACGAACTGTTTCTCACTACAAGCCTTCACCCCTGCTTCTCAGCCTCATTTCCTCACCTTCCAGCCTCAGATCACCGTCTACTAGGCTGACTGTGCTTTCCACTTGCAAGATCCCCACTTATAAGTGATAAAGATACTAACACAAACGCAGCAGATGAGCGAAGGTCTTGATATTTGTTCAGTGTGATAGACAATTTACAAAACAAAAGCATTTTCCTGGTAGCCTCAGAGATAAAACTAGAAAACTATAATTTGGAGATTAAACAATTTTTTTTCTTTTCAAAATTGAGGCATAATTGACATGTAACATTATCATTACTTTTAGATATACAACATAATGATTCAATATTGGTATATATTGCAAAATGATCACCACAACAAGTCTAGTTAACATCCGTCACCAAACAGTGACCATTTTCTTTCAACAAGTAAAGAAGCCAGAATTCTCTTCTGATCTGTAACGAGACAAATAGATTTCCTATGACTAGGATGTCTGTATGTCTTGTTTAGCGTCTGGCCACACAACCATCCTGGGAATGCTGCGAGGGCGGCTTGAGATAAACTGGGACTTGCAGTCGATTCAAAAGAGGGGGGCCTGTGAACTTTCACTCTGTTTGGGTCCCACTGGTAGATACACTGCGACTTCTGTATCCATTTTAAAGGAGAAAATCTGTGACCCACACACAACAACTTCAGAACTGACCAACTACCATCTGTCCCGAGTGACCTCTGCCATAAAACATCCTCCTTCTAGACACTTCACAGCTGCACTCTGACATCCACCGACGAGAAAGCCACAGGGGGTGGTAAGTATGCTTCACACACACACACACCCCTCCCGCCCCCCACACACCCCTACACGGGTGAGCCAAGATCCTCTCCACCAGGAATAAGAGGTTCTTGGATGCTGGGTGGGATGGTGGAGGGGGACAAGGTGGTCAGAGAAGGGCGCCAGGGGAAGAGAGCCAGGAAGAACCACCTAAATTATCAGCAGAGCAGGGAAGGGCAAGTAGGAGGTTGTCAAATATCCAGAAAATAGAACTCTTTCTCCTCCCCCATAGCTCCCTGCTTCCAACTCACGAAGAAGGTGACTACGGCCAACACCACCGTTCAGCTCTGTCATTAGCTACACGGGGTTTCTGGAGAGAGCTGGACCGTCACTGGTAACGTCTAGGGAAACACGTGCTTCTCGGCGACAAACTCATCGGCTATGGAACAGGGCCCAGCCCACGCAGACAGCAGACAAGTGGGCAGCACTGTGTGTGACAGCCCCGTACCCACCTCCATGTCCAGCTTGTTGACCCAGATGGGCAGGTTGGAGTAGGAGTGCAGGTTGAGGTCGTCCACGGCCTTCTGCACTCTGTTCAGGATCTCGGAGAAAGTCTTATGATCATACATGCAAGTCTCCAGGGACCGGACTTCCAGGTCTATTTTTTCCTCAATAATCAGCAGATCATCCACCTAAGGAAGGTATATTTAGTATTTAAAACACCCACTCACTCTATTCCTTTATCTTACGTATATTCTTCTCAATTAATAAATGTCCGAGGCAGAGACGTTCTCCCACAAATAGCTAATCCTACGTGTTGGCGTGAGAACACACCTGTGTCTCTGTGGAGCAAGGGAAACGTATGGAAACGAGCAGCCTCCCCCCTTGCCCGCTCCTGCTCCCGGGAGGGGTGACCTCTGACCGTCAGTTTGGGAGCAGGACACCAACGCGCTCCGCTCAGCACTCTCCCTCGCTGGGAGCCGGCCGCGCACCAGACCAGTGGACTCTGTCCTGCCCGCAGTGGCAGGCGCAGGGCCAGGAGGTGGCAGCAGGGCAGCTGGGCGAGGGTCTGGGGAGGAAGTCCAGGTCTGGGGCAGACTGACCGCAAGCACCACGACTGCAGATCGAGAGGCCATTCTCCACGCAGCTCTACCAGTAATAAAGCTCTCGTGCCCTTCACCTCTCTACTGGTTTCCTACCTGAACTTGGGCTGTCACCTGACGGCTTCCCTAAAGCCGCGACAGCATCCAGCAGCCCGGAGAGCGAAAGGCTGCTTTCTCCCTCTCAGCGGACTCGGCCCTAAGCTGTAGGGATCACGCGTGCCCCCTGCGGGGGAGCTAATGCATTAACTGATCAGCCACCGCTGGGTTCAGCTCGTTCCCCGGACGTGGAGGATGAAAGCAGCACACACCTTTTCTTGGAAGTTGAAGACAGTCTCCGCTAAGCGCTGCACGTAGGGGTCGAGCTTGTAGGACTCCCACACCAAGGCGATGCCCTCCGCGATTAGAGCCTGCACCTCCTTTTTCAAGCCCGCGACCAGCAGGGAGATGGTGTTGCGCTCCTCCACCTTCTCGCACGTGCGTTCGTAGGTCCGAACGCTCTCGATCAGCGAGATGGCAAACGGGTAGAGCTGGTTTGCTTGGTGAGCCTTGTTCACAATCGCCAGCGGGACTCGGAAACCGAGCCACTTGAGGTTTCGAACTTCTTTGGAGAGCGTGATAATCTCGGGGAGGAAGTTAACCTTCAGCTTGAGGACGTTTCCGGACCGGCCCCGGACGCGCGTGCTCTCGATGGTGAAGATGCGGCCCGAGACGCCCAGGTTGCGCTGCTGCACCTTGCGGGCCCAGTCGTCAAAGATCTCCTGCGTGTTGAGCTTCATGCGGAAGCTGTCTCCGTCCTGCTTCAGCTTCTGCCCCTCCACGTGGTTCTCCCAGCCCTTGCCCAGCACGTCCTCCACGCGCTTCATGTAGGCCGTCAGCTGTCGGTCGATCTGCTTCGCCCAGATGATGGAGCCCGACACCGGTGGCAGGTCGCGCACGTGGCTCATCTTACACGCCTGGCTCTGCGGGTACTGGACCTTGAACTTGTCGTGCAGAGACTCGATGTCGTCCTTCACACGCTGGATCAGCTGGGTCTGGTACTCGCGGATGGCCCCACGGATGTGAGGCCTGACAAACAGCGCGTTGAACCTGGAGAAAATCCTGAACATCTCATTGGCGTTCTTGGCCGTGCCGAGCTGATCTCGAAGGCGAGCGGTGATCCGGGTCTCCACCCTGTCGATCCTCTCGTCGTATCTCTTCATCGCAGCCTCCCACGCCTCCGTGCCCTCTTTGGAGACGTCGAGCCCGTCCACTTCCTTGACGTTCTCGTAAGCGAGGTTGACCTCCTCTATGGCATTCGCGTCAGCAGCATCAAAGAGAACCTCGGCTACTTTCATGTCTTGGGGTTCGGGCACCTCTCCTTGGTTCTGCTGTGCAACTGCTGTGACCTGGAAGGAGAGGATTCGTAACAAAAAAGGTCTGCCAAATGAAGACTCATCCTGTCGCGCACAAGCAGCACACACCACACAAAGTGAACCGTCCACCACGTAGGTTCAACGTTTAGCCAAACATTTTACAACTACAACTCAACAAGACCACGTAAGACACTATGTGGTATGTTTTAACTCTGTGCTGGAAAGATCTTCTGACAATGTAGTTTCGTTGCTTAAGCTAAAAGAACATGTCTTAAAACCTGGGTTTGGGGTTCTTCCCTCTTCAATGTTTACACTATGATTAAAATTGCATTGGAAAGCTCAGGAATTCACAGGAGTGCTACGTACAAACTCAGTATCCAACATGCTTTTCCTTTTTTTTTTTTAAACTTTAAATTATAATCCATCGGTCCATGCCACAGCAGAGGGACAGATAAAGTGCTACAGTAACTGAGAAAAGTCCATTCAGTTCCCTTCATGCTACTGGAGAGACAGCAGAGTATACACAGGATCTTTGCCTCAGGAAATGTTAAGACTTCCAGGCATATCTCAGGTCCACACTCTCACAGAATTATAACGCTAGGCAGGGGTCTTGACCTGGGGTCCACAGATGCCTCGGATGAAACTCAGACAGTCTGTGAATTTGTCTGGGGAAAATCATTATTTTCACTAACTCCCTAATTAAATTTAGCATTTCCTTCAATTATGAATGTGGGCTACAGCCACAGCTGTTCACAGTTCCGACTCTGTCATCAATAAATCCTGCCTCATCACATTACAGTTGTACACATCCTAAGATCTTGTTTATGGTCACTACTTCAAAATTATGGTATTAGGCCTGTCACTAGGTCTTGTTCTTTTACGTGTTCATGGAGAAGCACACAGATTACTAGATCACAATTCAAAACTGTTGACAACTGTTTATTTGTAAACCTGTGCGTTCTAGTTTATATATTTAAAACCATTCTGAGGACTCCGGGTGATGACACTGTAGGAGCAAAAACTGGGCACAGTGATTAAGCAGCCATTTCAGGACAATGGAAAACAAGCCATGGCAGCCAGCACCTTGAGCTGTTTGTTTGTATCAGGTAAGTGCAGTGAGCTGACGGCCGTCCTGCCTGGAGGGGCTCCCATCTGCCAGCTCAGGCGGGAAAACCCGCAGCTTCGCAGGTGGGAGCACAACAGCAATAAGCATAAAGGGGAGATTCTGGAAAAGACAGCCTGACAAGGGCCGAGGTACTAAATTACACGGACACACAGGAGACCCTGGGGAGTCCTGCAAGAATGAAAAGTCTGGGCAGATTTACAACTTGCTGTCAACCAAGAATTCTATAACTGGTGAAACTATCCTTCAAATATGAGAGTGAAGTATTTTTCCCAATAAACAAGAAATGAGGGAAACTGTTGCCAGCAAACCTATGAAACAAGAAATACTAAAGGAAGTCCTTTAGGCTAAAGAGATAAGACAGCAGAGAGTAACTTAGGCCATAGGAAGGAATGAAGAGAACTGGAAAATATAAATCAGGGACAAACGTAAAAGATTGTATTATTATTTTTCTTCTCCTGATTTTTCTAAGATATATATGACTGTTTAAAACAAAACTTGTAACACTGTATTGCTGGGTTTACAATATATGTAATAGGTATGTAATATATATGTATGGGAAGAACAGTGTTATTTCCACTGTTATAAATATGACAAGCAGGAGGAGACAGCTATACTGGTTATGAGGTTCAGTCAGTATTGAGTATATCATGATAAATTAAAGATCTATAGTAATCCCTAGAGAAACCACTAAAAAAGAAAATTCAAAGAAATACGGCTACAAGTCTATAGAGGAATTAAAATGATATACTAGGGGCTTCCCTGGTCGCGCAGTGGTTGGGAATCTGCCTGCCAATGCAGGGGACACGGGTCCGAGCCCTAGTCTGGGAAGATCCCATATACCGCAGAGCAACTAGGCCCGTGAGCCACAACTACTGAGCCTGCGCGTCGGGAGCCTGTGCTCCGCAACAAGAGAGGCCGCGACGGTGAGAGGCCCGCGCACCGCGATGAAGAGTGGCCCCCGCTTGCCGCAGCTAGAGGGGGCCCTCGCATAGAAACGAAGACCCAACACAGCCAAAAAATAAAATAAATAATATACTGATGTAGTGTTATAGCTTAAAAAAAAAAAAATGATATACTAAAAATAACACAAAAGAAGGCAGTACAGGAACAGAGAAACAACAAAAATGAGACGAATGGAAAACAAATAGCAAATGGCAGGTCTAAATCCAACCATATCAATAATTATCTTAAATGTGAACAGACTAAGTCGTCCAAGACCGTTCTGAGAATGTATGCCTGCACACTTGAGTTTATTATACATTTTACAAATATAAAGGACGTACATATACCATATGGTTTACAAACAAAAAGAAAGCAGACAATGATCTTTTAAAAACAATGATATCTGAGAAGAGGGACGTGGCAAAAAAGGGTCGAGACACCCTAGGCCAGAACGAATCAGCCCCAGGCTCAAGTCTCTCATGGACACAATAAAGGGTTAACATTTAGACCAACACACGCACATGTGTACACGTAAATTAGTACCGCACTGAGTAAAAAGATGCCGAGGATGCATTATTAAGAATCTGCTCCACCCTGAATAGAAGGCACTCCTAATCGGAGAATGAACCTTTCTAGATGGCGTAATTTCTAGACTGGATCCCCCCCATCCCAACCAACAGCTTATTACAAAATTTTCAAACTACAGGAGGGTAGAAAGAATTCTAGACTGAATACCCATATACCGCCACCTAGAGCCTATAATTAACATCAACCAATTAACATTGGCTCTATATTGGCTTTATCCTGTATCTATCATCCATTTACCAACTCCTCTACCTATAAGTATTTCTGGACTGGGTTTTTTAAAGGGAGAAAAGCATTGGTGAAGAAGAGTGGTGAACTGAGAAGAGATAAAAAAGCACGAACAAAGAAAAGGAGTCATTTAATTCTTTTAATAAATCTGAGGCAAATGCAATTATTATCCACATTTTAGAGATAAGGGGTCTGGGGAAAAGGTTAAATAATGTGCCCCAGGCACAAGGCTAGTTCAATGGTGGGATTAGGATTTAATCCCCACGAAGTCTGGCTCTGGGGTCCATGCAATTTGGGGATGAGGATTAATCAATGGAGAATGTTAAAGATTTGAACTGAAACACTATGATTCAGAATCACTAGATCTTAAAGATTACAGTGACGGGTGAAAACGGAGCTAAAGAAGTATTTCACAGTATAAAACAGAAACAAGTAGTTAAATCTAAAAAAAAAAAGAGAGGGTCATTCAAACAATGCACGTACAAATTTTTAGAATGTGAATCACACCTGTGGCCTCAGGACCCTGACAATGACGGCTCTCAGCTGCTCGTGCTGGCGTCTAAACTTCCTCATCTGGTCAAGGCGAGCCTGAAGCTTCCTGTGAGCAGGGTTGATTCGCCACACCATCTTCAGGTTTTCTTCCCTTTTCCTTTTGACAATGTCTCTCAACAACACCTGGAGTTTCTCATATTCATCATCCCAAGTCTGAAAGACTTCAAAGCACGCGACCATAACCTGGTAAGTAATTTAAGAAAGGAAGTTTATTATTAAAGCATATTTTCATCTCAGTGCCCTCAGGTTGCTTTTCTGATATACTACGACTCACTTTTTCAAATTCTTCATAAGCAACATGCATCAGTTTTCTAGTGCCCAGCACTTTGAGTAATTGAGAACTCAAGTCTCTTGAAATCGCCTCCACCAAACGCAGTGCCCTCTGAATGGGGTATTTTGTGTTTCGGATCTTTCTCAGATGGGTGAAAATTGCAACAAGTGCCTGCCTTATCTTGTCCAGCTCAGTGGCAGACAGCAAGTCATTCAGAGGAAAATCTTTCATCAGAGGATTGTAGTCATTCACAGTTTCCAAAGCCTGTTTCAGACCTAGATTAACAGAGAAACAGTTAATGGTTTTCACATGAAGTGATACAACTATAATGTTGTTATATGTCAGTGATAGCACAATGAAAAAAAAAGCAGAAAGATATTTCTTTTAGGTTTAAATACTGGTTAAGTAAACTAAAGTGTATCCTCACAACAGAACATTTTGATGTTGCAAAAGATTTAGTGACACAGAAATTGTGCTATTTGAAAGAAAAGAATGTTATTAACAAGATAATCCCAGTGTGGTCTCATTTTTGCTTTTTTAAGAATATCAGTCAACTCATATGCACTCCAAAGGCTATGAGTGGTAGCCCCAAAGATTTCATCTTTTTTTGCTTTCTATATTATCTAAACATTCTAGTAATACCACTTTAGTTTATTTTTTTAACACCTTTATTGGAGTATAGTTGCTTTACAATGGTGTGTTGGTTTCTGCTGTATAACCAAGTGAATCAGCTATACACATACATATATCCCCATATCCCCTCCCTCTTGCATCTCCCACCACTTTAGTTTTAAAAAACTAGAATTTTATCATCCTTAAGAACAGTAAAATTTAAATTTTATACCCATGGCTCAAGTTAGGGGAATGTATTATGGACACGGAATCACAGAAAAACCTGGCTCCTGGTCTATTTTTTTTTTTTTTTTTCACTTCCTCTGGCATAAGATTTACAAAAGAAATGTATTAGGAAAGCAATAAAGGTTTCAGAGGTATTAAAAAATTCAAGGTATACATTTCAGTACTAGTGAGTGCCCATATCCTAGTGAATGTATGCAGTATGATCAAAGTACCTGGAAGGTTTCCACCCGGAATTCCCTCTAACATTTAAAATGTGGGCACCACAACCTTTTTTGGAGGGGAAGGAAAAGAACATGACAACTACTGCAGTCCTGATGACTTGTTCTAACACGTCTCTGGTGGGCAGAGAGTGGTAGAGCAACGTCCACCCATGGCCGGTCATTCCACATTTGTGTGCCTGGTACATGCTCATTCAACATCACTCCCCCTGCTGCCCGTTCAGAAAATAACTTTATCTTGACCACTTTTCAGAACAGGGAGGAGGGCAGAGAACAGAGGAAACGGGCAGGTAAATAGCGGAAGAGAAAGTACTGACCAGCTCTCCTTCCACAGACCTGTGGGCAAAGAACTTCTGCTTAACGTAAACCATGTTTCTGCTTGGATTGTCAAAAGCACACTTGACTTTACACTATAAAAGTACAGCCTACTCAAGGAACCAAGTAACTGAGAAACAGGAGGGAAGCTCCCAGGGTCCCCTGTACTCATGCCTAGAAACTGGCTTATGTTCTTAAAACCCCGGAAGGGAAAGGGAGGTATGTGGGAAAATCATTTTCATTACCTAGAGCTGGGGAAAAGATGACATAAGATGCAAAGGAGTAAATAGTCAGGAAAGATGGTACATCTATTAATTTTCATCACAAAACCCAGGTCAACAGCTTACTGATCAGACTATCAGCTCTAGTTTTTACCTGTGTCAGTGTCGAAGCTGACGGTGGCATGGAAACGCTTGCCGTGTTTCAAGATATCCAGAGTCAGGAGAACTTCTGGGCTCTCTCGTTTCTCCTGGATGCGGTATAATGCACGTTCCAAGTTTAGCCAAAAACTAATTTCCTGTAAGGCAGTTCCTGAGGCAGGATCTCGATCAAGTTTGGTCACCTTAAATATAAAATAACATTCAAGAGTATTCAGCATTTAAACAAAGGTAGAAAACGTACCGTTAACTAAAAACATGCATTATTATTTAGTTTTTATATTTCAAGTAGATTTTCTTCCTTGTATTATAAGCGGTTTAGTTTGAAGTCAAAGGTCTGGACTTCCCTGGAGGTCCAGTGGTTAAGACTCCACGTTCCCACTGCAGGGGGTGCGGGTTCGATCCCTGGTTGGGGAACTAAGATGCTACATGCCACAAAGTGCAACCAAAAAAAAAAAAAAGAAAAAAAAGAAATCAAAGGTCTGAGACAGCTGAGATTAGCGTTCTCTCAGGGATGGTATTTAAACCATGTCACACGGTACCCTGACCACTCCACTCCACCTGGACCGACATTAATCCTCCACTGAGCGTTCCCAGGACCAGTGGGAGGTACTGCTAACAGTCATCACAGAATTCACCTCATTGACAAGAACTCGGACCAGTTTTCTCACAGATATTAAAGAGTAAAGCATTTTACATGATATTTTCAATACTGTGCTCTTACTTTTTGAATTTCTCGGATCCAGCGGTTAACTCCAGATTGTAACTGATTGAGAAAAGTTGGGTCTTCAACCTTATCTCCAAAGTCTGTAACTTTTGGCTTTTCTCCACGCTCATAACACTGTTTAGCAACATTTGTAATAATTGGATGAATGGGCAGGCTGATCTCTGGAATTTCAATATTCTGCTGCAGGTGAAGGAGTCCCATTTCAAGTTCTGCAATTTTTTTTTCAACTGAAGGAGCCATTTTATCACCATCCCTAAAAAGACAGGAAATACCTCAAACTTTAGTGCGCTATTGGTCTCCAAAGAGATTCTATTATTTCAGGTCTGTCAAGTATTAATAATATACATTTTATTAATGCAACAGATTTACATCCTCTTGGTTTACTAGCTTTTCCCTCCCGATTTCTGAATTTTACATCATCTTCCACAGTGTGTTGTGAACATTAAGTAAAATACGGCATTCAAACTAACGAAGGAGAAATGGTTTTTACCTGTCTGCCTTGCCAGACTCTCTGATATAGGACTTAAAAAAAGGAGCGACCGCATTGCTAATGAAAGAGTGCAAGGTTTCATACGGCGAGTCTTCACTGAGTGTGAGGACTCGGAGCTGGGAAGACACTGGCTTGTCTGCATCAATCACTGGAGCTCGTTTAATGAATGCCAAGCTGAAAGAACGGAAAAGAAAAAATTAGAACAAAGAGTCTCATTCTTCATCAGTTTTAAAACTGCAGCCTTCTTTGTGTGGCATGCAAACTAAGAATTCATTTGAATGTTTTAATTTAAAAATCATATTAGGAATAGACTAAACTGTTGCTTTTCTAATAGTGAAATACATTGCTTCTCTTTCTTTACTCACCTATGTGAGAACTAGCAAATCAAGGTTAAGGTCATAACATGTTACCATGAAAGCAGGCCAAGTTAGTTTATCGCATATGGGGGTTGAGTTCATAACCTTGCCCTCAGGAAAACTAACCTCCCTAGCAATTGAAAGTTACGAGCCCCGATTAACTTAAATCCGATCTCATAATAATTTGTCCCATTCATTTATGGCATTGAATCACATGTCAACTTGACTAAACAAGAGTCACCTGCAGGTTGAAGTGACGAGAGAACATTCCGGGCCCCTACAGCCTGGCCTAAACCAACCCTTCCAGTTTCATCTCCTGCTACGCACCCCCTACCCAACCTGAGACACCCTTTAAACTACATGGTCCATTCTCTAAACTTCATGTGCTTTTGCGTAGTTGCTTAAGAAACCTATATTCATCTGCTGAAATTCCAAGTAACCCCCAAAACCCAACTCCAGCATCACTTCTCCCATGGGGCCATCCCTAAGCAGAAGCAATCTCCCCAGTCTTCATGTTTCATGGTATTCTACACCTCTAAGATTTTGCCAAGTATTACAGCTAGTTGTGTATGTGCCATCCTTTCTCCCAAAAGACCATAAACTTCTTGGGAAAAGGAACTATGTTTTATTCCTTTGCACACCTACTGCTGTATCTTACACATAACAGGTGCTCAAAGGTGGTTGAATTAACAGCTTCAACAGAAGCAATATTTGAATTTTCCAGTTCTCATACTATGTATATGTACTTTACACATAATACTTCACATTATTCTAAAAAGTCAGTGAAGCTTCCTGATGTGACACGCTGAGAAGGAACACAGCACAGTAGTATTCCTGCTGAAAATGTGCAACTTGACTGTGACCATGGAGAAACATCAGACAGATCCAATGGAGGGGCAGTCCATCAAACCACTGGCCTGCACTTATCAACAATGTCAATGTCATCAGAGACACAGAAAGAAAGACACAGAATTGGATTCTGGATCATGGGAGAAATACTGTAGGGGACATTATTGAGAAAATATGAATATGTACTATACCTAGAGTAATGCTGTACCAAAATTTCTGGAATTTGAAAATTGTACTGAGGCTATGAACACGAATGTTCTTGTTCTTAGGAAATGCTGCGAAGTATTTAGGGATAAAGAGGCAGGTTGTCTATAACCCTCAAATGGTTCAGGAAAAAAAATGATGATGCAAAACGTGGCAAATGTTAACTGACATCTGGGAGTTCTACACGCTATCCATGCAACTCTCGTAAGCTTGAAATTATTCAAAATAAAAAGTTTAAAAAAGCCAATGCAAAATAAACATTTACGCATTTGAATTTGAATATGTCTACTGGAGTATAAACTGGCACAACCTTTTTAAAAGGTGGGAAATCTGGTAACACACATTAAAGACTTCAACAATGCATCGCATCTGAACCAGTAATGCTATCTTTAGGGATTTATCCTAAAAAGAATCAGACCGGTACCTATGAATGTTTACTGCTTACTTATAATAATGAAAACTCAGGTATACTCTAAGAGCATTATTAGATATGCTAAGTACATTATGGCTCAGACCTAGAATGGATGATGCCATGATATGGCAATTAAAATAAAAATATTTTAGATTCTATACTGACTTGGAGATCCTCTTAATTTGAATAAATAAAATCAAAGATAAACTGAATTAAAGAGCAGAAATCTTTTGAGTGTTTTCTTAGTATCTTTGTCTGACTCGATTAGGATTTACATTTAATCCTCACAAGTTTATAGTCCAAAATAATGGTATATTCATACTACTCACCTATTGGACTTAACTCCATAATGAATGTCTATGTTGATGTTATAGGAAATAAACTCTTTTTCTTCTTCTCCTTCATCACCAACATCCTCTACAAATCATAATAAACATTCTATCAAATTCATGTCAGTATTCCAATTTTTAACTCATCAACTGTTCAGAGCACGATTAGCCTCACCCCAACCCCAGCCTCACGTTTAAACCCCTACGTGACTTGGCTCTACTTAATTCTCCCTTCCACCCATTTTTTCTGACTGCTGACCCAGGCACTTATTTGCTGTGTGATCTTGGGCAAGGTTCTTAACTTCTTGGCACCTCCGCTTCCTTGTTTTAAACCAGGTACACACTGGCATGCCTGGGTCGTTGAATGGCTGACTGAGCCGCTGCCTAGAGCGGGCCCTGGCCCCAGGGCGGCGGTGCTAGGTGGTGTCCGATAAGCCCAAGTTCTCCCCCACTGCATCCCAGCAGTCTCATCCCCTGTGCTCCAGTCAGAGGTCGCTTCCCACCCCCAGCCCCAGTGTATTCTGCTCAGGTGTCTACTCAGCACTTTCTACGCGACAGGCATTACTTCAGGCGCATCACACATCTACCCCTCACGGCAACACTATGGGGCTTGGCATGACTATTATTCTTATTTTCCAAGCAAGGAATGTAAGTAAATTGCCCTCAGACATGTGACTGGAAAGGGACAGAGTGAAAATTCAGAAGTCTGATTCCAAACCCCGGGTCCTCACCAGTACACAGCCTGCCCTCTTCCCTCTTTAAGGCCCCTACAGGGAAACCCCCATCAAGAAAACTGCTATCAAGAACCATCCCCAGGTCACCAAGGGGGCATTCACCTGGCTGTCCTCTCTGCTCTTACAGCGCTTTCAGAGCCTGCTCTGGGGTCAATTTATGAATACAGCAGTAATTTGAAAAAGCTTACTGGAATTTAATACTAAGATAACTCAAGATGCATGTGAATACAATTTCTAGATCGTTAAAAAAGAAAATTGAAAAATTAATATAAAAATCATAAAAATGGGAAGTAATACAAACCTCTAGATCTAGTAGTAATCAGCTAGATGCGTACACCCTCTAGCTGAATTATCTTTGGTACGACATACTCTATGGAATAACTGCATTAGCAAAAATTAATATCGAAGGATTAATCTAACTTGATATGTACGATTCGCCTTCACTTCTAAGTCATGGTGTAATAACAAAGGCAGTAGACTTAACTAAGTGATCTCAGGAAAGTCATTTTTCTTCCTCTCAGCTTCAAATTCGTAAAACGTAAAAGGAGCAACAGAGGAGGGGGGTGGGATATTAAATTAGGTGGCCTATAAGGTTTCTATAAATGCTAAAAACTATGAGCAAAAGCTATTTGCTTCTTTCATTTTAAGATGAGACAAATACAAAATTCACACTAAAAGAATATAAAATATTAGTATATTTATTTATATATATATAAATATATATTTATCAAGACAATAACTCTTCCAAAATGTTGTTTTTAGTGTAACTTTAGGAAGGAGAGGAGGAGTGAGTGGCAGAACATTTTCGCATGCCAGTGACTTCCTAGCTGTTTTTTAAAATTACTAACTACCTCAAAAAAAACCCCCAAACCAACCAACCGAGTTTTCTAACTACTGAAATGTGGACATACCACAAGATAAGATAAATCATACTGCCTGAAACCAACCAAACATATAATTGTAATCTGTAAAACACAAAGACAAAGAGTATAAGGAAATACCCCCAAACTAAAATAGTTGTCAGGGTGGTGGGATTATGAAATATTTTTTCCCTTGATTTTTGGAACTTTCAGTAATGCTGTTCTATGATTTATATAAAATATATGCCATTAATATAACACCCAAACAATAAATAGACAATAAAAGTAACATTCTATAATCACCAAAGGAAATTACTAAGTAAAAATATGTTGTAACTTTGAATCATCTCTTCCTCCCGGACACAGCAGAGCGGCATCCTCTATACAAATAAAATCATACAGAAAACATGCCGACTGGACACAACATCTAACCACATCCCCAGCACATCCTAATGCAAGCAGGGTTAAAGGAACCGGGCGGCAGGCCAGGCGATGAGTCACGGCTGTCTCCGGACCACTGTGAACGCCCAGCCCAGCCCGCACTAGGGATAACACTGCAATGCAGCAGGAGATGGCTGGGGCTCGGGAATGCACACACGATGACGTAATCCTCAGACATGGGTATGCAAAATAGGTGTCCTCTACTGCTCTGTAAAATTCTAACTTCCTTTGATGACAGTAATTTATGCAAGTCATTATTAATATCAGCCACAGACTACATTTTGGATTAATTTTTTAACGTTATTCCCCATAAATGCGAAGATCATATGAAGTCTGAGATGTCTGATTCCCATTATAAAGAACACATGACATTGTTTCATAAACTGCCAAACAATTTAAACTTTCCTGCCTCTTTATAAATTATTATATTTTCCAAATAACAATAATTCTATTTCTGCAGAAACTTTTTAAAAAAATTGTTTAAAGGAGAGAAAGACACTTAATAGTTGATTCCTAACAAAGAGGGTACCTGCTATATTAGAGGCTTATATACGAACACAATCTGCACGTTTATCAGGAAATACCACTTTGGGTAAAGTTTGAACCAGTTTCCTAATGATGCTAAAGTTACTGGTTAATACACAACAGACCGATACTGTGCTGCCTATTAACACACTCAGGGAACTAAAATACCAGCACAGAAAGTGCTGCGCCCGACTCTCGAGTTCCTGTGCTGCAAGCCATACTGATACACATTACAGCGCCCTGTGGACATTCCTTTGGTTAACTTCTGGGAGTTTATCAAATTTCTAGAGATGTTCAAAATGTCATTTAGCACTACTGCTGCGTATGCTTCTATTGAAAGATGAACGTATTTCAAAGAACGAGTGATTTGTATCATTGCATTGTGAATTAGGTGAGCAATATGCCTCATTTAATGAAATACAAACAGATGCACATTCAGTTACCTTAAGACTCATACCACCTCTCCTAGGTAGATGGGTATGTGTCCACAGACTGGTGAACAGGCAACTGCAAAAGGGCGAGGGGAGGCTGTCGGCTCCCCTGCCCTTGGTCATCCCCTCCTTCACTCTCCCCTCCCAACGTTCTCCAGCCACAGGGCAAGGCTCTTCTCTAGCAAATGAAGCCAGTCATTTTCTTTGGCCAGATTATGTGTTACATGTTCCTGGCTCTCTTTATCTTTCCTCTTCTTTTCCCTTTAAAATCCAAACAGACTTCTAATACCACATTATTTTGGCCGATCACTGTCATACACACCCTCCCCTTTTTTCTCCAGTGGTCGCTCTAGCTTTCCCCTTTCCCATCCCTGGTACTTTCTCCAGCCACCTCAACGCCCACCCACCCTTCTGTCCTCCCGCTGAGGCTGTGACTTCTTCGCAACCACTCCCTGCCCTGCACGAGGCTAAGGGCGTGGTGAGAGCCTTGAGTCTTCTCTTCCATCCATAACTTTGCTGGGAATTTGAAGGGAGGGTTGAACCCCATGTAATCCTTGTACACAAGGTAAAACTGGGGCTCCTTTTGACATTTCCAGAAAAAAAGAGAAGGAAGTGAAAAAAACTAAGTCAGTAATGCCTAAAGGATTTAAGACTTCATGCTTTTTAAGGCTAACACTAATTCAAAAGAAATAATTGCTATGAAGTAAATGAAAACAAACACTCCCATTTAATGGATACCAAGGAATTCAACAGAGAAATTAGTTCTTAGGTTTCAGAATCCTTCTTAAAACATCCTTTTCCTAACTGGGTCTTAAAATCCTGTGGTTTTGGTTTCCTCACTCGTGACAGAGGCGCTGGACTAAATCTCTCCCGCCGTTCCCAGCCTGATACTCCACAATGCTGAGAGACAAAATTTCCATCTGTCTTTACTTTTTAAAAGAAGTAATGACTGCTTTCCCTTTCCTGTACATGAATTTCACTCACTACGAAACACCTCACTTTGAAACGCATCTCGCTGCAGACTGCTTTGTCCTCCAGAGGGTGGAGGGCCCACCTACAGCGCGACAGCGCAGGACAGCAAGAACCCAGGCTGATGGACTCCTGGCCCAGTGCTCCAAGACAGTGCCGGGTCACAGTAAATGCTTCCTATTAATTTACTAATCATTTTATTAACCATTTTGGGGTCTAAGCCAGAAATGAATACTTTTTTTTTTTTCAGAAATGAATACTTTTTAATTATCAATCTACTACATTTCTTCTCTTTTTAGGGAAATTAAGTCCTCAGAAAAATAATGTTTAAAACTCCACAAAAACATTCCCCACACATCTCCCTATGCCACCACGTCTCTAGGAAGCCGAGTCCTGTAAGGAGCACCGGCTTTCTTCCAGTCAGGAGTCTTCCAACTCCAGTCATCTCGGCACTAATGAAGAGAGGGTAAAACCCCCTGAGCTATGTACGTCAGGAACAACTAAAAGCCCAAGCTTCGGGGGGAAGCACCGACTAAAGGCAGCCACTACTTCCCAGTCTTAAAGACAAAGCTCCAAGGGTAACACATCTGAGTGGAACAAAACCGAACCAAAACCCCACAGCACCCGTTCCCAGCCTGGTCCCAGACAAGCCCTGGAAACCACCACTCCAGCAGCTGCACACCGCAACATCCCTACCGGTCCCTACCTTCACCACCCAACCTTTCACGGGACGGAACACACCCCAAAATGCACTTCAGGTAAAAAGCGCTACAAAAGTGTCATTAACATCGCAATATGCCTATCACGTAGGGATCACCTACCTGGTCATACTTTTAGAAGTACGCTATGAGGAAAACAATTTTCCATAGGCCAGGAATTACAGGAAGGAGATTTCTCTTTTTAAAACGGGGAGCTACAATTTAATGTTCCCTTTCACCAACTCTTCACTATCAAAATTAACTGTTAGGGGGACTTCCCTGGTGATCCAGTGGTTAAGACTCTGCGCTTCCACTGCAGGGGGCATAGGTTAGATCCGATCACTGGATGGGGGACTAAGATCTCGCATGCCTCGCGGTGTGGCCAAAAAAAAAAAAAATCATAAACTGTTACAGTCACAACCTTTATTCTACACTTTAAAGAAGGCTCTACTTTAACAAAAGAAGTGTAAAGCTAGCTGGAGTACTTAAAAAAACATATAGAGATAGACCTTCATATAAAAAAAAGCTTCTATATTCAATTACATGTGTTTGGAAAATTCTTTCCATAAAAAAGGGGGGAAGTGGGGGGAAGATAAAGTAAAAGTAACTTCTCCTGTTCATTAAATAAATTATATGACTTCATTGGTGGTGGCGGTCTTTATTCAGTTTAAACCATTCAGATTTATTCTCCATATCATAATGCAAGCCTGCCTTTTCACTGTAAATAACTACTGGATGTTCGAATTTGATTAAATGTGCAAATGGCAATGCTAACTCGTAAAAACCAGCCCTCCTTCTAAGTGACCTGGGTTAACACTTATACCTAAATTATGCTAGTGTAGCCAGGATGTTAATAAGACTTGATGGGACCACATAGTTTTTCCTCAGATTTCTGTAAGTGAAAAATAAGTTAAGACAGGTTGAATTACTAGCAATACTTCCAGGACTTTTATAAATCCAGGAATGAGATAGGATTTCAACTGTAGACAGTCTCATTACCTAGTCAACATTCAAAAGTGCAAGTCATTATGGAGCCAAGATTTGGATGCATGGATACTCGCTTTGCTGAAGGGAGAAAACGTACCCATCAAGAAAACAGAGGTGATCTGCGCCAGAAAGCATTCAACAGAAATCGGGTCCCCCTCCAATAATTTTAGCAAAGTTCAATTCTAATGTGTTTGAGAAAAGCGAATCACTGAGGAGCGCTCTAGAAGCAAAGAACAAAACCTACAATTTTTTTCTGTAAAAAAGAAACTGAGACCTATAGAAATCACTGATTTCAAAACAAAAACCGTGCAATGAAAATATGATCAAGAATTAGCCAAGGTAAAGCTACTCAAAATACAATAACAATGCAGATTAAAATGTATTTTAATAAAATAATGTATATTCATTAAAAAACGACCAGAAAGACAGATACCAAAATGCTGACAGTGGTCATATCTAGGTCGAAGGATTCCAGGTGACTTTAATTTTATCTGTACACTTTAATTTTCTATCGTGACTATATATTTTTTTTGAAAGAAAATAGATGAGTTAAAAAAAAATTTTTTTTTAAACAGTAGTGGTTTCCATGCGGGAAAACAACCCCAAACATAAAAGAAAACCCTAAACAACTTTAATACTCTAAATATGCCTGGATGGCTTATTTGCTTTGAACATTCCTTGTGGATCTAAGAAAAATACTCTTTCACACCCGCTGACCCTCCTGCAGAGGCCAATGCTACAATGAAGCATCTCCTGAGTAGGAAAAACCTTTGAAAGAAACAAACTATCTGCAAGAAACGAAGTGTGTGTAGCGGTGAGAGGGGGGTGGTGAGGCAGATAGCTGAGATTCTCTTACTGACAGAACCATACAGCTTTTGAGATTGTAAGAAGCTTGTCTCCGAACACTTTCAGACAATGCCCAATCCTTGGTGCTAAGCTAGCATTTACCTGGACATCATCCTTGGCTTCCCGGATGGACGGTGCCACACCCATACATGTGCTGTCAAATAAGCTCGACACTGGCTACAAAATGGTCTTAAAGCATCAAGGGGAAACCCTCCCTGAAGGCAAGCTCCACTCTCAAGAGGAACCTAGGCTTGCTTTTGGGAGGTCACTATTTGAGGAGACTGCTGGAATATGCAAATCTTTTGTCCCGTCCCTCCACTAGGTGCCTAACCTAAGTCTCTCTCCTTTTAAGATCTGTAAAATAGATTCAAAGACCATGGGGTCATCATTAGGATCATCCAAGCATCACACAAATACAAGGCATGATGAAGGAAAACAAGCAATGGACTGCAAACTGAGATGTTGAGTCTAGCCTAGGGAGTAGGATTAGCCGGTGTGACCTTGGGGCAGTCACTTCGACTGAGCCTCAGTTTTCTCGCGTCTGAAGTGGGCAGATGCACCCTCTCAGCAGGGACAGCATGAAGTCCAAGAAGGAGACCTGCGTGCGCTATCCACCCAGAACAGTGATGCCCCGCTCGCAGCCGGGGCTGTCACTGTCACTCCTCGGGCCTCGGCATCTGGGTCCGCACAAGGCAGAGGCTGGGATGCCCTCCGGCCAGGGCTCCGCCAGCTCCGGCTCGCCAGGATCTCCCCCTACACCCGGACGACCGAAGGACCACGATCCAGGCTGCCCCCGGCGCCGCCCCTGACACATCCCTCCCGAGGCCGGCCTGGCCTGGACACAAATCGAAACCGAAAAGCCCATGTGACATTGGAGGCCGGGATGCGGCCTCCGCCCGCTCTCAGCCCGGGAGACGCTGTCTCCACCCAACTCGGCCATCTTGAGGCCGAGCAGACAAAGCGATCCCATCGTTGCGGGTGACGGCGAGGCTGGGCGCCCTCCTCCGTCCCCGCGACCCGGAAGGGGGCACCCTGGGGCCCCGGCGGCAAGGGGTGTGGCGGGAGCGAGGCGGGGCGCCGGGGGACCCACCGCAGCCCCGGCCCCGCACCTTTGAGCGTGGAGCGCTCCACCAGGACCGTGTGCACCTGCGGGTCCGAGAGGAACTTGCGCATCTGCTCCAGGGCGCTCTTCTCCTCCAGCGCCGCCTCGAGCGCGGCCGGGGCCTCGCCGCCATCCTCCAGCAGCAGCGGCACCAGCTTCCGCAGGTGCTTCTGCAGCACCGACACGTCAGCCACGTTCTGCACTGCCGACACCTCCAGGCCGGCCGAGCCGTCCTCGCCGCCGCCCCCGGGCTCCGACATGGCGCCGCGCTCGGGACCCGCAGGCAGCGCTGAGAAGGCGGCCGCGACTCGGCGCGAGAGCGAGCGGGCGGGCGCACGAGAGAAACGGGCAGCACAAGCCGACCGCCCGCTAGCCCGCTGCTGACTGAAGAGAGTGAGCGGCGGCTCCTCCCTAAAGGCCGCCGCCCGCCGGCCCCGCCCCGCCGCCGCCGCCGCCGCCCGCCGCCCGCCTCCCGCCGCCCGCGGCCGGCGCCCGCCGCAGCCACTGGGCCCCCTCACGCTACCGACGTCACGACGTCGCGCTCAGGCGGCCCGGGTGACTCCGCCGCGCAGCCTTCTGGGACTCGTAGTTCCAGTGCTGGGCGGGGCTCCGCAATACCCACACCTCAAGCCCTAAAGGTGGGAACCTGCGGGGGGCGGTGAGAGGTGGTCAGGGACTACGTCTGTCCTGTTCACTGCTGTGGACTTAGCGAACAGCACAGAGCCTGAGACACTGCACTAATACTGAATGAATGAATGGTGTTAACGAGCTAACGTGTTTTGAGCACTTAGCCTGTGCCTGACATTGTTCTAAGCACCTAACCCGTGTAGTTTCTTTGAACGAATGAATGACTACGATGTGTTGAGCTAGAATATAGTCATCTGTGTTACTAAATATACATAGGGAGACTGAGGATCTTTTTCAGAGGGGGAGGAGATGAGGGAAGTGTCACATTGCTAGGAAAGAGGGAGGCTGGGAGGGGACATTCCCAGAGCAGGAAGCAGCTTCTGCAAAAGCAGAGAGGCCTGACTGCAGGAGCGATGTACGGGAAAGCCAGGAGGTGACACCTGAACGGTGGGGTGAAGCCTGGCTGTTGTGGGTCCTGGTTGCTAATGGCAAATAATTCCCCCCAGAATGCCGTGAGGACCACGGGGGAGACCTACAAGCATCCACCCAGAATAGCAGCCGGGGCTGACGCTGTCATTCCGATGGCCTCAGCATCTGGGTCCACACAAGGCAGGGACTGCCGTGGCTGCCCAATAAGTTTCCCCCCAGCTCCCATTTGCCTGGACCTCCTCCAGTACACCGACATGACATAAGGGCCAGAATTCAGGCTGCCCACATTCTTGGTTTAGAAATGACAGTTATTATAAGGAGCATTAATTGGCTTTTGAAAGTTCAAACTCATCACTCGCTTCTTAAGTTGGGCGGAGGAAGGGAAGCCAAAGGTGCTATTTTTATATCAAAGTGCACAGTCAGAGAGCTGAATCCTGATTGGTAGAATGATGATGGGATGATCTGATTTCCCCAAATCATCTTTGGAAAACTGCAAAACATGCAGTATGCCTATTCTTGCTCAGTTACCCAGTGCCAAGCCCCAGAAACTGCTGGAACATGAAGACTAATCAGATGATTCTTGTCTTTAAGAAGCTCATGGCAGAGGGGACAGATTAATATCCCATCCTCCTCCTGCCTTCCATCAGTCCATTTTTTTTGTGTGTGTGGAATTTTTAAAATTGAAGTATAGTTAATGTACAATGTTGTGTTAGTTTCAAGTGTACAGCAAAGTGATATATATATATCCGTTTCAGACTCTTTTCCGTTATAGGTTATTATAAGATTTTTAAAAATTAATTTATTTATTTATTTTTAGTTGCATTGGGTCTTCGTTGCGGTGCGCAGGCTTCTCATTGCGGTGGCTTCTCTTGTTGCGGAGCAGGAACTCTAGGTGCGCAGGCTTCAGTAGTTGTGGCACATGGGCTCAGTAGTTGTGGCTTGCAGGCTCTAGAGTGCAGGCTCAGCAGTTGTGGCGCATGGGCTTAGTTGCTCTGCGGCATGTGGGATCTTCCCCGACCAGGGCTCAAACCTGTGTCTCCTGCATTGGCAGGCGGATTCTTAACCACCGCACCACCAGGGAAATCCCTATTATAAGATATTGAGTGTAGTTCCCTGTGCTATACGATAGGTCCTTGTTGTTTACCATTAATTTGTTTTCTGTCTGTGAGTCTATTTCTGTTTTGTAAATAGGTTCATTTGTATCATTTTTGAAGATTCCACATGTAAATGATATCATATGATATTTGTCTTTCTCTGTCTGACTTATTTCACACTAGTCCAGTCTTATATCATATGCCCGAGCAGATCTAAATAAACTTCCTGGAAAAATATAAAGCACTGCAATGAGTTTGTGCTATGATCATAATGGTAATGAATAATAGTAACGCCACCAACAACTAACACTGAGAGCTCACTCAATACCAGGCCCTCTGCTAAGGGCTGCCCCCTGCCCCATGTCCTTTGGGGTAGGAACAGGGATGGAAGAAAATCTATTAGGTGCAGGTTAATGAACTCTGAATTGACCACACACCATTGGAGCCCCAGAAACCCAGCAGCAAACTGGCAGATGGAGAGAGGCTGCTTGCAGCCTGCACCATGAGTCAGCACCACCCAGGAGACGCAGCCATTTGGGCATCCAAGGGACTCAAACATCTGCAATCTGGCTCCGAGCCAGGGCAGCAGAGCAGTGGGCTCCGGATGTGCAGCCCTACGTGTGTGATAGGCTCAGAATTAAAAGTGTCTGTTGTTTCTAAGGGAACGGAAATCGGAGGAACCTGAACAATCTGTCTACAAGGATCCATGCATTGATCAAATGTGCTTGCATTTCTGTTTTCTAAAGATGTTTGCTGTGCTGAATAAGTACATCGTAAGAAGAATGGTCAATGTTGATTGACTGCTTACAGAGAGTGCCCAGCACTCTAAATTCCTTATCCTGGGGGCTGGCTAGACTGTCCCTGGCTGACAGGGAAGGGGATATTTTTGTGAGATGCTCCCTTGGCCTCCTGGGGCAGGACTCTGCCCCAAGCTGACTCTGTGTGTGTTGGGAGGGGGGGCCCTCCACCCAAACCTGGCCTCTCCCACCGCAAACTCCGTTTGGCATCTCCGCTTTCTCATGTCCATAGGAGAGTCTGCTTTCCGTTGGCAGTAGGCAGGCGGTGCTGGCGAGAGAGAGTTCTTTCTAAGTTGATGGGGGATGGTAGTGGCTGCTGGGCCACATGTATTTTATCAGAAGTTGGTGCTGAACTGTCCCCACCCTTCTCCTTCAAGTACTGCACCGGATGGCTCCTCAAATCCAAGTTGGGGGCTCCTTCTCATCCCCATCTTCCCTCTCCCTCTCCCTCTCCCAACCCTGGGCCACACTGAGCCCTCAGCGGAAGTCCGGCTGGCCCAGCACCTTCAGGCCCCGCGTCTGGCATCCCCCTCTTCCCTCTCGAAATTCCACATTGGGCTCGCCCATTCATTCATTCATTCATTCCATGGGCTCATTCCCAGCACCAGCAGGGCCTGGCGCAACGTGGGTGCTTGGTTAATGGCTGTGAAAGCAACGCCTCACGCCCCGGGAGCGCGGTGCCGGGTGGCAGCGGCGGCCGGTCCACAGGGCATAGATGGGATTTTGACCTTCCCAGCTGCTCGAAACCAGGCAGCGTCATTCCGTCGCCAGCGCGGGACTCCACCCACCTATCGCTCACCGGGCTACAGGACACTTTCTGATGAAGCTCGTCCTGGCATCCCCCCCCTTTTCTGTCTCGGTTCCTTGTCTAATGAGCCTCTGGGTGAGTCTGGAACCACCCCGGGTTGCTGGCGACTCTGAGCCGGGCTGGACGCGGCTGGGGGGCGGGGCGGGGGGTGGGAAGCGCCCCTAAGGAACAGAGCGGTCGCTTGGCGCCCTCTAGTGGCGCAGCGGAGGACGCGCACCCCGGAATCTTTTCCTGTCGCTCCTGCGCCTCCTCCCAGCCTGCTGCCCCATCCGTCCCGGGGACGCCTCCAGGGTCACCTTCCCAAGGTCACCCGGATGACTCGTCCAGGGTCGCAAAGCGAGCAATGGCGGTGACCAGAGAGGAATGCCAGCCCGTGGTCCAGCCTGCATCCCACCGCCCATTGATAAAGTTAGAGGAGATTGCCTCTAACGCAGACAGTTCAGTCTCTCTCCTGCGCGCAAGCCCTCCGGGACGCCTGCCGCTGCCCTGGCCGCTCCTCTGGAGGTACCCAGCCTCTTCTCTTACCTGAGAACGGTCTGTGTCCCCAGCCAAGGCCACCGCTCCCTGGGGACGCTGGACCCCACCGCCTCTCATGGACGTCGTCTCTGAACTCCTCCCCTCGCCCTCAGACGTTCCCTTTCTCCCTCCTGGGTTCTTCCCGGCCGCGTCCAAGCTGCTCCAATCCATCCCTTCTTTCGAGAACCCCCTGCCACAGCTTCCTGCCAGCACTTCTCATGCTTTGCTGACTTTTTCAGGAAAACTCCTTGAAAATGAGCATAGGTGGGGACTGCCTCTCACCCAGCCCAACCCCACACTCCCCCGTCCCCCCACCCCCGCAAGTGCTGTTGTCAAGGTCACCAATGGCCTCCACGTGGCCAAATCCAGTGACCAGTTCTGGGCCCTTCTCTTGCTCGACCTTTGGACGCCATTGACACCGCGCGGCTTGTGTGTGCTGTCAACACTCCCTCCCAGCCCTGTGACACTCAGTACGTCTGCACATCGATGAGTCCCGACCTTAGAAGTCACATCTGCTGTTGTTGGGTGGAGTGTTCTAGAAAATGCCAATCAGGCCAACTTGGCTGAAAGTGTTAAGACCTATATCCGTGCTACTTGTTCTACCTATTGAAAGAGGTGTTGAACTTTTGGCTTATAGCTGTGCAATTGTCTCTCTCCACGCAGTTCAGTCTGTTTTTGCTTCCTGTATTTTGAAGCTCTATTATTAGATACATAAAGCATTGTTGTGTCCTTTTCATGAATCGACCCCTTGATCACCGTGAAACGCCCCACTTTATTCTTAGTAGCATTATTTGCTCTGAAATTTACTTCATCTGATATGAGCATGGTCTCTCTGGCTGGCTTTCTCTGGATCAGTGTTAGTGTGATGTCTTTTCCATCCTTCGCTTTTACCCCATCTGTGCCTTTATACTGGGTTGCCCAAAATGTTCGTTCGGTTTTTTCCGTAAGATGGCTCTAGTAGCACTTAGTTGTCTTTAACTTCATTCGCAACAATTTTGTTAGATTGTACGTGACAGCTGTCACATCAGCGTGCATTTAAAAAAAACTTATGAAAATTGGTGAATTTTTGTGCAGCCATTTTAATATGGAAGATGGAAGAAAAAAAGCAACATTTTCAGCATATCATGCTTTATTATTTCAGGAAAGGTAAAAACGCAACTGAAATGCAAAAAAAAAAGGTTTGCGCAGTGTATGGAGAAGTTGCTGTGACTGATCCAATGTGTCAAAAGTGGCTTTTGAAGGTTCGTGCTGGAGATTTCTCGCTGGACAATGCTCCACGGTCGGGTAGACCAGTTGAAGTTGACAGTGATCAAATGAAGACATTGAGAACAATGAATGTTATACCACGCGGGAGATAGCCACCATACTCAAAATATCCGAATCAAGCTATGAAAATCATTTGCACCAGCTTGGTTATGTTCATCGCTTTGACGTTTGGGTTCCACGTAAGTTAAGCGAAAAAAACCTTCTTGACCGTATTTCCCCATGCGATTCTCTACTGAAACGTAAGGAAAATGTCCCGTTTTTAAAACAAATTGTGACGGGCAATGAAAAGTGGATACTGTACAACAATGTGGAACGGAAGAGATCGTGGGGCAAGCGAAATGAACCACCACCAACCACACCAAAGGCCAGTCTTCATCCGAAGAAGGTGAGGTTCTGTATATGGTGGGATTGGAAGGGAGTCCTCTATTATGAGCTTCTTCCGGAAAACCAAACGATTAATTCCAACAAGTACTTCTCCCAGTTAGACCAACTGAAAGCGGCACTTGACGAGAAACGTCCAGAATTAGTCAACAGAGAACGCATAATCTTCCATCAGGATACCGCAAGACCGCATGTTTTTGATGACCAGGCAAAAACTGTTACAGCTTGGCTGGGAAGCTCTGATTCATCTGCCGTATTCACCAGACATTGCACCTTTGGATTTCCATTTATTTCGGTCTTTACAAAATTCTCTTAATGGAAAAAATTTCAATTCCCTGGAAGACTGTAAAAGGTACTCGGAACAGTACCTTTTATCAAAAAGATAAAAAGTTTGGGGAAGATGGAATTATGAAGTTGCCTGAAAAATGGCAGAAGGTAGTGGAACAAAAGTGTGACTACTTTGTTCAATAAAGTTCTTGGTGAAAATGAAAAATGTGTCTTTTATTTTTCCTTAAAAACCGAAGGCACTTTTTGGCCAACCCAATATTTAAAGTGGGTTTCTCATAGTTGGCTCTTGCTTTTAGAAAATCCTATCTGACAATCTCTGCCCTTTTTTGCGGGGTGGTGTGGGGTTAGAGATATGGCTGGGTGAAGTCACCATCTTGCCATTTGTTTTCGATTTGTCCCACCTGTTCGCTGTCCAGAAGTGAGCCCGTGATTCCCCTCCCCGACACCCCCCGAGCTCCCCGTCTCAGTAAACACTGCCTGCCTCAGCCAGGTGCTCGGGTGTTCCTTGGTGTCTCTGAAAACACTCCCAGCCCCTCACATCTCCATCTTGTCCAGCAGCAAAGCCTGCCACTCTCCCCGGACGCCTCCCAAATCGGACGTCTCTTCCCCACCTGCACTGCCAGCCCCAGCCTGAGGGTCTTCCCCTCTTTCTAAAATGCTCTTCCTAACAGAAAGACTCACAGACATAGAAAACAAACTTATGGTTACCAGGAGGGAAAGGGGGGTGGGGGGAGGGATAAGATAGGAGTTTGGGATTAACCGATACACACTACTTTATATAAGATAGATAAACAACAAGGTCTTACTGTATAACATGAGAAACTATATTCAGTATCTTGTAATAACCTATAATGGAAAAGAATCTGAAAAAATATATATATATATATGAATCACTTTGCTGTACACCTGAAACTAACACAACACTGTAAATCAGCTATATTTCAATAAAAAATTTTAAAAAATAAAAAATAAAAAGGATGCTCTTCCTCCAGGGTCCTAAAGAACTCGCTCCTTCTCTTCACCAGACCTCTGCTCAAGCGTGACCCCCTTTAGCGGGGCCCTCAAAACAACAACACCACTGCTCACCCCTTTATCTATTGCTTCATTTTCCTCCAGAGCATGTTTCCCTGCACGACACATACTTGTGCTTCTTGCTTAGGGTCTGAGCCCCCAACTAGAATGTGATTCCATGAGGTCCAGGGCTTGCTCTGGTTAACACTGAATCTTAGAGTGGGCCAGTGGCTGGAACTGCGTCTTGCTCACTGTGGGTGAGGAGGGAATCTTTGAGGCCTGAGGAAATAAACAGATAATTCTGTTCCCTCCAGGTGAATTACAGGGTGATTCTAAAAGAACAGAAGTTTAAAAAAAAAAAAAAAAAAGTGGGACTTCTCTGGCAGTCCAGGGGTTAAGACTCCACGCTTCCAATGCAGGGGGCACGGGTTCCATCCCTGGTCGGGGAACTAAGATCCTGCATGCCACGCGGTGCAGCCAAAAAAAAAACACACCAGTATTACTCAGCAAGTGTTAGCTACAAACACTTTTCCCATAGCGGGATTCTTTTCCCATATAGGTTATTACAGAATACTGAGTAGAGTTCCCTGTGCTATACAGTAGGTCCTGTTGTTGATTATCTATTTTATATATAGTAGTGTGTATGTGTTAATCCCAAACTCCTAATTTATCCCTCCTGCTACCCCCCTTTCCCCTCTGGTAACCGTAAGTTTGTTTCCTATGTCTGTGAGTCTGTTTCCATTTTGTAAATAAGTTCATTTGTATCAATTTTTAAATTCCACATTTAAGTGATATCATATGATATTTATCTTTCCCTGTCTGACTTACTTCACTTAATATGATATTCTCTAGGTCTATCCACGTTGCTGCAAATGGCATTATTTCATTCTTTTTTATGGCTGAGTAGTATCCCATCGTATATATGTACCACATCTTCTTTATCCATTCACCTGTCGATGGACATTTAGGTTGCTTCCATGTCTCGGCTCTTGTGAATAGTGTTGCTATGAACATAGGGGGTGCATGTATCTTTTCAAAGTATGGTTTTCTCTGGATATATGCCCAGGAGTGGGATTGCTGGATCATACGGTAGCTCTATTTTTAGGTTTTTTTTAGAGGACCCGGGGGAAGGTTTTTGAAGGGATCTCCGCACTTGTAGTCACAGAACCCAGTAGAGCAAACTCCAACACACAACCTCAGGGAAAGTAAGGGTAACTGTATCATATCAATCATGAGAGGCTGGGTTATACTGCAGGCACAAATGACAGTCAAATCTCAGTGGCTAGAACATTTCTTGCCCCAGGTACATGTCCATCCGGGGTTGGCTGTGACTTTGCCGCATCTGCTCTTATTCTGAGACCCGGGCTGATGGAACAGCTTCTATCTGGAGCACTGCCTGTTGCTTGGTCAGTTCTGGCTGCTATAACAGAATACCATCGACTGGGGGTACCTAAACAACAAACATTTATTCCTCACAGTTCTGGAGGCTGGGAGCCTGGGGTTGGGGGGGCAGCATGGTCCAGTTCTGGCAAAGACTCTCTTCCTGGTTTACAGATGGCTCCCTTCTTGCTGTGTCCTCGCATGGCAGAGAGAGAAATCACCTCTCTAGTGTTTCTTTTCATAAGGGCATGAATCCCATTCATGAGGAATTTACCCTCATGAACTAATTCCCTCCCAAAGGCCTCATCTCCAGATACCATCATATTGGGGACTGGGGCTTTAGCATGTGAATTTTGGGGGCAGGGGACACATTCAGGCCACAGCACCTGTTCTATGGCAGAAGGAAATGAGCTATGGAGAGAACTACATGCTGGCTCTTCGGTTTCTGCTCAGAAATGACACATGTCACATCCTCTCATATTCCACTGGTTGAAGCAAGTCACATGGCCAAGCGTGATGTCAATGGACCAGGATGTATAAACTCACAGGGAGGGGAAATGAAATGCTACAGTAAGTCAGTGAAATATGAGGGCAAAAGGAGTTGTTGTTTCTTTTCTTTTCTTTTTTCTTTGGCTACACCACATGGTATGTGGGATCTTAGTTCCCCAACCAGGCATCAAACCTGCGCTCCCTGCGTTGGAAGGCAGAGTCTTAACCAATGGACCACCAGGGAATCCCCAGAGCTGTTGTTTCTAAGAAAACTAAGTTGAATTCTTATCTGGGAAGACTGGATAAAGGCAAGTCCCTAAAAATACTGTTGAATTACATTCGAGTCAGACAGGTGAAGACACTGGGGAAATCATAAACATCTAGAAGGATTCTGTGTGTCAGCCGCTAACGTAGTGCCTTTCAGTCCTCACTCCACCTTAAAGAAACCAAGACTGGAAATTATACACAATCTATCACTGGTGTATGGATTGTGCATGAAAGATGGTGTGGCATTTGAATCGGTGGACTCTTCCCCAAACAAAAGGCTTTGGGCTTTACATGAAAGCCATTGTTGATTCATTCAGCGTTCAGGGCGGGAAACAAACCACTCCAGGTATTTCAAGTAGAAAGGGATTTCATAGATGGAGTTAAGTGCTTACAAAAAGGCACAGACATCAAGGGCTGCCCCAGACCTGTGCTTTATGTCCCTGTTGCCACAGCTGTCACCCAGAATTCAGGGGCTTGCTCCTGTCTGGTCACCCACACCACGAAGCAGGTGACCAGGCAGTGGGACGTGGGTCCAGCTACTGCCAACACACATGCCTGCCATAGCCTGCTTGCCACCCATTGTGCTAATCTCTTTGGAAAGATTACCTCTCAAGGCTTGCATGGGTGTGTTTAATTGGTAAAACCATATCTCCAACAGAATCCTAGCTGCAAGAGAGTCTGGGAAATATAGATTTTTTTTTTTTTTAAGTTTTCCTGCCTCTGCAATAGATAATGGGTTAAATATGGTTTGAAAGAAGCTGTGTATCCAGTAAAATTGGCAAATACAGGAATGTTCTTTTAAATATAAAGATATTTTGGGGGGACTTCCCTGGTGGCGCAGTGGATAAGACTCCACGATCCCAAGGCAGGGGGCCCGGGTTCGATCCCTGGTCAGGGAACTAGATCCCCCATGCATGCCACAACCAAGGAGCCTCAACAAAGTAGCCTGCCTGCTGAAACTAAGATCCGGTGCAACCAAATAAATAAATAAATATTTAAAAAATATATATATATACATATATATTTTCTTTTAGACAGTTTAAGTTAAAATAAGTTGTTTAGGGACTTCCCTGGGGGCACAGTGGTTAAGAATCCGCCTTCCAATGCAGGGGACACGGGTTCGAGCCCTGGTCCGGGAAGATCCCACAGGCCGTGGAGCAACTAAGCCCGTGAGCCACAACTACTGAGCCTGTGCTCTAGAGCCCAAGAGCCACAACTACTGAGCCCACGAGCCACAACTACTGAAGCCCGTGCGCCTAGAGCCCGTGCTCCGCAACAAGAGAAGCCACCGCAACGAGAAGCCCGCGCACCGCAACGAAGAGTAGCCCCCGCTCGCCGCAACTAGAGAAAGCCCACGTGCAGCAACGAAGACCCAATGCAGCCAAAAATAAATAAGTTTATTTTAAAAAACATTGGAAGGATACAGAGAAGGTGAGCACAATCCTGCACAAGGGGGACACAAATTCATGAAGCGTTCTGAATTTTTCCAACAGTGTGAGTGTACTTAATACCACAGAACCGTACACTTGGAAGTGGACGGGGTGGTAGATTTCACAGTATGTGTATTTAACCACAATTTTAAGAAAAAAACTTATCAGGAGTGGTTTGAACAGTGCTCGCCTTCTTCTCTTTGTATAACTTAGGAAATGGAATGAGCATCTTTTCTCTGCCGTGGTGAACCATCATCGTCTTTTCTAGGTCTGGGCCAGCCTCCAACGTGACCTTTGCACGCTCAGTGATTTGAAGCGTCTCTGAGTTCCTTTACCGCAAAGGTTTTTGCCGGCACCACTTCCTCGGCGTCTTCCTCCTTCTCGCCCCTCCCCAGGTCCCTCAGCCACACACCTCCAGCCCTGACGCAGCGGCAGAGCCGCACCCCCACCCTCCCCTGTCCTCCTTGCCTTCTAGGACTGTCACCCTTCACTCCAATTGCACTGCCAGCTCTATTAGTGTTTTTGGTACCTTTCCTGCACTTCCATCTTTTGGCCAATTCCCTGTGTCAGTGATGCATTTTTGTAACACATTAAGTGGGTTTATCACAGAAGGCAACACAACTACACACTTTGCTGGCTGCGTAGGAACTGAGTAGCAGGTGTGCGGTGACCAACGACTTTTTTTAAAATTTTTATTTATTTATTTTTAACATTTTTGGCCGTGTTGGGTCTTCATTGTTGTGTGCAGGCTTTCTGTAGTTGCGGCAAGCGGGGGCCTACTCTTCGTTGCAGTGCATGGGCTTCTCATTGCAGTGGTTTCTCTTGTTGCAGAGCACAGGCTCTAGGCTTGTGGGCTTCAGTAGTTGTGGCTCGCGGGCTCTAGAGCGCAGGCTCAGTAGTTGTGGCGCACGGGCTTAGTTGCTCTGCGGCATGTGGGATCTTCCCGGACCAGGGTCGAACCCGTGTCCCCTGCATTGGCAGGCGGATTCTTAACCACTGCACCACCAGGGAAGCCCTGACCAACGACTTTGAAAGCAGCACCATGATGGGTTGTGGGTCTGAGGCGCACCTGCTGGTGATTTGCAGACTGAATAGCTTGCAGCACAGTTTGTACTTGACGCAGTTACTCACGTTACACATCGAGGTAACTGATATTTGAACCGCGTTGGGGACTGGTGTTATTTAACTAGACCACAGTAATTAAAATCTGTGCACATCGGAACTGTGCAAAGCAGGGACCACCTACATTGCCACTTTCCCTCCGTCTTCCTGCTCCTTCTCCCCTTGCAAGCAGGAGCCGGCCTGGGTCCCTTGTCCTAGGGTTGAAAGCAGAAGGTGTCTGGGGGTCTTTCAGATTTTGGCTTTTCCCAGGAGTCCTAGCCCTTAGGAAAACAAGGATGTAAGGAAAAGGAAGGAAGAACTGGAGTCTCCCTTGTGGGCAAACTGTCCTGGAGAAGCAGCGGGCGATGAGGTATCCTGGGCCATGGGAAGATTCCCTGGGCTGTGGTGGGAAGGCAGGTGACAAGGTCCTGGGCCTGCTGCCCGCCAGCCCCCAGAGAGCAATGCAGGTTGTGCACCCAGGTGGTAGGACTCCAGGCAGGCTGGCCAAAGCGGCCCTCGAGGCTGGGGACAGCACTGTGGCATGGGACCCGGAGCCTGCAGTACCGGTGTGGATAAACGATGAGTGGCCAGCAGGTCCCCACTCTCCCCTCCCCGGGCCCTGTCCCTGTGGGAGTCCTGACTTAGGAAGGGGCAGAACTCTGGAACTGACTCCTGTGATGTGCCAGCCCGTGGAATCGTGGAATGGGAACTGGGGTCAGAAATTAGGCTGTTATAGAAAACGGAGCCAGTGGAACTTCCCGCACACACATTTGTGGCTGGAGAGTCATGCTTGTGATACTCATGGCTGTGCTACCGCCATGAGCTGGCCCGATCTAACGGCTTTATCCGACATCCACAATGTTAACGAGGTAGCTTATGATCAACGCAGTTTGAAGATGGGGTAATAGAGCCGAAGGCAGAAGTAACCTGCTTAAGGTCTCACAGGTAGCAAGAGGCAGAGGAGGAGTTCAGACTCAGAGACTGCCTGTGTCTAGAGGCTTCTAACCACCAGGAGGGTGTGGACTGTCTTTTTCCCAGTCTCCACCGTGGCACCAAGCACAGGGGGGCTGCCGGTGCTCCCTCTCTCTCCCAAACGTCCCCTGGCGCCCACCTCCACTTTCCGTCTGTAAAGCAGTGATCACTGGCCCAGAGCAACTGCACAGCCGCCCAAAACTCTGCTCACAGGGTTAAGCATCCGAGTGTTCACTCTGAAGAAAGAATCTCCTTTACTCCAAAGGATGGAAACGTTTGACAGGGGTGCTCCCACATTTCCAGTGGAATTCCCTGTCCGGTGAGGTGTAAAACACAGGGCACAGTGTCCTGCTAGGCTTGGACTTTGCTGAACCTCAGTGCAATGATCTCTTTTCACCGTGGGGGCAGAGGGGGGACACTTCCACGATTTCACTGACAAGACAAAACCCCCATTTTGCCCTGAAAGTGGTAGGATCTAAAGGGTTTCATCAGAAAACATGTACTATTTCCTTGATCCCAGTAGATGCTGGAATCCCCCTGCACTGCCAGCCAGCCTTCTTGTAAGTTTGACAACTGCTGTTTCTGTAACCTAAACAACTTCACATTGACTTTGTAAGTTGAGCCAGGAGGGGCCGTGGTTAAGCCATTTAACCTCTTTGCACGTCTGCGCCTCATCCACAAAGCGAAGACGTGAGACCCCTTGTTTACAAGCAGCACGTTTCCCAGTATCGCCCGGGCAGCTGAGCACGGCAACCTGGAGGCTGGGGGCTGGTCGTGCATTGAAAACGGGCCTCTGGGGTCAAATAAGGTTGGGAGTCACTACGTTAGACAAAGCTTAACGAGTTCCTTCTGGACAGGACTTTTCAGAGCCTCTAGAAGGCCTTGTGAATCTCTGCGGGGCAGGGGAGGTGTAGTTTCTTAAATTCCTTGGCTATGGAACTCTTTTGGTGCAACATCAAAATCCAGCCAGTGTGGGGCTGGAGATTTACAGGTGATACCTGGAGAACACTGCTGTAGAACAGACCCGTGTGTTTAATAACCACGGGCCACTACTGCAGCTTTCTGAAAAAGCAGGCAACCAGTGCTTCCCACCAATAGTTAGTCCTCACTTTGACCAGACAGAGGATTCCGCAGTCACCCACCAGCCTCACTTGCAGGCCTGCTGAGGGACACCTTTCTCCTGTTACTAAGCTGGCTTTGGAGGGGTTTGGAATGCTTGGCTGGCACGGCAGTGGGTGGTGAGAAAGTCCTGGTTCTGGTAGGAACCTGGCGCTGCCACTACCAGCTGTGTGACCTTGGGTGAGTCTCTTAACCTCTCTGTGCCAAGTTCCCCTTCTTTAAATGAGGCTAATGAGTGTAACTGCCCCTGGAGCTATGAGAGGCATACATGAGACAAAGTGGCCTGCACAGCTGGCCACTCACGGGCAGCTCTTTTTTAATGTTACTGTTATTAGTAATAGTGATGGCGGTGCTGGAGCCCGGTCTGCACTGAGCCCTCATCCCAGGTCTGTGGAGGAACCTTATTCTAGGAATGTAGGGCCTCCAAGGAACAGTTCTGTTTAGTTTTGAAATATATACCTATAGGTTTTCTTTACTGAAAAGCTAAGAATGGATATCTTGTTTAAATTGCATATTTATTTCTTCAGCTTTAAAAAAACTGTGGTAAAATAAACATAAAACTTAAGCATTTTAAAGTGTACAATCAGTGGTATTAAGTACATTTGTGTAACCATCACCACTATCCATGTCCAGAATGTTTTCATCACGCCAAACTGAAATTTTCTATCCTCCAAACGTAACTTCCCATCACCCCAACCCGAGGGGCCGCTCTGAGAAGGGTCGCTCTGGAGGGAAGCCCCTCCTCAGGGCTCTGCCCTTCCCCAAGACCCGGTGCCCCACTAGGCTGGCACCCGCCAGACACAACACCAAAACGCAGCCCCCAGCAGCAGCCTCTTCCCTAGCATTTTCTCAGACTTAAAGCCAAGAACAAGTTAAGCAATTACGTGCTTCTTTAACCTCCTCTCTCAATACTGCACCTTCAGAATGAGAAAGTGAGGTGGACAATTACATGTGACGCAGTATCCTTGATGGGATCCTGACACAGAAGAAACACACTGGGGAAAAACTAAGAAACTCTGAACAAACTATGGACTCTAGTTAATAATAATGTATCAATATCATCTCATCAAATGTAGCAAATGTACAACTAATGCAAGATGTTAACAATAAAGGAAATGGTGTGTGTGCCCGTATATGTGTGTATGTGGGGGGCTGTAATAAGGGCACTCCCAACTCTTAACTTTTCAGTAAATCTAAAACTGATTGATTGATTGCCATGTTGCGGGGCATGCGGGATCTTCGTTCCCCGACCAGGGATCGAACCCGTGCCCCTGCAGTGGAAGCTCAGAGTCTTAATCACTGGACTGCCAGGGAAGTCCCTTTTTTTTTTCTTAATATAGTCTAATAACAAAGAAAGTGAGGCAGGGTCCGTTGTGATGATCTCATGTGTCAGAGAGCCCCTCCTCTTGAGGGCCAGACATCCTAACGGGCGGTGGGTGCCTTTGGTTCTGGGGAAAAGGATCCCGACGTGGCCATGCCTAGACTGCTCAGGGGCAGACCCCATCCTGTACGGTGAAACTCGCAACTCTGGGCCGTGGTTCCAGCATCCTAATTATGCTCCTAGAACACCACGGGCCTGTAAAGGTTTTCCAGACACTGGGGCTGATGATGGAAACAGAGGGGACACGAGTGACAGGTGGGTCTCATGGACGAGGGCTGAGTCCCCTCTGGAGGCGCTGCACAGGCCCCCCTTGGGGTACAGGAGCCACCTGCTAGAAGGCCTGCGGGTTGAGCAGGTTGATGCCTGGGTCCAACCCTGGCTCCTTCACTCCAGGCTGTGCGGCCTCAGCAAAGTCTCCCCGTCTACGACAATGACCCCGCACCGCTGTTGGAAAGATCTAGTTAAGACAACAAAAGTCAAGTGGTTCGCACCTAGAGGGTGCAGGCCCGCCACATACCCACTGTCTACGACTGGTCCCTGAAGTCATTCGAGGACAGGGGGCGCTGCTCGGCACAACACGGGATCCACGGCCAGCTTTCTGGGCAGATGAACAGGGTGCCCGTTTCCCCGGGCCGCTGCGTCCCGCCAGGCCTTCGCCCCGCTTCTTACTTGGCAGGCATTCCACGCACCCCGCCTCACCTAGACCTGAGGCAACCCTGTTCTCCCGGCAACACTGTACCCATGTCACAGGCGAGGTAACTGAGGGCCGGATCACCTTTTAGGCGGGCTCTTTATTCAGCAAGTGTTCGAACTCGACTTGCCCACGGCCGTGTGCGGAGGCCGAGACCGGCCGGCAGCCCGCGAGCTTCTGAGTCTAGGTCTCTCCGGCCCTTCGCTGCTGTGCAAAGATACCATCACCGCCTCGGTCAAGTGCCCGGGAGTCGGCTCGGTCCAAAGCCCCATGGCCCGCTTAACCATGTGAGCCCTCGGACCAATCCCCAGGGCCAGGGCCGGGAGGCCTTGGGATTGGCCCATCCCGGCCGGGGGGCGGGACTCTTGCTCGGAGAGTAGAAGCCTTGCCTTCCCCTCCCCACCCAATCTCTGTCATCCGCGTGACTCTCGCTCGCTCGCGAGACCGATATCCGGTTGGTGCCTTAAAACACCCACAATGCACCGGCGGGGGCGGGGCAGTCGTATTTTGGCAAGGCGTCGCGCGCTGCTTGCGTCACCTTTCCGAGCCTGTCTGTAGATTAGGGTCCTTCTGGGCGCGGGAAGTTTGCCCGGCTCCCTGTTTCTGGAGACTAGGATAAGTTTCTTAAAATGGGTCCAAGGGCCTCCCATCGCCGTTCCTTCCGTGGCCCTAAGACCTTGTCCCCGCAACCGTCTCCGAAGCGCTGGGTTCCGCCCTCACTGCTGTCTTGGCGTGGCTCGCGCTCCAAGCACTCATTTGATTTTTCTCGTTCCACCTAGAGTAGGGATACTTAAGCTGTGGTCCTTGACTGGACTTCTGGGGGCTGTGATCCGCTTCAAGGTTTATGCAGAATAGGCTGTGTAGGAGCACCTGGGGATTGGTGGGGGCGGAGGGGCTTTCATCAGACTTAGGTGCTGAGAACCCTCACAGGACTAACAGGGCCCCACTTGGTCCGTCTGTGGGCTCTTTGTCAGCACGGGGCCTGGCACAGACGTCCTCAGATGCTTATTAGAGGGAAGAGAATATTCTAACTTTATTTCTCCCAATTACCCTCTGCACACTCCTCAGTCTACTTCACAGGAAGACTTGGTATTACCGCACACAGCTTTTGATTGCACACCTCCCTGGTGCGATCAGGCTCTTCCCTCTGCCGGATCGTTCATTCATTCATCCTTCCATCAAACCGTGATGGAGCCTATGAACTAGCGAGTGGAGGGGTGGAGCACAGCGCCAGACACTGGAGACACAGTGGTGAACAAGACCGGCCCAGGCGCTGTTCCCTCTGAGCTCATGGTCTCCAGGAGACACAGGGAGGTTGGAGCTGAGGGAAAAGCCGTGAGCGCCTCTGGATTGGTCACCAGGGAGATCTGAGACTGAAGGATAAATAGCTAATAACCGAGTCAGGGTGAGGGGGGAACGGCACGGGTAAGATTCCGGCCTGTCACAGGAGAAGAAGAGAGAAGAGAAGGTGCAGGGCCAGCGTTTTGACCCGTGGAGCGTTGCTAGGAAGGTGTGGACTGATGAGTTTTTTGGAAGATGCAAAACCAGGGCTGCTCTCACATGAAGAGCTGGCTGGCTGTTTATGTGAGGGATGCAAGAGCAGGAGGGAGCTGGGCAGACAGAGGCGGGAAAGGGAACGGCTGAGCAAGGGCTGGATGTAGAAATGCGACGTGTGCAGGAGCCTTCCTCGGCCTTAGTTTGCCCATCTGTAAAGTGTGAGGGCTGGACTCCACCTTTAAGGTCCTCCCACCTGTGATTCGAATTTAGCAACACTCCAGGGAGGTGAGGGTTTATAAGTGATTACAGCAGGGAGAGAGAAGGAAGGGAGGCGGGAGAGAGTGACACAAACACAAAAGGGACACTGGGAAGAGCAGGACCCAGGGGCCTTCCCAGGTCAGAGCCATCCTTAGACTCAGACCCTCAGTTGTCCTGCTGTGGGGCCTTGGGCAGTTCACTCCAGCTCCCAAGGGCTCAGGTTTTGTCTTTGTGATATGGGGATAGTTAGTAATAATAATGCTAGGTAACACTGTCTCTGGGTTTTCGGGGATACCGTAGCCAGGGAACTGCAACTCAGAAAAAAACAACTACAACGTTGATTTGCATACATATAAAATAATCTCTGGGAAAATAAACAAGTTTGCCTCCAGGGAGTGGAACTGGGTGAGTGGATGGTGGAGGGCAGAGAGGGCAGAGAGGAGAGGAAGGAAAGTTGTTTTTTTTTTTTTTTTTTTTTTACTGTTTTTCTTTTTGAATTTTGAACCACATGGCAAGTCAGAGAGCAATGCCAGGCCTTCGTGTTTCTGCACTGGTCACAGCCAGGCGCATACCAGACTTGAAGGCAGAGGGCACATTAGCAAGGGCACGTTCTGGGTATCTGGACACCTGAGTCCTGATTGAGGCCTTCCACCAACACACCCTGGATTTATTTTCCTCACTCATAAATTTGGAGACAAGTGGGGGCTTTATAGAGGGTAAAGCAAAATCTTAGGACCCTGCTGGCTTGCAGGGATTCGGATTCCACCAGTGACTAGCTGGTGAGCTTGGGTAAATCACTTAATCCCTCAGAATCTCAGTGTTCTCATCTGAAAAATGGGGATTAACGCCACCAACCTAATTGTTGTGAGAATTTGATAAGATGCTGTGTGCGGGGGGACAGTCCAGCATGTGGTAGGTGCTCAGAAAGAATTACTTCCGGGTGGGGGAGGGAGGGATGGACTGGGAGTTTGGGATTCGCAAATGCAAACTATTACATACAGAATGGAGAAACAACAAGGTCCTACTGTATGGCACAGGGAACTGTATTCAATATCCTGAGATAAACCATAATGGAAAAGAATATAAAAAAGAAGGTATGTATATGTATAACCGAATCCCTTTGCTGTAGAGCAGAAATGAACACAACATTGTAAATCAACTACACTTCAATCAAAAAAAAAAATTTACTTTCATTCTTTCTCCTATTCTAGCTTTGAAGAACCCATGACTGTTAGGCTGGAGAAACATAACCGAGTTAATGTTTGTTTTTAACATTTAAAGGCTTTCAGAATGTGTGATGCAGGGAGAACGCGTCAAGAGGCACAGAGTGTCCAGTTTACAGTACAATCTGACCAGCGATTATGTAAAAATACCTGAGCAAGAGGAGGCTCAAGGCAGGCATCCCATGTGCTGGGAGGCGGTGGCGCGACCCGGCGGGTGCTCCTGGCGGCCCTCTGGTGGTGAGGAGGGAGACTGCGTGTCAGCGGAACGGCCTGAGCGTCTCGCATCAGGACCTGGCTGATGGCAAGTGTTGCAACCTGGAACAGGAATGTACACTTGTAAAATGTAAAATGTACACTTGTAAAATTAGTGCACATATTCCAGAAATATATACGCTCTTGAAATATTTATTTTTTGCACATACTGACATTATATATAGTATATGATATATATATTCTGTTTGGGGATATTATATATGTGAATGCATATAATATGATTCTGTTAAGCAAACTGTTTTGGAACTTGCTTGTTTCATCTAAATATATGTTTTGAATAACGTTCCATGTAATAACATATAGTTTTAACACAGTCTCCATTTTTAAAAACTTTTATGGAACAGTTGAAAGCATAAAATATACTAATCTTAAGCCTGCAGCTCAATACATTTTTATATATGTATACACCCATAATGCATTCTTTTTTCCAACAGATGAAAAATGTTAATCTCCATAATAATAATAGTTAATACATTTAATGTGTTCCAGGCACTACTCTTAAGTGCTTCTCCACATAGAACCTTCTTTTTTTTTTTTTTTTTTTTTAATATTTATTTATTTATTTGGCTGCCCCGGGTCTTAGTTGCAGCACTTGGGATCTTCACTGATGCGTGCAGGATCTTTAGTGGCAGCATGCAGGATCTAGTTCCCGGGCCCCCTGCATTGGGAGCGCAGAGTCTTAACCACTGGACCACCAGGGAAGTCCCCACGTAGAACCTTCTTTAAAGTTTACATACTATTCCATTCTATGGATGGTCGAAGATAAATATAGCCGACATTAGTTAAAGTGGTGAAAATAGATATTATTCAGTCATTACAGACAGCAGTGGAAGAGCTGAGTTCTGTTCTGATTTGCGCAGAGGTGACCGGGGTTTAATATATAAGAGTATAGTTGATTTATGCCTATCTTTATTTAAAAATTTTTTTTATTGCATTTATTTTTTTTGGCCACGCTGCGTGGCTTACCGGATCTTAGTTCCCCGACCAGGGATCTAACCCGGGCCCCTGGCAGTGAGACCGCCACGTCCTAATCACAGGACCACCAGGGAAGTCCCTCAGAGGTGACTGGTGTTTTAAAGGGAGGATGAGGGAGTGGGGAGGGGTGTGGGCAGTGGCGCTCAAGTGAAAAATCACCAAGGGTGGGTCAGTGTAGATGAGACCGGGCTGGCTGTGTCTGCTAGCCGATAATTACCCGTCAGAATTCTACCCTCCGTAAAAGCCCTATCCTTCCTGATGAGTCCATTTCAAGGGAGTGGCTTTCAGGTCGTTGAGAAAGACACCCCTCTGCTGTGGAAGGTACACATACACCTCAAAGGGACCGAGGAAGGTTCATAATTGTAAGCCCTTCTTAGTAAATGCTCTGAGGAAGGCAGGTCAGGGCCTGTGGTCAGGGGTTGGCTGGAACAAATGGGAAATTCTCCTGGCAGCCTTGGGCTTTCTCAGGCAGGCATTTTAATGGGGGGCTGGGGTCATCCTAGGGACACAGTCTCCTGCTGCTAGAAACAGGCTAGAGTTTAGTCGTCTCAGTGCCGGGGTTTGGATGGAGCCATTATGTGCCAGGGGCTCTAAGTTCTCAGGATGCACCTGTATTTATTTAATACACTCTCTGTGGCTTCTACCACTTTTCACTATGGAGAATAAGGCTACCATGAACATTCTCAGGCTTACAGCCATCATTCTCTTGTGCGAGTGTTACTGGTGGCTAAATTCCTAGAAGCAGGTTTGCAGTGTCAAAGGCATGACATTTAAAATAGTTTTAATATTTAATATTTTAAACATTACCCAACTGCCCTTCCAAAGAGTTGTACAAGTTTGCATATCCATCACAATAAACATAAATGCTATTTCCTCCCAGCCTCCCCGCTGTGGTGTGAATTTCCTTCTCGGGTCCATGGTGACCAGCTCCTCCCACCAGCGTGGCTGACTTTTCCGTGGATGAGCCCCCGCTTCCCTCGCGGAGCCCTTGTTTTCTCACTGCGAAACGGGGCGAGGACACGTAACAGTTACAGCAGGGGCCGTCTGCTGCGCTTCCTCTGCCCACTTCAAATGATCATTTCTTTAATCCTCCCAAACACCTACAAGGACTGAATCATGATCTGCATTTCACAGATGAGAGCACGGAGGGGGATGGAGCTGGAATCGCAGCCCAGTGTGAAGGCTGCAAGTCGCCTTCCTCCCTGGAGCCCAGCTTCGGAGGGTGAGCTAGAAAGCTGCCATGAGTGGGTGGGGCCCTCTGGCATCTGTCCCAGCTGCCCCTCGGGGGGCATTACGGGGTAATCACCTGTTTGATGTCAATTCATTCTCTTCTGCACACGGGGAGGTGCTCGAGGATAGCGCCATCCTGCTCAGAATAAAACGAAGACGTGTGTGGAGGGAATGGGCCAAATGCGTGAGGTCGAATGGCATCACCATTCAGCGCCACCCAGCTGAGCTCGGGGTCGCCTCGCTGCTTCTCCTTCCTGTGTGCCTCCCGCGTCTGGCCGGGGTCTGGACGGGCAGGGGCGGGTGGAGGATGAGAGCGGTGTTAGGATCCCCGCCACCCGGGTGAGGGAGGCACCAGCTTCGCTCCTGCTAAGAACGGGGCGGGCCACGCACCCTCCGAGCCTCCGTCCCCGGGCTGTCCCCGGGCTGCCCCCTGGCTTGGCGCTGGGGTGGTGGGAGAGCGCGTGGACACCCCGTCCACCCTCTGTGCAAGGGGACCCTGCACAGCCTTCTCCGGCCACCAGCCTTCCTTCCCTTGCCATCGCGGCCCGACTCCTTGACACCCGGGCGTTGGGAACGCAGGGGCTTCACGCCTGGTCCCCACGGCCAGACGCCCCGAGTCCCAGCGGTAGCAGAGGCTTCGCACCCCGAGGCGGCTCTGGCTCCTCCCGGCCGGTCCTCGCTCTCCTGCACGGGGCCCCCCACTCTCCCCAGCTCATTCAATTTGAGGGGCTTAGGTGTCTCTTCCCCCCGCCGCCTATCGGCTAAGGTCCACATTCCGCAGCGAGCTGGCCCTTGCCGACGTCTGCAGCCTCACTCCTCAGCCACTTGCCCTGGTCCCTCTGGTGACGGTGTAGCCCCAGCAAAACTTCATGCCTCCCCCATCGCTGGGTCTTTGTACACATCCCTTTGCTTGGAACATTTTCCACCCTCACTGAGCGGAGCCCAATGAGACGTCCCCTGCAGCGCCCCGCCCTCTCCCTGTCGTGACCCTGACTTGTTGGGCATCTCTTCGTAGAAGCAGGATGTCTGTGAAGCTCCTCACCACCATTACTGTCTGGCACATCCCATAAAGCCCGGGATGGGATGAGCAGTGAGCAAGACTCCCTTCCCTACAGCCTGTCTCCTTCAGGGGCCCAGCCCCTCCCCGGCGGGCATCCCAGCATTTTGCACCTTCATTCGCCTGACAAAGTGAGCAGAGTCTGCACCAGGGGCAGAGCTGGGCACTGGGGACACACGATGAAAAAGCAGATGAGGTCCCTGTCTGATGGTGGAGGCACTTAACTAAGAAACAAATATAATTACAAATTGTATCAGGGCTCTGAAGGAAAGGGGGTGGGCTGAGGGTAATGGGGGTGTCCAACTCGATAGGGTGGTCAGAGAAGGACTCTTTCAGAGAAAACATTGCCGTTTAGACTGGCGGGATAAAAAGAAGTCAGCCAGGCCACTTTGGGGGATGGGATGGGCATGACAGCCTGTGCAAAGGCCCTGCGGTGGGAAAGAGGTCATCGGGTGAGACATGGAGGCCACTGATGGAACACATTGAACACGGGTTGCAGAGGTCAGCAGGAGTCAGATCAGAGATTCTTATCTCCATGGCAAGGAGTTCAGGCTTTATTTAAGTGCCATGTGAAGCCACTCAAGGGTTTTAAGCAAGAGGGTGACATGATCACCGTTTAAGACGCTCTGGAGAGAAAGCTGTCACACTGTCTAGGGGATGATGGAAGCTGGGGCAAGGCAGTTGGACAGAGATGCACCTGGGAGGCGCGGTCTCTGGGATTTAAGAATCCCTAGTCGGGGGAGAATCCAGGCTGTGTTCCGGGTTTGACCAGCAGTGGTGACAGCACCAATTCCTGGGATGAAGACGAGTGCAGGGTCGTGGCTGGGAGGTGGCAGGCGGGTGTGGCCCGTCCTGCCAGCACCGGCCCCTGTGTGTGTGGGTGTGTCAAGACTGTCCCAGGCACCCTGAGGGCCCAGCGCCCACACTAGCACAGACATCTGTTGATTGGAATTCTCTCCACTATCTTCACTTGGGTCAAGTCTTCACCCTAGGGGGCCTGTGTTTGATTTTAATTTTTTTATACTCAAGTTTTGCAAGATCAACGGGTGAAAAATATGGGTACCTTTTTTTTTTTTTTTTTTAAATAGAAAATGTGTGGTTATAAATGACTGAGCATTTCTGGTACATCCTGTACAATGCACGGATGATTCCAAAAAGCTTTCCTCAAATGTTCTGAGAAACTTGGATTTTAATATGGCATTTTTTTCTATTCAGGAAATACCTAAATTTTTACTTGTTAAAAACATTTCCATATGAAGCTTGTTGCCTATCTCAAGTAAATCTTTCATTTTCCTAGAGATATTTTAAAAATTCACAACCTAGAAAGAATGCAAGTGGCAGGCAACATAAAGGACGGCCCACAAGCACACAACTCTGAGATCCCATTAAATATGTACGATGGGCCGGGTGCCAGCATCCGCTAGTTCTGGGCTTTCCTGTCTCTGGGTCTATTTCACTTTCTGTAAAACAAGGGTTTTGAACTAGACCAGGGGTTCCCAGAATTCCAGATTCCACAGGTCAGGAGGCTGATCTGCCCTGTTGCCGTATTATTTTTTTCCGGGTGGTGGAGGGTGGCACACGGTATTGCCAACTGTTTTCAAGTAGGGAATTACTAAGAAACTGCTATTTATGTTTGCCATTTAAAATTTTTTTAAAATTTTTAAATAAATAAATAAATAAATTTTTTATATTTATTTTTGGCTGTGTGGGGGCTTCGTTCCTGCGCATGTGCTTTCTCTAGTTGCAGCGAGCGGCTGTGGCGGGGGGGGGGGGGCTGCTCTTTGTTGCGGTGCGCGGGCTTCTCATTGTGGTGGCTTCTCTTGTTGCAAAGCACAGGCTCTAGGGGCGCGGACTTCAGTAACTGTGGCTCACGGGCTCTAGAGCGCAGGCTCAGTAGCTGTGGCACACGGGCTTAGTTGCTCCGCGGCATGTGGGATCTTCCTGGACCAGGGATCGAACCCGTGTCCCCTGTGTTGGCAGGAGGATTCTTAACCACTGCGCCAGCAGGGAAGTCCTGTTTGCCATTTCCTGAAGGTTTAATGCCAAGAGTGGAGGAAAAGCATGTCAGTTAAAGGATAGATAGAGCTTTAATGGAAGGGAACCTGCTCGTTGCCCTTTCGTCTGGAGTACGGGGGAGCCCTTTATCATGCCCAGCACTGGTGTGTGCAGACTGGTGGTGGGAACCTGTGCACAGCCATCAGAGATACGACACGGTCCCAGCATCACCTTAGGTGGAGAAGATCTGGGGTCTCAAATCATGTCGGCACGAGGAAGGGGCCAGGAATTGGGAGACGTGGCTTTTACGCTCACTGAGCCTCCAGGGACCTGGGTCTCCTCACCCACGAAGCGACTTGCTATGGGATGAAGTCATGCCAGTCTCCAGGCTGGAGAAGAAAGCTCGTGAGGGATGTAGATGTAAGTTATGGTTACTGGATTGCTTCTTGGTTTGGGCAGTGGGCCTGTTCATTGTGTTATGAATGAGTTACGTGAAGTCAGGAAGTCTCTTTTGCCAGAGATTCCCACCCTGGAGACTTTGCCTGGGCCCTTACCTTGCCAGACTGATAACCGAGACGACTGGTTACCTAGACACCTCCCCTTCCGCTACTCACTACCAGCATGTCCTTTGCCAAATGGCCTATTCTAGATGCCTAGGGAGCAATGAACACATTTCCCCCACATTCAGACTCTGAGTTGAAGGGGAAAAAAATAAAGCAAGGCGTGGTTCCATATTTATTTGATGTTGGTATTAAATGCAAGTCATTCCTCAGCCATTTCAAGGTTTGGAGCTACTGCCTCTTAGGGCGATGGAGACCTGCCCCGACTCTTTAGGTTCTGTCCTTCCTCCGGGCAGCTGACGAATCTCGTCTCTGGAAGCGTCTACTTCTCACAGTTTAGCCGCAGCCCCTTCCTCTCCGTTTGCAAGTGGCTGTGCGGCGGGAAGAGCTTTGAGTCAGAGGCCGTGCACGCATGAGCCACCGGCCCCCTTCTCTCCCCGTGCTCGCCGTGGCCGGGCCAGTTAACGAACCTCTCTGTGCTTCCAGCTCCTCGATGGCCAGGCAGCTGTGCCCCGAAGGGCTCTCCTTGCCCAAACAGGGGTCTGCCCTGTGCTCCCGGCAGGTCACCTCTAAGCCCTGGGAAGGTCCTGCCTGATGATGGTGTCCGTGTTGGCCCGGGGGCCTTGGGCCTCGCTGGATAGTCTGTGCTAACAGTGGGATTTGGGCTGGGGGGCTCGGACCGCACGGAATCAGCTCCACCTTTGGAGGGGCTGGACGCTAGTCAGCCAGTCAATGTGACCGACCCCCGGACGCCAAGGCTGGGGCCACACTGGCTGGGAGGAGTGGGCTGTCCGCGCAACTCCATGGGGAGGGGACGGTGGCGAGCTCCGAGCCGGGTCTCCGGACCACCCCGCTGGCCTGTGCATCTCTTCCCGCGCTGATTTCCATCTGGACCCTTTCGCTGTCATACATCGTCACCGTGAGTACAAGAGCTGTGCTCACTTGTGCGTGTACTGCCAGGGAATTAGGCTCACTTGTGCGTGTACTGCCAGGGAATTAGTGCACCTGAGCGTGCTCTCGGGGACGCCCCAAACTTGCCAACAGCCCTCCCACGGACGGTCTCGGAAGTGTCAGGCTGGGCGCGGGGTCTGGGGAGGCCTGTTTCTCCCCCGGCCCACGGTGCCTGTTACCGCCACCTGCCCTGGAGTTGGGTTTTGCTCAAGTTCATTCTCCACAGCAGGCCTTCTAAAAAATCATATTTATTTATTTATTTATTTGTTTGTTTTGGCTGCGCCGGGTCTTAGTTGCGGCGTGTGGGATCTAGTTCCCCGACCAGGGATCGAACCCGGGCCCCCTGCATGGGGAACGTGGAGTCTTACCCACTGGACCACCAGGAAGTCTTTTTATTCCAGTCTTCTTGAAACGCAAGAAGAAATATTTCTGAAAGAAGCAACCTCTAGGTTTCCCGGCAAGAGCGTTCACTACGGAAGCATCTGGATTCTGACAACACTGAAAAAAAGAAACCTTTAGAACCGTTCATTCACCAGTAACGCTTGCTCTGGCTATGCCTTGCCCTTGGCTCCTGGCCAGCCGTGGCGTGGCGCACACCGGGGCCCGGCTCGGCGGTTTGCGGGAGGCTGGACTCCTGGTCGGGGGGAGGTGCCCTTGCTCTGGTGTCGGTGCGCTCACCCCGGGGTAACTGCTGATGAGGACCGTTTCCGGTAAGGTCTGCACACCCTCCAAGCCGGCATGTGCAGAACAGCTTCCCTGGGGCTCTTGCCTGCTTGGGCCGGAAGTGGGCGCTTCGGCTCACAGCCAGCCGGAGTGGGCCTTGGGGCTGCAGGAGGGAGTCAGCAGGCGCCCTTGAATTTACAATTAATTTGAGGCAGGTTTCTAGAAGATGCACTTGGAGACAGCGATGAAGACTCTAGTCAGGTTGCCAGCCCTGACGGAGGTCAGCCTTAGGCTGGCTTCTCACTGTGACATTTTGGTGCCGGGGTCCGCCCTACCGGGCCCCTTGCCCAGTGCCCCCTCGCCTGCATATTCTGACTCTGTGTGCAGTGCCAGTGTGAGCACATCGGGGTGTGTCTGTGTCAGAGTGAGCGAGCAAGCCAGCGGGGTGTGGGAACAGGCAGGCCTGGCCTGAGAACACAGCAGTTTCAGCAGGTGCACCCGGGCTGAAGTGCCTTCAGACCCGGGCGCCTGCTCCGAGGTGGAAGCGGGGTATGCGTGTGTCTCCAAAACAGCCCCATCACCAGATGCTCAGGCCACAGACACCCGGGGACATCCCCTGGCTTTGTCACTGTACCCCAGCTCCAACGGCGACTTCTGCACTTCTGTCCTGGGGTGGGGGGAGTCACAGGGACCGTTTGGCAGATAAAGGAACTGAGGGGCTTGGGTCACAGCCCGCCTGCTGGGAGGCCGAGGTCATCGCAGTGACGGGACGGAGCAACTTGATCCTGGACCTGCCCCCAGCGACCTTTCGGTAACAGCACCGGTGAGGACAGCGAGGCCCCAGTAAGAAGGGGGTGGATCAGCGAGGATCCCAAACTCATAGTCTCAGCCACACGACTCTGTTCTCAGGACTTCAGTGTCTCTTCAGGAATAATTTTAAACATCATGGTTAGGGCTCAGATAATTCCATTTCTATACACTGTGTTCTGATTCACATTTGCCTACTCACAAAACAAGAGGTGGTCGTTAAAAGGTCATCTCTACTTTTTCCCATTAGAAAAGTAGAAAAATGACCTTACAGAGGGCTCAGCAAAGACGTGGCTGTGACGGACGGCAGGGTGGGTGCCCGGCCAGTGCTGAGTGAGGGACTTCCAGCCGGTATCCCTGGCGGGGCCACCCTGCCCCTAACCGTCGCCGGGCAGAGGTCAGAACCAGCTTGCCCAACACCACGGCTAAATTTAGCGTCATGATGAGCAGTAAAATTCACATGTTCTTTATTTAGTCCATATAATACACCATTTTTAGAGTTTTTTTTAAAATTAGATAAAAGAGCATATTAAATGGCAAGTGTATGAAGTTTCTCTTCATAAACAATGTCAAAACAAAAAGTTTTGAATTACAAAATGTTAAAAAATATGTAGGTACTTAACATTTCACTAAAGCATAAAGTTACAGATATTTTCTAAAGAAAAATAATTGTGCCACTTACCTATTTTTGCTGTTTCTATGAACTTTTTTTATTCTGTACATAGGACATTTTGTACAAAATATGAAGTCTACATTTTTATTACTCATTACCATAAAACAAAGGTACAATGTATGTACAACATTAAAAGGAAGCCATACTAAAGCTGCACTAAAAAGACACTCGGAATAGTGACATTTCTGATGTACAGATACATTTCAGAAAGAATGAAGATGCCAAACGCAGAACTTTATGAAGAAAAACAGTCACCAGTTTATTTTCAATGTAGTACTTCTGAAATCAATTTGGTACAGAATAAACAGTGTATCTATGTAATAATATGTCAGTTGAACAATTAGCACATGGAATCTGAGTACTAACTAGGAAAACTTTCATAGGCCAAAATATTAAATAATACTCTTGTCAAAGAAAATTAGTTTCTCTCAAAACTTTTTTCTTTTTTCTCCCTTTTTGGTGAATGTTTGTCTTCAATAAAGAGCAGAAGTAAAACCTAGACAAAAAGATGTTCTTATAGGCTGAGCTTTCCACATCACCCAAACACTGAGATTTTGCTTTTTCCCAAGGGCAAGAGGAGAGGCTTCCCAGAAACCTCTGTCACAAACATAACTGAGAACATCCAAATCAAGTGTATCTGAGAATCTATCAGCTAAAGACGGAAGTTCAAACAATGGTTTATCAAAATACATAAGACGCTGCTTTATACAATAAAAAGCACCCTTTTTCCCTCAAAAGGAGAAGGCATCTAAACTTTTTTTAAATGATAAATGTCATCATGGTAAAGTGGATGGATACTTGTCAAGTTTCTCAGGAAGTGTTCCTCCTCACAAAGCAGGCTTCTCCCCTTTCAGCTGGGGCAGCCTTCTAATTTAGTACTTGCTTTGAACACAAGAAATCCCCTCCCTCCAAATGATTTTCCTACAGGAAACAAGGAAATAAACATCATCAAAGGATTTAAGTGAAACCAACGGGCAGCAGGTACCACAGCTGCACAGGGAACCACGTCCGCTTCTCACAACGTCTGAGTGGATTCCCGAGACCTCAACTAAAAAACAGATCCTGAAAGAAGCCACGTTTTACCTTTGATGCATCAAGACATTTAACATCAAGTTATAGAATCTTATGCCAGAGACAGAAGAAACTAGAATCACTGGTTTAGAGCAGCAGTACGCATCTCAAATAGCTTTCAAGCAGGATAAGTAAGTCAAAATACTGGCCACCCGGAGAGAAATAAAGAACAAAGCATTAAGTTTAAAGATTTTTCTCCTCGTGCTGTTCCATCAAAAACAAAAAGCTTAATACATGCAAGGAAGTCTGAAATATTTAGCAGCATTGAAGACCGATGAAAACTCAAGACGCTGTATTTTCCTTATGAGGCATCTATTACGTGCGCTCTTTTCAACAGAAAGAGACTCCTTGGAAGCCGTCGCTGCTGCCTCCTCCACGAAGCCCTCAGGGCCACACTGTGGGGAGGGGGGGTGCCTGCCCACAGCGCTGTTTCTGCTACTTTTGCCCAAAGGCAGCGGTGGCCTGCATCAGGCCGAGAGCTGGCCTCACTCAAAATGATCTCGTCCTAATTTTCTACAAAATGTGGAATTCTCAGAGAATATAATTTTATTAATTGAAGAGCCTTGTTCAAGGGCAACAACGTGTAAGTAGAGAGAAATCATTCTGCAAAGAGTAAAACACGAACACGTCACTTTAAAATTCCAATTCCAGTCAAGAGAAAGCTCTTTCTAAAACAAATCTCTCCTACGAGCTCACTCCCGGGTCCTGGTCCTGGAACGCAGACTTGGCAATATGGCTTTAGCGATACACAGAAGCAGCAGGACGTGGTACGCATGGTATTGGTCAAAGTAAAGCAGTACCTTAGGAAAAGACAGCGGCCGGGGATTGTCGTGTCACTTTCCCAGTTGAGCTGTGTTGGAACGATGACAGCAAAGAACCACTTCAATGAGATTAAAAAACAAAAACAAACCAAAAAACCCCAGAAAGAAACTGCTGGCGTTAACAATCACGTGGAAACAATCTCAAGGGTTGTAAAGTCTTAAAAAATAGGTAATACTTTTTTAAAGTGCTCCTTTGATTTGAAAAACAATGATATTATCATTGGACCACCTATCTTAAATGATCGCAAATTCCATTTGGGGAGAACGTGAAGATGACGACTAGGGTGCTTTCCTTAGCTCTGATTTTGGAAAACCGGCTTACTTGGGACCGTGCAGGGGACACCATGGGTGGCACGTGGCCCTGGGTGGTCACCATTGTTTGAACTCCTAGTCTCGAGCTGAGGCGGAAGGATGTTATTGCCTACAGAACGGGGTTGGAGAAAGCTTTGACTCGAGTGTAACTGATTTGTATGGCACACAGAGCGTGTATTTTCTACAGATCGGAGCAGGACTGGCGCCCGCACGGCGTCGGGGCTAGCGCCCGTCCTGGGGGACCAGCTCCTCAGCGCGGCTGTGGGCCTCCAGGGCGCTCTTGGTGTGCAGGTCCTGGGGCAGCTCGGACTTGCGGCGCACCAGGGGCCGGTCCTTCTTCAGGTCCTTCTGTGCCTGGAATAAAAACGCACGGCGTTGGCTACAGACCCAGCGACCTGGAAGTGTGCTCGCTCTGCACTGAGCCAGCGGTGCCCACACTCAGCGCCTCCCTGGGGATTTGGAGCACACAAAGGGCGGGATGTCTCTTATCACCCTCATTAACCAAGAACGCCTCGTTTATTAAAAGTAACCCAAGGACGGCGTGCATAATATTGGCACTGTGGTCTTCTAAAATGCGTAGTTTCGTACAGAGCATTGAGTACCGCTATTTTGCAAATTCACCAGTTTTAGTAAATCCCATAAATGGTAAAATCTTCCTATTTCATAAAATGTTACCGAAGTCATTTTACGGCTATGTCCCTTGCAGAAGCATGTCAGGAAGTTGAAATTTCCCTTGGAGGTAAATAAAAAGAAAGAATGAATAACATATTTAAACTGGACTCGAAACCAATAAATAGCAGGTCTAAAACGTCTATCAAATTTGAAAAACGATACTTAAAATGAGAGGTATTAAATGGGTCATGTAGGGGGGAAAACCCTCTAGAATTCAGAAAAACTGTATTTAATTATTTGTATAAAATTTCCTAATATTAAGGGTAAGATATAAAAGACTCCCTTCTATATTCCATTTTTTTCCTAAAGTTAGGAAATTTTGGTTTTACTCAACAAAACAAAACGAAAACAAACACCCCAAAACAAAAAAACCCTACATGAATCCCTTTTTGCATGGGGATTTAGAGATCTGTGTCTGCAAAGAAAGGGGGGGGAGCCTGATATGGGGTGTTTATACACCGAAAGCGTCCATTTCCATGCATAATAGTTAAACAAGTTATTCGGTTTTGGAGTAGGGCCATTGCATCAATAGCAGTATCTCTGAAACAAAACAACAAGCCACCTAAATCACCTAGACACGACGTAGGTACCAGTAGGCTGCCCGTGCACGAGGAACTTGAACCAGAACCACGCCTTCCTTTCTGTTTAGTGTCTCCAGCAAAGGGGAGATTATATAAGAGAAGAAGTTACATTTGTGGTGGTGGTCAAACACCTACCAGAAGAAACCTGTATGAAGTCAACCACTTGACAACAGAAAGAACGTATCCCTAACCACTCCTTACAGCACCCAGCTTGCCAACATCGGTGGTACGACATGCAAAGTGTAATTCTCTTTGTGTTAATGAAACAGCCAAGGCCTTGCAGACACCATATATGAAAAGTGCACACTTTTGCAGAGCTAATATTTCTTAGGGTTCTTTGCAAATTTATCTCTGACAACCTCAATAATATCAAGGTTTGTAAGGAATTTTCTGTGACATCATTTTAGGATTATTTCTAGAACTGTTATTTGAATATTAACGTTCATTTATGGCAAAGGCAGGAATTCCGATTTCTTTCTCCTGGGAACTAGTGTAAGATGCCTTCAGGACAGCCCTGCGTGTCAGGAGACTATGGAGTCACCCACCCCCGTCCCCGAGGGGCTGCCTGTCACGGTCACAGTCCTTGTAAGAGTGGTCTCATCTGTGCAGCGTGTTTGCCTTCAACCCATGCAAAACTCAGAGGGAAATTCTACCCTGAATTTCATGTCCATTCCAGGCAGAGCTGTAAAACAAAGCAAAGCGAAGCAAAACAAAATCAAGCCTTTCAGATACTTGAAATATTTAATAAATGCCGCAACAGGCATTCCAAAGAGAAGAAACATTTTGATAGAAAATGCCTGGAACCAATAAATGTAAATTGAGAAGGCAAACATGACCCCGGAAGCTTCTGGAAGGACAGAGAGTGTGATGGACCCATCTGAGCCTTTCTGCATAGCCATTTAAAGCCAGTGTGTAAAGCAGAGAGCAATTTCACAAGCGACAAGGGGGAAAAAAAAAAATCAGAAAAAGGGGAGGCAGGAGAGTGGGACATCATGCAGACGGTCCCCCTAGACGAGTGACACTGGTGGAGGGATGCGTGGGCCGAGCATGCTGTCGACGGTGGGCAGACAAGACAGACGGACACGCTGCCCCAGACGCCCCTACGGAGACGCAAGCCGGAGAGAAACGGCCTCTGTCTGCAGCAGAATGGCAGCTCTGAAAGGCTAAATCTATACAGTAAATGGGAAAACAACATCGGGGTGGGTCATATCATACAGAAGAGTGCACGTTTTACTACTGAATTTAGGACAGAACTCATCAAAAATCTCTTGAGGGACCAGATTTCTTTGTCTTCACCATCACAAGCTGGAATGACAGGGAAAAAAGGGAAAATACTTCATGTACATAACATTGTCAGTGCTTTTCCTAAATATAAAAGCCTTAAATACACTTCTACGTATTGAGTAAGGAATACCTTCACTTCCCACCTTCCGTCTTTCTACACCTTCCTTAACTGCATGGTTGACACTGCTTTCCTCCCGACCGACTGTCAAAAATGAGAATTGTAAAACATTTTAAATGTCTCTGATATAAATGTCATTCACATGAACTTTACTAGTTTATTCTGGAGGTTCTATATAGGGTTACACAATTTTCTCAAAAGAAACCCAAATCATGGTTCTGACAGGTAAATATATAATTGAATTCCTCCACAAAATTCCAACCAAGTACATTCCACTAGCATTAGGGTCTCCTCTCCTGGATTCTCCGGCAACACTGTCATTTACCTCACGTGCATCCTGAGCCCACATTCGAATCATTTCAAAGAAATGCGGGATTATTTTGATATTTGGGGGAAATTCAATTGATCCACAGAAATCTACAGTAAGTCTTGAAATGGGGTCGTGTTAGTCTTCCAACTTTATTCTTTTTTCAGAGTTATTTCGGCTATTCTAGGTCCTTCGCATTTCCATATGAATTTTAGAATTAACTGGTCAATGCCTTTACAAAAAAGAAAAGTGCCTGTTGGGATTCTGACTGGATTGCTTTAATTTTGGGGGAGAACTGACGTCTTAATAGCATGGAGTCTTCCAACCCAGGAATGTGATCTGTAGAAATCTAAAGGTTATGAGTAGGGGGATAATTTTTGTACGAATGTCAATTACACAGAAAACTCAGTCATACAGTCTAATTTCAAAAGTCATGAAAACAAACCAGCAAACTAAAAGAGTTCTCCAAGCAATGTCCTGTCTACACATGGTGTCTCAGGACTAACGAGTAGATGACTACAGAGGCTGCTTCCTCCGTAACTCCTGCAGGGAAGGAGACACGCCCTCCTCCAAGGGCCGCTGGAAGATCGGCCACCACGGAGATACTAGAGCTGACTTTCAGAGGCAGTCTTACTCAAGATGAGAATGCTATTTTAATTTGCGTTCTTCATCTCCTACAGAGTGGGCCCTAAATCAGAAACAGGTCCATAGATTATGTAATTATGTAATACGTTCATTACATTTTGGGCATAGTCTATTCTTTTCCTAGCTTTAGTTATCAAGTCAAAGGATGTACCTACCAAAAAGAAAAATCCTCCAACCCTAAAAATATTTAATGTGTAAAGACTGGCTTGTAAGACCTCAGTTTCCTTTTCTATGTTGTATGGCCTGAGTGACCTTAAGACTAGCGTGTGGTCACAAACCCACGGGCAGGCTCGCTGGTAGGAGGGGCCCTGATTTTGATTTCCTCTGACCGCCTGCAGTAACGAGGCCAGTGCTCACGTCTTTAGCCCACCTGAAGCCAAAAAATCAAAATGGTAATCAAAGAGGTGGCCTCAAATTCCTTTCCAAGTTTAAAAAAAAAATTAAGAAGTAAGAAAATTAACACCCCAGAGAGAGAGAAAAAGATAAAAGATTTTCATGTTTTTTATTCAATCTGTTCATTGCTAAGAATATGGTGAGGAAATTATGGAATCCAACTGGATTAAGTAGAAAACGAGTTACTGATGCTCTTGCACTGTATGTTTAGTGTCTGCGTCCACCTGCCTTTATCTTAACCTGAGGCCAAGAGCTAGCCGGGCAGGAAGAGGCAAGGATGGGCCAGTGCAGGTGCTTTACTCTGGAAGCACCAAGAAAAAGGCATCTGGCCCGGCGCTGCCTGGTCGGAAGACGATGCCAGCCACATATGTAATTCCAGATTTTCTAGTAGCCACATTGAAAAAGTGAAAAGCAACTGATGAAATTTATTTTAATAATATTTAAAAAATTTAACCCAGTATATCCAAAATACTATCATTTTAACATGTTATCAGTAACAGAAAATTATGAAGGAGATGCTTCTAGGTCCTTTCCTCACACGAAGCCTGGCAGTTCCCGTGTGTGTTTTGGGCTGCAGCGCAGCTCAGTGCAGACGGCCACATGTCACGTGTGCCTCAGGGCTGCCGTGTTGGGCAGTGCAGTCTGCGTGGTCTAGAGCCTGTGCTCTTGGTAATGCCTCATCCTGTCTGATCAGGTGGGGAATACAATTTACTTGAGTTAAAAACAAGTAGGTTAAAAAAAAAACCCTCTCTGTTTGAGCTCAGAATGACACTATCATCTAGAAACCATCTGCATTCAGTATGCAGTTGTAATTTTAGCCTAACTTGTTAACTTTTCAGAATTGTAGTGCTGGATGTCTTTAGGTATTCTTAGCTCAAAGGGGATTAAAGTTTCAGAGTCAGAAAGGGCCATATCCCCAAATCCAGTTAGCACTTTATCAACTGCAAGGGTTGAGAACAGGAGGTACAGTCAGAGACCTACAGCAACTGAAAGGCCCCTTATACGCGGGAACTCCACCCACTACCCTCTTTAAAGCCTAAATCGTAAAGGTTCCCCATTTAGTGATAGGGGCCTTTCTTTGGATCGGTGGTGATCTAAGTATGCATCTCCACAAAGTGGAAACAGAACCACTTGAGTGTGGGTATTGCATGAGGGTCCTGACAGAGCCCTGACCCTGGCACAGGCCTGCGAGGCAGTGTGACCCTGCTGTTGACAGGATGAGGGCTCTGCCTGACGTCCTGGGGCCCGGGGGCCGGCAGTAACTCTGTGGAGAAGTAAGAGGGGACGCCTCTGGGCCAGAGCAGAAGTCGCAAGGGGGCAGAGGGAGCAGAGAGGGAAGACGTTACCGCAAACCTTTGAGTCTTTGCTCTCGTTAACATTTGACTGCAGTTAAGAATTGGGATTATTACTGTTAAAGTAAATGAAGAAACACATTTCAGGCACATACTTGATCCTTAAAAACTGTTTCTACTAATTTGATCTAAGATATATGGATGAAACGTTTCCTGTAAGATTACCACCATGTAATTTTTCGCTTTAGCTTACACAGGAGGCACTGCTGTCTATCACATCACTAAAATCACAGGCACGTCTTAAGCAAGTCTCTAAGGAGCGCACCCAGCTTAGCTCTGTGCACTTTTACCTGGCGAGCCTCTTTGTTCACTGTCTTTCTCAGCATCTGCACATCTTCAAATAAAGGCCCATCTGTCTCCACTGCCACCGGAAGGCTCATGGCGCTCGCTTGACTACACACTGCGTACTGCAATGCAAAGCGCGGAGTCACTCTCGGTCAGGTCAGCGCTCAGGGCTCGGCTCCAGGGCTCCTGGCCCAAGCCACCCCCGCGGCCCCTCCTGAAGGGAGCCCACGTGCAGGGAAGTGCTCCCTGCACGGCCTACACCTGCAGCGCCTGGCCCCGGGCGTCGCCTCATTCCAGACTGTCCCAGCCCCTTGCTGGGCAACACCCCGCCCTGGAGCCTCCGGCCTGCTGACTCCCCGTGAGCCTGGATCTGGTCACAGGAACGCTTCCCGTGGAAACCTCCACCTCCAGCCCCCAACCTCTGCACACAGCCTTGCCCTCCTCTATTTGCGCCCTCGCTCCTGGTCCTCATTTTCTCGGCATTTTCCAAACTCGCCTAAACCCCATCACTGATCCCACCCTTTTACTCACACCCTCTCTGCTCTCCTCCCAAACGACACAACCCCAATCGGTCCCACAGCTCGCATCTCACTCTGCAACCCCGTGGCCGGCCCTGCAGGAGGCCTGGTACGCCCACGTGTCAGTGGGGTCCCCTTGGCTCCCTCTCCTGTTCCCCACGGGGCGCCCTGGGACTCCACTCCCTTCGGGTTCTGGGCCAGGTCCGGCTCTGCTCTGAGCAAGATGGGTTTCTGACTTTGTTTCCGTGAGTGGGACGTGGGGATGAGATCACGTCAGAGGTGGGTGGGATGGCGCAGGTGAGCTAAGGTACACGGAATGCCCTGACTGTCCTCAGCATTTGGCGTCCACACTCTGCGCGTCTGCCGCGAGCTGGGCGCTATTCCAAGTACGGCCTGTAAAGTGTGTGCTATGATCCCACTTGGCTGACGGGACCGCTGAGGTACCTACGCTAACCGCGGGGCCCCAGGCCAGTAAAGGGGGAGCTGGGGTTCCGAGCTGCAGCCTCGCACCCCTTCCCCCAGGCCCTGTGCCCGGCTCGTGCCCTCCTGGCCACAGCGAGCCCCTCTGCCTGGGCTGGGGACCCGGCACCCCCCCCCCCCCCCCCCCCCGCCCCGCCTGGCTCACCACCTCCCTCCCGCCAGGCGAGCAACCAGGAGGGCCGCTCAGCTCTCAGCAGCCCCTCCTCCTCCTGACCGCTCGGCTCGCCCCCGCGGCTCTGGGCCTCGCCTCTCCGACGGGACGCCGGGCACGAGGCCGTGGGTGACCGCTCTGTGGCCACGCGCTGGCCACAGTCGTCCCTGAAGCTCCCCTTCCCTGGCCTGTGGCGCCGGCCGCCCCGGCCCCTCGCTCCTCTGTCACTGCTGGGACGACAGTCTGTGCCCCTCCTCATGCCCCGAGGTCTCGCTGACCCTCGCCCGCGCCCCCGCCCCGGTGGCCGCCTGGCCCAGCCCCTCCACCACCCTGGGAAACGCGCCGCTCCCTCGCGGGAGCCACACCCTTGGCTCCGTTTCCTCCACACGATGGGCACCCAGGCCCCCGCGGCACCCTGAGCCTGCCACCCCTGTCAGCCCGTCCAGCAGTGTCATCTCCACACGTCTCCCCAGGAGCCCCCGAGCGTCGGAAGAGCTTTCTGAGCGCAAGCCTGCCGAGGCCACTGGCTCTGGATGACACTGTGACACCTGCACACTGCTTTGGGCATAAAATCCACGGGTCCTGCCCCCTCTCCAGCTTTGTCCCTGACACAGACCACACCCACCCTCCCCCATGACTGACGCTCCGTCTACGAACAGTTGGGTTTCCCAGTCGCCCCTTCCCCTGCCTTGAGCCCCTGGCTGGTTAAGCCCCTTGGTGAGCCTCTAAGAGGTTGGCTCCACCTCCAGGGGGCCCAGCACTCTTGGGGGCTAAGGTCCCGGCGCCGTGGGGACACCTTGCCGTGGCCACGCTACCCTCCGGCCTTCCTTTACGTGTCTCCCTCTAAAGGCGCGACCAGGCCTCTCGCCAGCACTGCCAGCACAACCCCCAGCGTGTGCTACCATCTGACCGTCTGGACTGGATTCTCTCTGCTTCCATCTGGCTCGCCTCCTTGACACCTGGGGCCGTGTCTCATTCTCATTTCTGTATCCTGGGAAAGCGCTACCGTTTGGGACGCGCAGCTGGCACTCATCTGCCAAGAGAGGTGGTGACCCGCTGGGCGCAGGGAGCTGGGGCCTGCACGGCGCCTTGGCGCCTTGCCCTCCGGGGCTCAGCTGGGCGGGGCAGACGGAGCAGAGACGCTGCAGGGCTCGGGAGGTGGTGCGGGGATGGTTTTTAACCAGCATTTCAGCTTGCGGCCACGCCAAGAGAACACCAGCGCTCTACACGGACCCTGCCAGCGGCCGTGCCTAGAGCAGTGCGGGCTCTGAGGCCCTGCTGGGGCTCAGGGCAAAGAAAAGTACACACAAGGATGCTACAGAATGTCTATAGGAAATCAGTGTCACTAGCAGGCTGGGGGGCAGAGGATTCTCACTAGGAATAAAAACCTTCCCGAGGCTGAAGTTTCTCAACAGGTGAAATAAGGAACGCACATTTCCCTAGAGAGGCTGATCTCCCAAAGGAAAGGGAGGCAACCGGACTCTGTGCCCTGGGCCGCCTATGGCATCGTCTTGTCATTGCAAAGGGGCAGAAACACTGAGCCAGAGCCACACTTAAAATTCACAGAAGTGCCTTGTCTTCGTTTCACATGATCCCCACAAAAGGGAGACGGGAGTAAAACTGTTATATGGTCTCTTTGGGTGGATTAGGAAAAAGCACATTTATGTTAGAAATCTTCACTATTTCATGACTTTAAAAAAATTAAATCACATCTGACATTAAGAAACCCCAGCTGAAACTGCCACAACTGCTAAAACAAACGCAACCCAAATCCTGAAGGACCACAGCTTTCCAAATCCCAACCAGCCTAAACGGGGACCTGCTTTCACATCTCCAAGCAGATGAAAGACTTAGCCTGTGAAAACACAAGGCAGCATCAGGAAGACTTCTAGGTACACGCCAGTGAACAGAGTGAGGGATTGGGAACCCACCTAAAATAAGGAAGCTATTAAATCATTTCTCAGGACGGCAGATTTGAGATGGGGAATCGGGCTTCAAAAACCCACCTACATGTTTTCGTTACGGAAGTAGCACGCAAGCTGTATTACCCACAACACTATTTACTTTTTGCTGCTGTTGTAAATAGCAAGCAACGACTAGAACTTAGAAAGGACTCTCGAGAGAGAGAGTGAACAGCGGGTACCAAGGCCCTCATTTCCAGCTTTGAGATATTAGCCCACGAAGTACTTTCCGTTTCAGACACTGCCCGGGGGACTGGAGCATGCGGACAGGACCTGCTGGGGTGTGGTCACAGACGGTTTTCACACGCAGACGCGAGCAGGACGGCGCTCAGGTCAGAGCGCCACAGCACAATGCAGGGGTGAGCGCAGGCAAAGCCCACCACTCTCAGGCTGTGGCCCGAGACATTTTAAAACAGAGCAGCCAAAGGAATACAAATGTGATGGAAGAACATTTAGGAGAAGTTCAGAAAAAGAGAAATGAGGACAATATATATTTTAGAAGGAACATGTGTTACAGCACAGCAGTGAAACCAGGCCACCTTTGCTAATACAATCACAGCCAGCTCTTCGTTTGTAATGTAAGGCTTTATGCGATTTTCTATGAGATTATTCCTATTTTCCAGGTAGAATAAATAAAGTTAGACCCTCTGATCTGTATACAGTTGACATGTTTTTCAAGGGTGTTGATCTCAAGGGTGTGTGTGACGGGGTCCTTGACGACCCTGATTGGGACCCGTCTGCCCTCGGCATGGGGCCGTCTGAACAGAGCAAGATGGCCTGGGTGGGCCCCGTCGGGCAGGGTCCATCCACCCACACTGCCCCAGACGTATGATTTTACTGTGTCCTACAACAAACGTACTGTGTCCTACAACAAACGTCAGTCAGTATTTTAACCTCACGTTCAACATAAATTCTATTCTTAAAAGTACATACTCATAGCTATCTACCTAAATTAACTACTACACAGTTTCACATGCTATTTTCACATAAAATAGCATTTCTGTGTAAAAGCATGGAATAAAAATGGTTAGAAAAACGCCAGTTACTTGTTTCAGGTGGCATCAAGGACATACACTTAAGGACGTCGTTCAATTTTCCTATGGTCTGTGTCTTGATTATAGTTTTAGCAGAGGGAATACAAGTCAGTATGTTGTTATATAGGTAAAGTACATACTTTTAACTCTGTATTCATGTATCACTTTTTATTAAACATCAGAGAGATCTAAAACCCACATGGCAACTGAGATAATAATGATTTATGCATACCTCTCACCAAAGAAAATAAATAGATAGCTTGTAATCTGGTTCACCGTATTGAACCTTTCAGGATTTCAGGGGTAGCCGAGCAGTTTTCCTCAGAAAGTAAAATCTTTTCTGGGGAGCTGAGGACAGCCTGAGAATTCTTAGCGTGGCAAATGATTTTCAGTGATAATCGGACAGGCACATAGCATCAGAAAGAACGTCTGTCGGGACACGGCTCCAACCCCCAGTCCCCGGGGGTCAGCCCGAGGTAATGCATCGGGGGACACTGCTTCAGTGCTGGCAGTTCCAGAAGACACATCATTGGCACCCACCTGCCAGGGCGTGCTGGGATGGGAGAAAGGATTAGCGGCTAAGATGACAGAAGTCGGTCAACTTTTAACGAGAAAGGCTCAGCCTGCAGAAACCTCATTTGAGGAAAGAGGACACTGACTTCATACTTAATCTATTTCAAATCTAATTTCTTTTCCTTTAGAGTTAATTTGATATTAAAAAGAAAGGAAAATATTGTTTGAACTACAGCATCTATGACATCTGAGAAAGCAAATTACAACCTTGGCCCAAAACAGAGCTTGTATCCTTACTTTCTTTTTACCACAGTATGTTCATAAGGTTCATATCTTATTTAAAAAGCATCATAATAAAAAAAATGTCAATTCTGTGGTAAAAACCTTTGTGGGGCAAAATAAGTACTTGTACAAAAGTTGAAAAGTATTTTTATTGCAGATATTTTCATATACAGTGTTAGTGAAATTGATTTCCCTCCCCTCTCACGATGAATCCACACTCCTATCTCATAAAAACATTCAAGTTACACCCTAGACGTTTTCATGTTACTCTCTTTTTTAGTACCTGGGGGTTTGCTTTGGCTAGGTTTTCTATTTTAACCCACGCTTCTTCTCGTTCTTTCATTTTTAGCTTCTCTCTGAAAAATAGTAAAATGTCATTGGTGTTAGAGAAACGAATCAAATTCAAGAGAGAAAACGTTAAGGGGGAACGTGGGCAGCAACACAACACCTATTTCCCCTTTGTCACTGTCTGGTCTTATTCCACGTACGTCACAGTGGTGACCACAAGGTACATAAAGGGGAAAAAAGAAGAAACTGGGCTTAGAGGAAAAGAGTTAAAAATATACATACGCCAAAATTTTAACATGTCTAAGAATTTAAGCTCTTAGAAACACTTGCACAAGCACATCTCTGTCTCCTTCCTTCCCCTTGTTTTGTTGCTTCGTCACAGGACATATACGATTTTGGTGAGAAGCTTACATACCCATGAAAAGTGAGACCACACCTCAGCGTGAAGGAACCAGGTGAAGACGTCCTTACAGAGGCACAGCCTGTAGATCCACACCAACAAGGCGCATGACCTTCAGTACATTACTTATCGTGGGACCAACTCTTTTTTTTTAATCCAGTAAATGTGCTACATGATCTGTAAGGTCCCTTTCAGAAATGTGATGTTCCATGAAAGAGGATGTGCCGTTAGAAAAGCCCCGACGTTCACATATTTCACACCTGAACACTGCGTTCGGCTGAGGCAGGAATGGGCCAGGCAGCCTGAAGGTTTAAAGAGCCCACAGCCGGCTCCCGGCGCCCCTTCCTGCTCCATTTGTCATTTGTCATTTGTCATTCAGTGTGTCCCTCACACACTGTCTCTTACTCATTTGTATTTTGCTGTCTTTCTCTTTCCACACCACCCAGAATGTAAACTCCATAAGGGCAAGGGTTTTTGTTTGTTTTATCCACTGCTGTGTTGCCAGAACCCGTAACGGGGCCTTGCACATAGGTGAACACACACTGTCTCAGGAATGAACATGGCGCTTCGTTATATATGTACTGTAATTTGAATTACATTCATTCAAAGTTTATCTCCCTCGGCCAGCTTCCAGTGACAGAGCATCCAATCTGCCCACGTCCACACCTGCCTCTGAAGATGTGATTTTGATAATTAGTGAATCAAACTGTTACTAGCACAGCCTAGGGACAGAGGCATCTAGCCCAGTGGTCCCCAACCTTTTTGGCACCAGGGACCGGATTCGTGGAAGACAATTTTCCTATGGCCTCGGGGGTGGGGGAGGGGATGGTTCAGCTGGGAATGCGAGCGATGGGGCGCGATGGGGAGCGATGGGGCGCGATGGGGTGCGGCAGAGGAAGCTCCTCTCGCCCGCCGCTCACCTCCTGCCGTGCGGCCTGGTTCCTAACCGGGGTTGGGGACCCCTGATCTAGCCTGTCCCTGGACAGATGTGGGTTCTGAAGTCCTCACAGCGTGAGAGCAGGGCCCTGGTTTTGTGAGGGACTCTGGCACTAGATTCCAGAGAATGCCCGAATTTATGGAGATCAACAAATTAGAACAATAGAGCTACGCTGGATGAAGGTTCCTGCTCTTTCATATAAACCTTACAGGATACAGTTCAAATTCCTGCCTGATAAACATGAAAAATTACTACACATTATCGCCTTTAAGTGTCCCCTAGGAAAAGCAAAGATCCTGAAAGTTAAATTCGTGACTATACATGCACTTTTTGCAATGATTAAACTAGTAGCATAACGGAGAGAACAGCTAACCTTTTTTTTTTTCTGGCTGCGCTGTGCGGCTTGCAGGGTCTTAGTTCCCCGACCAGGGATTGAAGCTGGGGCCACCGCAGTGAAAGCGCTGAGTCCTAACCACTGGGCCGCCACGGAATTCCCAGAGAATAGCTAACTTTAGACACGTGTTCTTTGAAAATAAGTTATCGTAACAAAGTTTCAATTTGCTTTCCAAGTACAAAAGGGCTGATTTTGCTTTAAAGTGAAGAATAACTTTTTAGGACCAACTAGTGGGAGAGGTTTATTCAGGATTAAGGAAAAACAAATCCTTGACAGAATAACTTTTGAAAGGAGCAACTTACTTCAGTTTCTCTGCTTTAAACTGCTGGGTGCAGTCATCAAATAGCTTTTGGTTCATCTCCATGAAGAGTTTCAGTGCATTGTATATCAAGCCGTGTATTGTCCTGTAACGAAAGCTTCGTGTCGAAACTCAGAATGCTTCACCTTTTTTGATCCGTCTCCCTCCCCTCCTGCCACCACAGACTGTTTCCTCTCCCAACTTAATCAGCCCATTTCAATGGCCCACATTTCACAGGTACCAGCTCAGCAGAGACGATGCCACGGATGACACGGCACCCGTACTGACTGCTGAGGTCTCGGGAGATGACCACTGAGTGTATCAGTCTGTTCATCCTCAGTAAGTGAGAGAACAAAGGAGAGAAGCAGGGGCAGATGTCAAGATTCCTAGTGGTGTTTAGGTTACCTGCTCTTCTCTCTGGCTCCCCAGGGTGAGTGTCAGCAGGGCTCCGGGGCCCCCGCGTGTGGGGTGGCCACTGTGCCCCTGCAGGGACTGAGCCCTGAGGTTGTGACAGCCTTTAACTGTCCCGGAGGGAACTTAAGAGGCGGCCCGGAATATACTGCTCCCGACCCCGCCGGGGATGAGGTGGGGGGTGGGGAGTGAGGCAATACGCCCTACGTGGGCTCGACACGGGGATAAGGACGTGAACGGAAGGCCAAGATACAGCCCACACTTCTGCTTGACTACAGCCCACAAAGAAGTCAGCATCTTGGTTTTTAACGGATATTCAGGCTTGGATTCAATCGTAATTGAAGTATCAGCAAAATATGCAAAATTTAACAACGGCCTGATTGGACAGCAGCCAGCTCTCTCTTACTTGTTCCAGTGGGTCTTTGAGTTGCGGTACAAGGATGGAAACATGATGGGCAGAATCTTTGCTGCGTTGTCGCTGATGAGACTCATGATGTACTCGTTATTCCAGTAATACAGCGCTCGCTCTGCCACCTGAAAGACGGAGGGCATGACTGTTGTCTGTGATGATTAAAGCGTTCCATTACACATGTAAAGAGGGAAATGAATTATACTGGATTGGAAAATTATTATTTCTACAAATTAAAATACTCTAGACTGTAACCCTGAAGAGCCTTCAACATTTCGAAAGGCAGATGATTTCCTGTCTGTCAAGATCACTGTCACTCATTTTTTCATGAGCTCAATGAACGTTTCCGCTAGACATGGGCTAGATGCCGAGGAGACAAGTCAGACGAGTTCGTTTTACCTATCCGTCAGCCGTCCACCACCCATCTATGACGCGTCTACACCACGCGCAGTGCTGTCTGGCACCGAGGATTCTGCAGTGAACCAGGAGAGGCAGAAATCCTTGCTTTCATGGAGCTTATGTTCTATGGGGGTAAACAAATGACGGGCGAATTGTCTGACTTAACTACAAGTGTTAAGTCGTGTGGCGAACGGCAGCAGGGGAGGGTAGGGAGTGCTGGCGTGTGTGCGGAAACGTGGCCTCCGCTTAGAATGGGTGGCGGCGGAGCCTGTCCCTGCAGAGGCACTTGAGGGAGGGGACGTGAGATGACAGCAGGGAGGGCAGCAAGGCGGGTAACACGGGAGGGGCGGAGGCCACCGAGGCGGCCAGTTCTGAAACCGCCGGCAACGCAGATGTGGATGTCACCTGGGGCCGTGCTGACACATCTCCCCTCTCCCGCTGGGCTGCCGACTCCCTGGTGACTGTGAGGTTTTGCTCCTTTTGTGCCTAGATTTCTACCTTGTGCACGATGAGTTCACAACAAATACCGTCTCAACGATACAAAAAGATGGGGTCCCCAGTATGTTAAAAGGAGGCAGACAGGCTGGAAAAGCCACTGGGGATGATGACCTTTGAAAGGGGCTCGGAAGGTGTGAGGAATAAATCAGGAAAAGTGGGAAGTGGCATGACCGAGGCACCTCTCACACAGGAATGCGGAAGGGACAAAAATCAGAACCATTACTGTTTTTTAAAGGGTAAAGGGACACAAACTCATATATGTCAGAAATGAAGAGCTTATGGAGGGCGGGAACGCAAAGCTAAACAGTTTTATATTCTCCGTAAGCATCCATCACTCAAGTTGTGGAGAATAAGGTTGTGTGCGTCTGGGAACCCAGTGAACATAGAGACAGAGGTCGTTTACAGAGAAGCTGTCTTTAATTACTCTTATTGAGAAACACGTTTTCAGTGACAAGGGGGGACGAGGGGCTAGAGTGTATTTTTTGTAGAGCTGAAGTCTCACGATCTTACTCTGAAATACACTGAAGCAAAAGCTTGAATATTACCTTCAAATTACCCGAGAAGCAAAACATGACCAGCTACACACTGCGACCTACCAGCTCCAAAGGGAAGTGACACGAGCCCACCGTCTCCGGGCCACATACCTGGAAGTGGGGACTGGAGACACACTTGGCCAACTGCCGGAAGAGAGGCTCCATGATCTTCACAAACTCTGACGGTTCAATGACGTCTAGAATCTCTTCTAGTTCATTTAGGAACATGACTTCTTTTGGGCTGTGAGTCTTTGGCCAGTACTTGAGAAGCGCCATCACCACCTACAGAAGAGACAGCACACAGTGTGACGCCCTCTGTTTCTTCATTAAGGTGTCCCCTCCGCAAAGCCACAAGATGAGGTGGTGCTTTTTTCCTTGTAGAAGGAACAGTGATTCAGTAAATCAGAATGTGGGTTTTTTATAATTAGAGAGGTAGGTTTAATTTTATATACTTTAGAATCACAGTTTTAATTTATGTGACCCACTCTGATTAACTACCATCTCAGTAAGAGTCAGATCCTTAAAAAAAAAAAAAAAAAAAAAAAAAAAAGAGGCAGGTAGGAGAGTTCAGAGAGAACAAGACCAGTGGAGAAACACAGAGCATGTGAATTCATATATATATCTTAGCGTGGAGACATATACACAGAGGCACAATCGGTTTCTCTCTCAAATTCACTGACTGTTCGTATACATTTGTACACAAACATACATACATAGTGTGTGTACACAGTGTTTTCAGTCGTGCTAAAACACATCGGAAAGAGAGACGTCAAGCACTGATGTCAGCAAGCCCTCTGTGTGTGGCCACGGGCTGGTGCCCACCCCTCGGTGCCCCAGAGCCCTCATCAAAGACTGGGGGCACGAAGACCCTCGCCCTGGGGCTGCTGAGAAGACTTTATTACTAGACCCACGCACGTGCCCGAGGAGTTGCTGGCCGCAGCGAGCGGGTGGCAGCGGGCCTTGGCTGGGGCCCCACCCAGAGCAGGCCTGTGAAGCCGTCCAGTTGGGCGGCAGCAGCTTCCTGGCTGGTGAGTGTTGGGCGTCGTGTTCCCTGCCCACCAGACGGGCAGTTTCTGCCGGGCAACCTTTCTGTTATCGTGTTCCTGCAGTTCCCAAATTTCCTACCAGTAAAGGTTCTTCACCCAAAATATCAGAATTGGAACGCAGATTAACAATACCCCCTAAGAGTTTAGCTACCTAATAATACCCCTAAGAGTTCAGCTACCTAAAATAGTATAATGAGCCAAAACATTTACGTACGTATATGTAAAGCACATATACATACTTGCACACCTAACTGTACAACTGCAACCTGTTACTTAAAGGAGCTGTTTAGCCTTATCACAGCGATTTCTGGACCCATCATCCCGGCCCCCAGCCTCAGGTCTGCTGTGAAAATCACTGCAAATGCTCATGCTTTCAGACTGGCTGGTGGTTTCCATTCACTGGTCATTTCTGGCTCCGCAGATCATGCCAACTGTGCCCCCAGGCCAGCCTGTGAGGCCTCACCGCAGTTAAAAACAAGGGGCTTTTCAACGACATTCATTTAGGGTAATTCTGTCTTGATGCTTCTGACCTTCAGGCTCCTGGATAATCTTTTATATTTTTACACTTTATAAAACTCCAAAATTTACTTTAAAAGTGCTCCTAGTTTTGAAGTCGGACGTAAAAATTTATGACACAACTGTCTTTAAAGAGAGATTATTGGACTTCCCTGGTGGCGCAGTGGTTAAGAATCCGCCTGCCAATGCAGGGGACACGGGTTTGAGCCCTGGTCCGGGAAGATCCCACATGCTGCGGAGCAACTAAGCCCATGTGCCACAACTACTAAGCCTGCGCTCTAGAGCCTGCGAGCCACAACTACTGAGCCCATGTGCCGCAACTATTGAAGTCCGCGCGCCTAGAGCCCATGCTCTGCAACAAGAGAAGCCACCGCAACGAGAAGCCCGCGCACCGCAACGAAGAGTAGCCCCCGCTCACCACAACTAGAGAAAGCCCACGAGCAGCAATGAAGACCCAACGCAGCCAAAAAATAAATAAATTAATTAATTAAAAAAAAATAAAGAGAGATTATTTTTAAAAAAGCATCATTTAATGATTTTCCTACTTTTTGCTCAAAACCATTTAACAGAGGTTTGGGCACCTACTATACTCTGTGTATTGGAATCACTTTTAAGAACACAGCAGATGCAAATCACTTCACAAATCCACCATTCCTTGTCATTTGGCAAATGGAATTTTATTAGGAGAAACACATTAAGCTGTGAACTATAGGACACAATTGATTTAGCCGTTCAATGTCTCTGGAAAAGGTATTATTTCTGGAATCAGAGGTATACGCTGGGCTCACTTTTCACGCTATTTGGAATGACCTATGACCAATACCCAACGTTTCAGCTGCTTCCGAGGGTGCCGGCGTTTGGCAGAGTGGGAGTCTGCTTGGGGAATGCTAATCTGAGCCAACAGTGGCTGTTTGCTGCTGGGCGCACTTCAGGATTGAGCTTTCCTGGGGAAACTCAATGGGCGGCCTGCTCCCGGGGCGGGGGTGGGGGGGGGGGAAGGGGGTGGCTCGGGAAGGCAGGCGAGCCTGGCGTCCCAGGGAGCCCCTCTCCTGTCCTGGAACACCAGGGGAAAAGGCCACAGAGTAAAACTCAATCAGCCTCAAGAGACAGGTGGGTGGAAAAGTGTTTGACGTGCCCAGAAAGCTTTTGGGCACTGTACAAAGTTTACAAATAAAAATATTAGTTACGGATTACAGACAGGGCAACAAACGTCCTTTTAACGGGTCAGCCTGGACACACACAGACTTCGGGGTGCCACAGGTGCAGGACCATGAGACGCACACGTATGCCGACTCCCCTTCCCAGCACCTTCACAAGAGTTTACACCTTCATCTAATTACCCACATGCTTTTGATGCTGAAGTAAGACAAAATGGGCTTTGTATTGCCATAATACATGAAATTTCAAAGGAAGGAATTTACTGAGGTGAGGGTCTGAACATTTTTAATGTGCAGAAAATTCATCTGCTTTCTGTAATCCAGAGTGCAATTATGTTATCTCTGCTGCAGGAGATTAAGAGATGAAGTGGTTCTGGGTGGAAATACCGGGGACTGGGTGTAGGGGGCTTGAGGTAGCTTTGTGCTCGTGCCGAGTCAGAGTTTTCTATCTACCATTTAAGACGGAAGGACCCCACCGAAGCCAGCACATCATCTCCTGCCTTCTTGCAGACAACCGCAATTAAAAGCCCTCACTCCTGCAAAGCTGTATTAGCTTTATTAGTGGGAACTTATAAACTTTATCAGCTTTCATATTACTTTCAGGTGGAAGACAGAAGAGGGTGGGATGCGCTCGCTGAGTCTTGCTGGAGCAGGATTAGGACCAGGTTCTGACAGTCGGGGGCGGGGGACCGGGACTTGCAGGGCGTGGGCTTGGGGGGAGACCCTTAGTCCGTGAGAAATGTGGGGTAACATTCGGTGAATTCTTTAGCCACTAGAGAGTATGAGAAATATGTACAAAGAAAAATCATAGCAGAAAACTGCGTACTCTTTCTCTCCTTATTTTTGAAGTAGGAAAAGGGCAGGGTATGTGCTAGGATTTCTTCACATGGTACTTTGGTTTGGAGAAGACCATCAAGTACAGACAGGAATACGGATCTGTCACCACTGAAGAAAGATATTAAAGAGGGCTTTTTAAATTATCAGTGCCAGCTCATCTTTCTTTCCCTATCTGAACATGTCTTCAGTTTAGTAGGAGGATAAAATAACACATCCTCACCCTAAATTGGAGTAAATACTTTGTGTGATACTGAAGTCTGATAAGATTTGGTACATTTTCTTGGGGGCTTCCAGAATGTTGGACAGAGCTGAGGCAGAGGCGCGAGGAGACCCCAGGGAGGGGGTACAGGGACGGGTCACTCTGAAAGGGGCTGCAGAGCAGGGCAGCCTCCGTCACCTCCGCAGGCAGCAGCTGAGGGATATGACCAGGGGCTTTTCCTGAATTTTGGGGTGCGATGGGGGAGGCTACACATAGAATTTAAAAGCTTAAAAAGAAAGGAGAGATCAGAAGCAGTTTAATTCAAGAATACAGTATTAAGAATTTCTATTTTTTTTAACTACGAAAATTACAATTTCACAAGAAACCTGTGAAAGACCACTAAAGGGATAGGAAAGACTCAGGAATTAGAATATTTACCTTTTCTGGTCCAATAGTGACTTTTAAAAGAGTGTTCAAACGTTTAAACTAGCATCTAATACTTCTTGCTTTGTTACTCAATAGTAAAAACAACCCAATTAAAAAATGGGCAATGAATTTAAAGATATTTCTCCAGAGAAGAAACACAAATGGCCAACACACATGTGTAAAGATGCCCAAGGTCACTAGTCACTGGGGAAATGCAAATCAAAAAACACTCACTAGGATGGTTATAATAAAAAAGAATGGAAAATAACAAGTGTTGGCGAGGATGTGGATTAACTGGAACCCTTGTGCACCGCTGATGGGAATGCAAAATGGTGCAGCTGCTGTGGAAAATGGTATGGCATTTCCTCAAAAAGCTAGCCACAGAATTACCATATGATTCAGCAATCCCACTACTGGGTATATACCCAAAGGGACTGAAAGCAGGGATTTGCACACACATGTTCATAGCAGTATTATTCACAACAGCCAAAATGTGGAAACAACTCAAATTTCCATTGAGAGATGAATGAATAAACAAAATGTGGTCTAGCCATACAATGGAATACTATTCAGCCACAACAAAGAATGAATTTCTGGCACACGCACCAATATAGGTGAACCTTGAGCACATTACGCTGAGTGAAATAAGCCAGTCACAGAAGGACAAATCCTGTATGATTCCACTTACATAAGGTATCTAGAGCAGTCAAATTCACAGACAGAAAGTAGACTCGAGGTTATCAGGGTGAGGGTGGAGGGTAAGTGGGGAGTTACTATTTAATGAAGACAGAGCTGCTGTTTGGGGCAATGATAAAGTCTTAGAAACAGTGGTGACAGGTGCACAACAGTATGAATGTAATTAATGCCACTGAACTGTACACTTACAACAGCAAATTTTGTTATACAGTATATTTTACCACAATTGAAAAAATTAATAACCTAATATATCAAAAACCATTGAATCATACTTTTTTTTTTTTTAAAGTACAGCAATTTATTAAACAAATACCTTTGATTTTTCTGATTTTTGTCCTGGAACAGGAAGAAATACCAAAAACATTTTAATACTGAGGACTAAAACTCCAAATTGCAAGGTGCAAGATGGTTGGTGAGAAGTAAACAAAAGTAATTGTATACCATCATATGAAAAGCAGGTCACATACAGAACAAAATTTGTTCCTGTACTGTATCTACTAATTTAAATTATGATGCTAATAATTATCAAATTACTACTAAGTATTTTCTAAGGATATATTATGTGTATAGGACTATATTCTAGGCTATATTCTAGTTCCCGGCTGGGTTCACAAGAAATATAAAACCTAGGTCTACCATATGAATCATACATTTTGAGTGGGTGAGCTGTATGGCATGTGAATTACGTCTCAATAAAGCTGATAAAAAAGTGTATTCAAATGTTTCAACTGGCACCTGACACACCCGACTTTGTGAATCTTGGCTACAATAGCCTTTTTATTTTTAATAAAGATAAAATGCCAAGAAACTTAGAAATCTAAACACTGACCGGTAGCAATCTAACGTTCATTTATGATCCAATGACCATAAAATAGTGACACTATAACTTGGAAAGAATTTTCAAGACAGTAAAATCTCTTTAGAACAAGCATGTTGAATCCTTGCTACAATTCCTCTGACTGAAGTCAGTGATCTATGCTGCTAAACCAAGCGACGTGGGAGTATTAAACGCACATGATTTAGCAGGATGCCGTTCAGAGTAAAATGCAATGAGGGGTTAAGACGGCCGTCTTCTTACATGAACAATCACTTCGACAGGGGAACTTGTAATTAAAATCACTACAGTTTGAAAACTTTTAACACAGGAATGAAATCAGTTTGTGTTTACTAGTGTTATAACTTAAGATGAAGAAGCTGTCTTGGTGAAGCAGCCGGACTGCGATACCGACACTTAGACACACACACTACGTCACAAGGCCCTGACCAGAGAGGGTGTACTTACCGGTTCAGTGAGGGTGCTGTCCTTTTCTAAAAACTGCACTACACAGTATGCCAGCTACAGTAAGAGGAGAAAAAGTATTAATATTCCATTTTAACATGGAAATGCTGTATCACCGTCAGACATCTTCCTGTGGGGAGACAGGGCCGGACGCGGTCAGTGCTGTCCCCTGCCCGCACTGTCCCCCACAGCCCTTCTCCTGGGTGGACACAGGCTCCTTCCAGGGGCCCCGCCGGAGGCTCTGGGAGGGGCTCTGAGGGAGGGACCCCAGGATCAATGTGCAACACAGATCAATTGCAAAAGGAACATCAGAAAGCTAAAAAAAACCGGGACACAGTCTTTTAGACCAACACTGACAAGCCAGGCCAGGTTTGGTGGGAGTTTTCTGGTGTCCTTTTTGGAGACTGTAATGGACAAGTAATCTAACTCCTGGGAAAAAGCAAATTAAAATCTGTTTCCATCTTAAATTCCCAAACTACTAATTTCTAATACAGAACAACTAACATGATAACAAACTGGCTGGATGTAAAGATATTACCAGTTAACAGGAATCAGAGGAAAAAACTCTAAGTAAAAGATTTCCCAGGAAGCCGGTGTCATTAGAATCATCTAAGGATACACCTTCTGATGCCATGAGGCAAACTCCCCGAGGGAAGTCCCGCAGAATGGGGGTTCCTGGTCCTTGGACCCAGACGTGGGGCCCGCCCTGCACCTACAGTGACGGCGGGCGTCTCCCCAGAACCTCCTGCGCTGCAGTCAGTGTAGCTTACATTCTGTCTGCGGGGAGCTTAGAACAGTAAGAGTGAAGGAAAACGTAAGCTTCCTGGGGAAATGCAGCTGACCGATCAGCTGGAAACCACTTAGGGACCAGGTTTTCAGTATAACCACAAAGTTATAAAAAATCCCCAGTTTTAAAAAAAAAAAACCCCAACCTTTTCTTTCTTTTTTTAATTTTTTGAAATATATACTTTTTTTTTTTTTTTGGCCACGCTGCGCAGGATGCAGGATCTTAGCTCCCTGACCAGGGATCGAACCCGTGCCCCCTGCAGTGGAAGCATGGAGCCTTAACCACTGGACCGCCAGGAAGTCCCCAAACAACTTTTTCTTAAGCCATTTTACTGGCCGTGGACACAGAGGCGTTGTCTTTGAGGTGCTAGGTTTCAATCCCACCACAGGAAGCCTTCCTGAGAGGTCTTCCTTGACCCCTTCATCGCGTGAGCCACTCCCTTCTCAGTGTTTACAACCAGTTTTGAAATTCTCCTTTCCTGAGGTTTTTCTGATTTTCTTAAAAGCAATCTCTCTTTACTCCCTTATCCTTTCACTCATCACCAGAACCCTGACACCCAAGTCAACACTGTGATATAAGAGAGACAATACACTCCCAGTTAGAGGCTGGGGCTCAATATCCTGAGTTCACTGATGTCCAAGCAGAGGCGGATGAGCTCCTTCCTGGGGCCCACCAACATCACGGCAGGAGCCCTTACCTGAGGATGGTAGACGCTCAGAGACTTCACTTTGTGCAAAGGTAATAACACCTTCAATAAGAAAATCTTGTGCTCTTCTTTTAGTGGTAAGGCAAATCCATTAATTATACTGTGAAAACAGAATTTATCCAAAGTTTGAATATTTACAAATTCCAGATTTAAAAACATAATCTCTCTGTTTTTCTTTCAGTTTTTGTTTTCAGCATGAAAACCAGCAAGCAAACTATGTGTGTTGGAAAAAAGGAGGGAGGAGAGTAGCAGAAATTAAAAGATCACTAAATACCTTCAGGGAAGCACAGTCATTTTTATCTTGTAACTACAGGACAATTTAAAAGTTCTGAGTTTACAGGGAGCTACCCGGAAGAGCAGGAGTCTCCGGGGGGTAAAAGCTCCTTCCTCAGGCAGGGCCATGAAGACCGGGCGGCACCTTCCTCCGGCCTTCACCGTCTTTAGGAATTCACACTTGCCCAGAGAAATCCTGCCCCATCATGCTAGTGCTGGCAGAACAGAGTCTGAGTGTGCAAATTGGCGTTGTTTCAAAATCAACAAGAAAGCTGTTCCCTTCCGCAAGGAAAGGGGGTCCCCCGCTCTTAACCTCCAAGCTGAAGCGTTTGTTTGTGACATCAAGTATTTTATCTATCTGGCTTTATAACGAGGTAAGTTCCTGCGAGCTGTAGAAGCAGTTCAAGCGATTTCTAAATTGGTCCCTCCTTCATGAGCCTGGGGCACACGGGAGCTGCAGGCAGGGTTAGCCTGAAGTGGCCTCCAGGATGGTGTGTGCGTTCAAATGAGGGGACAGGAGAGGGCCTCTGAGGCCCTTGCGTGCGGTGTGGCAGTGGACAATTTACTGGACACTTTACTCAGTTCACCCCAGCCTGGCAACCACCTCAGACGTGAATATGAGTATCTTTCCATTTTATAGATAAGGAAACGGGAGGCGAGAGTGGTTAAGTAAGGCCGGACAGCTAGTAAGGGCACCGACTCAAGCCCTCACTACACTCTGCTGGGAGAGAGAAACCTGGGACTGTGTCAGTGTAGAGTTCCCCACGCGGACCGTCATTTGTTTTACATTATATCTGAAACAGCGAGGAGAGTTGTTTTCAGAAGGGCTGGACCACAGATCCACCAGATGACAACAGGGCTCCTCTGAAAAGCTTACTGTGTTCAGATAGTTCTGGGAATCACTACATGAAGCACGAGTACAGTTTCTTCCCTGCAGGACTCCTCAGAACCTTTAGCTGCTAACATGCACTGAATCCCCAAGTAAGGTGCTGGGGAGAAAGCACTTCCAAGCTTATTCAGCCGTGGAACCCTGAGGAACTCTGTTTGGGAATCAGTGAGTTAGGAGGTCTGATAGAAAACCTATAGGTCACTGATTAAAAAAAAAAAAAAAAAAGATAGCAAGCAAGAACTCTACCTGGATTAAGACGATGAAATTTTGAAATGTTAATTATTTTTTAAGTATACATATGAAAAATTTATAAAATCAAAGCAACACATTAGCATTTACTCGATACCCCAAATGTACAATAAACGACCTATTCTTCTTCTAAGTGTCAAATATAAACCTTCTTAATGTAACTATTTTTAACACTGCTCTTGAGGAAATAATTGAAATTGTGTTCCCATAGTAATGCTCCTGAGGTACATGAAACAGAATCTACGTATGGAACCATGGGGATGGGAGAGGTTTGTCATTTAGTGTCATTAAGTTCTGATCCAAGAGCTCACCAGCCCCGGCCATCAAGTGAGGCTTCTTTACGTCCTTCTAGAGAACGGTTTAAATTGCCTTGCCTTGGGGAGGGGGCTGTGGGACGCAATGAACTGGATCATTTGGCATAAATTCCATCTAAGGCCTTTCGCTACCAATAACAGAGACAACTTACCTTCCCAGTATTTCCAGTAATTCTGCTATGCCATTGTGATGCTCTGTTTCATAAATAAATCTAGAAAAAGCAATTTGTCATTTAGAATTAGACACTGAAATAATGGCTGGAAAAGACTAAAATCCTCTGAATAAGAAAACAATGCTTTTAGGAAGAAAACCACGTAGCCAGGCAACAATAAGCAAATCTGTTTGTGAAAACCGTTCCGGGGGCACTGCTAATTGTCACCAGAGACACTCCTCAAAGCCTGGACATGCAGACACTCAGAGGGCAGAGAGCATGGGCTTGCTCACATTTCTCCCTAATGTTTTATTTTGAAAGTTTCAAACATAAAGTGAAAAGATGTTTACAGTGAGCACCTGTATTTCAACCACCCAGATTTGACAGCAAACAACTTGCTGTTTGCTTTATCACACATACATCTCTCTATCCATCCCTTAATCCATTTTATTTTTTGCTGTATTTCAACCTAAGTTGACATCTTACTCAATTTTAAAGCCTCCGATATTTAGCACAGTCTCTGCAAAGGGTACAAGTTACCTCCTCACCACGGGGGTCGTCTCCCCTACTTCCTCTCTGACACCTCACACTTTCCCTGTGCTGCTTCAGGTGCCATCTTCTGAAACCCCCACCTGAGTAGCCCTACTCACTTGCCCCAAGAGACCACTCCCTCGGGGCCCCCGTGCATGCTCCCTGGGGCTCCCAGCAGCTCCTGCACCCTGTGTCAGCCTGAGGATGGGGACGAGGACTTATCGTTACCGTGTCCCTGGTGCTAGGGCTGAGCCTGGCATCTGACCGGTGCTTGAAACACGACTGCTGAATAAACTGGGCCCAGGGAGAGGGAACAGGGACAGGAAACAGGAAAGCATCTTCTCTCTCCAAGGATTCCTCAGAAACAACCTGCTCCTGCCCCACAGCCTGGCTCACCTGGAGTCAGGCTAAACCAACACACACAGCGAATTCTGCCTGAAGCGAGAGGTGTCTGGGGTCTGAAAAAGGTTCTGCCTATCAGACAAAAACTACTAGTTTGGAGCCAGCTCTAGGCCAAAAATAAGTGTTTGTGATGATTAAAATTTTTCATTGTCCCTGTTTGAAACAAACGGAAGAGTGACCTTAAGGTCCAGAACAGGTCAAACACCCACAAAGTGTGACGTACTCCTGAGGAGCGGGTCTGACGTCTCTAGGTTTTTGACAGATCCTTCAAAGTGGGGGCGTGGAGCGGGGAGAGAGCCCGTTTGGCTAGAACAAAGGTGGGCGACGGGCGGGAAAGGCAGACACACGGAGGCTCGGACACCAGCTTAGACAGATCGGAGTTGAGCCCACAGGGACCGGGGTCAGAACCACTGAGCAGCTAAACACAGTGACACGGAAACAAATGTGGCCACAGCACGGAGCCGAGGCAGGAAGGTGCCTGTGAGGGACCCTGGCAGCCCGGCTGGTCAGATCAAGGGCAGCAGGGGACAGGCTGCGCTGCGCATGGGGCACCCGTGTCAGCCTCAGACACGTCGGCCCCGCCGCTGCCCCTGCCCTGAGACGGAAAGCCGGCCTCATGGGAGCCCCAGCCTCCCTGGGCATCTACACGGGGAGGCACTTTAGTTTGTTTATGAAACTCCACCTGGGGCTCCCTTCACTTCACCTGTTTTATTTGAAATACTTAGAACAGTTTAGATGCACAAAGTCAGAGTGCCACCACCCAACTTCAGTCCCTCTTCCTCTTGTTTACACCTGGAGGGCTGTGCAGGCAGCAGGTGGGCGAGGCTCCTGAAGCCTGGGTGCTCGGCTCCGGCTTCTGGCATGTGGAGGTGGCCGAGCCCCCGGGCACCACCTGTGATCTATCTCCAGCAGTACTAACGTTTAAGGAAGGACAGCCTTTAGTCAAAAGCCATTTTGTTTTCCTAGATCAACACTGCTATATTCTCATCGGTAAATTCTTCATTCCTGATTATTTTGTAGACTTGGAGTAGGTATAGGAAAGAGAATGTAAGTGTAGTTCCCCTTCTTTCTTCTCCAGAGGGAAACAAGAAAGCGGGGTGCCAAACAGGAAGGAAGCCCTAAGGGCCCACGCAGAGCAGGCTACAGCGTTCCTCCCTCTTTCAGCAAAAAGGAACTAGGACTCCCCCAAAACTGAGCTGGGACCTGCCTGTCAAGGACAGTCTCCAAAACGGACGCCACCTATTCCTCTCCCTCCTGGAGGACGTGTTCTGTGCCTCACACGCAGAGGTGGAAGTCACTCTCCCTTGAAGCTGGGCTGTCCTCAATTCCCCGAGGGGCTCTGATCGATACAAAGGGACGAGGCCCTTCCGGCCGAGCCCTGAGGACCACAGGCAGCCACTACAGAACTCCGCCCCGGGGCCACCCGTTCACGGTCACGGAGCCCCGGGCAGGTCACAGAATGAGAGGAATAGCAAACAGCTGATTTAAGCCCCCAGGCCGCGGGGGCTTGTTCGGCAGCAGAGAGAACTGAAGCCCGGGCTCCACCTGCCACCCAACTTCAGGCTCCACTGTTTGCCAAGCAGGCACGATCCCTCACCCAGAGCTGCGTTTAACTCGCCTGTGAAGATGTTGACTAGAGTGAGAACCCACAGAAGTTAAGTAGGAACCTCACACTAACGCTTTCAGGAAGGTCAACCAAACACGCCTGAAATGCTGTCTAACCAGCTGTAGCTACACCACGTGGAACGCAGATGAGCGGAATAGAGCTCTCGAGATCACTTGCAATTTTTCTCACATGGAATGAGGAGGGGGCGGTGCTGAAGGTGGAGACCCAGGCCGGTTGTGGAATCCACAGAACCTGCTTCCTCCTGATCGTACGCATCAAGAACGGTTTTTACAGAAAAGACTCCTGAAAACAACGTGAGGACACCACACACTCCAGCACTGAGTGCTCAGGGAGAGCCGAGCTGCACTCTGTAACTTCTGAACAACAGCCTAGTTAGGAATTTCAGTTACTAAGTCAAGGTTCCTTAAGGTTATGAGGCATTCTCTACTTCCTTCACCCAGGCACTGACTGGTAATTCTGCACAGAACCTACGTGCGCAGGGAAGAAACCTTCAGGCAGAGCTTCCATTTTAGCCTAAAAGACTGGAACTGAAATCCTACCTGTCTGCTGGTGATTAAATAGTGTATGCTACGTTTTGATAGATAAGTACGCCGGCCAAGGAACAATCTTGTTCAAAAGGAAACACGACACCAAGAAATACAAAATAGGAGTATAACATTTAGGAAACACGATGCCACCACCTAAGCCGGTGTGTCCAGCCTGGGCTCCATCATATAAACGGGCCGTGGGGAGCTTGGAGGGAGTTTGAAGGGAAGCCACCTGCAAGCTGGAGGTTCCGACACCGAAAGGCCACATCACGTGCGAAGGTAAGGGGGGGCGTCGGACCTTGCGACCGCAGGCGGGCAGGGCGAGGGACAGCAGGGACAGGCCGCCCGTCACCGCCAGGACTCATCACTACCTGCGGCATCCTGGAGTGAGGGGCATGTGGGGCAAGCTGTCCCCTAAAAACTCATGGAGTAAACTGCTCGCGCAGTGAGCGTCCCAGGGACAGAGAAGAAACCACGCTAACGGTTTCATCCATCAACGTTTATCTGGAGCCCCCAGGAGCCAGGCAGGGAGCTGGGGCCGGCTCGATGCCTGTCCTCCCAGGAGGCCGGACCGTCCGCCCAGCTGCGGGCCTTCCTGGTGCAGGGATGTCTCCGGAAGCCTGGGAGGGTGAGGAGAAGGGCTGGTGGAAGGGGACGTGAGAACGTTCCAGGAGGATCAGGCGAGGCTGCGAGGCCCTGGTGTGGAGGGAGACCGGAGCCTGAGGGGCACCCGAGGGCTCGCCCAGGACCTACACCCGCTCGTCCGCAGAGCGCGTGGGCATGGGAGTCGGCGGATGGAGGGGAGTTAAGGCCCTGAGACTCAGAGGGGTGGTGACAGGGAGGCTGTGTGAGGGGTCACGGGGTCAGGCTGAACACCGCTGGGCCGTCAGAACATTCCTCCAGGAGCCCTGGGGCGGGGCCCTCCCCACGAAAGCAGAGCCAGGCCTCTGCGGTCCTGCAGGCCTGGGGAGGCTGCGGCCACCGAACACTGCGCGGCCTCAGCCACTGCTTCCAGCAGCGCACGGTGGGGTCTCCCAAGACTCCCCACTTCACCCCTCACTCCTTCCTTCCTTCACTGAGACTCAGCGGGGAGGCACGAGCACCACCCAGGGGCGAGGAAACCGCTGGCTCCGGATGGACCGATCCGTCCACATCCAGAAGGAACCACGTTCAGGGTGGCCGGGCCTGCCGGTGAAAGCCGGAACAGATCCCGGGTGTGAGCTGGGGGGCGGGGGGAGGAGGGAAGCAGGCACAGAGGGAAGGGGGCCCCGCCCGGCGCAGAGGCGGAGGCGTAGACGGGGCCCAGCTGCACACGGCAAGCCAGCTGCTCAGAAACAGCCACTTCGCTCAAGGAAACGGTGAGGTGGGGCGTCGAGTGTGACAGGAGCGTCAGCATGCAAAAAGGGAAATGTCACCCACACACTGACTTACCTATAAAATATATTATTTATCTGTTTTCTGATGTAAGCTCTTAAGCCTAAGAATTTTCCATAGATTCGGTGAAGGGTAGTTTTAAGAAAATCTCTCTCGCGAGGATCTTCACTGTCAAAGAGCTCTAAAAGCTTCAAGAAGAAAAAGACACTCAGTGATGCGGTATTCTCTCTAATGGTCGATTACAGCGTTTGTAGTTTCAGCTAACTTGTACCTTACCTGCAATACAAACTTCTGATCAATATATTTCTTCGCTATATTAGGTTGGAAATCTGGAGACTCTAAGAATCTTAAGAAAAACTCATAAACAAGCTAGGAGGAAAAAAAAAACCACAATGAGTCAAATAACATGGTATTTTATTAAATGGAGATTAAAAATACACCATGAGTTGAATCTTTGTCTGCAAATATCAGCCTTAAAAAGAGGGCACATATCTAAAGGATTTATGTCAAATCACATGGCTTGATTGTAACTGAGGATGGTAATTGTTTAATCTATTAGCTAAGAACCACAGACTAAACCCTTAAATGGCATTTAAACAAATGATTTCCATGGCTGTTGTCACCAGTGCTCAGAGACCACAGTGCACAGCAGCCATAAGCCGGGCTGTGACCAAATTCCAGGTGGGGTTTGCAGCCTGTCGCCTCCAGGTGTCCCGGCAGAAAGCCAGGTGGGCAGGAAGCTGGGGGTGTCAGGTGAGCAGGTCACAGACACAGTCACCCAGGGCCGGGACGTTCCTCCCCCGTCACGAACGGTTACACGTGACACCGTGGGAGGGGACGTTCTGCTACCGAGATGGCCCTTCCTGTCTGCTCCCCATCGAGCTCCTTCCCAGGTTTTTCACCTCCCCGTCTCCCCTCCTTCAGCCGACCCAGACCTCCCGATCTAGCTCGTGGGGTATGCGCCCTGCCCAATCAACCTTTCTCCTTAAAAACGTGTCAGAAAAAAGGCATCAGTCAAGCAGATGGGCCTCGGGGCGCATAGCAGGCACACAAACTGAGAAATGTTTGCATGAGACCTCCGACCTCAATTCCACGGTCACTTTCACTGAAAATATACTGACAATTCTGTATCTTTGTAGTTTCTGCCGAGTGTCCAAACAAACAAAAAGCCATTAAACGTTCTCTCTTTTGCTAAAATACTTCTCTCGCGTGTACAGGTTTGCAGGGTCTATGACACCGAAGTGCAGAGGCCCATCTGCGACCAGCTGGAGAGGCCCAGGCCCAGGGCTCCTGCTTCGGAGAACCCCCCGACCCCACGCTGACCCCCGCCCTTCTATGTCTGGTGCACCCCCCGAGTCCAGTACCTGCAGGTGAGGCCAGGCTGCTTCTAACGTTGGCTCGTCTTCCTCTGGGTCAAATTCTGCTCCCGTAGGGTTGGAGGAAGGTGGTAATGTTCGAAACATGTTAACTGCAAACTAAAATCCACATATCCTATAATTATAACCAGGACATTAAAAATATTTACAGAGAACATTTAAAACAATCTTAAAGAATGCTAATGACAACTGTTTCCAGTGGTTATCTGGCTCGTCCTTATTCTCAGAATTCACAAGTGGTGTGGGTCCTGAGAGCCTGGGTCAAAGCCACAGCTAGACCCACGGCCGTGGACAGCCAGCCACCAAGGTTCCTGCCTGACCTTTCAGATAACCAGTGCCAACAGATGCTGATGGGCAGGGATGACACCTAAGGCCTTTGTTATATCCAGTAAGTGCAGAGCAAGGAGAAAGTTCAAAGCGCTAGTAAGAAAAGGGTGAGATTACGAAAGAAACAGCAGAGATCAAAGAACTGAAAACGGTGAGAAGATGGCAGAGGCCGCTTCACACCGGAGGCCGTGCACAGCTTCCCTGCCAAAGTCCTCTGCAGTGACAGTGACGAGAGCGGCAACGGTCAAGACAGAGTAACTTCCAGGTGGGTGGCTAAAGGATCGCTTCCAGAGAAAGGGCCGCAATGTTAGCAAGGAGAGGAGTCGCCACGCCACGGGACAGCCTGGTCCGTGTGCCCGGGGACTGGACGGGACACACAGAGAGGAGATTCCTCTGGAGTCCGGACGATTCCCTTGCATGCCTCACGGCCCTCTTCTCCGCTCTCCACCCTGTACTGTCCCTCACCACTCTCCCCCACCCCAGGCTCCCATCAATCTCCATTTCATAAAAATCAGCGTGTTTTATTTACAACAGATGTTTTCTACAGAAAATCCACCATTCTTTGGAGCATAGGTACATCTTACTGCCTGTATGGTTAATGTGAATAAAGCACAACATATATTGACAGGTTCCTGATATAAACGTAGAAGTCTAGTTTTTCACTATCACCAATTCATAACCTCCTATGTTTCTTTCAGAGTCAGTTTAAATATGTTACCTCATCGAACCTTTGAACACGCCATATGCCAGTTACAGAGCTCGACTCTAGTGATCAAAAAAAGCCCTCCGTCCCTCCGAGCCCAGAAGCACAGAATCAAAACACCCGACCTACAAGATAGAATCCGACTCCACTACAACAGCGAGGCTCTCTACGGAGAGTTCAGAGCAAACCTGGCTGTTCAGATAACAGTCTTGTAAAGACCAAGCTAAAACTCCATGGCACCCGTCTTGTTGTATCCTGTCTTCCTGCAACACCATTTTCCATGAAGAAAAACACACACTGCCCAGGTCCTGGGCTCTAGAAGCTCCGAGCATCAAATGTTTGCTCTCTGCGTCGTGTGAGAGGAGCAGACGCAGACAGTCCGGGAACGGGAGCAACAAAGAATGGCTGGAACAAGCAACTGAAAGCCAGAAACAAGGAATGAAAGAAATCTTTTAATAGAAATATGAGTAATGCTCCTCTGACGTAAGTAAAAAGAAGAGGAGGTCTGGAGCCGGTGAATGGGGTGTGTGCACAGGGCCCCGCAAGAGGCCTCCCAAACCACAGTGACCGGTGAACACAGGCTGGGACAGGTGTTGTCCGGTAGAAGGGGCACGTCCTCCATCGCTGGTCCCCAGGCCCCCCGATCCCAAAGCCCACAGAACAGAGGAAGGGGACACAAGGAGCCCAGCCACCGTCTCCTCCGGGCCTGCGGGGTGGGGTTGGGGGCAGCAGAACCAGCCCTGTCACCCGCGGCCGTGGAGCGCGGAGAGGACAGGGTCAGAAAGGAGCCCAAGGCCTCTGTGGGGTGTGGCACTCCTGGGGGGGCTTCCCAATCCTCTCCCTCAAAGCCAGTGATCAGGGGCTCCAAGAGTCACCCAGAGACCAGGGTGGGGACCGTGGATCCAGGCCGCGTCCCTGGGGGCAGAGGTGTCTGTGGGCACCGCCGTGCTGCCTCTCTGGGAGACTTGCCCGCGTGCCCGTGACATCGCGGCACAGGGCACCCAGAGGGGAGCACACACACGGGCCACCTCGGAGGCTGCACGCGAGGGCTGCGGGGGTCAGGGGGGAGAGAGCAGCGGTCAGCTCGCCCGGGCAGGGGCTGGAGGCTGGGGCACAAGGGGGGATGGCTGCCCCTCAGGGAGGGTCTTTCCGGAAGCCCAACGCTCTCCAGAGCACAGATGCCCCCTGGGAGGGGCCGCCGCCCGGGCAGAGGCCAGGCTGCCGCAGGACATCAGGCACAGGCGCTGCGGCCCTCGGCCCCTCCTCTCCCGCTTCAGGTCCCTCGCCGGCCAGGCTGCCCAAGGGGAAGGCGGGGATAGATGAGGTGCTGAGTCGGGGACTGAAGCGATAAACTAGGTGCGACAGCTGGAACCAGAGGGGCAGGGAAGGGAGACAGAACAGATCGTGATTAAAGGCGATGGCTGAAAAAAATAAAACGTACCCGTGTGACGGCTTAGAGTACCCATTACTCAATCAGACAGCAATCTGAGTGTCACCGTGATGGCGTTTAGGAATTGTGGTCACATCTAGATCAGCTGACTTTAAGTAAAGGAGAACGTGGTGGGCCTCAACCAATCAGTTGAAAAGTCTTCTAAGAGCAAAACTGGTTTCCCTGAGGAAGAAGCAATTCCACTGTGGATGGCAGCGTCTGAGCCTGCCTCACGGAGTTCAGATTTGCCCCGTCTGACTCCACAAGGCATAAGACAGTTCCTCAAAAATCCACCCACCCACCCACCCACCCACCCATCCATCCATCCATCCATCCATCCATCCATCCCTCTCTCTGTCTCTCTCTGTCTGTCTCCATCCTACTGGTTCTGTTTCTCTGGAAGGACTCTGATGGATCCACCTGGTCAGCTGAGATTCCTGAGTAACCTGCTGTAGTAAAGCTAATGATTCCAGCCTCAAGTTGAAGTCCCACTGCACAGTGTTCAGTCAGCTACAGCCCGTCCGCAACACCTACACATTCACCGAATCCCAGGTGCTGAGTCAGGGGCCTGCAAGGGGCCGTAGACCAACTTGCTTTGAATGCGAAAGTCCCCTTCTCATGTCCTGGGAGGATGACTGACCATCCTCGAACCAGCAAGTTTTATTACTGGCCAACTCTAATGGATAAAAAGTTGTATCTTTCACACAACAACAAAAACCTCACGCTGTAATTTCTACCCTCTTTTCCTACCACATTAATTTAATGCTCACCTCTAGAAAAGGCTAAAGACACTAAAAACTCATACGTAGATTAAAGAGCAGAAGGGAAACAGCAGGCCACCTTGAGCTGCCCATGGGTTTCTAACCCACCAACATTTCCTAGCACAGCAGCTTCAGGGGTCAAACTAGCTGAGTGCCGTGGTGCTGACATCTGCATGCTGTCTACATGCGTGGAGTTTAGCCTGAGAGCCACAGAAGGCGATCGTCGTCAGTATCACGCCGTGGAAACCGGAGGGAATCTGTTTCTACTGTAGGTCTAGAAGTCTCAGATCTGATGCGGATCACGCAGATCCATCACAACCTCTCGGCTGAGACACACTGATTCGGAGTGCACCGTGATCCCTGGACACAGAGCTAGAATCAGCTCTTGCACAGAGAGAGGCAGCGTGGCCTCAGGGGACAGCCTCGCCAGGCCCTCTTCTCACTCAGACCAGGACCCGAGACTGAGAAGCCTGCTCAATCTTTGGTTTCCTCACCTGTTGAAAGAGGGTAAATCCTTTCTTTGCACTGGGCATGTGTGAAACAGACACGTCACCATGCGTGCAGGCGTGCACATATGTGACCCACGCAGCCCCCGAGTGTGGCGTGGACTGACCGTGGTAGTAGGAAGCACCTGCTTTTACAGCTTTCTTGACATTTCTACTTTCAGTATTTAAATGATCCTGCAGATGTTCTTCTCCCAGTTGCTAAATTTATAGAATAAATGCAAACCAAAATGGCTCAAGAAGCGTTTATGCAAAATTCTCACAATTCAGCAATAACACGCAGCCTTTCTATACCTGTAATATTCATCACCAGTGGGTGAAGTAATAAAATATTCATGCTGTGACACAACTGCAGTACAGTGGAACATATAAAGGTTTAAGACAGGAAGGGATACACTCCAAAAAGAAACGCTGATAATCTAATTTCAGAGACAACAAGGAAAGAAAGGTTGATTATTCAGTTCTCTGTTTAAAACCACAAAGGTTTTCTCTTTTTTTGGGGGTGGGTGTGGGCGGGGCTGCGTTGGGTTTTCGTTGCTGCATGCGGGCTTTCTCTAGTTGCGGCCAGCGGGGTCTCCTCTTCATTGCGGTGAGCGGGCTTCTCATTGCGGTGGCTTCTCTTGTTGCAGAGCACGGGCTCTAGGCGCGCAGGCTTCAGTAGTTGCAACATGCAGGCTCAGTAGTTGCGGCTCGTGGGCTCTAGAGCGCAGGTTCAGTAGTTGTGGCGCACGGGCTTAGCTGCTCCACGGCATGTGGGATCTTCCCGGACCAGGGATCGAACCTGTGCCCCCTGCACTGGCAGGCAGAGTCTTAACCACTGCGCCACCAGGGACGCCCCAAGGGTTTTCTACTATGTTATTGATTTTGTTTTATTCATGTGATAGGGTTTATAAAGGTGAGTCCACCAAAGGCCAAATTACAGCTCTTCCTCCTGTAACAGGAATACCAGGTTCTGAGGGTCATATTGCTAAGAGATACATTTCGGAGGTGGGGAGGTAGGGAGCCCTTCCACATTATATTTTAAATAGAAAGCTGTCATTTGGTTGCAAATGATATAACTGGAAAAACCAACAGAGACAACAGTCAGACCATCACAGCTGGGCCACCCATACAAAGACCCAAAACCCAAACCTAACAGCAACATCTTCTCCACCAACAACAGGCAACGAGGAAACATAACTGATAGGAGGACCCCAGGTACTAGGCCGCAAAAATGACCAAGGGCCTAGGAACTCACAACCCAGTTACAAGGCCTCAATGAGAGCATGAAAACCCTAAGAAAGGCACTGAAGGATAGCCGAACGAATGAGGACCCTTCCCTTCTCCAGTGTGAGATGACATCGTATCACAAAGACGTAACTTCTCCACAAAGCAATTTATACTTTAAAAGCAATCTTACATAGAACTCTAACTCGTTTTTTAGGTGGATGGTAAAAATCCTAGTAGCAATCTTAAAGGGAAGAACTGTCCCTTTCTTCACTTGTAGAATTAGTTCAATCTGGTTTCACAGCAGAATTCAGGTATCATCCTGGGGAATGTTCGCTTGACGATTCACTCACTGCTGACCCTCCATCACCTGCCGTAGCGCCCGGCACCTAGTAGATCCTCAAAGACCTGCTGAGAGCAAGTGGATCCTTTGGGAAAAGCACCTAACAGTCACCTTATTGACTGCACCACCAAGTAATTACCTGAAAACTTCCCGATTAAACCTCAGCTCTCAGCTGCAGCGTATTTTCGTCAGGGGAGCCTCCCCCGACCCCAGGCCCAATTGGGTCCCTGATTTCAAGCTCTTCTATCATCCTGCCCCTTTTCTTTGTGATCTTTGTCTCAAATATAACGGGATGGTCGGGTAATTCTTGGCCTAATGTCTTCACTCCTGGCACCACCTCCCAAGGCCCATGGCACCGCCTGGCACAGAGCAAGCACTCGCACGAGAGGTGAGTGAAGCTGGGTCTCCTCCTCCACAAATCCACATCACCACTTTCTCTAAGGCAAGAGCTGCTTTCAAAGATGCAGCTTTACCTCCAAATAGGTGCCCGAAGAAAAGAAGTACAAGCTAAACTCTTACTTTGAACAGCTTGCTATTTTCACAATCACTCAAATATGCTCTCAATCAAAGTTAAAGATACAGAAATAAATACCTACAAATCTTTGTAGAATACTTAATAAAGGAAATTTACTCTCAAGTTTTCAAACAGTGGACTTTTAATTTTATGACCATTTCACAACTAAGTGTATAATAGCATCTTCTTCAAATGAAAATATGCTAGTCATTTACAACTGTGCATAGGAGTTTATTCTTTACTTTTTATTTTTGAGTTTAAGAATAGAAAATTTACCTACAAAAGATAACCACTCATCTGTAATACTTATAATTCAATTGGTGTTATTTAAACACAACATTGGAACTGGAAGCTTTTCTTAAGTTACTTACTCTGGTCCAAAGGTGAGTTTTACATAAGGCTTCTGAATGATGTATTCCCTAATATCTTGTTATGAAAAACCTCAATGCAAAACAGTTGAATTTTATAGTGACTAACGATATAGCCACCAACTAGATTTTACCATCAGCGTTCTTCCCTGGTGGTCCAGTGGTTAAGACTCTGTGCTCCCAATGCAGGGGGCCCGAGTTAGATCCCTGGTCAGGGCATTAGAGCCTACATGCCACAACTAAAAGATACCACATGCTGCAACTAAGACCCGGCACAGCCAAATAAATAAATAAATATAAAAAATAAAATAAAAATTAAAAAACAAAACAAAACACTATACATTCTGCATTCTACATGATAGAAATGAACTGAAAAGGGAAGGGAAGCTTCAGAGCTAAAGTACTTATTTCCTAGTCATATATGTAGAGCCAACTGTTTTCTTGCTGTGTGCCCCCCCTCCACTGACTAGATGCATACAGTTACAAAATTATAAATTATGCAAATAACCTTCGGTTAGTATGTTTTTTAGAATCGTTGTTGGATCACCTGTGTGGATGGAATTAAGTACTGATTGAGTATCTATTGTAAATGAAAGCAGAGACTTATACTTCCGGACAAGACAGAGTAACAGGAATGGGATTTGCCCAACTTCCTGAAACAACCAAAAAACCCAAGGAAAAACACATGGAATTCTGGTTTGCAAGACATGGATTTCAGACAGTGCAAGACAGAGAGAGATTTCTGAGAGATGGGAAACAAGTGCCCAGCTTTCTCCTTTGATAGAATTTCCAGGTTGCAGCACAGGGAGGAAGAACCCGGGTGAAGTCCAGCAGACATAGGTGGTTAGAATCTGCAAGGCAAAGTCCCAGAGAGAAGAGAGCTGCACAGAGAGAACTCCAGAGATTGCAGAGGTCCTCCTGAACTATTCAGAAGAGGACTGATCAGCCCATTGGGGTGAGCAAACTACTGGAGGCTGCAAAAAGAACCACCTGAAAAGACCAGAGAGACCCAGTACTCACCCAGGGCCGGAGCAGTTCCTGTTCCCGTCAACCAGACTGGAAAATTCCGTTAATTCACAGAGGACTGGGCTCCTAATCGGAAGGGTCTTGTCTCAGTAGTGGGGGATCATTAGCCATAGAGTGATTATGCCTATAGTCCTTCCTGACACATCTTAAAAGCAAGAACCAAAAGGATCAAACTGTTTGCAAGTAACTGCATCCCAAACAAATCTCCAGATATTAATAGAAATATATAAGTATGCAGTACTCATCAAGGCAAAATCCACATGGTCAGACGTCCAATAAAAAATGACTAGACACACAAAGCAGCATGAAAAATATCATTTATAACAAGAAGGAAAACCAATCAACTGAACTGACTTGGAATTGACACAATGGTAGAATTAACAGATAAGGCTAAAATAGTATTCTGTGTGTTCAAAAAGTTAGGTGGAGACATGAAGATATTGAAAAGACATAAACTACATGAGATGAAGACTACAATATGAGATGAAAAATTTACGGAGGGAAATTAACAAAAGCTGAGACATTGCAGAAAAGGTTACTGAACTTGAAGACAGCAAAGGGAATCACCAAATGAAACACACAAAGAAAAGAAAGACTTTAGAGAAAAAGAGCATAAGTCAGCTGTGGAACAACTCTATGAGGCCTAAAACACATTTCACTGGAGCCTCTAAAGGACAAGGTGTGGGAGACAGAAAAAAATATTTGAAGAGATAAGGGCCAAATACTTTCCTAAATTTCATAAAAACTATAAACGAACTTCAAAGACAAGAAAAAGAAAGAAACTACACCAAGGCACATCATAATCAAGTTGCTTGCTTAAAAAGAACAGAAAAAATCTTAAAAAGTAGCCAGAGGAGAAAAAGATACATTATGTCCAGAGGAACAGAGATAGGAATGGCAGCAGATTTCTTATCAGAAACAATGCAAGCGAGAAGACAGTGGAGCAAAATTTTTAAAGGATTAAACTTTGACCTGTTGTTCTATACCCACCAGAGGTATTGTGGGTTCAGCTCCAGACCACTGCAATAACGTGAATGTCAGAGAAAAGCTAGTCACACAAAGTTTTTGATTTCCCAGTGCTTATAAAAGTTATACCTAAACTATACTGTAGTCTATTAAGTGTGCAGTAGCATTATGTCCAAAAAAAAAAAAGTGCATACGCTAGTTAAAAAAATGCTTTATTGCTAAAAAATGCTAACCATTATCTGAGCCTTCAGAGAGTCAATCTTTTTGCTGTTGGAGGGTTTGAAATATTTTGAGAATTACCAAAATGTGACGCAGAGACAGGAAGTGAGCAAATGATTTTGGAAAAACAGTGCCAATAGACTGGCTGGATGCAGGGTTGCCACAAACCTTCAATTTGTGAAAAACACAATATGTGTGAAGTGCAATAAAGTGAAGCATAATAAAATGAGGTATGCCTGCATTTCTTTCAAAGTCAAAGGCAATCCATCGACAGATGAATGGATAAAGATGAGCACATATATACAATGGAATATTACTCAGCCATAAAAAGAAACGAAATTGAGTTATTTGTAGTGAGGTGGATGGACCTAGAGTCTGTCACACAGAGTGAACTAAGTCATAAAGAGAAAAACAAATACCGTATGCTAACGCATATACATGGAAACTAAAAAAAAAAAAAGGTACTGATGAACCTAGTTGCAGGGCAGGAATAAAGAGGTAGACATAGAGAATGGACTTGAGGACATGGGGTGGGAGGGGGAAGCTGGGACGAAGTAAGAGTAGCATCGACATATATACACTACCGAATGTAAAATAGTTAGCTAGTGGGAAGCAGCCGCATAGCACAGGGAGATAGGCTCGGTGCTTTGCAATGACCTAGAGGGGTGGGATAGGGAGGATGGGAAGGAGGCTCAAGAGGGAGGGGATATGGGGACATGTGTATGCATATGGCTGATTCGCTTTGTTGTGCAACAGAAACTAACACAGTATTGTGAAGCAATTATACTCCAATAAAGATCTGTCAAAAAAAAAAAAAAAGGCAACAGAAAGACTTTTTCAGATGAACAAATGCTAAAAGAATTAATCACCGGTAGATCTGTGCTACAAGAGAAATTAAAGAAAGTCCTTCAAGCAGAAGGAAACTGATATCCTTCTGCTTGAAGGATGGATACCAGAATGAAGAACACTGAAAATGATAACTATCTGGTTAAGTATAAAAGAGTTTTAAAAAATTATTTAAGACACGCCCCCCCACCGGACCGGTGAAGCGGCTGCGCCCCTTGCTTTGGACCTCGGGCCTCACCTCTCCTCCAGATGGACCCCAAGTGCTCCTGCCCCACTGGCGGCTCCTGCAGCTGCGCTGGCTCCTGCACCTGCAAAGCCTGCAGATGACCTCCTGCAAGAAGAGCTGCTGCTCCTGCTGCCCCGTGGGCTGCGCCAAGTGTGCCCAGGGCTGCGTCCGCAAAGGGGCCTCGGACAAGTGCAGCTGCTGTGCCTGATGTCGCGGACAGCCTGCCCCAGGTGTCAACAGAGCAACCAGGACGAACCTGCAGTTTACCGTTTTTCCTACAACCGGACCTGACGCTACATTCCTTCTTCTATGAAATATGTGAGTTGTAATAAAAGTTGTTGACTTAAAGAGAAATTATTTAAATCTCTTTAAAATAGAACTGTTTTCTAAAAATAATATGTGGTGGGGTTTATAACATACGAAGAAGTAAAATGACAATAGCAGGAAGATTCGCGGAGAAGAAATAGAAGTACGCTGCTGTAAACTGACATTTACATGGTGCATTGTCACTTGAAGGCTGACTGTGACAAGTTAAAGATGCATTCTAGAAAAGCTAAATAATTGAGATCAAACAATAAAGAGCGATAGTTAAAAAGCCAACAAAAGAGAGAAACTGTAATCATAAAAGTATTCAATTGATCCAAAAGAAAACAGAAAAAGAGGAAAAGGGAACAAAAAACAGATGGGATAAGCAGAGAAAAAATACAGCAAGATGGTAGATTTAAACCCAACAACATCAATACTTACAATGCAAGTTAACGGTTTGAGTACCTCAACCAAAAGGCAGAGATTGTTTGACTGAATAAAGGAGCAAGACTCACCTATATGCTGTCTACAATAAGCCCCCTTTAAATATAAAGATACGAATTGGTCAAAAATAAAAGGACGGAAAAATATACACCATGTTAACACTAGTCAAGAGAGCTGGAGTGGCTATATTAATAGCATACAAAGTAGGTTTTGGAGAAAATAATATTACCACTGATAAAAGGATCATTTTATAGTTATAAAGGAGTCAATTCAACTAATAATACTAATAGTTATGCACTGAATAATATGAAGCACTTTATACAACTGCAAGAAACAATTAGAGATAGAAAATAAAAAACCCCAATTACAATAGCACCCAAAAATAAAATACTTATTTATGAGTCTAAAAAAATACATAGGGGATCTACAGGCTGAAAACTATAAACAAAGATGATCAAAATGGGGATATATACTGTGTTCACAGATTGAAAGGTTCAATATTGTTAAGATAGCAACTCTCTCCAAATGTACATATTCAATACAATTCCAAGTCAAGCCCCTGAAGGATATTTTGTAGATAGCGACAAGCTGATACTAAAATTTATTTGGAAAGATAAAATAACTAGAAAAGCCAAACAATTTGAAAAAGGATAAAAAGGTTGGAACATTCATACTACTTGATCTCAACATTTACTATAAAGTGACAATAATGAAGACGGTATGGCATAAGCAAGAGGATCCCTAGATCAATGGAACAGAACACAGAGTCCAGAAATAGACTCACGAATATGGTGAATTAATTTTTAAGGTGGAAAGGCAATTCAATGGAGTATGGTTAGTCTTCTCAACAAATGGTTTTCAACAAATACTTGGACATCCACAGGCCAAGAAATGAAACTGACAAAATGGATCATAGATTTAAATGTCAAACTAGAAAATCTTGAGGAGAAAATTTTTTTGAGTTTGGGTTAGGCAAAGACTTCTTATATATGACACCAAAAGCACTATCCATGAAGGAAACAAATCAAAAATTAGACTTCATCTAAATGAAAAACTCTGTAAAAGACACTTAAAATAAAAAGACAAGGCACAAACTGAAATAAGATATTTGCAAATCACTTATCTGCCAAAGCACTTGTATCCAGAATATGTAAACAAGTCTCAAACTCAAGAAGAAAACAACCCACTTAAAAAACAGGCCAGTGATCTGAACAGACACTTCCCCAAGGAAGATACACAAACGAACACAGGAAAAAATGCTCAGCATCATTAATCATCAAGGAAATGTAAGTTAAAGTCAAAATGAGATAAAAGGACTGAAGACACCAAATGTTGACAAGGATTGGAGCAACTAGAACTAACGCACGTGGCTGGCGGGAGTGCAAAAAATGGCACATCTACTTTGGAAAACAGTTTGGCAGTTTCTTAGAAAGTTAAATGAATACTTAATCATACGACCCAGCAATCCCACACCTACGTGCTCACCCAAGTTAAAAAAAAAAACAACCTATGTCCAAAACTTGTACATGAATATTTATAGCAGCTTAATTGCTAAAAACTGGAAACAATCCAAATATTCCTCAACTGGGGAGTGGACAAATCATGATACCTCTATACAATGAGATACTACTGAGAAAAAGGAACAAACCACTAATACATCAACAACATGGACGAATATCAAACAGATTATGCTAAGTTAAAGAAGCTAGACTCAAAAGGCTACATACTCTCTGAGTCCATTTATATGACATTCTGGAAGAGGCAAAATGACAGAGCTAGAGGACGGATTAGTGGTAGCCAGAGATAATGGAGAAGGGGAAGGTCTGACTTCAAAGGAGTAGCATGAAGAACTTTTTGGGAGGGTAATAAAACTGTTTTATATCTTGACTGTGGCGGCGGTGGTTACATGACTACACGTATTTATCAAATCTCAAGAGAACTCTTCACTAAAAATGTAATCTTGCCGAATGTAAATTTAAAATTAATTTAAAACGTTACAGAAAGATAGTAAATATTTACTAGGCTCTAAGTTCTGAAACCTTCTTGATTCACAATGCCCTTAATGTCTTAGTAATTTCTTCACTGTGCCCCTAGACCAAAAGAAATACCTATCAATTTAGGAGCTTAAAAAACCCCAGCTTTAGTGAGGAATAACCTTACTGTATGTAAAGTGTACAATTCGATACATTTAACATTTACATACATCTGTGAAACCATTATACAATCAAGATGATAAATATACCCATCATCCCCAAAAGTTTCTTAGTAGCCTCTTTTTTTTTTAAGCCGTGCCGTGTAGCATACGGAATCTTAGTTCCCCAACCAGAGATTGAACCTGTGCCCCCTGCATTGGGACCGTGGAGTCTTAACCACTGGACCACCAGGGAAGATCGCTTAGTAGCCTTTTGGAAAAAAAAGTACATATAAGTTAAGTTGGTTGTGGCTGGAGGTGGGGGTGGGTTTAGGTAGAATTGGCGAGGGGTGGAGTACGGAAAAAGATTAACTTTTTTTCTCTATCTTTTTGTATTTATTTCACTTATCTAAAATAAGCACACATTTAATAAAAACATCAAACAAAACAAAGGGTAATTCTCTCAAAATAAGAACAAATCTCCAAGAAATGGCTCACTGGGTATTTGAAGTAGAAAAATCATTCGCTGGATTTCAAAAAGCACTTTATGCCTTAATCTCCCCTTAGCTCATCGATGATAGCAGTGCTTCTTTACCCCATGTTACTGTGACTTTGGCAAAACAAAAACAACTACGCAAAAAGAGGAATGCGTGATTTAAATCATTACCTGAAAGAAATCTGTAGACTATTTGAAGCTTCACTGGTTAATATACTACCTCCTTTAATTCAAAACATCCTTTCCTCTCTCATTTCCAAACTATCTTCACCCTTACAACAAGTAATACTTTCCAGAACACACTGTAAATATCAGATATAAAAACAGTAGAAGGAGATTGTCCAACATCAAACCTTAAATGAAACACGAGACAATCATCCTGGGGATCTGGGCATGAAACCTCCCACAAGGACCCAAGAAAAACTCCTCCGACCTTAACAGAAAATGTTGACTGGAACCCTAAGCATGAAAGAAAACTTGTAAGGTACTATGTAGTCATTTACAAGCAGTACGGATTAAAATACTGTGATGAACTCATTTTCCCTGGAAACCCAACATGAGTCCTGATAAGGACAGTACTGCTATTACACTATACACGACGAGGTTGTTTTTTTGTTTTTTGTTTTTTTTAAAGAAAAACGCATTTATTGATTTTTGATAATGGCAAATGTGATACATGATCATTATGAAAATTTTTTTAAATTATAAAAATATATTCATAAAAGGGGAAAATCCACATAATCACACTATCCAAAGGCAGCTACTATTAACAGTTTGCTCTATATTCCTCTAGAACACGTAAACTGCGTAAGGGCACACCCTGCATCTTTTTTTTTTAAAATTGATTAATTAATTAATTTTTGGCTGCATTGGGTCTTCATTGCTGCGCGGGGGCTTTCTCTAGTTGCGGCGAGCAGGGGCTACTCTTTGTTGCGGTGCGCGGGCTTCTCATTGCGGTGGTTTCTCTTGTTGCGGAGCACAGGCTCTAGGCGCGCGGGCTTCAGTAGTTGTGGCACGTGGGCTCCAGCAGCTGTGGCTCGCGGGCTCTAGAGCGCAGGCTCAGTAGTTGTGGCGCACGGGCTTAGTTGCTCCGCGGCATGTGGGATCTTCCTGGACCAGGGCTCGAACCCGTGTCTCCCGCATTGGCAGGCGGATTCTTAACCACTGCGCCACCAGGGAAGCCCCACACCCCACATCTTATTTACTGACTTCCACAGAGTAATCCAGCACCAAAGATGTGGGTAATTCCAGAGAGGTCCATCTTGATGTGAAGCACTTTTGAGCCATCCACTTCATTCAACCATTGATCTAACTGATTCCTTTTCTGACCTGCAGGTGGTTTCATCTGTGACTAAGACTAGTCTTTGTGCCCTCGTCCAGGCAGGAGACTATCGAGTGAGCATTACTGAGCCGTTGACATCCCAAACCTTTCTCTCTGGGAACTGACAGCCCAGGGGGAGTTAGGAGTTGTCACAGGTAGTATGTGAGGGCTTAACCTCTGGGGGCAAGGCAGGGAGGCCATTCAGAATGCCCTGGAGAACACGTGCAAACAAAGCGCTGTGACCCAGGAAACGCCGTTCCTGACCCGCTCCCAGGCGGCGCTGGTGCTGCGGCCTTGGAGCAGAACTCTTTGAGAAGAGTGGTTCTCACACTTTTTGGTCTCAGGACCCCTTTAAACTCCTACAAATTATTGAGGATCCCAAAGAACTTTTGTTTATGAAAGTTCTATCTATGGATATTGACTGCAGCAGAAATTAAAGCAGAGAAATTTAAAAAATATTCATTCATTAAAAAATAGCAAACCCATTATGTCAGTATAAATATAAATTTATAAAAAATAAATTTTTCATAACATTAGCTGTTTCATAAAACAACTCATATTAAATAAAAGTATTTCCCAAAACAAATTCAGTGAGAAGAGTGGCACTGTTTCACATTTTTGCAAATCTCTTTACTGTCTGGTTTAATAAAAGACAGCTGGATTCTTACATCTGCTTCCATGTTCCGAATGTTAATTTGGTTGAAATATAGGAAGAAAACTCTGTCTCCAGCAGATACGTAGTTGGAAAAGGGAGGGGTATTTAATAGCCCTTTTAGATAATTGTGGACTTCTTTGATACTACACCAAAACTTGATAAGTGGTAGTTTACTAAAGGTTAGCTATTCTGTGGAATCGTAAATCTTATCAATGAGGGGGTCTCTAATTCATGAAAATCCACTGGTGTGTCTTGCACTTTGAATGGCTCTCTGGCCGATGAATGATTTTGGAACATCAGTTTTGGTCATTTAGAAAATGACTGGCCTCACTGAATTATGTGTATTCATATATCTTAAATACATTGCCTATCGGACTGGACCGCTATGCTTTTTAAAAACAGAGTTATTGAGAGATAATTCACATATCACACAATCCACCCCTTTAAAGTGTACAATTCAATTGTTTTTAGTATATCCACAGGACTGTGCAGGCATCACCATGCCTCATTCCTTTTGTCGTGTGTATTAAAGATCTAATTCATTCATAATGACACCAATCTCAGCAGGAGAGCTTATGGCACCCGGAAGCTGAAGCTTGCACTGGTGGATACAAATCTTCCAAAATTCAAAATTTTGCCTGAAAGCTCAAATTTTATCTTTGGCAACACACACTGTCAATTATTTTCCTTAAAGTGACATTCTTATTTTATTTTGTGAGAAAATGCTCCCTGAATATCCAAGTCTGAATAACCTGTTTGTCAGTCATTCTTCAAGTAAAAATGGTGTTCTGTGAAAAAAGTGGCTACACTACTAGCTTGGTTTTGCTATCAGTGTTTTCACTATGAGAAAAATGCCAATGCCTGAAAAACAGATTAGTCAACTGAAAAAAAACAAAAACAGATGGCTGACTATATTTTAAAAATGAGTGAAATTAAGAGATAATGGAGTTTATGTAATTTAGGCCTGAGAATTTAGATGTCAGGAGTTTTCCTTCCTGAGTAATTCTCCTTTTCATCCTCATCTCCCTGAACCTAAGTTTTTGAAATCTGGAAAATAAAAGTCAGGCTAGAGGATCTATAAGGTTCCGTTAATTTCTAGGACTACAGTCTATGATGTATAAAAATACACAGCACACATGAAGAGATGCTGAACATCATTAGCCAAGAGGGAAACGTAAATCAAAACCACAGTGAGATCCTACCTCACACCTACTAGGATGGCTACCATCAAAAAGACAGATAGTAACAAGTACTGAAAATGCAGAGAAACTGGAACCCTTATACCCTGCTGGTGGGAATAAATGGTGCAGCCACTTTGGAAAACAGTCTGGCAGCTCTCCAAAACGCTAAACACATAGTGTTAACACGTCACCAGCAATTCCACTCCTAGGTAAACACTCAAGAGAAATGAAAACATATATGCACAAAAAGCTTGTACATGAATGGTCACAGTAGCATTATTCATAACTGCTAAGTAGCAGAAATAGCCCAAATGTCCATCCATGGATGAATAGATAAATAAAACGTGGTATATATTCATATAATGGAACATTATTCATTTATTATTTTTAAAATTTATTTATTTATTTATGGCTGCGTTGGGTCTTCGTTGCTGCGTGAGGGCTTTCTCTAGTTGCGGCGAGCGGGGGCTACTCTTCGTTGTGGTGCGCGGGCTTCTCGGTGCGGTGGCTTCTCTTGTTGTGGAGCACGGGGTCTAGGTGCGCGGGCTCCAGTAGTTGTGGCACACGGGCTCAGTAGTTGTGGCTCATGGGCTCTAGGGCGCAGGCTCAGTAGTTGTGGCACACAGGCTTAGTTGCCTTGCGGCATGTGGGATCTTCCCGGACCAGGGATCGAACCCATGTCCCCTGCATTGGCAGGCGGATTCTTAACCACTGTGCCACCAGGGAAGTCCCTGGAATATTATTTAGCAATAAAAAGAAGTTCTGACACACGCTACAACATGGATGAAACTTGAAAACATTATGCTAAATGAAAGAAGGTCACATAGTGTATAATGCCATTTCTAAGAAAGATCCAGGTTAGGCAAATCCACAGAGACATAAAGTGGATGAGTAGTTACCAGGGGTGGGGAGTGGGGAGTGAGGGAGGAATGGCAGTAACGGTTAACGGGTATGGGATTTCTTTCAGGGGGATGAAAACGTTACAAAATAGATGTGGTGATGCCTGCACAGTCCTGTGAATACACTAAAAACAACTGACTTGGACATTTTAAAGGGGTGGATTGCATATGTGAATTACCTCTCAACAACTCTGTTAAAAAACATACAGCAGCCCAGTCTAATAGGCAACATATTTAAAAGAAGTAAGCATAAGGAGTATAACATCTATAGAGCTTTGCATTCTTCACGGTAAGTGGGCATTAATGTCTTTAAAAATGCTACGACAGGGACTTTCCTGGTGGTCGAGTGGTTAAGACTCCACGTTTCCACTGCAGGGGGCACGGGTTCGATCCCTGGTTGGGGAGCCAAGACCCTGCATGCCGCATGATGCGGCTGAAAAAACCAAAACAAAACGAAACAAAAAACAACTATGACAAAACAAAAATACACACACACACACACACACACACACACACACACACAGACACACACACCAGGCAATCCTTCAAGCAAGCTGGCCGAGTGCCACTTCAGTGGTAAGCACACCAGGGGCGTCCAAAGGGAACTACAAAGGGGCCCACATTTTTTCTACCTGCCCTGCTGGGTCCAGGCACGGCTTGGGGTGGAGGCCTTCTGTTGGCTGCTTGAAATCTGCACCCACTCGCTACTTCTGAGACGGTCAGAAACCACTGCCAAGTACCATCCCCACCACACGCCTTCTCCTTCATTATATATCTGTCATCAATGCCCTCTGCCTTTATATAAAACAAAACAACAGCAAACAAAACACAAATCCTCTCTGCCCCGCACGGCTCACTCAAACTCGAGGTAAGGGAACAGCTGTGCTCTCGCCTGCCCTCGCTCCAGTCAGAGGACAGAATGAACTGTCTGTCCCCTGTTCTCTCAGTGACGCGGAAAAGCACCTCTTGCGCACATATCTTCATGGGACAGTGTAACTCATCTTGTACCAGATTTCTCTCTGCACCTGCTTCCCGCCTCGTGGGCAGTCCTGTAACTCTACCTCCTTCCCCCGTTTCACCTTCCTTCACTGCCTTACCTTAACCTAAAATGACACATTACTGGTCAGAGCCTTGGGAGGGCAGAAGCCTCGGTCACCACTCTACTTCCTCATCTGAAAAAGTGCTCACTGGATGCTCAGGAAGTGTCTGCTACGTGCTTTAGGGGCAAAATAAAGTGCCCAATACTCTGAAGATGGCTTGAATTTCGGGGTGGGGAACAAAGCTAAGACGGCAGGAGGAGAACCTGGCTATTAGGACATGGTTTTAACAGGGAGGCGAGAAGTAATGATTATTTAATCTAAAAAAAGTCTCAAGGGCGTCCGGTCTCCTAAGTGGTTCTGGTAACGCGCACCGCCTCTGTGAAAGGCACGGGAGAGCCTGATTCAAGCAGGCAGGCCTCTGACCCCAGCCCACCAAGCCTCGCCTCACTGTGCTCCGCGGCCCCCTCCCTCCCGGCTTAAGAGCGGGACTCAGGGACGGCTGGCAGCCAAGCCTCCGCCGAAACCGAAAAACCTTCCACACGTGTCATTTAATACAGAATAAACTTACGTGTCTATAAAGTTAATAGATGACATATTCGTACATGTAATTCAAAAAGAGAATGAATTTAATATATAATAAAGAAGCATTTAAAATCGATGGAGAAAATGGAATGTTCAACACACAATGTAGGGGCTAATGATTTTTCAATCATTTTAGAAGACGAAGTTATATCCCTACCCTGAGCCATTAAAAAAAAAAGTTCCAGGAGGATTACAAAATGTACTGTGAACAACAGAATTATGAAAGTGTTAGAAGAAAATATTAGAGATTTTTCTTTGTGATTTGGGGTTTGGGAGGCCTTCCAGAGTAATCGAGAGTTGAAACCGAGAGGAAAAAAAAGACATTCCGCAATTTTCCTTAGTCTGAATGGGTGAGGTTTTGGAGGATTTACTGCTCAGTGTATGCTTGTGACGGTTCTTCTGGTGGGGGTCTGGTGGAGGAACCCAAACGGCTCTCACAGCCCTAGGCTGACTACATGCTGGTAAATTCTGAACTGTAAGAGTTAACAATAATAAATTAATCAGGTTGATCTCAAGTTTGGATACAACAGATTGTGAATACAAAAAGAACACAACTTTCTTTTTCCAATGCAAACATACTAACATAAGAAAGAAACATATGTTAGGTCAACGAGTCTAGTCAATTTTGAAATATATAGCTTTGGGGAAAAAAATCAGAAACTTAAGGAGTTCAATGGAAATCAGGATTTAAAATTTTATGTTAAGCCACGAGGATTCCCTAGTAACTGGGGAGTACTATTTCAAAAGCAGACAAAACACCAACAATTCAAAAAAAACTCAAGAGAAAACTGGAGTTCAGTGTCAAACGTAAGAGTTTTAGTAATGGTATCACATGAAATGTTTCCAGGCAGTAGTGACTGAGGTCACAATGGGACCTGCAAAGGACCTGGAGACAGGAGACTGAGATTTTGGGGCTGAATGAAACCAACGATGAGCTAACTGCAGGATGACAAGAGTTGGGTGCATCTCAGCCAATCAGGGTGGACTGGCCTGACACCAGCTTGGTCCCACCACTATCTTAACTCCTCCCCATCATTAGAATTTTCCTGTACATGTATGGACAACATGCTTACTTCTAAATTATGTATGGGCACTATTATATTAATGTTATATATCTTAAAAAAAAATTTAAAGAGGGTAAGACAGTAAGTACAAATGAAAGTTCTAACATTTCTACCCCACCGGGTAGTTGTGAGGATTAAATGAGTTAACACATGTAGCGCACTTTCGTCCCTAGAAGGTCCCTCACTGTAATCCAGGACATCTTACAAAGATTTTCATTCTTCGAGGTACAAGTACAAATTTTTGAACAGGAGGATTTTTTCGTGTCAAGTGTCATGTTAGGCTCAAATGTCTTAGCACAGTCTAAGAATATCAGAGTCCTGTTTGTAACTCAGGTTTGGGACACGCTGGTTAAACCGTAATCACTTACCATATGGACTACTTCTGGGTAAATAGGCTCTGTGATCACATTCCGATTATGGGTGATATATTCTACCATTTCACTTAAAGCAGCTCGTTTTACTTCCTTCCACTTTAGGTCACTTAGTGGATCGGAAACAAAGTCAAAGAGGACACAACACTGACGTAACTTCTGGATAAAAAGCTTCTCTTGATCAGCAGGAGGAACATCTGAAAAGGAGAAAGCAAAGTACATTGACTGCAAAAATGCTTAACCCAGAATTACTGTGAAATACTTTTAAGCTTTCTACTATTTTCATTTCGAATTAATAGAGATTCAAGAAACAAGAGATGGGGTAGGGGTGAATAGAGGTTAAACATTGCTTAAAGAAAATGAAAGGAAAAAACCCAGCTAGTCACTGCTCAGATCATATGCTTCGTATGATAAAGTTTCTATACTTTTTAACTCTCTAAAGCCACGTCCAGAGTACTGTTCAAAATAAATTCCTTCTAAATGCATTCATTCAACAAACATAACCTAGCACCGATGATCACATGCCGGCACTGTGCTGGGCAGTGGAACAAGAGGCAAAAACCACAGCCCCGGTGTGGGGTGAGGGGCACGGACACCCACACCGCGTGACAGCTGCACACAGTAGGTACAGGCGAGGTAAGAAGAGGTCACAGGAAGGAGGCTCCCTCAGCTCTGCTGTTGCTCTGAACTTACAGGGGAAGGGCACGGCGGCTGCCCATCGGCCAGCTGGTGAACAGCAAGCGGCATCAGTGTGGAGCTTGCCCGAACGAGCTGTCACACACACGCTGTGAGGGTCTCCACCCTGGTGCCCCACACAAAGCGCATCTCCTCCCTCAATGTGGGCTACGGTCAATGCACATTACACATGATGACAACAATGTAGAAAGAGTGCAAGTCATAATATTACTGAGGCAGTGCTTACCTGGGCCAGGTGCCATACTAAAAGCTTTATACATATTTACACAATGTAATCTTTACAATGACATAACAGGGACGAGATACAGGCATAGAGGGTCAGTGCAGGGCTGGAAAGTGATGGAGCTCTGTGTGACTTTCCAGAATTCTGGGAGGTTTGGAAAACCCCAATCTGCCAGTGTGAGCTTGACAGCTTTTTTCGGTGAAAATGAGATCAGCGGTGATATTAACGAATAGGATTTATAGACACATTGACTGAAATGTGTCCAAGATCTGCAAAATGGTTCCGAAGATCTGCACGACTCAGTGAACCAGTATTTTCCACGTGATCAATATATGGTGTTACAATATCAGTCAAGGGCAAAAGAGCCATTCAAAGGGCAAGAAAGTCCACTGCTTTTTGTTTTTAAATTAATTAATTAATTTATGGCTGTGTTTTGGGTCTTCGTTGCTGCGTGTGGGCTTTCTCTAGTTGCAGTGAGCGGGGGCTACCCTTCGTTGCAGTGCGCGGGCTTCTCACTGCGGTGGCTTCTCTTGTTGCGAAGCACCAGCTCCAGGCGCGCGGGCTTCAGTAGTTAGGGCACGTGGGCTCAGCAGTTGTGGCGCACAAGATTAGCTGCTCCGTGGCATGTGGGATCTTCCTGGACCAGGGCTCGAACCCATGTCGCCTGCATTGGCAGGCGGATTCTTAACCACTGCACCACCAGGGAAGTCCCAGTCCACTGGGTTTTAATGTAATAAAGTGTACAGAGAGTTTATTAACATGGTTTCAGATTCCACCTTGCAAATTCCTTCAAGAAACTTCTCGTTTGTTAAGTTTTGGCGTAGTATCAAAGAAAATGTCCACAACTATCTGAAAAGCCTATTAAAATACTCCTTTTCCCAATCAGTGTCTTCCTACATTGTTTCAACCAAAACATGTGGCAACAGACTGAATGCAGAGGCACACAGGAGAATCCAGCTCTCTCCTATTAAGCCAGACATTAAAAAGATTTGCAAAAAGAGAAAATGATGCCACCCTCTCACTAAACTTGTCTTTGTTTTAGGAAATATGGCTATTTTCATAAAAGTGTGATATTTCTGTTAACATGTAATAGGTTTATTATTTTTAGTGAATTAATAAACACACATTTTTTCTGGTTTAATTTCTAGTGTGGTCAGTATCGGTAGCTAAATCCACATAAACAAAAGCTCTCTGGGTCCTGCACAGTTTTTAGGAGCGCGAAGGGGTCCTGAGACCAAAGCTGCTGAGCGCCCTTCCCCACACCAGCCGGCACCCCGTGGGCGCCTGGGGGCGGGGCCTGGCGCCCCTGCTTCCACCCGCCTGTCTCCGCCTCAGAGCCCTGCTTTCCCTTCCTGCCCTAACCGCCCCCTCCTGTTTGGGGTTCTTGCTCAGGCCTCCCTCACTGCCTGGTCAGAGAGGACGTACTCCTGGGTTGTCTTTAAGCTCCTACTGCCTTGAACAGGCAGCTACCTTGCGGGGCACTTCTTCCCCATCTAGCTGCTTTCTGAGGGCAGGTCCCAGGTGGCTGTTTCCTGGTTCTCGGTACCCCTAACGCGCAGCGTGGAGCCCTGCGAACAGCAGGCACTCAGCACGGCCACCGGCCCATTTCCTGGGGCGCTCCCCTGGTTCCCACACTGCACGCAGAGGTCAGCAGTGCACAGCCGCTCCGAGGGGTGAGGATATGCTGCCTGAAGGGTACTCAGGGGACCGTGGGGACCGAACTGTGATCCATAAACACTCGGAGTCCAGGCGACTGGACTCACTTAAATGAGTAACAGTCACTATAATGCTTGGGTCTCTGTACATGCAAATATCCAGCCCTTTTCAATGAAAAGCTCCGTGCCTGACTTCAGTCCTCACTCAATTCTACACCTCTGCTCACTCTCCACTTTGCCAGGATCACCTTAAATGAGTGCATTTTGTAGCCACAGCTTGTATACTCGGAACCTTCCGGCTTTCTCATGTTCTTGGTGGCGCAGAGAACTGAGAAGCCCACATTTACCCCTAAGAGCCACCTGATGATGACTCAGCTGTCCCCAAAACTCTAAAACAAACCTATTACAATAAGAAGGAAGAGCAGAGTAAAATCTTTTTCTTTTTTCATAAAATTTCTATCTAAAATTCTTCTAAAAAGCAAGGAAATCTCAACTTTCTGGAAATTGTCAATTCTCCCAGGGGTCCAGACAGCTAAGGTGTTACTGTACTATTTTCGTTAATAGTTTATAAAAAAAAGTTTGCGAGCATGATCTCATGAAGTCTTTTATTTTTTAAAACCTCATTTGGCTACATTTACAACTGCACTGTTTAAAAAAAAGTATATTATACCCATCAAATTGAATATAGTTGCAAAAATATTGCATCCATAGCCCCTATCAAATATTTCCATATGATTTTTGAATGCAAGTTAATTTAGCTTCTTATCGGTCACCATATTTTAAAAATCTTTACTTTCTGCTGCGTTAACAGGACTGTACCACTGGGGGATAAAAATGAGTGGAGGTGGTCGAAGAATATGCTTTTTTACCTTTATGTATTCTGATTCTTTAACAGTATGAGTTATTTTTGTAATTAAAAAATAAGCTCTTTAAAAACTATTAAGTTAGTACTGCTAATCTTGAAAGAAGAAAAAAGGTACGACAGAATACAACCTGTACCTGACTTTACTGTTCTGATTATCATGTAATGTGAACCAGATGATAAAAACTAACTGGGACTGACACTGTTGGTATATTACACTTCAGTGTTTGGTATTCAAGAGTGCCTGACTCTTAGGTAATAAACCACGACCCTGGATTTGACCCAATTCTTACAATTACTCCTTTGAAGCAGCATAAAAAAAAGAATGGATTTTGAATTCTGCCCATGAGTGACACTGGCCTACTTTAATTTTAAACTGTATACGGACTAATAACACCAACATTCTTGTTTCAGGACATATTAATGAGCAGTCTTAAGCCCGAAAGAGAATACCAACTAAACAGCACAATGTGAGACCGAATTCTGTAGCCTGTGGGCACGGTCAGGACCCCCGTGGCAGGGCTCTGTAACTAGAAAGGGGTGCGAAGAGGACAGCTGCCCGGGACAAGTCCCAGGACACCACCCAGAGGCCCAACACCGTGTTGAGTCCTCTGATCTAAGAGAAAGAGGAACACGAAAGAGGCGATCCCAGTTTTGGCTGGAGAACACTGTTAATGTTAATTAATATATCCTTTTATTATTATTTTTCACGTTAAGAGCTGTAACATTCTTCTACACAAATAATATCACAAGTACCTTATGTATGTGTAAATCTTTTCGCCCCCTCCCCCCTTCCCCAAACTATTTTCACTGATTTGTTAATGTGAACTTGGGCTACTTCCCAATTATTTCAGAGTCAATCCTTGATGATACCAGGAGGAAACCACGTAGACGTACTCATGCAAAACCTGCAGGGGGCGAGGAGCAGAGAAAAGACTTCAACCCATGGCACCTGAAGATGAGAATGTATCATTCTTCTAAAAACATACTTACTAAAGGGAAGCCTGTAATTAAGAAATGATGCAAAGGGATGTTTAACGAAGTTACCCAGAGTGGGGTGGCAGCCCCCATTTCTGGCTGTGTGAGTGTTCCTGGTCCCACGGCGGGGGAGGGCAGCGTTCTCACATCAGTGGCACGCCAGAGCCCGCTATAAGGAGTGGACACCTTCCACTGACCCCTGACCTCCAAAGTGGAGGTGAGCCCTGGGGGCTACCCAAGGTGATGACAGTAGAACTTCTACTTATATTTTCTTCTGCAAAGAATAACAAAGTAAGATGTACTAGTATTTAATACAGGAATTGAGCACTGGAGGTGTGTGCTTGAGACTACTGCCAGGTAAGTGTGATCAAGGGTCTGGAGACCACTGCTGGGCAGCGAGGAGCCACCGCAGGCCTTCCCAAGTGACTCCGAAACGACTGAGCATGTCACAGCTGACTCCACAGGTGTCTTGAGCATTTGGGCACCTCAATTACTGAAGGGGCCGATGGACGTGACAATAAATTTTAACCACCAAATTGTAGGATAGGACATGATAAGGCTGCATCACTAAACTGTCACTGTATGTGAAGAGGCATCACGTGAACTCTGTTTGTGAGTAGAAAAACTACTTAAAAAAAAAAAAAAAAGCCAAGCCCACTTCCACATGACATGTCTTGGTGGTGAGGAGAAACATTCCAAGATACAAAAAGGACCAACTTTCAGCAGGACAGTCACAGAAAGACAGGTCTTTCTAGCACGGAGACGATGGCTTTTCTCAAATGAACACAACCCCAATGAGACAAAAAGCCAGAGCTGCACAAACCACAGGCCCGGAGAACATCACTTGGAGAGATGCCCGCAGAGGCACGCCCGTGAGGGTGGGAACCACTTCGCGCTCACTCATGTACTCTTCTGCTAATCAGCTAAGGCAGACTGACTCTCAGAGACCCCCGTGCGTCCACCGCTCCCCGCCCCCGCCCCCCCAGCACTCGTGCCACCTTCCTGACCGTATGGGGCCACGAGCCTACGAACATGTGCCTGTCCTGAGCCCGCAGACAAGAGACACCACACAAAACTGAAACCAGCGTGCAAACTCTCCAAAAGGAAAGAGCCAAACCTTCAGCTATGGGGTTCTCTTGTCTTTCCAATGTATTTATTCTTAGTACAAAGTGAGCAGGAATAAAGTTGAATCCAATTACTAACAACTTGGAGTAAATTTGGGATTCGTCATTAATATGCACTAATCCACTTAGTTCTATTTCCCATACGAGAACACGTAGCAGATGGCATGTTTCCCCCACCGAGAACAGTTCGGCGGTATTACTTTGTTTTTGAAAGTAAAATTCATGCACCATTTTTTTTAAAGGATTTGTTTTATTTATTTATTTATTTTGTTTTTGGCTGTGTTGGGTCTTTGTTTCTGTGCGAGGGCTTTCTATAGTTGCGGCAAGCAGGGGCCACTCTTCATCGCGACGCGCAGGCCTCTTACTATCGCGGCCTCTCTTGTTGCGGAGCACAGGCTCCAGATGCGCAGGCTCAGTAGTTGTGGCTCATGGGCCTAGTTGCTCCGCGGCATGTGGGATCTTCCCAGACCAGGGCTCGAACCCGTGTCCCCTGCACTGGCAGGCAGATTCTCAACCGCTGCGCCACCAGGGAAGCCCCATGCACCATTTTTGAAATGACCATTTCCCACGGCCTCCTGCGTCTCCTCTGTCCTGGATCAAGTGTCTGCGGACACGAGAGCCCTTCTGCTGCACCATCGCTTCTCTGGGCACCAACACCACAGACTCTCAGAGCCTTACAACGGGCCTTACTATCTGTGAGACTAAGTTCCTTCCCCTTGCTCTGCTTCATGTCTTGACTATTCACGGCCCTTCAAATTTCCCCTATCAATATGGGGAGAACAGAAGTCTCTGCAATATTGAATCTTTCAATCCATGAACGTGGAATATTTCTCCAATTACTTTTTTCCTTAAGTGTCTTTCAATAAAATTTTACAATTTTCTCCTAAAAACGTAAATCTAAAAAATAAATCATTTTTTAGATTTATTCTTAGGTATTTATTAAGTTCTGATGTTACTGTAAATTGTACCTTTAAAAAGACTGAAGAATTTTCTAACTGCTGCTGTGATCTAGAAAAGAACAGATTTGGGGTATTACTTTTGTATCTAGCTACCTCGACTCTTATTAATTATACTGGCGTATCTGCAACTCCCTTCGGTTTTCTGTGTATGCCACCCTCACACTTGGAAATGCCCACACTGTTCTCTTCCCTGCCTGAGCAATGCGCTGCAAGGAAGCGGCAAGAGCGGCTCCCTCGACTCTGTGCCATCTCAGAGGGAAGCTCTTGCTAGCTCCCCACCCAGTTCGATGCTTGCGCCCAGACTCTCTAGATAACGCTTCCCAGATTAAGGAGCTGACCTGCAGGCTCAGTGCCACCCCAATCCACATCCAACAGAGACTTCCGTGAAGTGGTAGGTGACTTCTAAAAGGTATTATGTGGAAAAGCAAAGGGTCAACACCAACCGAGACCCTTGGAGAAGAACGGCAGGGTGGGGGGACTTGCTGTTCCAGAAATCTAGACTCACCGGGGAAGCTTCATGGATGACAATGGCCCAGCCCTGTACTGCCACAGAGAACAGAGCCCAGAACAGGCCTGTACAGACGTGGATAACTGATTTAGGACAGACTGGATTACAGAACAGTGACGAAAGATCAGTCTTTGAAAATATGGCACTGGGACAGAAAGGAAGGAAGGAAGGAGAAAGAAAGGAAGAAGAAATTGGACCACATTATATGCAAAAATAAAAAATAAGTTCCTGGAGGGTTAGGACTTCAATCTGAAAGACAAAACTCTAATGCTTTTAGAAAATAATACAAAAGAATATCTCATAGAGAGAAAGAAGTAGAGGACTTCTTAAGACCTAAGAACTGTAATCATTACAAGACTGATATATTGAACTATATAAAATCAAATATTTGTCTTCATCGAGACACCACAAAGAATGAACAGACAAGCCACAGAGTGGGGGAACTATTTGAATACATATAGCCAATGAATTAACGTCCAGAATATGTAAGCATTTCCAATAAATCAGTAAGAAATATTCAGAGTACCAACAGAAAAGTAGGCAAACATCTTAACCAAGCACTTCATGAATATACCCCAAAGCCTAATCACTCGTGAAAGGCTGTCACTCATTAATGGCTAGGGGAATGCAAATTAAAACCACAATGAGAGGGACGTCCCTGGTGGCGCAGTGGTTAAGAATCCGCCTGCCAACGCAGGGGACACGGTTTGATCCCTGGCCAGGAAGATCCCACATGCCGCAGAGCAACTAAGCCCGTGCGCCACAACTACTGAGCCTGCGCTCTAGAGCCCACGTGCCACAACTACTGAAGCCCGCGCGCCTAGAGCCCATGCTCTGCAACAAGAGAAGCCACCGCAATGAGAAGCCCGCGCACCACAACGAAGAGTAGTCCCCGCTCGCTGCAACTAGAGAAAGCCTGCGCGCAGCAACGAAGACCCAGCACAGCCAAAAATAAAAAAATAAAATAAATTAAAAAAAAACCAAACCCACAATGAGATATCACAAGACACCCAAAAGAGTGGCAAATAGTCTGAGGAAACCAAGTGCTGGGAGGAGCTGTGTTGGGCTGGAGGTCTCACACTGCTGGGCAGGGCTGCAGGGTCCGGCGTCATCAAGGACAGAGGCAGACAAATGTGCCCGTGAGCTGGGAATGCACTCCTGGGCACATAACCCAACGGAATTCAGACACACGTGCACCACAACATGTGTAAAAGAACGTTCACAGCAGCCCTAAGAGCTTGAACTAGAAACAACCCAAGCGTCCACCAGTAGCAGACATTATATAATATTCCAAAGCTGTGGAGATGAATGAAATACAGCTACACACGACACAGACGCACCTTACAAAATACTGTTGCGTGAAAGAGGCAAGGTAAAAAAGACTTATTCAGTACGATTCCATTCACACGGAGTCTAGAAACAGGCATCCCTAAAACCTACACAGGACCTTCCGGGAGCTGTAGGGGTGCCTGGCAGGGGTGCTGGTTACAGGAATACTCGCTTTGTCATTATTCATTACACTTTTTAGTTGTTAGTACGCGCTGTGAGTTACATTACAAATTAAAAAGCCCCCAGGGTCCGTGCCTACGGCAAAAGCCCCTCAAGAACACACAGTGAGACGTGAGCCTCCGTCCTCCAGAGCCACCCTCTGCCTCCAACTCTCCTCCCAAAAGGCAAGCGCGGTAGCCGGCGCCTGGCTCTCCCAGAGCCGCCCAGCACGCACACTCCAGGCACAGGTATACATGGCGTGTCCTCCACGACAGCTTCAGGGTAAGAGACACCGACAACCTCCAAACTAACCGCGATCGACTTGGGACACGGACACACACACACACACACACACACACACACACACACACGCACTGACAACCTCCAAACTAACCGCAATCGACTTGGGACACGGACACACACGATCCCAGCACATTTCCTAACGTCCCTCTATGCAGTATTTGTGTGGAAGAATTTAAGCTCTGGATATCTTTTTTTTTAATTGAAAATATTTCCCAATCCAGATGAAATCTAAGCGATCTCTAATTTTTCTAATTATATAAAGTTTCTCCCTCTTCCTCACTTTCTCTCAGACAAAAGGTCAGCAATTATGACTCCAGATGTATAATATAAAGATTGTGGTATGACTTATCAGATCTAAAGCATCTGGTATGAAGCAGAGCAGAGTAGGCACCAGCCTTGAACATGTGGAGCCTGTATCGTAAGGAATTAATTTAAAAATTTATCCAACATACACATGCCAGGCACTGTACCAGGCATGACAACACAGAGATAAATTTAAACATGATACTTGATCTAAAAGAAAATAACAACTAAAACATATGAGAAGTGCGCTGACGTGTGACACGTGATGGGGCCTGGGGGCGGGGGGCAGGGTGCAGGTGCAGGAAAGGGTTTCCTGGGGTGCACTTGAGCTTGGCCTTGGAGGGAGGGCAGGAGCCACATCAGTTCAGGGAGGCTGAGGCTCACTGTGGAGGGACCGGGGCCACGCTCAGCTGGAAAGACTTTATCTACAGGTGCCCACTTCTCAAATTGGAGGGCCTTCAAGTTACAGGGCAAATTCTCCTGGAAAACCAATTTTCCTCAAAAAGACAGAGCCTTAAATGAGAATAATAGATTACATTTTACAAACCCTAAATTAATCACACTGGATCTTTAGTCAAACATTTTTCATAGAGGAGGAACTCTGTCTTGTTCATTACTTTGTCCTCAGTATCTAGAACTGGCCAAGCACATAGTGGGACCTCAAATATTTGCTTAAAATAAAAAAGGCGATCTGAAAGAAGGAAATTCAGGTAATTTAACTGAGCGGTATCGTAACTTAAACCATATTTATATTAAAATAATGACACATGTATCAGTAGAATGCAAAGTCCATATAAACTTGGGACAAAATCAAGTTCTTCCAAGAAACCTGGATGCCTGTGACAGGCGTTTCAGCACTCTGGACTCTCAGAGGTTTGCATTTTGATAGAATAATCTGAGAGGTACTGTGAGTACATAGCTTTGATCACAGAGAGTTTTTAAGCAGATGAGTGACACAACGTGACCTGGGAAAAAGATCTCTTCAGAAGTGACACGGGGGACTGAAATGAGGATGACGGAAGCAGGAAGATCTACTTCAAAGGAGAAGGCAACAGTCTGGGAACCAATTTCTCAGCCTTCTCACGAGGCAGTCATGACACCAAGCACGGTTCCTCAGGGTGCTGGCCTAGCAGGGATCATTTTTGGTAACAATTATCTCTTGCTCCACAAATCCAAACTTCTACAACTTGAAAGCACGATAAACATACTGAACGAAACACTCACTTCATGTAGATGATGTGATGAAACTAATTCTACCCTGACCCTTGGCGCCTACATAATTTCAGAATTGAGTGAATCGTGAGCTCAAACAGCTCCTAACTCGGTTGATGACGTTCAAAAGTACAATAATTCTCTCTCACTGTCACAACGCCAAGCTATCACAGCCCAACCATTCTAATGTTCACACTTTCTACGTTAACCTCCCACAGAGCAAGTTCCTCTTTCCCTTGCTGTTTTCTCTTTCTTTCTTGGTGGTCCTTAAAACAAGGTCTGACCTACAATCAACAGTGTCTTAGATCTGATGGGACTTCACCACACATACTGAGCCTCTGGTCAGGTTTCTCGATGGATGTTATTCCATTCAAATACAGCCCACGTGCTCCCCGCTTCACGCTCTGTACTACCTAACGCAAGGAGCTAGTAACCAGCTGGTAATGCAAAGGGGCCAGAGCGTTCGTCTGGCTAAGAGTGTCGAGCACTGTCTACCTGCTGTTCGGAGAGAAATAACCAAGAGCAGCAAGCCCTCCCTCCCTCCTGCCCTCGCTTGCCCTGGAGCCGCCCTTCTCCAGTCCTTACGGGTGGCATTCCAATGCGCGGGCAAAGCGGAAGCACCGCCTGCTCTATTAATCTGGACGTAAATCTGGCGACGCAAGACTGCCCAGCAGCTTCTACATCGCCACTTTCACTTTAAACAAGTTTTGCTGGTGACAACCATAGCTCGAAATCCATTATGAACGTTCCCTTTGCAAATCCCAATTCTGTAGTTTATCAGCTTTGTTGCACTCATTCACTAAGCTTACATCCTCCCTCCCTCAGGAAAAGATCTACTACCCCCAGGCCGAGTCTGGGGTGGAAGTCTACCCAGGACAAGCCGATCTCGTGTAAATCCCACAGCCGACTGGCTTCCCCACAAACCTGGGCACTCCTCCCTCCAGCCTTTGAGACCTTCCCTCCCTTCTGATTTTCCTGCCATTCTTCAGCCTGCCTTTATCTGTACACAGAGAAAGCGGTAATATTCACTTTCCTCGTGGCTTTCCACCACTGACCCCCAGACCACCATCCCTTTTTACACTGTGAAACTACAGCGTAAATCTATAAGGCAGATAGTTTCATTTCAGAAAGCGGTGTCTGAAGCCAAGGTCTAGTTCGCTCCGGTTCTCTGCACCTGAGAACTGGCAGTTTCACCGGGGACGGGGTGCGGGAGGCGTGTGGGGCGAGGAGAGCCGGAAGCAGCGGGTCAGACTGAGGCGAGATAAAGGCCAGGAGAGACTGGTTTCCTCAGAGAAGCTCTTAATTACGGCAAGTGAACTTCTCAGTGAAGGAAGTCACATGGAAGAAACATACTGATTTCTAGCCTAGACTCCGCCATAAAGAACACGGTGAAGTCACGACAGGATTCTAAGCCTCAGGTTCCTTGAGCTGTAAGACCTCTAGCGGACACACATGGACATTCAGGACTGTGTCCCCCCCTCCTGGCACAGGCGATGCACAGGAGGAACTCCACAGATGTCAGCTGAATTAAAGCCTCGGCTCTCTGACAGTGAAAGATTAAGACAGCTCAAATTCCTAGGAGCACAGAGATACAGCCCCAACAGCGTTGACAAAGGCCCTATTTCCTGCTCAAGAACCTAGTTCTAGAATGCCTGTCGGGAACAAATTAGACCCTCACCACTAGTACAAATCAGTAAACGTCCAGCACCTCTGGTTGTATCGCCTCATCCTTCACTTAGGCCGGCATTTCTGATGAAGCGTCACACCCCACCACTGCGCCTGCCGACCGACAGCTCCGGCAATGGAGAAGCTCTTGCCTAAGGCACAAGGGCGGGCATCATTCCAGGAAAACTGCTTTCACTACATTTCACAAATAAGAGATGGCCAAAGGAAGGCTGCAGAACGTTTAATATGTTTGCCAGCAGACAGAAGAGTGTGGAGTTGTGAGAAGGATATCCTGAAAAAATACAGAGTCTTTTCAGTTTTTATTTATGTTCTCTACTTCCTTTCTCTGTGTCTCAAATAGATACGAGTGGTTCTTTCTGGATTCGAGCTCTCTTAGGATGGGTTTTGGGCTCTTCACGTATGTCTGGCCCAGGGCTGCAGCAATAAGCCTTGAAGGCCTATGTGCCAGGTCCTGTGGAGAACGAGCCCGGGAATCAGGGCTCTAAAGTGATACAGGCACCAGGACGCCGCGAACCATGAAATCAGGGGCCGTGTGCGTGTGTGTTGCGTGCCTACCCTCTGGGGAGGTGAAGCAGATAAAGATCGGTGATGGGCGCCCCCGTCCCCCTCGCGGGAGCTGCCAGCCTCCTCATCTCCTCACATGCCCACCACCCCATCCCTCCAGGTCTAGTATTAATTAATTAGTGCTGATGTTTACCTGTGCTGGGTTCCAGTCTTCAGCTCACCCACCCATCAACTAATCCCTGCTCAGAGGCCAGGCATGGTAAGGTTACCGGCCAGTGACGAAGAACGATACCCCCTGCCCCCGCCCCATCTCCAAGGCTCAGCGCACTCTGAAGGCGGGGGTGGCCCATGCCCCTCCAGGGACATGGAGCGGAAGCCCTCCCCAGGGGCTTTCTGGTGTCTGACACTGAACTTGGCCTCATTTGGGGAGGACCATGGAGATAAAAGACGGGGCACAGCAACCTCCACCTCCGCTGTACGCTCAGCAAACAACAGGCGCTCGACGAATGTGCCACGAAAGCTAACGACGGGACAAGGACAAAGCCACAGGTCCTCACGAGCACTGATCCGACACCCCTGCGCAGGGTGCTCTTCTCAGATTAAAGCCTAATACGTTTAGTGCATTATCCAAGGGGTGGACCGAAAGGTTCACTTGCCCTTGGAGAAAAACATGCCACCTAAATATGTGACGTTTTTATTATTAGTTAAAACAAGAAACACTCTTGTGTTCTGGTATGTGTTGAAAGATATTTAGCTGATCCTTTTCTGCATAGTTGATCCCAAATTACATGGCAAATCGAGACGATGCTTCTACTGGGTTCCTATTTTCTTGACGTGCAGGGTTTGGCGAGGGGGAGAACCTGTTGGCCTAAGGAGGGCCCCGCTCGGCTCCCGCGTGAGATGCTGCTGAACCTGGGAAGGGGAGCCCGACCCGCCTGTGGGGACGGCGAGGGGCAGAGTTGCGGGCGGTGCCGGGGCCACACGAGGAGCTCGAGCAGGCAGCTGCACCTCCGTGTCTCGGGGCAGGACAGGCACGGCCGGACGGGGAGGATGAGGTGCCCCTCCTTTCGGACAGGACGCCAGCTTCCGGTCTTTTGCCCGCTCCCTGCCTGCCTGTCGGCCTTGCCCGGTTCCCCGCTGGCAGGCCCTTCCCTCTCTCGACCCTGAGAAACCTCTATTCTTGACTGCTTTCTATATTTTAAACCAGAAGGACTTTATTAGAAAGGAGCACAACATAACGTACCCCCAGCGAAGCGCCTGTCTGGACACCGAGGGCACTCGCCCGACCTGGGGCAGGGCGTGGCCTTTGGACAAGCCACCCCTGTCCTCCAGTGTTGGAGCCACAGTCGAATCTGGTGGTCTGAGCTGGTGCCATCTGGGAAAACAAGGTACTTCCAAAGACTAGTTCTTTATGGTCCAAGTTTTATAGTTAAATCAAGACAACTGCTGCTCGGGGTACCCTGAGGTCATCACTAGGCGCAGTTGCCCCCTTAGTTTCTAACTTTGAATCCTCCACTTAGCAGTTATTTATTAAGCCCCCGAGACACCAGGCAGCAGTAGAACAAAGGCATTAAGAACTGGGGTGGAAAGTGAGAATACGTGGGTTGGAATTCCAGCTCCACCTGTAACTACCTTAGTGACCTTGGGCAGAACACTTGATCCCTTTGGGCCTCGGTTTCCTCAACTGGGAAATGGGGGTAACTACCCAGTGGGGTGGCTGTGAATGAGCAGACGTGACGTGCTAGAGTGATGCCTGAGGTACAGTGCGTCCTCAATAAATGGTGCTTGTTTCTGTTTTCTGTTCATCAGATGCAGTGACTCGTTAGCTTCTATCACTCAATCTTCTTTATGCTCCTACCCTTAAAAAACGTCTGTTACGGAAGCAACGTTTTTCATCCTCCCCAGGCATTTCCAAGCAGGCCACTAATGCACTGCACTCAGCAACTAGATCTGCACCTAACAAAGGACGACTCTCAGGCTGACGGTGTCTGGTTGTGCGTAACGCAATTACACGGATGTTCTGGCGAACAGGGCACCGCGGCTGTGCTCCGCTGCTCTGGTTCTCAGAACTGTGTCGGCGCAAGGGCAGCTACTTAACCGTTGGCCGAGAGGGGCTGAATGGACCCCAAATCCAATTATGACCCATGTGCCTGCTGGGTCACGGAGGAGCCAATCTCCCTGATGAGTTCATGGACGTTTTAGACTATCAATTTGTGGCATAACTGGATTTGAGTGGAAAAATATCCTTAAAATTTGAAAGGTTTATAAAGGATTATGGTGGAGCTGGGGTTTTTTGGGGAGCAGGGGCGCTACTTGAAGCTTACACGGGTAAGAAGACAAGTTAAGCTGGAAAGCAGCAAGCAGACTAGGGTGGCAGGAGACACTGCTGTGCCCCGTTTGTGACCAGTTGCTTGACATTTCTGGGCCGCAGTTTCTGCATCTGAAAAAAAGGTTCTTTCTGGCTCTATAAGACTATGGGAGAGTGCTTCTCTCAAAGACCAGGGTGCTGGCAGCAGTTCCCAGAGAGGGGAAAGATGAAAATACAACAGGTCTCTAGAATGGGTCACTTATAAGCGGGCACCACAGGGAAGAACATATAAGAAACCAAGGGCCTGAACTTACACGTGAAACCTTTCTGCACACAGCCGACCACTGGTCAACATGTATTACGCATTTCGGAAGAATTCTGGTTTCAGAAAAATAACACACGCTCACCGTAGGATAAATAAAATCCAAACAACATAAGAAAGGAAAGCTCAGCGAGCAGCACTGCTGGCATTCTGACGCACACCTGCCGGGCTGGGGGGTGGTCTCCACGCACACAGATGTGCTGACGTGAATGACTGAGCTACTGAAGACCATGCTTCATCCGCTTCTGTTTTTACCTTACTCAACCCTCTGTCAAGAATGTCCTGTAGATCAATAAATAGACCAACATATCTTTGTTTGGAATTTCACTGTCCACATATGCTACAATTTAACAAATCGAACCTTCTAACAAGAATAAATCTTCTCATGGTTTTTTTTTTTTTTTTAAATAACGTGACCAAAAATGCTTTAATTTATGATTAACGATGGAACACATTTACCTAGTTCTACTTCCTTCTAAAACCTCACTAAAAGTTCAGTGAATTTTGTGAAAGCCTTAAAACTTCAAGGCAACGGGACTGCTGGGCTGGAGAGCAGGTGGAGGAGGGCGGCTGGCTGGACACCCCAGGACAGAGGGATGGCAGGACAGTGGTGTGGCCGTGGGACGGCGGAGAAGCGACCTGGGGTATGCTGGTGAGGCCCCAAAGGCCCCAGGAAGGATGACCACAGGCACCACGGAGCAGGGGTGCAGCTGGGCCAAGAATGTGGGGGCCGGTGGAAAGGTGCTTAACAGCCGTCCCCCGCAGACCCCTTTGCCCCCCGATGACAAAACTACAGGTCTCTCCTTTGCTTCTGGAAATAGCAGAGTAGTAACAGCCAACCTCCCACCGTGGCAGCAAGAAAAGCTTGAGAAAATAATCTTAAAACGCCGTTTAAAAGCATCAATGGGGGACTTCCCCGGTGGTTAAGAATCCGCCTGCCAATGCAGGGGACACGGATTCAAGCCTTGGTCTGGGAAGATCCCACATGCCGTGGAGCAACGAAGCCTGTGCGCCACGACTACTGAGCCTGCGCTCTAGGGCCCGCGAGCCACAACTACTGAGCCCGTGTGCCACAACTACTGAAGCCCGTGCGCCACAACTACTGAAGCCCGTGCGCCTAGAGCCCGTGCTCTGCAACAAGAGAAGCCACCGCAATGAGAAGCCCGCGCACCACAACGAAGAGTAGCCCCCGCTCGCTGCAACTAGAGAAAGCCCGCGCGCAGCAACGAAGACCCAACGCAGCCAAAAATAAATGAAATTTAAAAAATATGTATACATTGAAAAAATAAAGGCATCAATGAGCTCACAAAATAGTGAGGATTTATAGGACCAACAAGAAAAGATAACAGAAACCAAAGAGATGAGCCCTGCACCAGAGGTCGCCTCCTGGGGGAGCAAGGCAAAACCGGACCCAGGGCCCAGAAGGAGGGGAGGGGCTGGTGAGACCCCACCCCAGGTCACTGAATATAAATATATACACGTGAGAGAAACGGCAGAGCAAATGTGGCAAAATGTTGACAAATGAGTGAAACTTGATAAAGAAAATTCTTTGTGCCATTCTTCTACTTTCTGTAAATTTGAAATTATTTCAAAAAGTTAAAATAAAAGCAAACAAAACCACAAATGGGGAACGAAAGTTGAATTTTACAGAACGCTGTCTTCACGTTTATTGAGATGTTCCCATTTGTTTTCCTTGGCCTGTTAACACCACGATTCTCTCCTTCCCACCAGGCTGGCTAGAAGCATCTCTCCCCTCTCCTTCCTCCTTTCGCCGCTGTGGCCCTCCTTCCAAAACCAGCTCTTGGGTTTCATTCCTTTTCCCCCAGTTTCCTGATTCATTTGTTTCTGCTTCTGTCTTTATAGAAGACAGTAATTCTTTAATTTATCTTGGTCCTTTTCTTTCTAAGCGTTTAAGTGATTTCCTCTCATCCTTATTTAATAATCATGTCACACATCAACTCCGTAAGCCGTCACCTTGTTTCATTCACTCACTCACTGGAGGCATTGTGGTTCTGGTAGGAGAGCCCAGGCCCGAGACAGCCGGCCTGACCAACCAACCCTGCCCTTCATTCCCGGGCAGTGTGTCGAGCCTGTGCATCGCCCCCCAGGAGTACGGCGAGGATGACGACAGTGCCAATGACAGACAACAGACGGGACGCGCTTCTAACAGTCCTTGTAGCGCGGCTGTTACCGTTACCAACTTGTTCATTTGAGGATGAAGCTGTCAAAAGGCAGGGAAGGGCCCGCTTTCATGGGTTTCACTCAAGTGAGGGGGACAAGCAAGTGAAACCAAAATCGCAACAACCCACAAACAAAACGATTTTAGGAAAGAAGAAACCCTAGTGATGGGTTAGATGAGGCGGGGGAGGCCTGTCCATGGAGACAACTCGGGGCTTAAATGCAAACGCTAAGGAGCCAAGATCCAGACAGGGCCACTCCAGCAGCAACGAACGCCCTCTCTGCCCTGAGGCCTGGTTTCTACCTTTGCATTTATCCCCATTTTTATTGCATTATGATGAGAGAATATGGTTTCTACTTACTTCAACTTGTTGAAAATTGCAGAGGTGTTTTTTTGTTGTTTTGTTTTGTTTTAAATATTTAAATATTTATCTATTTAGGCTGCGCTGGGTCTTAGGTTAGGTTGCGGCATGCAGGATCTAGTTCCCTGACCAGGGATTGAACCCGGGCCCCTTGCATTGGGAGCATGGAGTCTCACCCACTGGACCACCAGGGAAGTCCCTGCAGAGGTTTTCTCTGCGAACTATTATTTGTTAAATGTACACACCTCGTGAGCACTTGTTTTCTGAAGTCTCCCTGGTTCACCGTGATAACCTGTAGTCACCACCTGATCTGGGACGGGCAGGGTCGTCCGGGCACATTCCACCCCCGCTCCCCCAACCCCGGCCTTATCAGTTTTGCCTTGCAGTCCTTCTAGCTGTGGACACAGAATCATCTGGGTAAATCGCGTAAGTCCATGGCAGTTCTGCCATCCTGTGCACTGTGCACTTTGGTGTGGTGAAGTAATCCTGTCTCACTGAATCTCATTTTGCCTTGAATTCAACTTTGCCCACTATTAATGTTATGACTCTTGGGTTTTTTTGCATCTGCCTAACGTATCTTTACATCTTATTTCTTTTTAATACCCTTTTATATATGACCCATCTCACTGTAGGATTTAAAGAAGTTAGAAGAACCATGTTTGTTCAATTTGTTATACACAGTAGTATACATATAAGGGTAAATGTAACTTTAAAAATTATGGAAATAATCCTTAAATTTTGCTAGTCTAGAAAAATGTATGCAATATCCCAGCCAGACATTTAACATTGAAATATTATATTTAAATAAGTTTATTCAGTTTAAATAGTGTTTTCAAAAAGAACTATCTTCAGACCCTTGACATATAATCCTTGAAATATAACTTTCCAAAATAACAGAATGACATGTTTACAGTAAAGATAAAACCAGCTGTAAGCGCGTGCATGATCCTAGAAGCTGCGATTCTGGTCTCAGGCTGGCAGGTTGGGAGCCCAGAAGGGAAGGCTTTGCCTGTGGCCGCAGTCAGGCCTGGCTGCCACTCTCTCTCCGCTGGCAGGTCCGGGGACTTCCATCCCCAGCTCTCCGCCCACAGCTCAGCTGAAATCCTGTCCAGCTTCCTGGCCTCAACTGCATGGAGCATTTCATATGCTTTTTGCTGGGAGTCTAATCCTATTTATTTTTGCTTGGGGACTGAAAAATTTCCTTAAACAATTTTGAAAATCTAATTTCCTACTGTATTTTATCTTGCTAATTTTCCATACTATCTTCACTTTTAACTCTTTTAAGGAATACTAATAGCTTACCATTATTGAGTACTTACTATGTGCTAGGTATTATTATAACTCCTCTAAGCCCATGAATCCTGTTACACAAATGAGGAAACAGATCCACACAGAGGTTAAGGTTACAAAGCTCAGAGGCGACAGGGCTGGTGTCTGAGCCCAGGCAGTGTGGCTTCAGAGCCTCCCGAAGGCCTGTGGGAACAAGGAGCATGCCTGTGAGGGGACAATTCTGTCCATACTGGTACCATCCAGTTGGCCAGGAGCCCTTTCAAACATCCCAGGCTGGTCCCTACATGCTGCCTGCTCCTTACAGGAAGAATCATGGCCTTGATGTTCCTGGTCAAGATAAAGACTGTGTTTGTCCCCCAGTCTCTGCAAACCTTAACAAAATATTATTTCTAAGACCTTAAAAACTCCTCAAAAAAAACCTGTGAATTAAAATCAGTGATGCCTAATATAAATAACTTTGACATAGGCCAAGTTCCCCATTAGCCCACATCCTAGATGAGAGGGTGGGATGTACAAAAGAACCCTTTAAACAAGTCGTCAAATGCCTGGGATTCTGCCTTAACTCCAAGTCTGACCTAATAACATTACCACCAACTAAATATCCAGATCATCCACTTCTCCTTCTACCGAATTCTCCTGAATACTCAGCCAACTGCATAATGTGCCCCAAGCTGGAAGTCACTCCCTCAGGGGTTCCTTGGTGTAATTCGCCCACAAGCTCTCGGCCAGTGCCCGCCCCTGGGGCACGCCCCCCCCCACCCCCTTCTTCCCACTCGTGGCCACAGAACATTGTTGTCATAGCACCTGCCAGTCTTCCTTAGATGGCCCCGGCCAAGGAGCTGTGCTCGCCGCACCATAAGGAACAGTGCCGGGGCCACCAGTCAGGCTGCAATCAGAGACCCCAAGCCCTGAAGACAGAGGCTGCATTTCCCCCTTACTGTGAATGTGCTTTGAATACACTCCTAAAAGTAAAAGCCTTCTCCAGGAATCTGGCAAGAAAGGGAAGCAAAAGAGAAGATCCTGCCAGACTTTCTAATCTTCCTCTGAGGCTTTTTTATCATGTGCTCACAAGGGAGCTGTATTTAAGAAAGTGAATTTCCAAAATTTGAGGACTTTTTCTCATGGCTTTTTGGGAGAGGAGAGGGTAGTGGTAGACAATTAGAGGGTTAATTTCTGATTTTTCCCAACATACAATAAAGATTCACTGCTCTAATCTCCAACCAGATTCCCGATAAGACCAAACTGGTATCTTAATGCATAAATCCTTTGTATAAATGCCCCTAAGCAACTTGACAGCAGCTTGGGCATTAAGCATGCATTATATATGACCTCACAGTTTTAAGAGACCTGGATGCCAGGACGGGCAATGGGGCTCTGAAGTTTCACCTACAAGACAGTGAGTCTGGGAAAAGAATTTCTACTAGAACCACCACCTTAACTAAAGAGGGAAATACTTTCTCAGATTAATTACTGGTGGCCTGTGGGACGTCAACAGCCGCACTCAGATGCCTAATCAAGTGACATTTAACTTAATGTCATGATCTTTCTTCCTCTCCTTTTTTGAGAAGACTATTTTGGGCCCAGATTGGAAGGACCACTTCCTCCTGAAACTGGCCTCAGTATCGCTGTCACCGTTTCTAACCTCACACACGACCTCCACGGCCTGAGCACAGAGACGAGGAAGGCTGGACAGAGACAAGGGCTGTCCCGTCCCACAGACAGGCTTCTGGGGGCTATGTCAGTCGCTGCACTCTGGCCAGACGGACAAGGTGACCCTTTGCATGTGACACAACCGTCCTGATTGGACCGTATTTGGTCAATCAGAGGAACACACCATTTTAAACTTTGGATTCAATGCAGATGGGAAGTCAAAATCAAAGCACTCTGAGCCACATTAGAGAGAAAATTTAAAACAAAAACATAATTATAGTACTTTGATGTTTCCAACAGTGTATTTACAAACATCTTGCTGCCTGATCCCTATGACAATTCGATGAGAAATCTGCTTTGGAAGAGTCAATCGCCCTGATGGTTAGCTGGGAGAGACGGAACTCAAACTCAGGTCCTCTCACTCCATCACACTGTGTCCTCTCAAAATAAACCAAGTGAACGTAAGGGAGGGGTCCCTTGGGCTAGATGATCAGAGCCAGGAAGGAATGCAAAATTTAACATTAGTTACCCACGGTGGTAGTTTCTGCAGGATTATCACACCACATAATTAAATTAGTCGTTTTAGGCAGCTTTCTGATCCTATAACAACTTGTGCCAAACTTTGAGAGTCCAGGAATCTCCTCGCTGACCTGCAGTAACCCCATCTTCTTAAAACATCTGCTCCAGTCAAACCAAGCTGGCCAAGACTCCTCGGCGCCAGCAGGGCTGAGTGCCTCTCCGGCTAATGGAGACCCCAGCACGGGCCCACCGTTGGCCGCAGGGGCAGACCCAGGCTGCAGGTTTCTTTAACACCCAGACCCCACTCCCAGGCAGCCTGGGCCAAGAGTAAACAACTTGATCCCAGGGAAACGTTTTGGCCATGTCAAAGCTCTTCTCCTGAAAACTGAAGTACCAATAATCAGCTTTCACTAGTTGGGATACGAATTTGGAAACAAGGGAAGAACCGGGCAGAACTAATCACCGTGGCGGCTAACGCGACGGATTTTAGTACGTTCCAGACTCTGTGCCAGGCGCTCACACCCTCTTCTCATTGAGTACCCACAACTATTCCACGACCGAGAAATGTTACTATTCCCAATTTGCAAATGAGGAAAGTTACTCAGCAGGTTAAGTAACTCACTCGAGCTGTATCACTGAGCAAAGGCTTAGAGAGACGCAGAGAAATTACCCGGTGAATGAGGGCACAAAGAGGCAGTGACAGTGAGGCTAGGAGGTGGAGGAAGAGAGCAGGGAAGGCCAGAGTGCGGCCGGAAGTGGACAGACAGCTGTGAGCTGTGCCGCTGTGCCCTTCCCCGAGGGCTGCCGGAACCCAGACCCTTCAGTCTCCAAGTCCAGCTCCACTGGGGCTGCTGTGTTTGGAACCAAACAGGAGACTGGGGGGCTCTTTGGAACAGTCTTCTTGGAATGAACTCAGTGGGCCCATCCCAGGGTTTCCGTGCTTCAGGCATTCACGAACTCCTTCTCAACATCTGCCACATGTGTGCATAGTCATGCTATCGTTTACTGGGTATTTTTATTTAAATGGACACACACTTTTTTCTAAGCCCTGTCCTAAGCAACAATAATCCAAGAAATTGTGGCTCTGACATGCTAATTACATACGTTTATATTCATCAGTGTATAACTTTTAAAAATCATGTTCACTCAAAATCATCTCTTGTGCCACCAGCAGTGCTTACCGACCATACCTGGAGGCATCCTGGGCTATCCCACCGTATAAAGAACAAAACAGAAATCCTCTTTCACCCGGTTCACAGTTTCCTATGTTGACTCTTACTACCCAGCAAAATGCATGCTTTGGAGTCACCCTCTACGGTCCTGAATGAGAAGCAAGATCGTTCAAGCCCTGTCGTACGTTCTGTTTCTCTCACGGAGGGATCAACTCCTCTCAGCCTCTGCGGACCCCCTGCCAGTCTTTGGTTCCGTAAATAAAAGACTGTTTAACAACCCACTCAGTGTCAGAAACTCTCCATCTATCCCAGGCAATCAATTAGTTCTTTTAGGTTTTGCCTTCAAATCGACATCATAATATCGCTGCTAAAATAAGAATGTCTTCAGACGAATTAAACCCAACTTTAACCAGTGTAAGTAACAGAAGAATTCTTCTACTTATTTAAGGAATTGACTACAATAAGGTGGGCATGTCCCACCTCACAAATCAAACAGGAAGGTAAGCACCCTCCTTTGTGCATTTTGCATTGGTTTCAGCATCACAAACTAGAAGGAAGCTTAAAATGATACCGTGCCCATTGGGCCATCGGTAGCGTAAATTTTTTTGTGAAACTGTGTTAAATAGCTCCATTCAAAGGTTGAACTGGCCCTCCAAACTGGCTTCTAATAACTTTTTTTCTTTAACATACTGTTGCATATGTTCTAATGTTTTAGGCCTTATCAAATTCTTTATTGGAAGTAGCCAAAATTTAAACAATAAAATGTCCTATATAAAGATGCAAGCACGTCTTATACGTTAACCTATCACAGACACCAGCAAGAAGGCTCATATTTCATTTGTGGTAAAACAAACAAGACAAACACCACCAAAGCTGAGCCAGGTGCCCTTCCTGCGGGCTACTCACACCCTGGAGAGCTGCCACTCCCGCCCTATCACAGGGCTTTGCAGTTGCATGCACCTGGATTGTTTACCTTTACATTCCTCACCTGGTATGACAGGTATGACACAAAAGTGCTCAGAAACGTGTGCTGGGCGAACACATTTACAAGAAGGCCCCAATATAGCTATATGTCCAACCCTGACCCCCGCACCTGCACCCCTGCACTTCTTCATCTTCCCGCGCTTTGCTCTGCCAGGCCGCCCTCACACCCCCAGCCCAACCCGGCCGCTGAAAGCCCGGCTGGCTGGCAGATGCCCCCTTGGCGCCTCACCATCCTCTCCTCCTGCAGTCCATGCAGCTCTAGGGCCGCTTTCATGTGCCCTTCCCCAGTAGATGTTTACTTCTAATTATTCTCAGACCACAAACTCCCTGAGGGCAGAGTCTCTTGCTTATCTTTGTGTTCCTTGCTTTATGGACTTGAATTACCCATTTACACCTTTAAACTCAAGTATCTGATAGAAGAGCTATAATTCGACCTAACTTGACAGAAATCATGCGTCTCTTTTAATAGAATAATAGAGTTATGTTAAACTTCAACTAAATACCTTTTGCTAGAAGTGATCCATTTCATCAGACATACGCTTCGCACAACACAGAGCCTGCACGGCATTCCCTTCAGGGGCGTCCCATCAGAAGCCCTAGCTCCGGTGGCTTTTTGGCTGCTCTGATTTACGCTGATCTGGGCTAACCCTCAGCTGTCGTCAGCCTCAAAGCAGGACCAAATCAGGTCAGAACCTTCAACGTCACAACTGAGAATTTGTTTACAGTTCTGAGGTAGATCGCCCTTTGTTAGTTCAAGCGAAACCCTGCTCTCATTTCGAGAGAGCAATGCACAGCTCATAAATCCTATGCAATTCCACTTGTGATAACTGAAGATTTCACTGATGTAAAATGTTACAGGGGGTGGTAAAATTTGAATTGATAACAGGAACCTGAATTAATGGATTTAGAAATTTTCTCTCTCCTATGGACAACACCCTGTTGAGCCTTGGAGAATGAGTGGGAGAGCAGTTGGCATTTTTAGGGATCACACTTCAGGTTTCCATTGAGTCAGGACGCTATCTAATTAAGATCTTCTGCCTTGACGATAGGCCTGAACAAAGCAGATGTTTTCTTTACAAAAACGGTACTCTTTTTACAAAATGATACTCACAGAATCTGAGGTTTAGATAACACCACGCATGCCCTAATTTCAGTTCTAGTTCTTAAGAGGAAGAACGCTGAGCGATCAGCTGTGGCAGCAGAGGACAAAATAGCAACAGCTTCCGAAACTTCTCTTTTTTGTCACTATGGACGCTACATCAGTGTTCAGTGTCGATTACAATTTCAATGCTGCAAAGCAAAAAACAACACCAACGACAACCGCCAAGCAACAAAGTGGGACTGAGCGGCTAGCAGCTCGTGGGGAAACACAACTGGAAGGCAACATTAAAGGGTGACAGGGTGGGGGGCTGGGGGTGACGGTGGTGGAGCCATGTGTGAACTCCTCCTCCATGTGACCAGCGTGCTTGGGACTGTCCCTCTGCGATCAGGGTTGATGCATGGAAAACCATTTAAACACTGACAAAACTCAACACATTTACAAACATAAGGTCAAAGTTAGGTGGAAAATCACCTTCCTTAAAAAAATCCACCTTCATGGACTATTGGTTATAAGAGATCTTGAAACTGTTAAAAGTAAAGCACAATCAGTATTTTAAATGAAGGGAAGGTGACAAGCTCAATTACTTCAGGAAACTAAGGAACCTGAACAGTGGTGAGTGTTCAGATCGCCCCAGAACCCCTGGTCCAGGCGGGGCCCTGACCCAGCGTTTCCCTCCTGTGCGTTTCCTTCTGGAAGGATCAAGGAGAGAAAGTCTAAAAAAAAGCAACAACTACTACGCTGTACTCAGAATTTATAATAAGGGTTCTTCTCACTTAAAAATAATGTAGGGTCTTTCCCTTCCCTCCATTCTCTTTTGGGGGCAGGGGAGGACAAATCACGGTCCCCTTTCAAGGGTTACAGGACAGAACACTGCCAACTGCCTCCAGCCTGGTGGCTGGCGTCCCAGTAAACACTAAGACAGAGCCACCAGACAGAGCATCAAGAGAAACTTTATCCCAATTTCTCCTGAAGGTGATTTCAAAACCTCAACTTTCCAGGGTGAAAGGCTGTAAAAAGCTGGAGAATGTATATTGTTTGTGAGGTGAGAATAAAGAATACCTTTGAGTTTCAGTGGAGTATCAAAACAAACCTTTCTGCTGTCCCAAAGCAGAAAGTCTGTCTACCTAGTTAGCTTCTAATGATTATGCTTAGAGATACAAACTAATAATATATACCTGTGTGTGTAAGCATATATCCTGTGCTCACCCGGATTCATATAACCTGACATACCCCCCCCCACCCCACCTTCTGGCTCATATATAATTACAACACTGAATAAAATGGCTTTAAAAAAATTGAGGAGAAGTTCACATAACCTACAATTAACAATTTTAAGGTGCATAGCTCAGTGGCATTTAGTGCATTCACAATGTTGTGTAATTAGCCCCTCTCTCTAGTTTCAAGACTTTCCATCACCCTAGAAGAGCACTCTCGCCCTTTCATTAGTCACCCCCGCCGTCTCTCTTCCCCCGGTCCCTGGCAACCACTGATCTGCTTTCCGTCTCTATGGATCTGCCTATTCTGGACATTTCATATAAGGGAAATAAAAAATGGACTTTTAAGTTACATAAGTTGTCTGAATTATTATGTGGTAATTCCAAATGTAAACAAGGTATAAATCTGGGATTTGTGGCTTAAAATGATGTTCTGGAGTTCGGATTTCACAGACCAGTAAAATTTCACAAGGAATCTTAAAAGATTGACACTGGCTTACCACCCTAACTGACAAATAGGAACATTTAAACAAATCATAAAAGATATTTTAATACCAAAAAGGACAATCCTAGAATAGATAGAACTGTAAGTTGAATAAACTTAGCTTTATGAAAGACCCACACTATATCATCTTTATTTCTGCCTGGACAGGTAAAAGCCTTGCCACAGAGCAGCACAGGCATTTGGAAATGACTGATCCTGGGCTGTCACCTTCGGCACATCTGAACCTAGATAAACTAAGTAGTGCACTCCTGGCCAAGAACCTGATCTTCCAAAAAAAGATAACTTAGGGAATGAAACGGGTTTCATCCTGTAGGAATCTTTTTGATGGCCAAGACTGGCCAGGTCTAAATCTACCTCAAGAATCAACAGAAAAGGACGGCAGCTTTGCAAGAGACACCAACACACTGACAATCAGGTAATTCCACTTCACCCAGGTGGCCGCATGCCAGCCTGGGGTCTGAGTCTGGCGAGGTTAGACAGCAGACGGTCAAAGAAACAACCTTTACAAACACAAAAGCTCTAATGGGCGGGTTTCCCCCAACTCGGCCTTTTAAACTGGGGCATGCGGTCTGGGCATGTGCGAGGGGGGCGGTGCATGTTTATCACAGGGTAGACACGATACCCTTCCTGGAATATCAGTTTTACAAAGCAATTAAATCATGTTAAACATCTTTAAATTAAACAGTGTTAATTATGAAACAGAATACAAAATTCAAATAGCTTTCTGTGACAAAACCCAAGACTTCAGAAACTTAAACATTTTGGGGGTTCTTACTAGACCATATCAGGCCATGGCCCCAGACTTCCAACAAGAGCAGGTTCTCCCTCAGTCAGAGGAACTGCCAGGCAGAGTGTGGACTGCACTGTCCTGATCTGATTCTAGCCCAGACAAGGCTACCGAGAGAGGCCAGGAGCGCTGACAGACTGGTCCTAAAATTTACATGGAAATGCAAGGAACCCTGAATACAAAACAATCCTGAAAAAGAAGAACAAAGCTGGAGGACTCCCACTTCCTGATTTTAAAACTTCCAACGAAGCTACAGTAATCAAGACTGTGGTACAGACATACAGACCAATGGAACAGAATAGAGTCCAGAAATAAACCCTCACATTTACGGTCCATTGATTTTCAACAAGCATGCCAAGTCTATTCAATGGGAAAAGAACAGTCTCTTCAACAAATGGCGCTGGGAAAACTGAATAGCCACATGCAAAAGAATGAAGGTGGACCCTTACCTAACAGCATATACAAAAACTAACTCAAAATAGATCACAGACCAAATGTAAGAGCTAAGATAAGATGATAAAACTCTTAGAAGAAAACATAGCAAATCTTTGGATTAGGCAATAATTTCTTAAATAAGAGACCAAAAAACAGAAGCAACAAAAGACAAATTAGATAAACTGGACTTCGTCCAAATTAAAAACTCTTCTGCTGCAAACAATACCATCAAGAAAGTGAAAAGACAACCCACAGACTTGGAAAAAGTGTCTGCACAGCACATCTATACTAAGGGATCATGCTCACGATTGCCACCTTTGACTGCGCCCTGCAGGCCGCAGCACACTTCACCAGTCCGGTCAGCTCCCCCTCACCCTGCACACTTCCCAGGTCACCGCTGCCCCTCAGCCTTCTGCAGAGGCCTCCCCTTGTGCCACCAGGAAACCCAAAGCCATTCGGCCTCACCTTCCCCAGCTTCCTTCTTAAATTCCCCCTCCTGCCCTGGAAATTTCTGAAAACACTCTGTGCTGAAGACGACGCTGAAATTCGGGTTTGCAGCAGATCTGGCTTTGGCAGCCTTACCATTCACACACAAGAAAGAAAGAGGGCTGACCGCAGAGTGACAATACCTGAAACACAGCAAAACTGGTTCATTCAACAAAATGAAACACAACAATGACAGGTCAGTTCCAGCAGAACCCGCTGGTCTGAGTGAGGCCCTGGTTGGGCAGGGGAGGGTGACTGAGCTGCCCGAGCCTCCTGCATTCCGTGCTCTGCTGCCCTCACGAGTGAGGGTGTGCACGTAAACAGGCCGGGCAAGGGCTGGCAAAGCTAACCTCTGGTCACGCCTCAAATCCAAATCCGTGATCGTGGCCTTTCCATACTGTGTTCTAGCCATTTAACTAAGAGCGCAGCACAGAAACATAGAAAGACAGCAACCCCTGATTCTGTGAGGATCAGTAATCACATATGCCCTCTACTTTTAATGCTCTGCCTCCCTTTTACTTTTTTGAACAGGTATTATGTTTACGGGGTTCAAACACACACACGCGCGCGCACGCACACACACACACACGCACGGTGAAGACCCTGGCATCCCCCCAACAAAGGTATCACTTTTCATTTCTCGCCTGTCTTTGAGGTTCACGGTGGAACCCTAACAGAAGTAGCCTGGCCTCCCTCCCCGCGTGATGCCCAGCGCGGCTGGCACACTCCGCAGTGCGCCTCCTCATTCACCACTCTCTCACCCGCGCTCCGCTCATCAGTCCACAAAGATGCTACTTACTTGACGTAAACCCTTTCCCGGCATTTCTCTCACCGCATTGCCACACCCCATTCACAGCACACTCCCCGGTGCGCTGAATGAGTCGCCCCGGGTCCGCCAGCGCCGGGGACCACCAGTGAGCTTATCAAGTGTTACTTCTCTTGGGAGGCCTGCCCCCGCCCCCAGGCCCGCTCCCTCCTCCTTGGTGCCAGTCTGAAGGCGCACAGACATCACCTTCAGCGCCCAGCACAGTGCCAACCACCAAGGTGGTGATTTACAAATATCTGTCAAGGGAATGAGACAAAGCTTTAGGTGGCCGTAAGGCAAAAGGTCAAAACTAAATTTTGTTCTCCTTTCTGTTAGGTATATTCCATAAAGTTCTCCTTCCTTTTGAAACAAACTCAGTTAACTAAAAATTTTGGTCTTACTTTTAACCTTATGTGGCACAACAAAGGATGCAGCGCATCTACGCTACCAACACTGAAGTCAACAAGAGCACACGCACAGAGTACTGGGAGCGAAGAATGAGGAAGGGAACATCACCTCGCAGGGCTTCATGAAAATCAGGAACACGAGTTCACAGGCTTTTTTAAAACTACAATGTAAACATCCCCTCAACTGTATACGTCACCAAGAAGTAGCTGTCTTTACTACTGTCTCCCCTCGGACAAATGCCTGAACTCAAACAGCCAGTTTTCAGATAAAGAATGTCTCTCCTCCTTACAGCCCAAAAGCTCCAAATTCTATTACTACCAATAGAACAATATATCTCACTTTGTTCTAAATTCAAAGAATTACTCATGAGGAATCTTTACCAGTACTAAGTTTACGTTCAGCACTGAAGTACCCTCATTAGCTATGCTGAAAGTGCAGCTTCAATGTAAATCTTTCAGGATGTGCAAGGTCCTCAAACGAAGTGGAAAGCAGTCCCGGAGTCCATGTTTCTTCAACGGGAGTTTCCAGGCTATGCTAAGGGGCAAGTGGGTGCACTTTAAGGCCCCACTGACTTAATTTCATCCATACCCACAAACCCCCAAGGTACAGCCTTACCTTCATGACCCAGAATCTGCATCTCCTGTTTTTCTAGATGACACCATAAGATCAACTAACCTGGTTTCAGCTGCGCTGCACTCTACACCGCTGTGAAAAACTGAGAGCAGAAAGTACTGCGTAGCTAGATCTCTGTGATAAAGGAGCCTGTGAGAGCAGCCCTGTGCACATCCAGAGAGGTGTGAGCCCAGAGTCGTGAGTCAGAAAACCCAAGAGCTCTTCCTTCTGACCTTAGGCAAGTCCGGGAACCTCTCTGCTTTGGCTTCCACAGCCGTACAAATAGGACTAATCATACCTGTTTGCTGCCTCATAGGAAATAGGATGGTTAATGAACACTTGCAAGGAGCCCTGACAATGAAAAAGGTTCCTGGGTGCTAATGACAAACAAGAGTCTCCATCCTCCTTTGGGTATCGGCCATGCTGCAGACGGGGAGGACCAAACTGCTCCGAGTAAACTGGTCCTCCTAAACAATTTCTCTTAAGGCCACACAGTTTTGAAAAACTCTGGAAGAAATGCATGATGGTAATGCTTGGTGTACCAGACAGTATGCAAGGAAGCACAAAGGGATGGCAGACGCCTGAGCTGCATTAGCTCTTGGGCGGCTCTGCCTCATTTCTGCACACTCCTAACTGGTATAAATATTTACCTGGGCAGCGTGTTTTAGTTACTTTGGATGTCACAGTCAAGGCTATTAACTGGCTGATAAGTCCCTGTTTCCTGACGAAGAACACTTTACCGAATATGCTTCTTAAACTTCCATTTATATTTTTAACATGATGTACAGTTTTAAAAATTATTTTAGGGGCTCCAAGTTTAGCTTACATTTCACTTAAAGGCTCTCCTCCTTTTTTAAAATAGAGGAGAGGCTCAAATAAGCAAATGATTAAGCCCTTGTACTAAACAACAAGACTAGAGACTGAACTGTTTTTTATAAGTTGGTATTTGGCTTCACAGAAACACACGTGCGTGCGTATGCACACGCATACCCCCCAAAAGATATTTTCCCAAATCTACGTAGGCAGGGCAGTCTACGTTTATTTAATTGGATACTGATGATTGCAACTCATATCAAATTAAATGCAAAAATTCAAGCTTAATATTTTGAGAGTTTACATTGAACAGATGCACAACACTTAGAAGTGAAAAATCCAGAATTCATATGCACTGATACTGTACTATTTGAATAAGAAAAGTCAACCCAAGAAAGTTTACGTGCCTTAGAAAAGGTCAGTTTAAATATCCGATGGCCTCCTCTGGAGAGTAAATGAGACAAAATAAGAAAGGAGTGCTGAAGGGGAAGAAGTAGGCAGAGAGGAAGAAGATAAGCGAAAAATGTCAGGACATCACAAGTTTAACTTCGGCTTAAAGTGTAAACTTAAGTTAACCTTTGTTTAAGATTAATAACACCTCTTCAGTATAATGTCATTTGTGACTTTATTGCAAAGGAAAAAAGTTTCTGAATTTATTAAAGTCTTAAAAAAAACCCTCACTCACTGGACAGTCACTCAAGTGTTCTACCAGCACAGCATTTCTCTTAACTAAGGATAAGAGACAAGGAGGACTCTGCTTATTCTTACCCTGTCCTTCTGTCCTCAGGGACAGCGGGCTGGGATGTGAATCTAAGCTCCTTTCTTTCAGTTCCCTTGAAAATAAGTAATTTAATCAAACGCATTTTAAAATATAATGCATTCGCAGACTCAGGAAGGTATGGAGACAGTCAAGGACACCAGTGACCCAGTAAATGACACTGTTAGGCCTTAGCCTTGAGTCCGATAGCTCGATTCTGGTATGATTAGATCTAATTTAGGAAAGGGGGGGGGGTCACTAAATTGACAAAGTCCCAATGTTTTCAACATCTAGTAAAATATTCTAAAAAGCAGGCAAGAAGGGTCATCGATGTTCTCTCAAGTAAGATGTCTCCCTGGGACCAGGCCTCAAGCACAAAGAACTGTCCACATTTCCTGCAGCTTGGTGTGGCCCAAGTGGCCCAAGTTCTAGTCAAACAGTGCAAGGTTTCTTCAGGCCTTGTCACTCACTATCTGGTCAGGTCTGCTCGTGGACATTCATTTTTGACGTCTGTAGAACGAGCACAGAGCTTCTTACCCACCCGGCTGTGGGCATTGAGTGTCTGCGATGGTCCCTGGGATGGCCCAGGCACGGGGCACGTGCTCCACTAGCTACTGCCTCCTCCCATATGTCCACCAAGAGAGTTTACAGCAAATTTAGCAGACAGACGCGGAAGACCACACTTCAAGTTTATGTAATGTGTGTATACATAGTACAACTCAGGATAATATAACGTAACACTAGCTCTGAACGTCACCAATTATTTTAGAAAGCTATCAAGATGCTAAGACCTTGTAAGAGGTTTAGTTTTCTAAAACTGCTATCATGTCAACTTTTTTTCTTAAGAAATAAAAAACCAGGGAATTCCCTGGCGGTCCAGTGGTTACGACTCTGCGCTTTCACTGCCGAGGGCCTGGGTTCAATCCCTGGTCCGGGAACACTGTGTGTCAAAAAAAGAAAAGGAAAAAAAATACTGTATACTTTCAGTGAATAAATAAATCCATATTTACATTATTTAATGTGAACATACGGACACACAGACAGAGGTGTGGAATGATATACAGCAAACTCCAAACAATCTGCTCTGAGATGCCAGGAAAGGTAGGAGACTGATTTTGGGGATAAAGCTAGGGAGAATTTTAGTTTTATTCATAATTTTAAAAAATTTTCAAAGTGGCTATATTCACATACGGATTTTTTATAAAGATTAAAAAGATAAATGGAAGCGGACTAAGGCTGAAAGAGAGGCCCTGAGGCCCCCCCCACCGGGTCCTGGGGACACTCCACTGCCCACATGCTGGGTGGAGTTATCACCTCCCACTGTGGCCTGAGAGACCTGTTTACATTACTAGCTGACTAGTTAATCTGGGAAGTTTTTTTCTTGAGGTAGGAAGAGAAAAAATACAGAGGCTTGGTAAAAAACAGGGTCAGGGTCACATCCAGCTCATGCTCGAGAGCTTTCCCAGGCCAAGGGGTTTTCCGTTTTTTTGGTGTCAGGATCATGTCCTCTAAAAAAGTCTGGAGGACCCAAAAGAGCTTGGGTCCCGTGGGTTCCACCCACTGAAACTGACCAGATTAGAGAATGTTTAAAACAGTTACCTATTAATTCATTTAAGAGAAGAGGAATAGGCTCCTTTCCTGCTAACATAAATATCATTATGAGAACAACTTCATTAAAAAAACAGCAGGAAGAATGACACTGTTTTACATTTCTGCCTATTTCTTTAAAGTCTGACTTAAAGGACAGGTAGACCTGCATTTCTGCTTCTGTATTCAATTTGTTTGATATGGTATTTTGGTTGAAGTATATGAAAAGAAGCCCAGCCTTCACAGACATGTTTAGTTGAAAAAGGGAGGTATTTCAATGGCTTTTTAAAAAAATTGTGGATATCCTTCTCTGATTCTATGCTAACATTCAACAAGTGGTAGTTTCTTAAAGATCAGTTGCAACGTGGAATCTGGAACCACACTGATGGATGTTTCAGTGACGTCAAACCCTGAGACGTGTCCTGCACTTTCAATGTCTCTCCTGCCCATGCATTTTTGCAGCATCACTGAACGTGCTGGCATGCAGTCATGCAGATCTTCCATCGTTCACATCAAGAAGCCCTGTTTGTTAACAGCACCAGGAGTCGTCAGCACCGGGAGCTGTCAAGCTCACACTGGCAGATACAAGTTTTCCAAAATTCAGATTTTTGCTTGCAAGTTTGAATTTCATCATGGGCAACAAATAGTGTCACTGCTGTTTCCCCTGAACTGACAGGCTTCCCTCATTCCTTTTCGAGAAAGCAAATGTCAAATATTCAGGTCTTACTCACCCAATCTGTCTGTCTTTTGTTCTTTCAAGTATTGAATAAAAATGATGTTCCTGAAAAAAGTGGCTAGTTCAGCCTGCAACTCATACGACTGTGCCGTGCTCCTAGAGACCGCCGCCGTCCCGCAGCGTGCCCGAGGGCTCTGTGTGAACTCTGCACGCCATCCACAAAATGTTATTGCAAGGTGTGTTTGCAAGGGCTGAGATTTTCTAAACCTAACATTTCATGCTTCATCAAGGATAGGCTTAGTTCAGACTGGCGTGACACGGCGGAGCACACGCTGGTTTCTAGCTGGACACCACTGCGTACCCCAAGAAAGGAGCTGTTCTACCCACCACTGCCTTTGCACCATCAGGGCAAACGGCCACACGGTGAAAGAGGCAACAAAGGCCTTCGCATTCTTGGGAAGACAGTTTTGACCTTGCAGATCCCTTGAAAGTATCTCAGGGACTCCAGGGGCCCAATGACCGCACCTATAAACACTGCCCTATGGAAACGCTGAGGATACCGTCACAGCTTCAGAGCTGTGAAAACAACGTTATCATATACCACCCCTAGAGAAGCCTGGCCTACTACCTGAAGGTGAAAAAAACAACTTCTAGTTGTATATGTACCAAAATGATCTACAAATGCCAACACACACAGACAACCCCCACCCATTTCTTCCTCCTTGAAGCCTACCAAGAATAAAGGACCAGCAATTTAGGAAAACTAGGCTTGCTCCCTAGAGTGAAACGTTACTATTCTCATAACTTTATAAGTCAAAATACCATAATTAGAACACATTGCTGGTGAATAGCGCAACCAGCAGATAAAAATCCAAACGTACTACAAGAAGTTCACATACATCAACGACAAAGCAGAGACTGAAAAACCTAATCAAACAGGTATAACAGCTCAAGCTCTATTAAAAATGTCACAATATTAAAACTTGAAACAATAAGGTATAAGGTTATAGTTTGGATCCCACTTAGTTCAAATACTATCTTTTTTTTTTTTTTTTTTTTTTTTTTTTGGCCACACCGTGCAGCATGTGGGAGCTTAGTTCCCTGACCAGGGATCAAACCGGTGCCCCCTGCGTTGGAAGCACAGAGTCTTAACCACTGGACCGCCAGGGAAGTCCCACCAAATACTATCTTAATTTAAAAATCCCAACACAAAAAAGGAATTCAGGAGTTTAATGTAATGGGATTTGACAATTTGACAATAAACTTTTGGAAGTCAAATCGCTAAAGCATCAGAAAGCAACATCTGCATTTAAATACAACTAAGGGGAAATGACAAGCAAAGTCACCCTATTTGGGACTAATCACAGATAAAGTCTCTAACTTCTAAAAGTAGAATTCCTTACGAATCTTATGCTAAAACACTTTTCTTCAAAAGAGTTAAAAATGGGGTGAGGAGAGGAATGTATTAAATGCTGATTTCTTATTAACAGACTAGATCCCTGAGAATGAAAAGTCTGAAAGGGGATCAGTAAGTACACTCTGACTAGCGAGACTTTGGATCGCCTTACTAGGTAACTTTACACACAGTCTACAAGCAGAACACAGTGCACACTCCAGGATCATCAATGATACTGATTTCTTCCAGGTGGTGAAATGACAAGCAAATTGCAAGAAGAGAGGCTTGGTAAATGGGAGAGGGAGAGAGCAGACGCAGACAGAGACAGAAACAGAGACAGATGAGCTTCAAGATGAACAAATACAGGTAATACAGCGGCAGAAAAATAAGTTGTGGTTAAGATGCTGGGCTCTGAATTACCACAATGACCTAGAAAAGAGACGATAATCACAGCAACCACTGACACTTCCCATAGTCGTACAACACGCCGGCACCATTTTAAGCATTTTATATGTATTCACTCATTTAACTAACCCTCATAAAAATACAGAGAGGTAGGTCCTTTTATCCCCATTTCATTCCCATTTCCAAGCGGAGAAGTGAGTTAGCTTGCCCAAGACAGCTCAGCTAACCAGTGGTGGGGTGGGAGCAGGGATCCGACCCCAGCCCTGTGGCTTCAGACCCCCCGCCCTTAACCACTAAGCACCCTGCCTCTCAAGTTCAGAGGGAACCTTGCTTTTACCTAAGAGCGTGCCATAAACTGTTACGTTTTAAAAGTCCAATAAAAACGCCAATAAACATCAAAAAAAAAAAGGTGTACGTCCCAAAAACACAGTTCGGTAAGATGGCGCAGCTGTCTGTGCAGCCACTACAAGTTAGCAACGAGGGGACCGTGCTGGCTGCAGGAGGCCACCAATAAGGCACTGGGCTACAGGGTCTCAACCTCACCCCACCTGGGATGACCAAGCCCCCGCCTGATTATTTCACTGACGGCCACTCATTTGTCAGCAATGGAGTAAAAAGGAAAAACATAGGAAAAGCCAAAACTGGAATATAAAAGACCACTGCTCACTATTTAGGAAACAATTTCTAAGTAATCACATGTCCTTTGCACATTTTTTCTAAAGCAGAACATTTTAGAGACATTTCTCTCAAACATTACGGGAAAGTTTAAACCTACACAGAAGCTGAATGCTTGTATTCAACTTGTACACCTGTATACCCACTTCCCCAGATTCACCAATTGTTCACATATTAGCTTTACATTTATTTTTCTCTTCGTTATTTGAAGCAAGTTGAAGAGATCATGATACTTCACCCCTAAATACCTCCGTCTGCAACTCCTAAGAATGAGGACAGCGCCTACAGATCACAATCCCTTTAAAACTAATAGTAATTCCACAGCGTCCCACATCGCTCTGTACTCGACCAATGTCTTCTGCAGGCTTGATTTTACTTTGTTTTGTCTTTAGAACAAAGATCTGATACAGATTCACTCACTATATTTGACTGTTACATCTCTTCAGTTTTTCTCTTTTTAACTAGAGGGGTTTTTGGTTTATGAATAATTCAAGGGTCTAAAACAAAACCAGATTTTCCTTGCTGTAGTAGTTTGCCCTTGTGCACTTTAGCCACTGTCTTTCCAAGATTAATGAGAAAGACTTTTCCTTGAGTACATTAGTGAGAGAAACTACCCCAGTTTTGGAGTTCTCCGCATCCTTGGTGGTACTTTTCCCATCTGACAGGGAAGAGGAGGTGAGGTGGGCCTTGTCCGGAAGCAGATGTGGGAGACAGAGGTCTTGCCTGCACTGGCCCCTTGCTCCGGCCTCTGGTCTGGGATGTTCTGCATGGCCAGGAGCTGCGCTGACAGAAGGGTGCTTTGTCCCATCTTATCACTTGGAAATCCAGAGCCTCCCCAAAGACTGCAGGCCAGCTTTAGCTGGGTCTCTAAAAAAGGCCAGAAAGAAAATACCAGAAGATGACATATGTGGCTGCCTTTCCTTCTGGAACAGCCACCAGCCGCGGCTTGGGGACATGTAGCTGACACGGGGGCAGGGGCCTTGGACTTGGCCTTACAGGCTGGTAACCTTGGGGAGGAGTGACCTCCCGGGCAGGAACGCTGGGAGGAACCAGTCAGGCAGTGTTCACAAAAGCGCGTCACATCTGGCAGGGCGCCGTCGGATCGGAGGAGGACCGCCTTGCAGTGCCACCTGATGTACGGAAATGGAGTAGGGCGTGTACCCCAAACCTCTGTGCCTTCGAGGACTCGGTCCTTTCCTAGATTCAAAAACACGCACCCTTGTCTTGACTACTAACTTTGCTTCTTTACTTTTGTCTCATTCTTCCACACAATTAACATCTTTTAATGAAAAAATTCTAGGAGTTTAGCTTTTGCTGCAAGGCAGGAGTCATGACCAGTTCAGGGAAGACTGGTTAACAAAAGGTGTGCAGGCTTTAACACAGACATGCACCCCCCCAGAGAGTTATTTGTTACTCTGGTTTCCTTCCTCACTGGCAGCAATGACAAGAGAAAACAACTTCACACAGGATCATTCCAGGTAGCTTTAAAGGTGTACTTCCAAAAAGCCACCACATAGAGAGTGACAGCTACACAACACACAGATGTTAGCGAAGTAAACACCTTGAGTCGGGCTGATACACTGTTCGGAGAGAAAGAATCTCTGGTTTGATCTCTTGAGGGGGTCTTTGTTTTTGGTCGTCAATGACATGTTTCCTTCCTAGTTCTGGGAATGAGGACAGTGCTAGGCTTCCATCCTCACATCATTCACTGACTTTAATCACGCAGGAGTGTCCCACGCCTGGGAACCCGTGTGCGCGTGCACGTGCACAGGCGTGCTTACCAGCGCTGGCTAAGTCATCAGACGGGCTGCAGCGAGAAAGGAAGCCTTGGCGTTTGACACCCCACACTGCCCCCTGCTCGTTCGTTTCTAAATTTTTATTGGAAAGGTAAAGACTTTCATTGAATTGGCAACTCAGGGATACTTGTGAGAAAACAAACTCTTCTATAATCAGACTTCCATTCCCCAGGAAAAATGGGTTTACACAGAGAATAATTTGCTCTCCAGCTCCCCACTAGGCCGAGGTTACTCCTCAGTCTTTCAGAGACAGGACTCACCAACCGACTACACGATTGGAGCAGTTAACAACTTTCTTGAGGCCAGAATAAAAGCCAGCTGGCATAGGATGGAGGTCGCTCTCTTCCTCTCTGGCCATTAACATCTTTTTTGGCTTGGCTATTCTTGCCTTAAAGCTGGCTCTAGAAGTGAAATATATTTTACTATACTTAACAGGCAATTAAAATTCAAGGAATAGTCTAGAACAGGGGTGGGCAAACTATGTCCCACGGGCCAAATCTGGCCAGCCACCTGTTTTTGTAAATAAAGCTTTACTGGAACACAGTCATGCCTATCTGTGGTTGCTTTCTCAGCCAAAAATATTCACTTTCCAGCCTTTTCTGAAAAAGTCTCTCGATCCCAGTCTAGAAGTGTGCTGTCCATTACAGCAGCCACTAGACACGTCTATTTAAATTTAAAATAACTAAAATGAAATAAAATTGAAAATTCGGTTTCTCAGTTGCAGTAGCCACATTTTAAGGGCTCAACAGTCACATGTGACCAAGGGCCACTGTAGTGGACAGCACAGAGAACATTCCCACCATCGCAGACAGTTCTCTCGGACAGCCCTGGAAGTACAGGATTTAAGTCATCAAGCTAAATATACAGCCATCTAGTTCCTCCAGGTGACGCCTTCTCCTTCTGCAGACAGAAAAGTTTAGGCTTTTCAGCGACATGTTCCTGTCACACTTGGACTTTTTAGGATATGCTAATTCACTATATTAACTGCAAACTCTAGACTATGTAATAGGAGATAAATATCAAACCAATTGGGACTACTAATCAGTTTAGTGATTGTATTGATTGTTTACTTGACTGCCCCACCGCCCAGGGAACTGTAAACTCTGAAAGATGGGCCACAGTGCTTGCTTCATATTCCGAATTAGGAACCTGCTTGGCACGTGGTGGTAGCGACTTGACGAATATTTGTAAAATGAATGAAGAAATGAACCCTAGGCACAAAAACTGTCATATACCACAGGCCACTGAAACGGATGGATGTTGATAAGACATTGGGAAAAAAACCGCTATTATAATCCTGTGGCAAAAGGTTCTACAAACAGCCAAAATTTCTATTTTTAAAATAAAAAAAAATTTTTTTTTTTTTTTTTTAAAGATTCCAAACAAAACAAAACAACTGCCTGGGTTTGTTTAACTGCCTTGGTTTGGTTTGGATTCTGGCCCTACCACTTACAGGCTGAGTGACCTTGGGCTGGTTATTTTACGTCTGTGCGGAAGATCCTTCTTCTCTAAATGCACCCTGGGTCGGTGGTAAGCCTCAGTGTTGCCCCCTCCCCTTCCCAGCATCATGAGTACATCAGCCCCTGCTCTCTCTCCTAGCACCTGCTCAGAGTCAGCTCTTCCTGCGCCCCTCCTGCACCAGGGCCCCTGTGTGGGTCTCCCACTAAGCCATCCATCCCTCTGGGGCGGGGACCCTCAGCACTGGACACACAGAGGACATGCTAAGTGGATATTAAATTGATCGAGACTCTAAAAGCCAATATAAACAAAATAAATTTTGCTAACACACATTAACATGCTTGCCCTAAAAAGTCCTTATGAGTAAATCAAGCGTTCAAGTTTTAGCTAGTTCACTGTTTGACCCAGAAGTTAGTTTTAGGCCCTAAAGGTTACCCCTTCTTAAAATCTCCAGTCTCTTTTAGGTTAATACACTTCACTACTTTTTCCCTTCACAATTAGACAGCAACCAACCACTCAACCAACAGCAAAAAAATTCAAACTGGTCACAGTAAAGTCTTGGAATTAAAAACAACAACAACGTGGTATAAGACATAAAATCAAACGATTCCATTTCAGAGTAAAGTCATAGTTCAAAAAGTGACTAGTACATGAAGTGTTTAATGAAATCAGAAAACTCAAACCAAAACAATCTGTTATTTATAAGAAGATACCTTAAAAGTATCAAAATACACATTTTATATGCTATAAAATTTTCTTTTTGCTAGTCAGTCACCTTTTAAGAACTTAAATCGAAACACAATTACATTTTGTTTTTGCCCATTTGGCTCCTGCAACTAAAATACCTGCGTGCTATCTGTGGTCAACATTTGCTCTTTCCTGGGTGCACTACAAAACAATGTGACCTACAGGTTGGTCATTGTGGACCTTAATTTCCACCAGCTTCTTTCAAGAGGGTTTGGAGAGAAAAGCAACACCCATTTTATTCCAACAGACTGGGTATGCATGTGGTTTTATCTCCTTTATCTGTGTACACCCTAGGATCTGAAAAATCTTGTCTGGCATTTTAGTCATACAGACTATTAGTCACCTAGAGATCCTGCCCCCACCCTTCCTTGACATGGGTCCTTAAAGGAGATTCTGACAGAACTGTTCTGTTAGGGACAGAGCTGTGATATTGTATAAATTTTAAAGTGATTTGATGAAGCTTAACATTTTCTATTTCACCCAATTATGAACAAAAAATTTGTATAACAAATAATTTTAAATGCTAAGAAAAGGTGTATGATTATCCTGATACCTATATTTTAATATAATTATTAATTGCTATGCTAATTGTGTTTTTAAGTTAAATTCTGAACCCAAATTTTGTATAAACTACAAGTGGCAAAACTGTAATTATTAAAAGTGATGTATACACTCATTGAAAACTTGTTGCCATTTAAAATTTTCAAGGCAAATGTCAATACAAAGCCTATTTAAGTGCAAAGTATCTCCTACTATTCTATAAAAACGCTAACAGCTCAGAAATTATGACCCGCGATGGATTCCAATATTTCAAAGCATGAGTCTATTTCTCTTTTAGGCTCCATGGCAAGAACGAAAACAATCCTTTTAAAGGAAGTTCTTTTCTAATCATTTCTGCATATTTTCTGACTGCAATTCATCGTTAATTCAGAGGTGTGTGTCCCGGTGAAACCTTCGGGGTGTTGAGCAACACAGATGTAACAGAAACTCTGCGCACGGACAACTTGGCCAGGCGTGCCGCCCGCCTCTCCTTCCTACCCCCGCCCAATGCCTTCCCCGGGCAGTGACTTCACATCCTTTGACATCAGCACGGCTCTGAAAGGGGGATGGGAGAGCGAGCAGAAAGCAGAAAAACCAGCTTTGAACTATGCATGCAAGGCCTCTCTCAAGACTCAGATTCTGTAAGTAGTTCGTAAAATGCCAAATTGCAGTGACACACCCAGCCTCCTCTGGTTAGGTCTGCCGCAAAACGGGGTGAATTCTGCTAGAAAGGACTTCCTGCTTTTCTTATCTGAAGCACAATAGCCATTTATTAACTAACCACAGAAGGTTCCGTTTCAGTGAAACACACAATAACTTACCTCGAATATGGAGAAGGGCCACGGGCTGGAAAGGCCCATTGGAGTTGGCCGCATCCACCACCATCCTGCTGCCCGCTTTATTACATGTCAACATCTAGACTTCAGCGGGAAAGGCAATGTACTCCTTAAGGCAAGAAACCAGCCTCCATTTTAGTTTAAAAAAAAAAAGACAAACTGAAGCTCTCTGCAGCTGGAGGGAACTGGCTGGTTGGTGATGTCAGCAGGCACGGGGCTCGCTGATTGGCCGGAAGCTGCAACTTCAAATGACACTAAAAAAACTGCAAATGGAAAGAGCATTCTGTTTGGCTGTCAGTGTGCATGAAAAGCCTGGACATTTTTTGGCTTTCTGCAGTCTTCATTTCTCAATAACTTTTAGGCAAAGATCCCATCTCTTAAGGGGCAGGACTGAGGCCACAACCCTGGCCAGACTATAAACACATGATTCTGAGAGAGCCACCAAAAAAAAAAAAAAAAAAAAACAAAAACTGTGCATGTGTGTCTACATGAACTTTAAATTTTAGCATTTCTCTGACTGGTACCCCAAATTCACTGGTACCTTATATCCACCTGACCACCTCCTATTTTCTATTCTAATTACTTTAAATATCTGTATCATATTTAGCATTTTGGCAACCTAGTTTTGTTTTTGTTTTTGTTTTTTTAAAGCAAATTGGCTATTCAAATATTACACAATCCCAATTCATCAGTTTGGACTCTTGTTCAACCTTTCCTACTACCAAGTTATGAATTACTAATCTTCAAACACTGGTTTTTCTCGGGATCTAATTTTTTTATTGGAAAAATTCAGTTAAAAATTATATGAAAAATGAAAGGTTCTTTAAATTTAATAGCTAGAAAGTGCTGTAAGTTAAAGGTATTTATACCACCTGGCTGTGAAAGTTAAAGTCATAAAATAAAATGCAAGTGTTTATTTTTGTACCTTAAAGATGTCAACATACCACTTTTATTTAATTTTTTACGTTTTGTTTAAATTAAATTTTTTTAATTAAAAAGATATTTCACTTTTTTAAAAAATTGGGGCTAGTATTAAAAGCTATTATTCCAGATCTTAGTTTCCTATCTTCAGAAAAGGTTAATGTGAAAAGCTGAAGAAGAAGGACATCATTTCTGAATTGGAGTACCCTGGCCTGGGGAGGGGGTGTACGTGTGTGCTGGAGAGATGATTCCCTACAAAAGGAAGTGCTATTACTAGCTCCAAATGAAAATGAATAAGCTATGAGAAAAACCTCTTTGCCAGGCAGAACTGAAAAAAATTCCTCACTCCTTCACACACACACACAACTAAGTTTGTCCAAACCATGTCTTCTCTTTTTATAAATTCTCACACAACGCCCCTCGCCCCCCACCCCCCCCACCTTTCCCAGCTTGTGAACAAGAACCAAAAAGCCCTTTGGTTTCTAAACATAATTCACAACAGTAAGAAACACCTGAAATGGACCAGGGTTAGCAGTTACATCTGTGGGCTGGCACTCCACACATTTCAATGAGCAAATAAACTGCTACAATCGTTCAGGGGTGCTTATTAAGTTCCCCTACACTAGTAAGAAGGTAGTCCTACTATGTGTATCAATAGCCATTAAGAAAATAAATGAAAGCAAACCAAATCCTACCCCTGCCCCCCCCTCCGCAGAGCTGAAGGATGCTGCTGGATTCCAAAGCTGGCCATGAATTAAACTATAACAAGCAATGGGGAGTGGGTGTCATGTCATCGGCCTCCCACCTGCCTGGCTCCTCTGCTGTCTGAACAGCCTGTGTTCCGAGTCAGGTACTGTAAATTGAGATTCTGGCTGCTGACCCTCTGGGTGCATCAGATGCGCAAGGATGGCTCTCCCAGAACTATCAGCTCCTCACCCAAGAAGTGGTGCCAGATGAACTCAGCATTAAGGATCGAGGCTTGCAGGGGGCTTTGTGAGGGGTCAGGAAGCAGATGCTTACTGTAGATCTTACTTTAAAAAGAGAGGGACCTGTTCTCAAACAGTTTAATACTTCATATGAGATGAGATGGGGAAATGTGCCTGTCCTAGGATTGTGCTGTTGAGTGGAATGCAGAAATAACAGGGAAAGACTCCTAGACTCTTTGTATAAAATATACAGGTTAAAGTCAAAGAAAAAGTGAAGACACTTGTGGATGTGTTTTTCCTAATGATCTCAGATCAAAGGATCTCAACTTTATTAGTGATTTTCCCCCATGCTGTTTTGAAGCCTTATGCATATAAAGTAGTTCTTTAAAGGACTCAAAGTCTGTGATCTGGAAATCACTGATGAAACATACTCTAAAATATAAATAAGCAAACAAGCAGATAAATAATATGGAGGAAAAAAAAAAGACTTGAACAAATAAAGATAAGGTGTGTTTCGGAACTGGAAGCATACATACTATAAATAAGCTGATGTTAATACTTCCCCAAACTGATTTATAGTTTTAAAGCAATTCCATTCAAAATTCAGAGAAGTCTCCCTATTTTTCTGGGTATCTGACAAAATAATTCTCAAGTTCACTTGGAAAAATTAAAAGCATGAAGAATGAGAACACTCTTATGAACAAGGCTGGTCCTACCAACTCTAAAGCTTGTGAACTAAGGACAGTGTGATGTGGGCTTAAGAGACAGGTCTTGGAACAGACAGCAACAGCTCCCAAAACGGTGAGTGCAGTTGTACAAATGTAATATTCGGGTAAGGAAGGAAGCTCAAATCCACGGAAAGGGGAGGATTATTCAGACAACTGGTCGGCTATATGTGGGCAGAAGTCAATTTAAGTCTCACCAAAATAAAATCTGAGATGGGTTAAATAAAAAAAACAAACACAGTTAAATTTTTAAGAAGTCAAGTCATACCCCCCACGAATCCCCACAGCTTTGAGAAGAAAAGGGTAGTGAGTATATCAATTCTCAAGCCAGAAAAGGACGATTAAAAAGCACTGGACAAACCCTGAGGGGATATTCCTCACAGTAAAAAATTTACAAATTTGTGTATGTTCCCTCCAAAAATCAAAAGGAAGTATGAATGCTATAATTACAAGAGGTTAATAATGTACTGCGATTCATAAGAAAAACACTGAGACCTCAGTGTTCAAATGATTCAGTTTACAAAAGGACTATAACTGCTCAATAACTGTATGAAAAAAAAATTTCTTCACCTATCAAATCAGCAATAGTTTTAAAAATTATAATTAATACTGGTAAAGGCATGTTGTAACCTTGCCAACAAATCTATAAATTGTTCTGATCCTTTTGGAAAATAATTTGGCAACATGTAAAGACCCTTTGTTTCTGTAATTTAACTTTTGGAGTCCATTCCAAAAACGCAGTAGCCGTGAGTGAGCATCACATTTTAAAAAATATTTATTTAAAAAACTGTGCTAAAGTTTACGTAATATAAAATTTACCATCTTCATCATTTTTCAGTGTACAGCTCTAAGTGGCATAAGTACATTCACGTTGTTGTGCCACCATAACCACCATCCATCCTCAGAACTCGTTTCAGCTTGCGAAACAGGCAATCTGTCCCCATTAAACGCTTCCTCCCCATCCTCTTCCTCTCAGCCCCTGGCCACCACCATTCTACTTTCTGTCTCTATGAATGTGACCTTCTCTGGGTACCTGATATAAATGGAATCATGCAGTTTTTCTCCTTCTGTGACTGAATTCCTTCACTCAGTGTAAGTGTCCTTAAAGTTCAGCCACGTAGTAGCATGTGTCAGAATTTCTTCCCTTTTTAAGACTGGATAATACTCTATTATAGGGATATACCACATTTTGTTCTATCCATCCCTTGATAGACACTTGGGCCATTTCTGCCTTTTGGCTATTGTGAATAATGCTGCTGTAACATGGGTATATAAATATCTATTTAAGTCTCTGCTTCCAATTCTTTTGGGTATATTCCCAAAAGTGCAAAGTATGGTAATTCTATTTTTAGTTTTTTGAGGAACTGCCACGCTGTTTTCCATAGTGGCAGCATTATTTTACATTCCCACCAGCAGTGCACAAGGGTTCCAATTTCTCCACATCCTCACCAACACTTGCTATTTACCAACACTTGCTATTTTCTGTTTTTCGATAGGAGCCATCCTAGTGGGTGTTAAGTGGTAGCTCACTGTGGTTTTGATTTGCATTTTCCTAATGATTAGTGATGTTAATCATGTTTTCATGTGCTTATTGTCCATTTGTGTATCTTCTTTGGAGAAATGTCTATTCAAGTCCTCTGCACATTTTTTTTTTTTTTGGCTGCGTTGGCCCTTCGTTGCTGCGTGCGGGCCTTTCTCTAGCTGTGGCGAGGGGCTACTCTTCGTTGCGGCGCATGGCCTTCTCATTGCAGTAGTTTCCCCTCTTGCTGAGCACGGGCTCTAGGCGCGTGGGCTTCAGCAGTTGCAGCACACGGGCTCAGGAGTTGTGGCTCATGGGCTTAGTTGCTCTGTGGCATGTGGGATCTTCCTGGACCAGGGATCGAATCCGTGTCCCCTGCACCAGCAGGCGGGTTATTATTATTTTAATTAATTAATTAATTTTTGGCTGTGTTGGGTCTTCATTGCTGCCCGCGGGCTTTCTCTGGTTGTGGCGAGCAGGGGCTACTCTTAGTCGCGGTGCGCCGGCTTCTCATTGTGGTGGCTTCTCTTGTTGTGGAGCACGGGCTCTAGGCACGCGGGCTCAGTAGTTGTGGCCTGCGGGCTCTAGAGCACAGGCTCAGTAGTTGTGGCGCACGGGCTTAGTTGCTCCACGGCATGTGGGATCTTCCCGGACCAGGGCTCAAACCCGTGTCCCCTGCATTGGCAGGCGGATTTGGCAGGCGGATTCTTAAACACTGCGCCACCAGGGAAGTCCCCCTTTGCACATTTTTTTAAACAGCTTGTTTCCTTGTTGAGCTGTAGGAGTCCTTTATAAATTCTGGACATTAATCCCTTATCAGATAGATGATCTCTGAACAGTTCTTCCCATTTTGTGGGTTGCCTTTTCACTTTGTTGATTGTGTCCTTTGCTGCACAGAAGTTTTACATTTTGATGTGGTTGAATTTATCTACTTTTGCTTTTCGTGCCTGTGCTTTGGTGTCATAGCTAAAAAATCATTGATAAATCTAACATCATGAAGCTTTTCCTCTATGTTTTCCTATAAGGTCTTTGATCCACTTTGAGTTAATTTTTGTGTTTGGTGTAAAATAAGGGTCCAAGTTCATTCTTCTGCATGTGGATATCCATTTTTTCCAGCACCATTTGCTGAAGAGACTGTCCTTTTCCTAGAGTGGGTGGCACCCTTGTTGAAAACCATTTGACCATACCTGTGATGGTTTATTTCTTGGCTCTCTTCTACTCTATTGGTGTATGTGTTTGTCTTTATGCCAGTACCACACTGATTTGATTACTGCAGCTTTGCAGTAAGTTTTAAAATCAGGAAATGTAAGAATTTTGTTCTTCTTTTCCAAGATTGCTTTGGTTATCCAGGGTCCCTGGAGATTCCATGTGAATTTTTGGATGAATTTTTCTATCTCTGGAAAAAAACACTGTTAGGATTTTGACAGAGATTGTATTGAATCTGAAGATCTCTTTGGGCAGTACTGATGTTTTAATGATATTAAGTCTTCCAATCCATGAACACACATTGGCTTTCCATTTACTGGTGTCTTCTTTAACGTCTTTCAGCAATGTTTTGTAGTTTTCCGCATACAAGTCTTTCGCCTCCTATGTTAATTCTAAGTATTTTATTCTTTTTGAGAGCATCACATTTTTATTTATGATTCTAAAATACCAGAAACGACCTTAATGTCAAAGGGATTATCCCACACAGTGAAATATTACACATCCATCAAAAATATTTATGAATTTGTAAAGTAAAAATATACGTGAGAAGGGCAATGTATAATTTTTCAGAAATAGTATGATCATAAAAAAGAACACTCTCAAAATATCAACAGTAGTCACCATGGAGTGTTATGGTTATGGGTAGTTCTTCTTTCTGAAACTTCTCTATATTGTTCAGTATTGCTAAAACAAGCACACAATACTTTGATGAAAATTAAAAGTAACAATTTAAAAAAAGACACGTAGACTAAGTCACAGCAGAGAGAATCCCTTAGCGAATGCTGCCGCTCAGGCACAGGCTAAGAACAGAGAAAGGGCTGTGATGGGAACGCAGGAAATATGATGCAAACGATTTATGGTGATGCATAAATGAGATCAAGTAGGTAAAAACACACAAACAAAAATTAGCCTAAACTAGGCATGACAAACTGAACCAACAAATTACAGGATGTTGACTCCCTGTCTTGAAGAATCCATTACAGGCTCCTTAAATTTTTACTGCAAGTTTGCACTGAATCAATAGGCTCATCTAAGCTCTCGAGGTTCAATTAGCCGCCAGAGTACTTTCCTCACGGATGAAACGAGGACTCAGCAAACACACCGGAAGAGGCTCACGTGCAGCCCCATCATTGGCCTGGGCATAAGTCTTCACCGCCTACTCAGGGAGAGGCCGCCCGCCCTCAGGAACCCCAGGCTGGTTCTTCTTTCCTCACCTGTAAAGGGGCTGTCTGTGATCACCCCACCACCGTGGCTGTTAGGAGGCACAAACGTCACCGATGGAGTGGGGAGCTCAGGAGGGTGCAGCTGCCACTGAGGGAGGATCCCACCGCACGTCGCTCCAGCCATTATAGGGAAGGTGCTGGAAGCAGTGGACACCGTAGCACTTGAAGGGCAGGGTCTCGACCCCGGGGCTGCAGTGTGAGGGTGCCGCAGAGCCACTGACGGGGTCTCTGCTTGGACTAACCCCTCTGGGGAGTCTTCCTCTCCCCTCTCTGGGCCACAGGTCTCTTCCCCGTCAGCCTCAGGACAGTGCCCGGCACACAGCAGGCGTTCCATCAAACTGACTGAATGAAGGGCCGAATCAAGCAGTAACACCCAATTCTGATCCTGCACAACTCCCTCACCCCTCTTTATACCTCGTCCCCGTAGCGCGTAACCAAGAGGGGTGCGCCATCTAACCACCTGGAGAACGACACATCCCACCCCCTGCATGCAGAGCCCCCATCCAGGCTCCCACCACACCCTCCACTGCTGTCTGTGCCCATCCCTCATGCCCCCCATGGCACCCTCCAGCCACGCTTCTGGACTCTCCCATGACAACCTTCCTGCCGCTCTGAAGGGCTTGAGCTAACTCGGAGGAAAGGCACCTTTCTGGGCTCAGTGCAGAGCTCCTTCCAGAACCGAAAGTGGGCAGACAGACCACAGCTCTCAGTGCGTCCACCCGTCAAGGACGCAAACACAAGCATCTCTGTGCTGCACAAAGATGAAGGTTGAAAAGGAGTTATTCTTTATTCTCTGCTTCCTCTGTCACTTTATTTGGGTTATTTAAAAACAAACTGCCATTTGTAGGTAGCATTTTTGAATAAAACTTTCACATTTTCATTTCTAAATTCAGCTGAAGTTTTTAATTTTCATCTCCCCAGGCAATTTTATGGGCAAATTAAGTATGCTCATATTTTAGTGAAAAAGGTTTACAGTTTCTTTCATTAAAAGAATGTTGTGTCTTGAGCCTAGAGAGTTGTGGTGCCATAACTGCAAGGCACTGACACTGCTGGCAGAGCAGACACTTAACCGGAAACTACACGGGCATGGGTGATGTACATTTTGTTGGGTAGGATATCTAACCTAAAAAATTTGGCTTCGCTTACAGTTTAAAATAGACTTCTTCCTTAGGCAGATCAAAGATACCTAGCATTCAGCTGTGTTCAAAGGTTGCCAGGGCACTTCTGCTTGCCAACAGCAAGGTCAAAGGGACAGGCGCCTGCTGCCCTGTTGATTTGAGCGAGTCCTGCGAGTGGTTTAAAAAGGGTGGACAGGCTTATCCCAGGAAAGGCCAGCGGAGGCGAGCGGAGTAGATGGTGTAAAATCTGCCCCGAGTGCGCTGTTAGGAGACCTTTGCTTATTTTTGTTCTTGCCACAGTTAGGCTGGAAAACCTTTAAAGCCAAAGCAAGTCCTCACCCGCTTCCTTGTTCTGAGAAGGTAGGAAACCCACACAAAGTACACAGAGCACACGTGACACACCAAAGTGCTTTCGTGTTGACTATTAGCAACAAACCTCACTTCACAAAGAAGAACCTGAGGCGCAGGGAGCCGTGAGCCTGGGAGGGGTTCCAGCCCCAAAACAGTTCTGAGAAAATGGAAGGATGTGGGAAGGACAGGCAGACGGGCCCAGAGGACTTTTCATTCCTTCAGCAAACTTGTGTCTCGGGGATCCACGGCAGGTGCTAGACTGGGCACCAAAACAGCCTCTGCCCTCAGTGACACTTTAGACAGAGCAGCGTATGGTGTGCTCTGCAGCCCCAGTGTCCATCACGGTGAACAGATAAATGGTGCTCCATCCACACAGTGGAATGTCACACAGCCTTAAAAATTAGGAAGAAAATTCCGTATGATTCCACTCATAGGAGGTCCCTAGAGGAGTCAAAATCACAGAGACAGGAAGTAGAATGGTGGGTGCCAGGGGCTGGGGGAGGGGAAGAGGGAGGTATTAACAGGCACAGAGCTTTTGTTGGGGACGATGAATAGACAGTGGTGATGGGCACACTGAATGTGAACCTATTTAATGCCACTGAATTGTACACTTGCGAATGGTTAAAGTGATAAATGTTATGCTATGTATATTTTACCACAATTTAGGAAAAAGGATAAGGCAGGCTTGAGCCAGGGTGGCTCAGGAAACACTGGAGGAGGCAGAGCCAGCAGGGCGTGGGAGAAACCCAGGCCTGGAGGGCCTGTACGGTGGGCAAGGGCACGCAAGCAAAGTGTGTGCATCTGTGGGTGATGTAAGGTGCCGGGAGAAATCCAGGTGAGGTCTGGGGAAGGCCTGAGCTAGACATTAAATGTAAGATTACAGCTGCCAGTTGAAATCAACTCCCTGGGTTCTTCCCAGAAGGGGCTTGCAGGGTATGACAGGCAGAGGCCTGAGACTGACCCTGGAGTAAAAGCCACGTCCGTGGCCTGACGAGAGTGGACCGGAGGGCGCCCTGGGGCCAGGCTGTGGCTCGAGGTTGGGCTCAGGCTGACATGAGACCAGCTCTCAGCTGTTCACAGAGCAGCATCCATGGCACCTCTGCTTCCCAGCTACCGCCACAACAAGGGTCTGGGTCTGGGTCTGGGTCTGCGGCCTCCCTAAGAGCAAGGGCCACCTCTGGTCACTGTCACGGTCCTGACTACCTCCCCACGCTCCAGACAACCCAGGTGGTCAGTAAGTATTTGCTGTGAACTGGCACCTGCCTCACCAAGCTGAAAGTTTCCTTCCATTATTGTGGGCAGTCAAGAGAAGACACAGAATCAAACATGTGGCAGAAGCAAGACTGATGAAAGCTGAGTTTCTGAACCCATGAGAATTAGAGCAGGCACTGTGGTAACTTCTCACATTGCATTTTTATTCTTCAATTAATGGGCAAGAGGTAAAGTTCCTCTAAACAGATGCTAATTCATTTTTAAGCAGTAAAAAATGATCACTTGTATGGCGAGACTTTCAATTGTATCAGAAAATAAACTGCTTTGAATGAGGTTGAAGTATTGTATTTTCACAAACGGAGGGCAAGACGTATAAATTTTTAACTGCCATTCAAAACCCAATTCAGGTAAGTTCTCCCAACAATAATGTAACAACTTCTTTCCCAAATGGCCTAACACTTAGCAATTCTAAATTTCTGCCCCAGGGTCTCCAGTTAACGTTAGGCCCTAGTTGTTTCATCATAACTTTGACTTCTCCCTAGGCCTTTCTTTCCTAAAACAAGGAGAATGGCCTCAAGAAACAAAGTCCATGATTCATTAGTCACCTAAAAAAATCAGTCTCTTCATTTAACACTTCTACCTTCCAGACCGAAAATATTAAAAGAAAGGGACTAACTCAGAGAAATCTTTGAACGAACAGGGCCTGAAGACTACATTCAGCCTCAACGCTAAAAAAATAAAAACAGGAGATACTATTTTCCACTTAACGAATGACTTAAGCATTTAAATGGCCTCAGTACTGGAAACGTGCAATGGGACAGACAGGCACCTCCTGCGCTCTGGGCAGAAGTGTTCATGGTGCAACCTCTCTGGACAGCACCTCTAAAGGGTTCTTGAAAACGCGTGGCCTTTGATCAGTACTTCCCTTCCTTGATTCCAGCTTAAGGAAAGGTTCAAAAGTGTGAACAACAAAAGATTTACATTAAAGTACGGTTTACAGCAGCTGAAAACCACGGGAATAATAAACGGTGTTTAAATCATGCTCCTATTTCCATTAAAGTCAGGAACAAGACAAATATGCCTGCTCACACCACCACACATAACGTCTTACTGGAATTTTCAGTCAACTCAGGAGAAAGACACTAAAGGTATAAGATTTAGAAACAAAGAGGTGAGATTGCTTTTACACGCAGATCTCATTAGACACCTGAAAACATCCCAAAAAATTAGCTGAAAAACTAGTGCAAACAATAAGATAATTCAGGAAGGAAGCAGGAGGTGAAAGCAACATGCAGAAATCAACAACGTCCATATAAACAATTAACAATTATTTAGAAGACATAATGGAAGAGGAGATCCCATTTACAATAATAGCACCAATAATGAAATATCTGGGCACACACTTACTAAGAAATGTGCAAAACCCACATGAGGGAAACTTAAAAACACCCCTAAAGGAAATGAAAGTGGCCTTGAACAACTACACACTACACTCTTAGAAAGGGGATTTGAACATCCTAAAGATGCCAATCCTCTCTGGACATTTTAAAAATTTAATGGAATCACAACAAATATATACCAACAGCTTTTTTTTTGCAATGAAATGAGCCAATTCAAAGTTCCTACTGTTTGTAATAATATCATTATTGTTGTCAATCATTTTAATATGATATAGCAATAATTACGTCAATGAAATTAGAAATAAAGATTTTCAGTGTAAGAGATAAAACTATGAAAATTCAAGAAACAAGTGAGAACACTACAATGTTATGAATGCACAACTAAAAAAAAAAATATATATATATATTCTAGAATATATGTTTATGTTCTCGCTCCCTCCACTGAAAGTACCAGTACCTAAAAGCAACAGCAGTCCAGTAGCAGTGAGCACCCCCCAGTACCCTGATTTTGGTCTCTAATATCATTCCCCACTGAAAGGAATCAGGGTTCATTGAAAAATGGCTGATTCCAAGTCTGGGGCAGGGAAGGTACAAACAAGCCTGCGGGGACATCTTACTGTGTCAGAAATCAAGGAAACAAAAATAAATGAGGCCATGCCAAAAAATACACAGCAGCCAGTCCAAATATCACACAATGGTTAAAATTATGCATCTGCACATAAAAAAGAGTATGGGGGCTTCCGTGGTGGCACAGTGGTTAAGAACCCACCTGCTGATGCAGGGGACATGGGTTCAAGCCCTGGTCCAGGAAGATCCCGCATGCTGCAGAGCAACTAAGCCCATGCACCACAACTACTGAGCCTGCGTGCCACAACTACTGAAGCCCATGCCCCTAGAGCCCGTGCTCCGCAATAAGAGAAGCCACTGCAATGAGAAGCCCACGCACCACAACGAAGAGTAGCCCCCGCTCGCCACAACTAGGGAAAGCCCACGCGCAGCAACGAAGGTCCAACGCAGCCATAAATAAATAAATAAATAAAATCTTAAAAAAAAGAGAAGAAAGTATGATTTTAGTAGATTAAAACACACTGACATCAATGAAACACATAATGATGTTCAAAAAAGAGAAAGCCAAAAAAACATTTAGTTTTCACCATTTGAGGGAAACTTGGAACTGAAAAGGCAAAGAATTAAGCTTACCCTCACCTTCCAGTAGGAGCTGTATGTCAAGATAACCAAATAGCTCTATTTGGCAAGAAGTAGCTCTGCTTTTAGAAGAATGCCAGATTAAACGTTGAAATCTCTAGAGAAACTATTGACTCAGGCAAGGATTATCAAGTGGTGTTTAAAGCATTAGCATATGGTTGATGGGGAACAGACACTGGCAGGGTGCCAAAATATACCTTGTAGATTATCACTAGTACTTTTGAATCGCAAAGGGAAGTACTGTACAATGGAGAGCTCAATCGGTCACCACCCTACTATAATACAGTGGTAAAATCCAGCATCACTTTTGCTAGTCACCAGACAGTATGCATCTCTCACAATAAAGGAACTATCTCCTGAGTTACACAGCATCACCCCTGATATATTCTATCCAAAAAAGGTTTCCATTTTCAGGAACTACCGGGAATAAGGGGGATACTTTACAGGACAATCATCTTGGCTAATTTAACAAGTCATAAACTAGTGCTGCGGTTTATGGCACTCTCAGACTAGTAGTGACCCCAGGTGTCTGGCAGAAGCAAAAACAAATCCCTGCTGAAGAAGATACTTTTATCCTAGGTTTCAATTTATTTCAGATATTTGAGTACAGTGACCAGCATACACTAAAAAACAGGTACACAAGGAAATAAGACATCATGAGGAAAATGTGACAAGGGCTTCAGATGTTGGTAATATCTCACACAGACTATAAAGCAGCTGTGCTGACTAAAAGAAATGACAAATTTGATGGTTTCTGCAAGGCAATAGGAAAATATTTTTAAAAAGTCACAGAGCAGATTAAAAACAGAACTTCCACAAATGAAAAAAAGAATATCTGAAATTTAAAACTTTGTGGCTGTATTTTATGTTTCATTTTTCTAGTAACTTATTTTTCCTCTATTTTATGAAAGTACTAGTCCATGGTGGGTTGAAAATTAAAAAGAAAACTGGTCCTTCACCATGGATAACGTGAACTCTGATCAAGAATATAGCACGTGTAGTGAGGTGGATGGACCTTGAGTCTGTCATACAGAGTGAAGTAATCAGAAAGAGAAAAACAAATACTGTATGCTAACGCATATATATGGAATCTAAAACAACAGCACTGATGAACCTAGTGGCAGGGCAGGAATAAAGACGCAGACGTAGAGAATGGACTTGAGGACACGAGGCGGGGGGAAGGGGAAGCTGGGAAGAAGTGAGAGAGTAGCACTGATGTATATACACTACCAAATGTAAAATGGATGGCTAGTGGGAAGCTGCCGCACAGCACAGGGAGATCAGCTCGGTGCTTTGTGACCACCTAAAGGGGTGGGATAGGGAGGGTGGGAGGGAGACGCAAGAGGGAGGAGATATGGGGATATATGTATACGTATAGCTGAATCACTTTGTTGTACAGCAGAAACTAACACAACATTGTAAAGCGATTATACTCCAATAAAGATGTAAAAAAAAAAAAGGGGGACTTCCCTGGTGGCGCAGTGGTTAAGAATCTGCCTGCCAATGCAGGGGACACGGGTTCGAGCCCTGCTCCGGGAAGATCCCACATGCCACGGAGCAACTAAGCCCGCGCGCCACAACTACTGAGCCCGTGTGCCACAACTACTGAAGCCCACGCGCCTAGAGCCCGTGCTCCGCAACAAGAGAAGCCACCGCAATGAGAAACCCACGCACTGCAACGAAGAGTAGCCCCCGCTCGCCGCAACTAGAGAAAGCCCACATGCAGCAACGAAGACCCAATGCAATCAAGGGGAAAAAAAAAAAAAGGAAAAACCCCATTAAAAAAAAAAAAGATGTAAAAAACAAAAAAGAATATAGCACAGTAAGTCACAAAAAGGTTGAAAAATATAACCTTAAAGAAAGATAGTAAATGTAAGATTCCAATACACATCTGATTAGAGCCAAAGGGGGAAAAAAAAGGAAACTAATACAGAGATAACAACTGAAGAAATAATGGATGAGAACTTTCTACAACTGAGGAAATATAACAACCCACAGATTCAAAGTGAATGGCAAAAAAGACTGATAAAAAAGACATCTATACTTGGACCCCTGGCAGTGGAATCACTGAAAAAAAATCAACGTCATAGTCAAAATCAGAAAAGTGGCCAGAAATCACAAACAATACTTTCAAAAAGAATGAATTTGGGGACTTCCCTGGTGGCACAGTGGTTAAGAATCCGCCTGCCAATGCAGGGGACACGGGTTTGAGCCCTGTTCCGGGAAGATCCCACATGCCGCGGAGCAACTAAGCCCGTGCGCCACAACTACTGAGCCTGCGCTCTAGAGCCCTTGGGCCACAACTACTGAGCCCGCGCGTCACAACTACTGAAGCCCATGCGCCTAGAGCCTCTGCTGTGCAACAAGAGAAGCCACCGCAATGAGAAGCCCGCACACCCAACGAAGAGTAGCCCCAGCTCGCCGCAACTAGATGAAAGCCCGCGCGCAGCAAAGAAGACCCAACACAGCCAAAAATAAATAACTAAAATAAATTAAAAAAAAAAAATGAATTTGGCTTCTCAATACTAATGGAAGTCAAAAGGCAATGAAATACTTATCTTCAATATACTGAAGGAACACAAAAATCTACAATTAGATATTCAGCGATTATCTTTCAAGAATGAGGGCAAATGAAGACATTTTCCAGATAAACAGTTTGCCACCAGCAGACTCTTATTAAAGAAAATTCTAAATGATGTATTCAAACAAGGTTTTGACCTCCGATGGAAAGTCTGAGATGCAAAAAGGAATGAAGAATAAAATGATAAATAAGTAGATAAATCTAAATGGTCATCAACAGAATAAAACAGTAAGACTGTTAGGGAGCACTTAAAAAGGTTGGAATTCAGATACCCAACGATGGAGGAGTCCGAAGAGATGGCAGTGGCAGCCTTCCTTTTCTGAGGTATGATTGACATAAAACATTATATAAGTTCCAGGTGTACAACATAATGATTTGACATTTGTATATACTGCAAAATTATCACCACAGTAAGTCTAGTTAATAGTTAACATCCGTCACCATACACAGTTACAAAATTATTTTTTCTTGTGATGGGAACTTTGAAGATCTATTCTCTTAGCAGCTTTCAAATATTCAATACAGTATTACTAACTATAGTCACCATGCTGTGCATTACATCCCCATGACTTACTTATTTTAACTGGAAGTTTGTACCATTTGACTTCCTTCAGCCATTTCGCCTACCTCCCCACCCCTGCCTCTGGCAACCATTTTTTAAATTAATAGACTTTAATTATTAGGTTTACAGAAAAGCTGAATGTAAAGTACAGAGTTCCCATACCCCTCTCCACCCTCCCCTAGTTCCTTCTATCATTAACATCTTGCAATAATGTGGCACATTTCTTACAACTGATGAGCCAATAGTGATACGTTACTATTAACTAAAGACCATAGTTTACATTACGGTTCACTTTGTGCATTCTATGGGTTTTGACAAACGTAAAATGCCATGTATTCACCATTACGGTAACATGTGGAGAGTTCCACTGTCCTAAAAATCTCCTGTGCTCTGTCCATTCATCCCCCCATTCTCCCAACCACTGGCAACCACTGATCTTTTTATTGTCTCCACTGTCTTTTCCAGAATGTCATATAGTTAGAATAATACAGGATGCAGCCTTTTCAGATTGGCTTTTTTCATTTAGTAATATGCATTTAAGGTTCCTCCATGTCTTTTCATGGCCTGGTAGCTCATTTCTTTTTATTGCTGAATAATATGCCATATTTTGGATGTATCACGGTTTGTTTATCCATCCACCTACTGAAGGACATCTTGGTTGCTTCCAAGTTTTATATATTTTGAAAAAATTGTGGCAGAGTTTTTTCAACCACCCCAAATTCTTGCATAAAATCATACAGTGCAACCAAGAAGGCAAAATCAAATACCCATAGCCAACATCTACAACAAAATTAGGTGAAAATGTGTCCCCACAGACACGTGAGCACATGGGAGAGCCCACCGGCAGTCACAGGCTCATGTGCTATCAGTGTCTGGGGGAAGACGGCAGAGAGGAACAACGGGTGTCCTCTGGAGCTGAGAACTCTGAGACAACCAGAGAGCCAGCTGAACCCACCTGAGAACAGTGGCTGAAAGCAGAAGGGGTCTGTACCCCACAAGGGATGAGGGCAAGCAGTCCGCAGCCAAGACTGAAGGGGCCCCGGGAACCCTCACAATTCAGCAGCCGTAGCTTCCTTCCAGAACTAGGTCACACTGGTGAGAAACTGCTGGGAAGAGAATCCAGACTTAACAGCAGAGGGGCAGGAGAGGAAACGGGAAAAGAAGGTCCAAATATTAGCAGGGGAAGAGAACCAAATCAGGGCACTCAGGAGGTAAGCCACCACATTTTAGAAAGTTTCACAAAAATAACCGAAGCTAGAGCTCTAGAGCCCAAGCTCCTCTTCTCTAATTTCACACACACACGAGCATCAGGAGGGATCAAAGTCAAGTCCTACATGGAGTTCTTATAAGGAAAAAGCGAAAAGGAACTAAACGACACCTACGCAGCAGTAAAAGCATGACAGGGAGACATCCCACAAAGACATTAAAAACTACAGCCTAATATTTCAAGATGAGACAAAAGACATTAAAGGAATAGCATAACGTGTCAAAGGACTACATGAATATTAATAGAAAAACTCAGAAATAGGTAATAACTCTGTAAAGAATTAAAAAAGAAAAGAAAAAATAATTTCAGAAATGAAGAGTAACTGAAAAGAATACAAGAGCAAATAAGCACAACATAAAATGCCTTACAGGGAATAGTACATAAAAAAGAGAAAAAAATTAAATCAAAAAGGAATGATAAAAACCCAGAGGGAGACAACAAATATAAAAACAGGCAAAGAAGATTCAATATTTATACAATAGGAGTCTCCACAGGAGTAAACGAAAGCAAGGGAACAGAACAAATCCTCAAAATAATAATCCAAGAAAAAGAGATTTGGTACTACATATTTAAAGAACATAGCATGTATGTGGGAAAGTCAACCCAGAATGATATATTCTGAAATTACTGGACTTTAAAGAAGAAAAAAACCTGTTTAGGCATCAAAGCAAACAGACCAAGTAACTTGTAAGATAAAGAAAATTAAACTGACATCAGAGTCTGACAGCAATGCTTTATTACAGAAGGAAGTGGAGGAACATCCTTAAGATACTCATGAAAAGAAAACATGAACCGAGGACTTTCTATCCAGACATTCTTTGAAGTCTGAAATAAAAGTCTCCTAGAGAGGAAGCTTCACACCAAAATAATGTGGAGAATCAGCACAGAGACTGGAGGTGAGCGTCAGCGGTATATTCCCGTGGAGAACTAGTGTAAACAGCGATGGGAGGGAGAGAATACAGTTTGTCACGACTATGTGCTCTGACAATGAAGACAGAGTAAAACTATAAAAAAGCGGGAGGGGGAAGGAAATGAAAAGATGCAAAAATTTTAACCTTTCAGTCATCATATTGGTCACAATGTTGGTATTATTTTTCTGAAAATACACTGTGTATAATGTCAGATAAAGTAAATGAGTAATTATCTGGTATTTAAGTCCTATTTATTTTCACTGATGTCCCTGAGAACCAAAAATCTCAGTGTGACAAAAAAGGAGATATAAGACAGAAGTTAAATAAATGCCTACAAGCCTGCATCTGAATGGAAAATATCAGTATGAACTCCTGATGTACTATATCCTGAAAAAACCTATTTTCTAATTTGGTCCACTAAAAAGTCCTGTAAACAGTGACCATTCCAATAGCAACGAGAATCCTAGCACCCAGACTGTGGTCTTGAAATACCATTCCCCACTAAAAGGCGGGACTTCTTCGACAAATGACTGATTCTAAAACCTATACAGAAATGAAAAGAGTCAAGGCAATTCTGAAGAAAAAGCTGAAGGACTTACACTACCAGACACCAAGACCTCCTAGGGTGTGTTAGTGTTCTCCTGGCACAGCTCAGGCAGCCAGGGGAACAAAACAGAGCCCAGAAACGGGTCCGCACGGTGATGGTACTTTATTTACAACAAAGATAACACCACAATGAGTGAAGGGTGACCTTTTCGACAAGGGTGCTGTGCCAGACGGAGAGCCACACGGGAAAGGAATTGTGACCTCTAGCGTCACAGCAGACACAAAACTTAACTCTACATAGACTGTACAGTCTAGTGCGAAAGGTCAAAGAAAGTTTTAGGAAAAAAGACATAAGATAACATCTTCACTACTCTGTGGAAAGCAAAGATATATTAAACAGATCAAAGTACTCTCAAAGTGCTAATGCCTTTGAGAGTGAAAATTCAAGATACAGAGTAGAAGAAAATGTGCAATTCCCATATCTACAAAGGACCTATATCTGAACTCCTACAAATCTGTTTTTTAAAAAATCTTACAACCTAGTAGAAAGAAGAGCCCAAAGACTTAAACCGGAACTTCACAAAATAATATATCTGAGCAGACAATAAACCTAGAAAGAGATGTTTAACTTCATTCATCATCAGTTAACTTTGAAACCGGCTCACCAGAATGGCTAAAATGAAAGCCAAACTATAGTGGAACAAATTATTTGCAACACATATATAACCAACAAAGAGTTCATATCCAGAATAAAAACTCTTTAAAAAAAATTAAGAAAATGGCAGTCCAATGGAAAAGGGCCAATAAACATTTGTAAAAGCACCTGACCTCATAACAGAAGTGCAAATTAAAACAACAGTGAGATACCACAATGAGATAGTGTGGTACTGGCATAAAACAGGCATATAGATTGATGTGATAAAACTGAGAGTCCAGAAATTAAACTTTACATTTATGGTCAATTGGTTTTTGATAAGGATACCAAGGAAACTCCATGAAACAACAGCTTCTGCAACAAATGGTGCTGGGACAACTGGATATCCATGTGCAAAAAAGATGAATTTAGACTTCTACCTCACATTACACGAAAAATTAACTTGAAATGGATCACAGACCTAAATATAAGAAAACTAGAAAACTTCTAGAAGAAAACACAGGAAAAAAACCTTTGTGACCTTTAGTTAGGCAAAGAGTTCTTGGATACAACATCAAAAGCAAGATCTATAAAAGAAAAAATGTGATAAACTGGACCTCATCAAAATTCAAAATTTTGGGGCTTCAAAGACACTTAATAAAGAGTGTAAAAGTCAAGACACAAACTGGGAGAAAATATTTGTAAATAATATACCTGATAAAGGACTCATATCCAGATTACATAAAGAATTGCCATAATTCGGCAATAAGAAGATAGGCAATTTAAAAATAGGCAAAAGATCTGATAGACAGTTCATCAAAAAAGATATACAGGGACTTCCCTGGTGGTCCAGTGGTTAAGACTCCACGCTTCCACCGCAGGGCGCACAGGTTCGATCTCTGGTTGGGGAACTTGAATCCCGCACGCCATGCAGCGTGGCCAAAAAAAAAAAAAAAAACATATACAAATGGCTAACAGGTACATGAAAAGATGCTTAGTATCTGTAGCCAGTAGGGAAATGCAAATTAAAACCATAAGGAGATAGATACCAGTACACACCCGTAAGAAAGACTATAATCAAAAAGACGATAACAATTGTTAGCAAGAATGTGGATGCATTGGAACCCCATACATTGCTGGTGGGAACTTAAAATGGTCTGGAAGACAGTTCAGCAGTTTTTTTAAAAAGCTAAACATAAACTTACCCCACAAGCCAGCAGTTCCACTCCTAGGTATCTACCCAAGAAAGATGAAAATATATGTTCAAACAAAGACTTGTATTCAAATGTTCAGAGCAGCGTTATACGTAATAACTAAAAAAACAACTCAAATATCCATCAATTGTTGAACGTATAAATAAAATGTGGGATATTCATATAATAGAGAATATTATTCAGCATTAAAAAGAAACAAACTACTCAAAGTAGATGAACCTCAAAAACATTATATTAAGAGTCAGATGTAAAAGACTACATATTGCCTATTTCATTTACGTGAAATGTCCTGAAAAGGCAAATTTAGAGGCAGAAAACTGATCAGTGGTTGCCTGGAGCTGGGGATAGGGGTGGGAATTGATGGCAAATGGGCATAAGGTAATTTTTTGGATGGGTGATGGAAATATTCTAAAACTGTATTGTGGTAATGGATGCACAACTCTACATGTTTATTGAAGGTTACCTCAAAACCAGAAAATCTATCAACACAGCAATTATTAAATTAACATCTTAAGGAGAAAAATCATATGGCACCTGATAAAATTCAGCAGCAGTGCTAGCACAAGACCAACCGGCCAGGGTGGTACTGGTAAGAGCCATGCAAATGTGAACCATGGAGAAGCAGCAGGCTGGGTGAAGGTGATTTACCAGAAACCAAGGGCCATTTTCACATGAAACGAGGAAATGCTGAAGCCTTTCACCAAAATGGGAGGTAACAGGGAGGCCTGCTCTCACCTCTGTTATCTCTGTGTTACTGGTCCTAGCTAACGGCATAATTTCCAATTACAGTTAGTGAATTTTACAGTATGTAAATTATGCCTCAATAAAACTCTTAAAAAAAGGCTATGGGCTTCCCTGGTGGTGCAGTGGTTGAGAATCTGCCTGCTAATGCAGGGGACACGGGTTCGAGCCCTGGTCTGGGAAGATCCCACATGCCGCGGAGCAGCTGGGCCCGTGAGCCACAACTGCTGAGCCTGCGTGTCTGGAGCCTGTGCCCCGCAACGGGAGGGGCCGCGATAGTGAAAGGCCCGCGCACCGCGATGAAGAGTGGCCCCCGCTTGCTGCAACTAGAGAAAGCCCTCGCACGAAACGAAGACCCAACACAGCCAAAAATAAATAAAATAAATAAATAAATAAAATAGCTATTCATTAAAAAAAAAAAAGGCTATGATTTGAAAAAAAAAAAAGAAAAGAAAATCTATGGCTAGAGCTGAAATTATACTCAGAGGAATACATGGCTTTAAGTGAACTCTGTATTTAACTTAATAAATGAGGAAAACAATAAAATGAAACAGGATAAGTAATTAAAAGTGGAAGTGAAATATATTGAAAACAAAATAATCAAAAGAATAAATGAACTCATAAGGAGACATCACCACCACACAGGTAAAAGAAATTAAAAGATTCATTAAAGAACACAGTGTACCAGTCAATACGTGACCTACTCTAAACTGACCTAATGTGGAAGGAATCTGCAGATTTATCACTGAGCAAAGCACTAGGTCCAGCTGAGTTCTAAAGCAACCTTTTCACCCTATGTCATGTACTGTAAGATACATCTGTTATTCCACTTTTGATTTTTGCTAAAATCGGGTGCATTTTACAATCCCTGTCATCAGATGGCAGCACGAGAGAGTGGCATAAAAATGTACAGACCATCCTCAGGAAAGATCACGAAGTGCCAGTATCAACACATTTTAGATTTGACAAAATACATTAGTACAAAAAAGGAAGAAAACTATGGCCCAGCTTCACACAGGAGATATGAAAGCAGATATTAACGAAAATTAATAAACTGAACCCAGCATGTAGAAAAGTTATAATGTACTGCGACAATATTGAGGTTTATCTCAGTAATGCAAGGTTACCTCAAAACCAGAAAATCTATCAACACAGCAATTATTAAATTAACATCTTAAGGAGAAAAATCATATGGCACCTGATAAAATTCAGCAGCAGTGCTAGCACAAGACCAACCGGCCAGGGTGGTACTGGTAAGAGCCATGCAAATGTGAACCATGGAGAAGCAGCAGGCTGGGTGAAGGCGATTTACCAGAAACCAAGGGCCATTTTCACATGAAACGAGGAAATGCTGAAGCCTTTCACCAAAATGGGAGGTAACAGGGAGGCCTGCTCTCACCTCTGTTATCTCTGTGTTACTGGTCCTAGCTAACGGCATAATAAAATTAAAACAACCAGTATGTGTTGGTATAAATATTGGAAGAGAGATAAAAGTATCTAGTTACAAATGACAGGACTATATATGCAGACGCTAGTAAAAAATTACTAAGATCAATAAGAAAATTCTATAAGGTGACAGAATAAGAAAATATTTAAAAAACCAACAGCATTTCATTAGATTGGTAAGAACTAACTAGAAGTAGAAATGAAAAAAATATAACCCCATGACAAGAGTGACAAAAACTATAAAGCACTTAGGAATAAATTTAATGCAAAGGTAAAGAATCCTAAGAAAATCATAAAACCTTGTAAAAAGTCAGAAAACAAGACCCGAAAAATGGTGGTGATGCACCGGGTTCCTAGATGGAAAAAGAGTATCATAAAAACAGGAATCTTCCCCCAGTTAATATATCTTTAATGTAATTCCAATCTATTCCTTTTTTTTTCTGAACCAGACAAAATTACTTTAACACGCATACAGAGGCACTAATATTTTGGAACAGCCAAGAAAGATGCACCAAACAAGGCCAGTGAGGGGCACGCCTTGACCAGTGTGAAATTCTGCATATGCGGGTGTGCTCCTTCCGGGCACAGTGAAAGTACAGGCTCTGCCTGGCAGCGCACATCCCTGATGGGCGCTAGGGACAGGGCCTGGACCCTGAAGGCTCAGCAATAGCTACGGGAAGCCTTTTCCACCCCAGACATCTGAGTGTTCCGTCTGGGCCTCCTCAGGGCACTGGGGAGGAGTGACAGCAGGCCGGTGGGGGAGGGTGCTGGCCCCAGCAGAGCAGGCCCTTGGTTTTGTTTGATGCGGTCCCCCCGAACCTAGAGCAGGGCCGGTTTCCAGGTGTTCCACACAGTATCTGATGAATGAATAAATAGCATCAGAAAGGTATCGACTATCTGGGAGGGGGAGACTCCTCAAAAATGACCTAGTAGGCATGTTATCTACTACAAAGCTAAACCAAATATAAGCCAGATACAAGCTCTGTAAAATGCAGCGAGAGGAGAGCCTGGATTCCTAGCAAGTGAGGGGCCAGAAATGCATCCATGAATCCATAAATCCCTCCCTCTATCCACTACTCCGTCCCTCCACCCCTCCCTCTCTCCATCTACCCCTCCCCCTGTCCAGTAATCCCGGACACCTGCACTGAGCTCTGGCTCTCTGCCCTGCAGTGCGGAAGGCGCTGGAATGCACCTGTAGAGATGACAAGCTTCCTGCTCCAAGTTCATACACGATGAAAATTAACTGTAGAAGACCCACTGCTATGAATTTAAGGTATGAAAGTTGTTTGATGTTTCATTACACTAGTCTTATATTTTAGTAAACATAAAAGTGTTCAGAGGTTCACATTTGACTTTGGGGTCCTTACCCTACTTCCTCAATAAGGTTTTATGTACTTCAAAATCTCCTAGAGGAGCACTTTTAGGGGCTGAACACCCTCAGATGGAAAGGGGTGGCTGTGCTGTTTGGGGGGAGTTTGAAGCAAAGAGCACTGTTCCCTGACTAGTCTCAAGTAGGAAACCCTGGGTAGAGGTGCTCCCCAAATGACTCATAAGGAGAAAGTCCATAAAGGACTATCGCAGAGTCCTCACGTCCCCAACACCAGAATAATGAAGAGCTTCTACCACAGTTTTTACAATTACTCTACTTGTAGTTACTCCTTTCTGAATTTCTGGAGTTCTAAGACAAATGAAAGAGGAGAATTACTTAAAAGAAAATTGGCTAGCTTAATTACAATTAACAGGAAAAGATTTAAAGTCTTTCCTCTGCGTGTGTGTTTTTTTTAAAGTGTTTTGTACCTGTAATGTACTCATGATCACATTTTAATCTTAAATAGCTCCGGAATTTGAAATATTAGTTGGTTAAGTTAGTGACATTCAATCTAAAAAAACTGAATAAAGAAGAAAAAAATAACCCTACAGAATTTAAACACAGCAAAGGTACAAGAAACTAGCAAACTATCAAAAGGTTACTCCTTCCCCCTAAATGGGCAAACTTTAACTTTTGAAAGATGAATAATAAAAATTACCTTTTAAAGATGGTAGTTTTTGAAGTTCTCTATTATTGCTGGCGCTAAACCTGGAAGAGTTTTGCCGTTTGTCTTTCTTCACTACGGGCTGAGGGGCTGGCACTTTTATTTTACTAGATGCTGCAGACGGGGCAGCAACAAGGCTGTTTTTCCTGCTGGGAATCTGTTTCCAAAATGAAAACAAAAACAAATGAGTACGTCAAATGGTTGTATTTTATAGCACAATTAGCACAGGCAAAAAATACACATAAAAATGCAAGTTTTGGACTTCCCTGGTGGCACAGTGGTTAAGAATCCGCCTGCCAACGCAGGGGACACGGATTCGAGCCCTGGTCCAGGAAGATCCCACGTGCCGCAGAGCAACTGAGCCCATGAGCCACAACTACGGAGCCCACGTGCCACAACTACTGAAAGCCCATGCGCCTAGAGCCCGCGCTCCGCAACAAGAGAAGCCACCGCAATGAGAAGCCCGAGCACCGCAACGAAGAGCAGCCCCCCGCTCGCTGCAGTTAGAGAAAGCCCGCGCACAGCAACGAAGACCCAACGCAGCCATAAATAAATAAATAAATAAATTAATTAAATAAATAAAATTTTTTAAAAATGCAAGTTTTGCTCTGGGATAATCTCTTTCACGCTACTGTAAACAACTTAACCCCTTATAGTTGATGGAGTTTGAGGCTACATCCCACCCCTACCAATGCTACATTTCAAGAGACTTCACAGATATACCTAATTTCCCCTATCTTCTTTCAAACTTCTTACTTATAGGTTGATGATAGTGACCCTCCAAAGATGTTCACATCCTAATTCCTGGATCCTATGAATATGTTTCCTTACTTGGCAAAAGGGACTTGGCAGGTGTGATGGGGTTAAGGATCCTGGGATGGCAGATGATCCTGGGTTATCAGGGAGGGCCCCACGTAATCACACGGGTCTTTGCGAGACAAGAGGAGGCAAGGAGGCAACAAAGCAGAGGTCAGAGAATGGAAGATGCTATGCTGCTGGCTTTGATGACAGAGGAAGGGGCCCTGAGCCAAGGAGTGCAGGTGGCCTCTAGAAGCTGGAAAAGGCCAGAAAACGATTCTCCTCTAGAGCCTCCAGAAAGGACTGGCCAGGCTGACACCTTAATTTCAGCCCATTTCAGACTTCTGACCTCCAGAACTGTAAGATAATGAGCTTGTGTTCTTTTAAGCCATGAAGTTTGTGGTCATTTGTACAGCACCAACAAGAAACTAGTATAGTTGAGTACCTTATAAATGACAGCTTTCCCTGTTTGCTCACATTCAGCCCTCAAAAACCAGTAAAGGCTACAGAAAGGCTCTTTCCTCTTGAGCAACAGGAAATGCTCTTGTTTCTAGCCTCTTTGCTTGCATTCGTCTCCAGGCTCCAGATTCAGTGTGCTCGTCTCCAGACTGCTCCGTGACAGCGAGGCTGTCCCACGACGTGCAGCTGACACGCAAGGTGAGAAGCAGCATTGCAAACACTCAAGTAGAGGCGGTGGATGAGTGTGAGGGCACGCGCAGCAGAGCCAGGGGGTCCCCTGTCGTCCGTGCAGGCTAACGGGTCGAGCTTGCCCAGGAGCCCTGTGGAGCTTGGCTGCGCTCGGCCGCAGCAGTGACGGTGACAGCCACAAAGGTGAGTGTCCGCTGTCAAGATTCTCTGTGCAACACACTTCCTCCTCCCACACACCCCCGTCTGCCCAAGGATGGGCTCTGTATGTGCACACAGGCTCTTATAAGAAGCCCATCAAACTCGTCCTAGAAACACGAACCTGCCAAGCCCCTTCCCATTACACAGCGCCAAAGAGACACACTGACTTGAGCCCCCAACTATTTGCTCTCACCCTTGAATGGGAGTTTTACTAAGAAGTAAGAGCTGCTTTATTTTTTAATAAGGTGCTTAAGAATATCTGGAAAGTTTTCCAAGATGCCATACTGCCACGCACAGACAGAACTCTGAACCGTGAGCCAGGGCCTGGGTTTCCTTTTCTCCTACAGCCAACAGTTCCTGCCTCGAAATGTGCTTTCTTGGGCTCTGAGCATGATGTTTGTCATTCTTTCCACCTATCATGAGAGCATGGGTCTTTCTTCCTTACAAACACCGTCCATAACTCTCCTCCTCCACGGAATTCCCCAAGTTGAAACCATCCTGCACAGCTTTCCCCAGATGCCCCCAGAGAAAAGCCCGAGCGGTTACTCCACAGTCGCAAACAGCCCCTCCTAGGAGAAGTACTCGTTTCCAATGTTGTTACATACACACACGTCCTGCACATTAAAGTCCGTCTCCTTTTTATTCTCCTGTAATGCCGAATCCAGTGCTATACACATAATGACCGTGACAAACAGCTGGGTACAAACATGAGCAAAAGCAGCTCCACCGCTGCTCCTACGCAGACAGGACAATGGACCGTGCGTCTTACCGAACAAAGCTTTTAGCACTAGGACTGGGTGACCTGGCCAATACACAGAGCAGACCCAGTCCAGGGGTGTCGACAGCCACCACAGGGGACACGCTGAGGTAAGGCTTCCAAGGTCCGGGACAACACACAGGTACCCGAACACCTGCCGCCTCTCCCTCTGGCCTCCCTCCAGAGCGCCCTCCTCGGGACGGGCAGAGTGAGCGTCTAGCAACGAAAACCTGGCTCCGTCACCCCGTCCAGCTTAAGGGCTGTCTCCAAACTCCCGCAACCGCGGTCACCGCCTCCCCGCTCGGGCTGGGCCTGGCGGCCCGCTCTCCACGCTCAGGTCCTGGCGAGGCCCTCCCCGCTGCCCAGGCGTCGCTCCTGGCCCCCCCCCCCCGGCTGTAACTCCGTCCCTCTGCACCCCCGAGGGGACGCCCCCGCACAGGGACCGGAGCTGGGGGTGCGGGTGGGGCTGTTCGGCTCTGACAGCGTGCGGGCCGGTTCCCTGAGGGACACGGGGCTGCCCGGGCCCCGACAGCAAGCTGAGGCGCCTGCGAGGTCTGAGCGCTGCTCCGAGGACGTGTGAAGACCCGCAGGGGAGGAGCTCTACGTGTGGGCGCGCGCGCGCGCACGTGTGTATGTGCGTGTGCGTGCGTGCGCGGCACCGAGAGCCCCCGTGCAGGCGAGGCTCGGGGCGAGGCCCCAGGCGCCCAGGCTAAGGAGCCCGACTCTATCTGAAGGGGCTGGAAGCCACGGAGAGCGTTCGGGTGGGGCGATGACACAAAAAGCTTTTTTTTTTTTTTTTTTTAATATTCCATTGGCTGGATAGACCACACGTTTCTATTTTTTAAAAAAGTTTTTATTTATTTATTTTTGGCTGTGTTGGGTCTTCGTTTCTGTGCGAGGGCTTTCTCTAGTTGTGGCGAGCGGGGGCCACTCTTCATCGTGGTGCGCGGGCCTCTCACCATCGTGGCCTCTCTTGTTGCGGAGCACAGGCTCCAGACGCGCAGGCTCAGTAGTTGTGGCTCACGGGCCCACTTGCTCCGCGGCATGTGGGATCTTCCCGGACCAGGGCTCGAACCCGTGTCCCCTGCACTGGCAGGCAGATTCTCAACCACTGCGCCACCAGGGAAGCCCAGTTTTCCCTTTTCAAAAGGCCCTCAGGCTCAGGTGTGGAAGCCGAAGGGCCCACAAGAAGGCTTTTCTGGTTGTCTAGACAGGAGGTCAAGACGCGGAAGCGGAGGCGCGTGGGCAGCGGGGTGACTCTGGGAACCCGGGCGCCCGCAGATGGCGGATGGTGGGACAAGTCACCGATGTGGCAGGGAAAATGGGTAGAAATAAGCCCAACTGTGAAGGGGCTGCGGCTGCGGCACCCGGGTGGCGATTCCATACGAATGAGGCGAGGAGTCGGAACTCGCGCATCTCCTGCCCCCTCCACGGCTGCTTTATGTGTATCACACTAACCAGTAGCTGAAACCCCATAGCGGCATGCCTTTCCATCAAAGCAGTGTGGTAGTGGCGTAAGGACAGACATACAGATAGATGGATGGAACAGAATTAAGAGCCAAGACCGCTCAATGGGTAAAGAACAGTCTCTTCAACCAATGACGCTGGGACAGCTGGATAACCACGTGCAAAAGAATGAAATGGGGGGGGGGGGAGGGAATCCCTACCTCACACATACACAAAAATTAACTCAAAACGGATCAATGACCAGTCATATTCACGACCTAAATATAAAAGCTAAAACCATAAAACTCTTAAGAGAATACAGAGGTAAGTCTTCATGACCTTGGATTTGACAGTGGTTTCTTAGATATAACACCAGAAGCACAAGCAACAAAAGAAAACACATAAATTGGACTTAATAAAAATGTAAAACTTTTGTGCATCAAAAAGACACAAAAGACACTTTTTATTAAGAAAGTGAAAAGACAGTCCATGGAATGGGAGAAAATATCTGCAAGTTTTGTAATAAGGGTCTAGTACCCCAAATATACAGGCAATATCAGAGATACTGGAGAAATTCCAGGTCCTGCTCCAGACCACTGCAATAAAGCAAACATCACAATAAAGCTAGTCACGTGAAGTGTCTGGTTTCCTAGGGCATATAAAAGTTATGTTTACACTACACTGTAGTCTATTAAGTGTGCAACAGCATTACGTCTAAAAAAATGTACACACCTTAATTAAAAAATACTTTATTGCTGAAAAAATGCCAACCATCATCTGACAACACAGGGTTGTCACAAACCTTCAATTTATAAAAAAAAACAGTATCTGCAAAGTACAACAAAGTGAAGCACAATAAAACAAGGTATGCCTGCGTTAAGAACTCCAACAACAGAAAGACAAACACCCATTTAAAAAACTGGCAAAGGGGGCTTCCCTGGTGGCGCAGTGGTTAAGAATCCGCCTGCCAATGCAGGGGACACGGGTTTGAGCCCTGGTCCGGGAAGATCCCACATGCCGTGGAGCAAGTAAGCCAATGCGCCACAACTACTGAGCCTGTGCTCTAGAGCCCATGCTCCGCAACAAGAGAAGCCACCGCAATGAGAAGCCCGCGCACCGCAACGAAGAGTAGCCCCAACTTGCCACAACTAGAGAAAGCCCGTGTGCAGCACCAAAGACCCAATGCATCCAGGGGAAAAAAAAAAACCTGGCAAAGAACTTGAACAGACATTTCTCTGAAGATATACAAATGGCCAATAAGCACATGAAAAGATGCTCAAGATCTTTAGCCATTAGGCAAATGCAAATGAAAACCACCATGACATAACACTTCACACCCGGTAGGGTGGCTATAATTTGAAAAAAAAAAAAAAAGGAAAACAAGTGTTAGGGAGGATGTGGAGAAACAGGAAACACGAGTGCACACAGCACTCACCGAAAGCAAACTGCTTGAGGGCAGGGGCCCTGCTGTGTCCCATGCTGAATCCCCAGCACCTGCGATGGCGCTCAGCACATAGTAGGACCTCAGAACGTACCTGCTGGATGACTATGAGTGAGTGAATCTACCGAAGGGAAGCCTGCAACGTGAAAGAGAATGGCCATTCAGCCGGCCAGTCGGGGCGACAGACTTTCCGTCCTAGAACCACAGCCCAGTTTGTCTGTAACCTCGCGGAGAAGGCCCCAGCGCTGGTCGACACTGCTATGACTTACCTGAAGCCTCGACTGGCCATACTTTGGCACTATGCCAAGGTTGAGCCGGTCCCTCCAACCCCTGCTGAGATCCCTACAGCTATTCAGAGCTTGAAAAAAATTGTCAGTGGAGCTCAAACCAGTAGCTTCAAACAGCTCACAGTTAAGGAAGCTCTGCTGAATGGTTTGGTGGCCACTGAGGTGTGGACGTGGTTTCATGCCGGCGAGATCACAGGCAAGCGTGGCATCATTGGCTATGATGTTTGAAGACCAATCTTTCACATGTGATTATATTTGCTTTATTATTTCGGTGTTCTTGGACCATGTGTGAGCAGACTGGTTTTTGAATAAAATAAGGCAATGTGTCAAAAAAAAAAAAAAAAGGAAGGAAGGAAGGAAGGAGGGAATGAAGTCAGGGAGGGAGGGAGGAAAGAAAGAAAGGAAGGAAGGGAGGGAGGGAGGGAGGGAGAAGGAGAAAGGCCAGATGAAGGGAGGACGATGACTCTGGGAGAGAGAACGTTCCCTCCCACTACAGAGCCCATCCTCTCCCTCTGACCACACCGTACTGCTTCCGGTGCAATCCGGATCAAACCAGAACAGTCCAGAGAGGTTTGCTCTGTGATGCAGGGCTCAGAGTGGATCAAGTGAAATGGGAAAGTACAGACTTTGCACTATTTTCTTTTTTAAACCATGTGTGTTCTGACCACCCCCCCCCCCATAAAGATAGATATCTAAAAAGAAAGATGAGAAGCAGACAAGGTGCCTGTGTCCCTGGGGCCTCTCTGGGTCCACTCCTGTGGGGACTGGCGTGGCCTCCTCTGTGTTTCCGGTGCGGGTCTTTAGAACGTAGGCGGGTCCTGGACCAAGTGGTAAGCAGGGCCTCCTTCCCACCTCACCACCAAAGCCCCTTCTCACCTGCCTCTTCACCCTATTTTACCCATTTCCTTCTCTTTTGCCAATTTATATGTCTTCTTTTCTCAATTTAATCTTAAATTTGGTATTTCATATGAAGAAGAGTGATAGCTAACAAAGTTAAGTTCAATGCGCTCACATTAGAGTTATTTTGGAAGCTACTGCTAGGGTCTAAGGCAGCTCTGTCCAGTAGAACTTTCTGCGAAGTGGGAAATGCTCCCTATCTGCTGTCCAGGAGGGGAGCCATTGGCCACAGGTGGCCACTGGGCACTTGAAATGTGGCTAGCGTGACCGAGGAGCTGAATTTCTCAATCTAATGTATTTTTCATTAACTTAGACAGCCACGTGTGGCTAAAGGCTAACCTCTTTGATGGCGCAGGTCCAGCACCTCAGAGCTGCCAGGTAGCCACTGCGCACAACCAGCTTTAGGTGGGAGCTAACGCCCCGTTAGAGTCATGCTCAAGTTCATCTTTAAAAAACACTTATGATAAAGGAAAACGCAGTCTTCCAGCTAACAAAGCTTTTCTTCCTCCCCCTCTTGGAGAGTTAAATTTCTAGGCCGGTTCTCTCACTCCCCCAGGTGGAGAAAACGAAGATGACACTGTCGCTGGCGTTTGGGAAGCAGCCCTTCCCAGCAGCAGCTGCTCTCAAACCTGAGGGAGAAGCAGGGCCCAGGAGTCTCCGCTCCACGTGACAGACTGACAGCAAGACGCAAGGCTGTTACCAAAATGCTGGGCCAAACCAGACGGCATCACTCCCTGACCTGGGCAGGTGCTCAGCATTCAAGGAAACACTGAAGACGTTCTCGAGTTGCGATCTTTCAGAGGAATTTTCCCTGTGACTTAGGAAAATGTCCCCATGACATGCTGGTGCAGACTGACTCTCCCAGCTCCCCACACGCAGGTGGAAACCTCGCCACCACTGTGGGGCAGGGCTCCAGGCTTGCATTCGCTCGGAGCTGCTTCCACGACCTGGAACACTTTACATGATTTCACATAAGTCGCTTGAAGGACTCTTTCTAGAATTACGCATCATGTAGCGGAGCTTTTATTTCGGAGCGACAGATGCTGACTGGTCTGATCTTCCAGCTTTACCTACTACGCACACGCCACATCCAACATGCAGTCAGGAACTCCGCAATTTAATGGCGATCCTGTGTTTGCTTAGATGCTTTCAAACATCTGATTTCCTCACCCAAAGCTCTTTACAAGTGGCTCTTTACAAGAATGTGCTCCATCTTGCCCCATCTATTCAGCGGCTGCAAGTGTGACTGACTCGGGGGGCCAAGTTACTCCCAAGTCTCCTGAATGTCCAAGCTCAACAGATGTGACACTTCACAGGTAACAGAAAACAGTGCTTCACGAGTAAGGACAATAGCATACTCTTTATCTTACCAGTGCTTGCACAGGACGAGAGACGCTCAAAACAAACCTTTCTCTCTCTCTCTATGTATGTATGTGTGTGTGTGTGTATATATATATATATATATATATATATATATATATATATATACACACACACATACACACACACACACACACACACACATATATTTCTGTGTGTGTACATACACACACAACTTACAAATATGTATTATGTTCTGCTGAGAAATACTCCCAAAATAAAATTAAAATAAGAAAGACAGGGACTTCCCTGGTGGTCCAGTCATTAAGAATCCACCTTCCAATGCAGGAGATGCAGGTTTGATCCCTGGTCGGGGAACTGAGATCCCTCATGCCGCGGAGCAACTAAGCCCGTGCGCTCTGGACCCACGGGCCACAGCTAGAGAGCCCGCAGGCCACCACTAAGACCCGATGCAGCCAAATAAATAAATTAATTAATTTAAAAAAAAAGGAAAAAGATAAAGTACCAAAGATCATATGGAAACCTTGTATTTACATGGACACCCTGTTTTGAAATACTTTAATTAGAATAAGGTCTTATGACACTATGCTTTTTACCACTGACCTCTGGTGGTACGTAAAAGCAAACGAAAAACAAAAATAAAATACAGTTGACCCTTAACCAGCATAGGTTTCAACTGCACGGGTCCACTGAGACATGGATTTTTTTCAGTAAATACGTAGTACAGTACTACATGGTCCGAGGTTAGTTGAATCCCTAGATGTAGAACCACAGATATGGAGGAACCATGGATATGAAGGACCAACTCTAAGTTATACTGGGATTTTTGACTGTGCAAACGGTTGGCACCCCTAACCCCCATGTTATCCAAGGGTCAACTGTACTCTTCCTAAATTTTTACAAAAAAAATTAGAAACATTAGGAAAAGACCTAGTACTATAATCTTCTGCTTTGGTATAATGCTATTTATTTGAAACAAATTACACTGAATGAAAATTCTGCATTAAAATTCCCTTAGAGGATCAAAGAGGTGATAAAGCAATAAGCCTCTTAACAAGAGAGATTTTTTTTTCTTTCAAATTTACAGTATCAGAAAAAAACCCAGCAAGCTGATTGACTTGAAGCTCTCCTTCTTCCTGAGCACTTTCAAAATCCACCAACAAATACCTCTTGACACCAGGCCCTAATATGTACGGCATATTAGTGCAAAGACGAATCAAGTTACAGTGCTGTCCTCAAGGTCTCGGTCTAGTTAGGGAGGCAAATCACAGGTAAATAAAAGTTGTCCAAGGCACTACACGTAATAAATAATTGGTGCAGCAAATAATTGCTATTCAAACTGAAAACATGGAAAAAATACGCTCCAAGATGGTGAAAAAAACCTTCCTCTAAATTTTAGAAAAAATGAACTTGAGTTGGAGCTAAAAAGATGAAAGGATTCAGATAAGCAAGAAAGAGGATGGGAAAACGTATTCTACAACAGTTCTCAAAGTGGGGTCCCTTAGGCCCCTTCTGGGATCTACTATTTTTATGATAACACTAAGACACGCTTTGCCTTTATAACCATCGTTATGTTGATTTTTCACAGGCTACCAGACATGTGGTATCAAAACAGACTGAACGCAGGCACAGACCTGAGAGGCCAGCTGTCTTCTATTAAGCCAGACATTAAAGAGATTTGCAAAAATACAGAGCAATGCCATTTTTTTCAGTGAACTTTTGTAAATAGTTTTCTCATAAAAAGACTCTATTTATGTTAACGTGTAATGGGTGTGTTGTTATTATTAGATGAATTAATGCATATTTAAAAATTTTCAATTTTAGTTTCTAATATGAAAAACACCGGAAAGCTACAGCCCACCTAGCTCAGAGCTCTTTGGGACCCTCATGAATTCTGATGTCCCTTTTGTTTCAGTAGCACTGCTCTTCTCACGAACACGTGCCAGGCATGATTCGCAAGCAAATGTACATGCTCTGTGGAGGGATCCTTCTGGAGCAGTGGTTGCAACACGGGGCCATCTTGCCCTCCAGGAGACACTGGGCAACGTCGAGAGGCACTTTTGCTTGTCACCACTGGAGGGGACGGGGAGCTACTGGCATCTCGTGGGGCTGACCAAGGATGCTGGGAACATGCACAGGACCACAGGGCAGCCCCACAGGGAACACCTGGCCACGGTGCTGAGGGTGGGCGGCCGCTCAAGGGCAGCGGTGTCACCCGTGGGAGACACTCAGGGCCTACCAAGCGTCCAGCGTGTAGCGCGGGGCAGGAGTGGGCGCCAGAGAGGGGGCGGCTCAGGGAAGCCTCACTCCCCTGAGGACGGTGAGCACGCGGCACCTCCGGACCCCAAGATCTTCCAGTCAGCGGCTGACTGTCCTCTGCAGAGCCATCCTTCCTGAACACCGGGGCTCTAAGCAAAGATGATGCGGACTGACTGGAAGGGTGGCAATTAAAAGCAGGGAACTCCCATTTCCTATAAAATAATTACGTAAGAATTTCAAAAAAGTTTTTTTTTTAGCTGCGTGGCATGTGGGATCTTAGTTCCCCGACCAGGGATTGAACCTGTACACCCTGCAGTGGAAGCGCAGAGTCAACCACTGGACCGCCAGGGAAGTCCCATCAAAAAAGTTTTTAAAGTACTATTCCTTTGAGTCCTCTCTGTGTTTCACCGGAGTCCAGTTTAGGGTTGCATTGGAAAAAGTCGGGGAGAGAACGATGGAAAAAGCGGCACGGGAGGCCCCCAGTGAGAGCCTGAGCTCAGAATTCAGCCTCCAGACAGAGGCTTTTGGTGTTTGGGGACAGGAGTCGGGGACTCTCTTCTCGGGAGGGGACAGTCACGGCCGCCTCCCCAGAAAACCCACACAGCAACACCACTTCCTCGTCCTCCTCCCACTCACTCGGCTTAAAACGCCTGCTACAGAGTCACGTGACTGGAGAGTCAAAAAATGTTTCATGGAAAGGAGTCTTTCATAAAAACGTTATTCCCGTTAACATGTACCGGGTGTTACTGTTATTACTAGATGAATTAATAAATATTTCTAAAATTTCAGTTTAAATTTCTAAGACACAGCTCCACCACCGACACTGATGAGACCCCAGCAAGCCTGGCTCCCTGTCTCCGGAACCCTGGGGGCCAGGGGCAGGGGAATGTAAACGGACAGGTCATCAAGAGAAAGAAAAGTTATTACTAAAGGTGGAAGGGGTCAAAATAAGCTAACAAGCTGGAGAGAGGATTGTTCAGCTTTCCTTTCAGCAACAGGTATTATGTAAGAGTTGCTGTAGAGACTTTCAAACAAAACTAAGCTGAAGCAGGATAAGTAAGATACACAACTGGAGAACAACACTCGAACGACCTTTAATGTGCTTACAACGAATCAATTTACAAAAAGCACGAACACTTTTAAAAACGTAACTTTGGACACAGTACACAAATTAAAATAACGATACCAAAAACCACGGTTGCATGGTCTGATCCTCTAAAATGGACTTTAGGAATCTCTGAGCAATTTACTAGGATTCTAAATGTTCATCCAATGAGCCTAGCTATGTTTCTACAGATTTGAATGTTGCACTGAGAACAGCTGCGCAAAGATGAGTTCCCTCTCCACAGTTTTCCAAGGTCAAGTTACCTGTGAGCCCATTTGCATCCTCACTCCCTAAAAGTGTGCTATGAAATAAACTGGCAGGATGTATTGGGTGGAAACTGATCCCCAGGACATGTATGGATAAGCAAATCAAACATTAAACATTCTATTTGAAAGAGAAAAAAGGCAAAGAAAGATGTTCCAATACACATCGTTCAAGAAATAGGAGTTTCTACCAAAAGACAAAAGTTGCACGGCAGCAGTTACGACTTTTAATGGTATTCTGTTACATGGGAAGACACATCCTGCCAGATATCTTGCAGGGAAAACTTTCAAGAGAGGTCACGCCTAATCTATCCCATATACTTCAAAATGGCCGAACCTGAAACTCACCAAGTCGTTTTAGGGATGAGGAAATAGGGCCACAGAAGTTAGGTGCCATCGTTTATGGCCATCAGGAGTCAGCATTTTATTCACTAAGCCCCTGGCTGAAGCACTCTATCCTTTACTGCAGGACTTCTTGCTAAAAACCCATGCCATCACATCCCCGTGTTCTAACCACAAAGTGGTCCGCAATGTTAGCCACCTGCCCCTTTGTTTTCCTTGAGGCCAGATTATCACCAGCCAGGACTTCTGTATAAGGACCTTCCCCACACTTGAAGTGGTGTAGTAATTAAGTCAACCGCAGGCCAAGTTCTTTAACGTTTTCTCTGTTGGGATTACTTCTCTGCCCCGGACGAGCACCTGCTCTGCACCTCTCGGGCTGGGCAGCCCTGGATGTGCTAACTGTCCTAACAGAGGGATGTCCACAGGGTAACCTGAGCCAGCGCTGACTGTGAAGGTGACGCGACATCAGAAAGGTTTGAAAAGCAGCGTAGGAACTGCAGACCTATGTGAACGGTTCAGGTTAAAATATTCGAGTTCAGAGTAGTATCAGCAGACAGGAGAGGAAGAGAGTGTGTGTAATGGTCTAATTCACCTGCCTGAGTCCATCACCCTTGGTAAGGGGGTGGGACTAGAAATGAAGAACAGAGAGGAACACTGAGGTGGGAGAGACAGCAATGGAAAAGCAATGGTCAACTCCAAGTTCAGAGGAACGGCAATGCCTCAATTTGTGCTCCTGCAAAATATACACAGTGATCTGCCAACTGTCATGTTAATATGCCATGTTGCCTCTGGGATCCTTAGGAGGAAGTAGTGAAGGGCCCAACATTTCAGTATTTTTCAGTGGTAATTTCAAGCTCTGTAGCTCCAGCTCTTAGACAGTAGCGCTAGAAAAAATACAAAAAGACAAGTGGGGCATCACACTCAAGACACTGCAGACCACACCTCAAGAATCTTAAGCAACTGACCGTCTAAGAACCCAATCCACCTTAAACACACATTTTACTTATCAGTGGCTTTGGTATCTTTGAGTTACTGAGAGGTTTTCTTCAGATTCAAACTTAACATTTTCCCATCCTTACAGCCAGGTTTTTTCCACTAAAACAGGAATAAATGAAACATACACACTGATTTTTGTGTGTGTGTGACACGAACAGTGAGAGACAGGTATGTGAGCAAGAAAGGTTTGGGGGAGCACTAGGAAGTCTAAGCAGTTTTAATGCAAGATCAATAAACCAAAAAAGGGAAAAGAAAAGGCATACGCCCTTGCGCAGCAACTAAATTTCATTTAAATCAATTTAGTCAAAAGAGTGACAGGGAAGTAATCAAGTCAAATGCAAGAATGCCACAGTAGAACTTGATTGCCTGCTATAAAGAAAGGGCAGGGAAAGATTGGCACAAAAATATTCATATTTAAGGAGCCTTTCGGATTTCTGTTTTTTGCTTTGGGGAGGGCAACAGATTTGCTGGAATAAACCACCTTCTGAAGAGGAGGGAGGCTTAGAATGTACCAAATGATAAGGAAAAGATAACCTGGGGCTTAAAAAAAAAAAAAAAAAAAGGCTACTGCAGATAATGGTCCGTTAACTTATTTGCCAGACAGAACTGAACTCTATTCTAATTTGGCTTATAGGAAAGGGTCTGACACTTGTAAATTACTGTCATCTGTGATAAGACTAAGGACTTCAACAATCCAGCTCTGGAGAACTATGACACCAAATTAAGCATCTTCTCTGCTACCAGTGATTCAGAAGGGCCTATTAGCTCTGCCTGGGTCCATGCAGCTCCTGGACCCATAGCCCAAGGTGCTCCAGTTCAACAACTAGTCACAGGGAAGAAAAGGCAAAGCCAAGTGCTGGCTCTGCAAATGCTATCAAAGCACAATCCCACCAGGTAGACACAATCCTCATGGAGCATGCCAGCTGTTTCCTCAATGAGCCCAAAGGCAAGAAGCAAAAGTGGTCAGAATTGGCCACTACAGACAAAGAAAAAAAATGTGAAAGATGATAGAAGATTGTACAAAAATAGCGAAACTAGATAAACCAAAATATACCAACACTGTTGGGGAAAGAGGCTAAGGGGATCAGACATCAACAGAGAAAAGCACAGGGCATGAGCAGCAGAGACTGCATCCAAGAAAGCAAGGGTGACAGGAGAAAGAGGTTGAGCTGCTGAGAGACAGACCCGGCCCCTTGTAAAGGAAGAGGGAGGATGGGAAAACTAATAGGAACTTGAACAACTCCAGTATGAGAGAGCCCCTGAAACCAGTCTCCACAGGAGGGCTGCTAGATTTGAGATTGGGGGGTGGGGGATGAACTTAAAAATACCAGCCGCACAGATACGCACAACTTTCATTAAAACATTCATATTTCCCCAAAGACGAATAATACAAACCCAAATAACTAAAATGGAGGATTATGAAAGACACTAGAAAAATATCCCATACAGGGAAACATTTTAGAAGAAAACATTTTAGGTTTTCTCACCCTCATTTTTTCTACCCTAAGTTAAAAGGTGTTCATGAAAAAATGGAAAGTGAATATTTAAGAATAGTTACCTCTGATTCTATTATGTCTTGTCCTTCTTTTGAACTTTTTCCACTTTTCCCTGCTTTTGGTGATTCCTGGGAAACATCAAGCAGAATCAATTAGGCTTCTCAATTTTTAGACTGCTAAACATCAGATAAACCAAAATGCAGTTTTACAAATATTTATACAATTTAACAATGACTTTTGATAGTTTTAATCAATACCATCAAGAAATTCTACATCATATGGTTTAGAGATACAATATTGTGATGCGGCACCCACCCACCCAAATTCAGATTCTCCTTGTTTTCTTCGTCTGCATTATCTGGCACTGACAACTTTAAGCAGAAACAGGTAAACCCACATTTATACAGTGCTCTCAGCATCTTGAAAGATCCACACCACATCCCTTTTTTTCCTTCCCACCCTAAACCCTGGGAGCGAGGATTTCTGGGGTGATTCTGACGCTACAGAGCTCCACCTGAAGCAAAAACATACTCCCCCCCTCCGCCCAGATGCAAACGCAGCACACTCACATGCATCGCCGCCGCCGCCACCCAAGATAATAATAGTATTTCAGAGCCCCAGAGCGTCCCTCCGTAAGGCAGACGATTCTTCCTAAGCCTTAAGCGGGGTCCGTTCGCTGCCCATCTCCCCGGACGGGGGTCCCTGATAGACGCCTGCACCCTCACCCCTGGAGCCCCTGCCCAGGCGTCTGCGAGGCTGGGTCAACCACCTGCGCGGCCCCACCTGTCACCTCACGCCCACCGCGCGAGCTGCCCCGGGGCGGACACCCACGCCGCCCCCCACCTCGGCCGCCACCAGGGCCATCAGGACCCCCGTCCCGGCCTGGGCTCCGCGGCCCCGGCGCGACCCGCCGCCCCTCGCCCCCACCCCGGGAGCGGGCAGAGGGCGCCCCCGCGCTCGCAGGACCCCTGAGCCCCGCCGGGCCCCGCTCCCCGGCAGTTCCCCGCCGCCCTCCGCGCGGTCCCTTGCCCTCCCCGCCCGGCCCGTCCAGCGGCCCGGGACCCGACTCACTTTCTCCTTCTTGTTTTTATTCGGCATGGCTGGTGCGGACCACCGCCGCCGCTCCCGCCGCCTGCCCCCCGCAGCAGCAGCTCCCCCGCCCCGGCCGTCGCGCCCCCCCGGCCGCCGCCGCCGCCGCCGCCCGGGGACTGAGTCGTTCGCTCGCTCACGGTTCCCCTTTCCCAGGCTCGCGGCGGCGGCGGCGGCGGCGGCGGCGGCGGCGGCGGCGGCGGCGGCGGCGGCGGCGGCGGCGGCGGCGGCGGCGGCGGCGGCGGCGGCGGCGGCGGCGGCGTCTCTCCGCCCCTCCCCCGGCCCGGCCCTCTTCTCCCCCTCCCCCCTCCCCCCAGCCCTCTGCCCCGCCCCTCCCCGCCCCGCCCCTAGCCCGCGGTCCCGCCTCTGAACCGCCCGCACCGCCCCCGCGCCGGCCCCGCCCCACCGCCCTCCAGGCGCCCCGCCATTGGCCGAGGCGCCCTCACGTGCCCTAACGCTCTCCTGTATCCCCGCCCCTGCGCGGCCTCGTCTCCAGTGCCGCGCTCCGGCTAGACTCGGTCTCAGGCTGGGCGGCGGCGGCCGGTTGAGCCAAGCCGAGTTGGGGGAGGGAGCTTGGAGCTGCAAACAGAGGCGAAAGACCGGGGACCGCTGTGGAGGTTCGGGACGGAGAGAGCAGGGGGCAAGTGAGGCGTGGAACAGGCACGTTTGAAACGGATGGCTACAACTTCTGCAGCCGGCGGGGTGCGAACGGCGACCTCTGGCCTCGTCCTCTCGCCGCCGCGGCGCTCGCAGAGCTTGAAAGTGCCCGGTAGCGGCTGAAAAGGCCAGTCACTCACGCGAGTGGCGGTTTCACGGTTTCCCACTAGGCCCCACCTACTGAGGCTGCCCCGCCTCCTCCTCCGTCGGCCCCGCCCCCGATGTCCGGCCCGCCCTCCGAGGCCCGCCTCCTCCTTGTTGGCCCCGCCCCGCAGATCAGGCTCCAGCTTCGCCAATGGGATTTTACTTTCTTCTTTAATTTGGTTTGATCATAAGCCAGGTGAGGAAACCTCTGCATCATGACCAGGAGTCACGTGATTTCCTTCGCCTCGGTCATAGCTCTGGGGAGATGAGTTTTCCAAGGAAAGAAGGCTAACTTTTGGATACACTACTTCCACAGTCTGTCTAGTGCAGAAATACATTAGGTGTTAAGACTCCAAGAGTGAGCGGATTTCACGTGCGGGAAGCATTGGTGTCTCACCCGTGATGTTTAGGTGCTGAGTCTTAACTGGGTACTTAGAAACCACTGTGTTCTCTTAGGCCCCAGTTTTCACTCATGAAAGGCGCCAGGCAAAGCAGTTCGATTATTCTGTGTGACTCTGCCATGGGAAAGCTAAAAGAAGAAAAAAAAGATCTAAAGTGAGTAGTGTCGTGAGACGTCCTGAAAGTAAGTTGTGCCTGCAGGTGTCTGAATGTGTGCTTTTAGAAGAATATCCTCAGGTAAACTGCACAGGCTCAAACAGCTGTTTGTGCAGAAGAAACGGTTTTTGATTAGTCTTTTAAGTGGGTTAATAGTTTCTCCAAAACAAATAGTGAAAAAAAGTGGGGGGCGGGGGTGGGGGTAGAGCAATGCCTCTAGTTAATAACATTTCGTTTTTAAAATAAAATATATGCCGACAATTTAATAAACCCAATATAAGTCTGTATCAAAAAGGATAATTCTGAAACTATTAGTTTATGACCATGGAGCTCTAAGGGGGCTCAGGGGCTTCCCCGAGACAAGTGTATGCCACCAGTATCCATTCATTCAACAAACATTTGTTGGATGCCCACTGTGTGCAAAGCACAGCGCACGGGATTCTGTGGTGAGCAAGGCACGACCCTTGTCCTCAAGCACTCCACGTCCTTGGGGTGGAAACAAGAAAGTCAGCAATCACAAGACGTGACGTGCGACATGACAAGTCTACAAGGTCTGGAGTGAGAGTGGTCTGGCTCGTAAGCGTGAAAGAACACAGGAGTATTCTGTTATGGCCGGAGTTGAGAGTGAAGGAATGAAGACTTCCGATTAAGACTAGTACTCCTTGGCGAGGAATTGGACTTTGTTTTTGACTGTAGTTCGGGGTCACTGAAGGATACTAAGCTGGGGAGTGACTTGCTCATTGTGCTTTAGAAGACACTGTGGCAGGAATGTTGGGGGAGGGGAACAACCAGGATCTAATTATGGTCCAGATGCCTGCCAGCGAGGCATCTCTATGGCAATAACAGGGGGAAGGATCAGAAATACACTGGAGGCCGACTTGCTCAGGTGGGAGAGCCAGAATGGAAGATAAAAGGCTGATGCCCGAGTTTGTAGTTTGGGCAACGTCGTGATGAGGAAGGGCCATGAGTGGAAAGCAGGCTTTTGAGGGAATGCGATTTCAGTTTGGGGACATGTTGAGTTTGAGTTGCATCTGCAACATGCCAGTAGGGATGTCTTAGTTGGCAGATGGAGATGCAGATCTGACACTCAGAGTGTCCGTGCATGTCAGGGTACGTATTTATCAGGTCGGTTTGAGTTCGAGGGAAAGTATAGGGCAAGATACCAGAAAAGCTGCCTAGTTACCACCCAATGACCTTGACACCATAGCTACCAGAGAAATTGGAATCAACACCATCACCTGGCACTTGTGTTCCTTAATGGCCACTGAACTGGTTTTCGTTTGTCCACATTAGAGAGGGCCATCCCATAGCCAGTGTTAGCTAACAGTTAGTTACAGAATGTTCACAGGGGACCCTGGGTACCGTGCAGTGTCCTGGCTGCTGTGGCATTTACAGGAACGCTAAAGGTAGATGTAGCTCCTGCTCTCAAAAGAAGGGATTCAAAATAGGCTGTCAAAGGGCCATAGAGATGCTGTGCATGCGTTCACACTCAACGTTTGTGCATGTGTGTTGTGAGTGTGTGCACGTGTGCCCGAGGGTTACCTCTTCTGAGATGCCCCACCTTCCGCGTTCATAAAGACACTGCCCATACTACACAGAACCCCTTTTCTTCAGACACCCCCGGCCCTTCTGGAACACTTTTCTGAGATGGTCCCTGGTAACCTAGAAATGCTTTTTCCACATCCGGCTTCTCTGTACAGTGGATTGCTTCATTTCTGCCCCTGAGGTCTCTCTCAGGCTGAGAGGTCCCAGAGGACTTAGGTCTTCGGCTGCACTGCAGTCGTCAGCCATAGGGCCGCAGAGTCCTGCCGCCTCACTCTGCGGGTAGGCTGGTGCAGAAAAGCAGGGCAGAGAGAAGATGGCTCCTGACCCGGAATTGGCCGTGGTGCCCCTTTGTGCGTCCACCCTCAGGAGTTCTTCCCACTCTCTCACCTTCAAAGACGTCTGTGACACAGGGGCCCCACCCTCACCATCTCCTCTGAGGCTGGTCCCGCCTTGGTCCTGCCTGCCGTGCTGCTGCTTTGGCTTCCCTGACCCAGAGCTCCCTCTGTCGGCTCTCTGGACATCAGCCTGAGTTTCTTTTTTTTTTTTTAATTTTTATTTTATTTATTTATTTTATGGCTGTGTTGGGTCTTCGTTTCTGTGCAAGGGCTTTCTTTAGTTGCGGCAAGTGGGGGCCACTCTTCATCGCGGTGCGCGGGCCTTTCATTATCGCGGCCTCTCTTGTTGTGGAGCACAGGCTCCAGACGCGCAGGCTCAGTAGTTGTGGCTCACGGGCTTAGTTGCTCCGCGGCATGTGGGATCTTCCCAGACCAGGGCTCAAACCCGTGTCCCCTGCATTGGCAGGCAGATTCTCAACCACTGCGCCACCAGGGAAGCCCCAGCCTGAGTTTCTTCATGTCCTTGCCTCTCTGGGCTCTCTGGGCATTGAGGTGGTCTTGCATACTTGGGCTTTCGGCTGAGCTTCCTGGGGGAGTGATCACGTCACAGGCATTCTGTGTTTCCCAGGGACTAGTGTTTGTTGACGAGACTGATTCCCCTGCTTCTGTGGTTTGGCCCATAGTCTCAGACTGTCGTACAACCTCCCACTGCCTCTCTTTGCGTGTTGTCTCCCCCTCAGCCTGGGGTATGCTTACAGGCCCTCCACTCTGTCCACTAGGCTCCCAGCCCGTGCTCCTCCCCTCTCCTGGCAAGGGCTGCCCATGGCCTGGGCTGGATAGCAACTTCAAGGCTACCCCCCAGGCCTTCCCCACTCTGGGAGTTCAACTCATTTACTCCCTTACCGTTTCCTCACTTCATTTCCACAGAATTGTCATGAAACACTCATTTCTTGTTGAATTTGGATCTATTTATCCATGCACTACAAATTTGCCTGCAGATTTGGAGTTGAGGGGCGGGGAATCAATTTCAGTCAGATTACACTAAAATGAAATATCCGTGTGGAGTGCTGACCACAGAGCCTGGCACATAACAAGCCCTCCGTTTAGCTGCCACCCCCCAAAGTCACCAACTTAAGGCCCAAGGGCACCCAGAGTGTTCCGTTAGACTAAGAAAAGCCTCTTACTTAGCCCCTGAAGAGCTTTGATAAGTGCCATGGGCCAGTTGGTCCCACCAGCTGGGAATAAATACCACCCGATTCTGCAGGGCATGCCTGGAGTACTTTCCCCATGGAAGCCAAAAGGTGAGATATTTATGAAGATTCTAAAAACTTAAAGTTTTGTAGATTGCTCTAAGACAATCTATGAAAGTCATAAAATGTTCTAAAAATATTTTAATAAATTTCATAACTAGTATCGAAGAAAAATGGGCAAACAACACAAAATATTTCATTTTCATGTAAATACAATCCCTTTCTTTTTTCCTCCTAAGTCCCTAAGTCCAGTGGAGGAGATAAGACAGGACAGAAATAACCGGAGGTGGAGAGAGAAGAACACTGTAAGAGCATTAGAGACCCAGGATTAGGAGGTTTCAGAGAGAGGAGAGGTGACAGGCACAGAAAGCTTGCAGGAAGGCAAGGCGTTGGTGAATAGCTGCAACGTGCTCAGTGCTGAATTTGAGCTCTTATCCTAAGTTTGGGGTTACTGGCTTTAACAGGAAGGAAAGAGATGGCCCTGTCAAGAAGGTCTAACTAGAAGTAAATGAATGAAGGATCTATGTATTGAGGCAGGCAGGGGCCAAGCAAAGGACTGAGAGAGAGCAAAGCACGGCTGGGGTGATGGCTTGGGAGCCGCCCCCATTCCTATGCCTGCCTGGGCAGAGGGAGGCCGTGGTGCTCCCAGAGCCTGCCAGAGTCACTGTCAGAGCCCTGTGTGCAGGGAGGGAGGCCGGGAGAGGGCCAGGGAACCAGTGATGTGTTCCTTGGATGTCCCGTTCCAGGGCATGGAGCAGGGCAAAGAAGGGTGTGTGTGTGTGCTTGGGGGGCTGGCGCTCTGCAGGGGCCTTAAGTGGGCAATAACCTTGTATTGCAGAGGAGTGGGAGATTTGGAACCAGAAGACTCAGGTTTATGTGTAGACTCCATGTGATCTTGGCTCAGACCCTCTAAACCAATGGCTCTCAAAAGGGGGTGATTCTGCCCCCCAGGGGACATCTGGCAATGTCTGTAGACATTTTTGGTTGTCACAACTGGGTGGGGGGTGGGTGCTACTGGCATCTAGTGGTTAGAAGCCAGGGATGCTGCTAAACGTCCTACAGTGAGCAGGGCAGCCCCACAAAAAAGAATCCTCCTGCCCCAAACGTCAACACTGCCAAGACGGAGAAACCACGGTCTACACCCACATATGGCGGATATGATGCAACCTGCCCTGCTCCCTCCAGGGTTACTGTGAGCACCACGGGAGGTAACGGGCTGAAACTGTGTCTACAGACTTCATTTAAGAAGAAATTCTCCATCTGAACAGAACTCTACAGTTTGCTGAATGTACTTACACACACACACACACACACACACACACACACACACACGTTGTTGCCATCTTTCTGCCCTTTACGTAGAGAAAGAGAAAACCTCAACTGTGCCTTAGAGAGATGAGAGCAACACCTTGTCTAGTGAGCAAAATTCCCTTCTAGGAAATGACTCTGTCCTGGGAGACCTGAAAAGACTGCCTTTCTGCACAAACCGTGATAATTCCCTCCCAGGCAATGACTCCGTCCTGGGAGACCTGAAAAGACTGCCTTTCTGAACGAACCGTGATCCAAGTTTTAACTGAGAGGTAATGAGACTGACTTTCAAAACAATTTTTTTTAATTGTAAAATGCACATAACATAAAATTTACTGTGTTAACCATTTTAAAATTACCGTTCAGTACTCTTAAGTATACTCACATACTCACATCCAGAATTTTTCCACCTTGCAAAACTGAAACAAGTTCCCATTTTTCCCTCCCCTCAGTCCCTGGCAAGCACCATTTTACTTTCTGTTTCTATGAATTTGGCTGCTGTGGTTACCTCATATAAGTGTAATCACATAGTAGTTGTCCTTTCGTGACTGGCTTATTTTACGCATAACATCCTCAAGGTTCATGCATGTTGTAGTATGTGCTGGAACTTCCTTCCTTTTTAAAGCTGAATAATAGTTCATTGTATGGATATACCACGTTTTGTTTATTCATTTATCCCTTGATGGACACTTGGATTGCTTCCACCTCTTGGCTATTGTGAATAAGGCTCTTATGAACATGGGTGTGTAAATATTTCTTTGAGACCCTGCTTTCAATTCTTTTGGATATATACCCAGAAGTGGACTTGCTGGATCACACGGTAATTCTACTTTTAATTTTTTGAGGAACTGCCATACTTTTACCATAGAGGCTGCACCATTTTATATTCCCACCAGCAGTGCACAAAGGCTCCAATTTTTCCACATCTTCACCAACACTTGTTTTTTTCCTTTTTGATAGTAGGCAACCTAACTGGTGTGAGGTGATATCTCACTGTGGTTTTGATTTGAATTTCCCTAATTATTAGTGATGCTCAGCATCTTTTCGTATGCTTATTGGCTATTTGTATATCCTCTTTGGAAAAATATCTAGTCAAGGGCATTTTTCAATCAGGTTGTTTGTTTTCTTGTTGTTGAGTTGTAGGAGTTCCTTATAAATTCTGGATATGAACCCCTTATGGATATGATTTGAAAATATTTTCTCCCATTCTGTAGGCTGCCTTTTCACTCTGTTGTGTCGTTTGATGCACAGAAATTTTAAATTTTGATGTAATCCAATTTATCCATTTTTTGTTGTTGTTGTTGTTGCCTGTGCTTTTGGTGTCATGTTCAAGGGATTATTGACAAATCCAGTGTCATGAAGCCTTTCCCCTATGATTCATTCTGAGAGCTTTATAGTTTTAGCTCTCTTATGTTTAGATCTTTGATCCATTTTGAGTTAATTTTTGTATATGGTGTAAGGTAAGTGTCCAACTGCATTCTTTTGCATGTGGATATCCAGTTTTCCCACAACCATTTTTTGAAGAGATTGTCCTTCCCCCATCAATGGTCTTGGCACTCTTGTTGAAAATCATTTGACCATATATGTGAGGGGTTATTTCTGGGGTTTCTATTCTATTCTGTTGTTCTATATGTTTGTCTTTATGCCAGTACCGTAATGTTTTGATTACTGTAGCTTTGTACTATGTTTTGAAATTAGGACATGTGAGACCTCCAACTTTGTTCTCCTTTTTCAAGATTGCTTTGGATTGCTCAGGATTTCTTGAGATTCCATATTAATTTTAAGGTGGATTTTTGTATTTCTTCAAAATATGCCATTGGGATTTTGATAAGGATTGCATTAAGTCTGCAGATTGCTTTGGGTAGTTTTGACATCTTCACACTATTATGCATTCCAATTCATGAACACAGGATGTCTTTCAATATATTTGTGTCTTCTTTTATTTCTTTCAACAGTGTTTTGTAGTTTCTACTGTATAAGTCTTTTACCTCCTTGATTAAGTTTATTCTAAAGTATTTTATTCTTTTTGATGCTATTGTAAATGGAATTGTTTTCATAATTTCCTTTTTGGATTGTTCATTGTTAGTCTATAGAAATGAAACTGATTTTTGTGTGTTGATTTTTGTATCCTGCAACTGCTGAATTCATTGATTAGTTCTAACAGTTTTTTTTTAAGGGAATTGTTAGGGTTTTCTACATATAAGATCATGTTGTACAAACAAAGGTAATTTTACTTCTTCCTTTCCAATTTTGATGCCTTTTTTTCTTACTTACTTGCTCTGGCTAGGACTTCAAGTACTATGTTGAATAGAAGTGGTGAAAGTAGACATTCTTATCTTGTTCCTGATCTTAGAGGAGAAACTTTCAGTTTTTCACCATTGAGTATAATGTCAGCTGTTGGCTTTTTATACATAGCCATTATTGTGGTGAGGTAGTTTCCTTCTATTCTTAGCTTGTTGAGTATTTTTATCATGGCGAGGTGTTAAATTTTGTCAAGTGCTTTTTCTGTGTCAGTTGAGATCATCATGTGTTTTTTCCCCTATATTCTGTTAAGTGGTGTATTACGTCAATTGATTTTCACACGTTGAGCCATCTTTGTATTCCAGGAATAAATCCCAGTTGGTCGTGGTGTATATAGTCTTTTTAATGTACTATTGAATTCCTTTTGCTAGTATTTGGTTGAGGATTGTTGCATCGATATACATCAGAGATAATGGTCTATTGCTTTCTTTCATTATAATGTATTTGTCTAGTTTGGTATCATGCTGATTTCACACAATGAGTTTGGAAGTGTTCCATTCTCTTCAATTTTTTGGAAGAGTTTGAGGAGAACTGGTGTTAATTCTTCTTTAAGTGTTTGGTGGAATTCACCAGTGAAGCCATCTGGCCCTAGGCTTTTCTTTGTTGAGAGGTTTTGGTTACCGATTCAGTGAGACTCCCTTTTAGAATGAATGTTATAATTTTTACATCCAAAAAATTTCCCCTTCAGAAGAATAGTCCTTCACTTTGGAGGAGTAGGTACCTTTTATAGCCATGTACTTTTCTCAGAAGAGTTTTAAAACATCTTTTTTGGAATAGTGAACTCTAGAGACTTTACTTTTTTTTTTTTTTTGCCATAGTTTGTTTTCTTCTTAAAGAGGAAAAAAAAAAAGAAGCAAACCCAGACATTAGTCTCAACTTCACCACATTTGACATAAAATGACTTTTGGCGTTTCCAGATACCAAATCCACACTCAGAAGGTAAAGATGATTTGCAGCCATTTCAGGTATTTAATAGAATGTGCTGCAGGCTTATAAAAGTATGGGTTCTAACTCACAGTAAATTAATTCAATTTAGGACTAATGACAGATGGGTCCCTCACATGGTTAGCTCCTAGGTTGAGGCATCTACAGCTGTGAATTCCTGGGCAGGATGGAGAATCCATGCAGAGGGTCCTGCATGAATCCCAGTTCTGCCACTTGCTGTTTGTGTATCTTGAGCAAGTTCACTCATTTTCCATTCACTCTTTACTGAGCCGCACCAGCTATGTCTTGTTCACTTAATCACTTCGGGGCTCAGCTTCCTCATCAACTGAGTGGAGATAAAGACGCCCCACCCCTCAAAGGGCTTTGTAAAATAAAGTTCCAAGACAGCGTCTGGTCAGGGCTTCACAGGCCTGCGACCTGTGTGGTTGGGCTGGGCCCAAGTGCAGAAGGCCGCAGGCTTTGTTTGATGCTCAGACATTATCTTCTTGAAATTATTAATAGTTTTGAACAAGGGGCCCCACGTGTTCATTTTGCACCGGGCTCCACGAGCCATGCTGCAGTCCTGTGTCTGCTGCATGGTGGGAGTTGCTGTGGTGGTGGAGGAGGTGGTCGCTCCTGCCCTCTCAGTACCACCCGGTACCCGCCGGTCCTCTCCCACTCCTCCCCCTGGAGCCCTCTGAGTCCTGAGAGGCTTCCTGGGAGGCACCTGCACTCCGAGCCACGGCATATACACACCAGGTGTCAGATGCCCGTGGGGTCCCGGAGCCCTCGTCCTGCCTGGGGTGGTGGGGACTCAGACCCTCTCTTTTCATTGCTCTGCTTCCCAGTTTCAGAGCAGGACTGCCTCTCTGCCTGGGCCTCTTGGGGTCTCACAAAGGTTTTAGGGAAGAAGAGTTTCTGACTGTTACTTTGCTTCGGCCATGGGCATGAGTCCGTGGGAGCACATCTGAACCGTGGCATGACAGTGGCTTATACTGAAGTTGGGCCTCCTATGTACACGCAAAATGGAAACGATCATAGCCACTCCTCCAGACTGTTGTGGAGCTTAAATGATATATGAACGTGCCTGGCATGGGGTCAGGAGGTGCTTAAAGAACTCCGCAACAATACCAATACGATCAGCTGCCATTTAACCAATTGTGTGTGTGTGTGTGAATCAGTCACTTCCATTGGAAGCAAGATACAAATATTAAAAGCAAGCTATATTTTAATCCATCAAAGCCATTCTATAACCATTTCATCAGCTTTTTCCTTTAAATATGTATTTGGAAATATTTTCTAAATTATAAAAAGTTGCAAAAATAAAAATGGTATAAAGAACATCCATATGCCCTATACTCAGATTTACTTATTGTTAGTATTTCACCCCATTTGTTCTATCTATCTACCTATCTACAGACATAATTTTTGTCTGAGCCATTGAGAGTAAGTTGCTTAGATTAAGGTCTTTCTCCCTAATACTAGAGTTTATATTTCCTAAAAATAAGGATATTCTCTTACATAAGCACAATACATAAATTTACATTGATATAGTATTGTAATCTACTTCCCTTATTCCAGTTTTGTTGGTTGACCTAATTATACCTTCCAGAGCATTTTTTTCCCCCTCCACTATAGGATCCAACCTAAGGTCAGGTATTGCGTTAAATTGTCATGTCTCTTTAGCCTTCTTCAATCTGGAATATTCAATCTAGAATATTTCTACAGCCCTTTCTTTCTTTCTTTCTTTTTTGATATTTTTAAAGAATACAACTCCCCCTTCCCTTTTTAAAAATAGTACATTCCTCATTTTTGTTGTCTGATTTGCTTGAGGTTGTGCATTCTCAACACAACCTTTGATTTGCTTGAGGTTGTGCATTCTCTTGTCTTTCTTGGAGTAACACATTGGAAGACAGCAGTACCATCAGCTTTTTTTTTTTAATAGAATACTACTTTATTTTGTTTTATTTTTGGCCACGCTGTGCAACATCTTAGTTCCCCGACCAGGGATCGAACCCCTGCCCCCTGCATTGGGAGTGCAGAGTCTTAACTACTGGACCACCAGGGAAGTCCCAGTACCCTCAGCTTTTAAATGATGACTCCAGATGCTGGTCTGAGTCAAACCGAGGAAGCAAGGGGAAGTTTTCTTTGGGTGAACCTAATCTCCCTCTGTGCCTTTCTTTCCTACTTAAATCACCCTAATGCAAACCTGATCTATGAGAAGAATTTCTAACCATTCACACCAAGATAGAAATAAGACCATTGAAAACCCTCTCTGTGCTTTGCCTCTTTCATTCCTAATGAGCTCTGTCCCAAGCACGCTCACAATATCGCTCAGGATTCCTTGGTTTCCACCAACAGGAAGCACTCCACGCTAACTTGAGCGAAATATGGAGATTTACTGGCAGGGTCCTGGGGGACACAAACACGAAACGAGGGTGGCCCGGGTCCCCACAGCAGGAGCCCTGGGCAGTCTCTTGGGTGCCAGATGCGGCACCCAGAGCATCACTCTGCCGGACGCAGCTCTGGCTCCTCCACCGGGGTGCTCCTATTTGGGGTGCAGACTCTCTAGAAAGCTGGGGGAGAAGGGAATGGGAACTGTGTTTGACAGGCAGCCCGTAGTCCCTTGAGTTACGTGGATTTAGGGAGGGAGGGTTCCCCAAAGGAGAAGATTCAGGACAAATGGAAGAACAGCATATACCCAGTGGCCAACACTCCACCGTTTTCCTGGCCTTTTGAACCCCAGTTGCTTCTCTCGTGCAGGCACCAGCAAAGCCTCTGTGTTGCTGACCCGTGAGTGCTGGGCCCTTCTTGGGGCTGCCTTGTTCTCAGGCATGTTTGGGGCCACATTATCCCGTAGCCACAGCGAATCGGCCCAGATGTAGGGGACTCAGATAAGGGGGACCAATCTGTGGTCTGGGTGACAATTTGGGGTGTGTTTTGATGTGAGAAGTTTTGGTGGACCATCTGATCTAAGAAATTCAGAGAGAATGCAGCAAAAGGTCAAAGGGGCTGAGGCTGAAGCATCAGGAAGGACGGGGAGCTGGGGAGGCTGTTTTGGCCACATTTAAGCCAAACTCACGGGGGACAGAAGGAAGAGGAAAGATACAGAGGTTAGAGGCCAAGGAAGCCAGCTGCTAAAGGGAATGGAAAATCCTAGGCACGCTGGAAGCAGTCAGAATTGCAGAGGTCAGAGCCACCTTGGAGCTACACCTGTCCTCTAGCCCCGGTTCTCAGAGGCCAGGCCCCGTCAGAGCCTCTGTCCTTGGCTTTCCGTGTGAGTCTGTCCTCTGTGTAGCTTTGCCACGGACTATTCTTCAGGCTAGTCTGACTGAGTTTCTGTCCTGGCAGCCAAAAACCCTAATGGTAGTGCTATGACTGAATATTTGTATCCCCCTCAAATTCATATGCTGAAGCTCTAATTCCCAGCATATCGGTGTCTGGAAATGGGGTCGTTGAGAGGTAATTAGGTCCTGAGAGCGGAGCCCTCATGATGGGCTTGGTGCCCTTATAAGAGATGCAAGAAAGCTTGCTTCCTCTCTCTCTGTCTCTTCCTGTCTCTGAGGACTCGATAAACCAGGAAGCAGGCTCTCACCAGACACCAGATCTCCTGGGGCCTTGATCTTGCACTTACTTCCCAGCTTCCAAACTGTGAGAAATAAGCGTTTGTTGCTTAAGCCACCCAATCTATGGGATTCTATTACAGCAGCCCAAACTGCTACAATAATAATACAGGTAGATTGCATTAATGGTCCTAATTCTTCACTCCTCCCTGTATCCAAACCCTTTACCATGTGACTCTTGCAGGGCCCTCCCATTGTGGGTGGAGCATGCTTCCCTGCCTTGTGACTTTGGGTTCAACCATGGATTTGCACTGGCCGGTAGGATGAGGCAGAAGTGAAGGCGTTTCAGTTCCAAGCCTAATCTTCAGCAAGCCTGAGTGCTCCCCTTAGCCTCTGTGCTTCTGCCATTGTCATGGGAAGAATGTGCCTGGGCCAGCTTCTGGTTCCTGGAGGTGCATGGTCCTTGGAGCAGGGCCATCCCCGCAAACTCCACCTGCATTATCCACCCCAAGCAGCCACAGATGTGGGAGTGATCTCCACCAAGCCCAGCATGGATCAGCTGACCATCCTGTAACCCTCAGGTAACCCATAGATCTATGAGGTGAAAAGATGTCTGTTTAAGTCACTGAGTTTTGGGGTGTTTTGTTATGCAGCACATTTGGCAATAGCTGTACAATACAAGATCTAACCGAACTATCAAAGTAAAGATAATAAACTTCAAAGTCCACCTTTTCTCCTATTATTCCTTCATCATTTATTGCACTCCTACTCTGTGTATCTGGAGTTGGGATTATAGCAGTGAAGAGGATAAACAAGCCCCTTCCCTTATAGAACCTACATCCTAATGGGGGAAGACACACAATGAATATGTAGGCAAACAGATGAATGAGGTCATTTTGGATATTGATAGGGTATGAAAAAAACCAAAACCAAAACAAAGTGAGTAATGCTTTAGCCTATGTGGTCCAATACAGTAGCCACTAGCCACATGGACATTTATATTTAAATTAAAATGAAATAAAATTTAAAATTCAACTATTTAGCCACACTAGCCATATTTCAAGTGTGCAGTAGCCACATATCTCTAGTGACTGCCACATTGGACAGCATAGATACAGAGCATTCCCAGCATCCCAGAAAGTTCTATGGACAGTGCTAGCTAGGTTAGACTCCAGCAAGTGCCCGGTTGGGAGGCGGTGGTGGCTACTTTCGCTGCAATGATCAGGGAAGGCTTCTCTGAGAAGGTAAAATTTGGACTTAGACCTGATGAGGGAGTCAGCCATGCAAGATACTGGGAAAGAGCTTTGCAGCCTAAGGACCACCTGGTGCAAAGGCCCTAAGGCATAAGTAGACATTGGCAATGCAATCTGACTTAGACCCTAAAAGGATTGCTCCAGCCGATGGATGAGGGTGGATAGAGGCGTGGGTGGGGGTGGGGTGGGCAAAGGAAGCCAGAACGCTAGTTGGCAGCTTTCACAGTGGTCCTGGCTGGATGTAAATTTGACTTGGGCTATTTTCTCCATCATTAATTGCAGCTTGTATTGATCTGGATAATCTCATGTTCTCATTATTTTGGGGCTGTTCTGCTACTGAGATGACACCGACCAGCATGATAATACTGTGTTTCACAGATTGCTGTTTGACTCAGCTTTGACAAGGTGGGGTAGGCCTGGTTACAGCTGTCTGCCTTTTCTCCATTTTTTGAAAATCTAACTCACTCCAAAAGTAAAATATTTGTTGCACAGATTTTAGCAGATACCGGTAAATAAGAGAAAGAAGAGTTAAAACAAATGATAATCCCATCTTCTAAAGACAGTTGTTGTTCATGCTTTGTGTATATCTTTCCATTTTTTCTATGCATATATTTTAGTTATATATATATATGTATGTATTTTTTTTCATTGACACAAGTGGGAACAATGAAACCTGCAGTGTTTTTTTTTTTAAATTAATTTTATTTATTTATTTATTTATTTATGGCTGTGTTGGGTCTTCGTTTCTGTGCGAGGGCTTTCTCTAGTTGTGGCAAGCGGGGGCCACTCTTCATCGTGGTGCGCGGGCCTCTCACCATCGTGGCCTCTCTTGTTGCAGAGCACAGGCTCCAGACGCACAGGCTCAGTAGTTGTGGCTCACGGGCCCAGTCGCTCCGCGGCATGTGGGATCTTCCCAGACCAGGGCTCGAACCTGTGTCCCCTGCATTGGCAGGCAGATTCTCAACCACTGCGCCACCAGGGAAGCCCAAACCTGCAGTTCTATAACTGGATTTCATGGTACCTTAACTTGCTCCTATGCATAGCTCTGTGGGTGCTCCTACCCAGGAAATTGGTCCTTCTGTTTAATCTCCCTTCCTGGTGTCAGAGTCACTGCCACCCTCTTCACACCCCTCCCTCGTTTGAGTCCCTATTCTCTCTCTCTCCCGGACTCCTGGTCGCACCACTGTTGCTGAGGACAAGTAAACACAAGGCAGAGACCTTCCACCCTCATGTGGGATTCTTGTCCAGGGTGGTCTCCCAGCTCTGCCTGTCTTCTGGCTCTGCCCAGGGTCTCCTCTTTTTGTCTTTGGACTGTTAGATGTGGATTCCTTGACTCACTCTTGGTCCCTGTTAGCCTTGCCTTGGACCCTTCCTCTGGATCTTTCTACCACTGGCTGCCTTGGGTGGACATCTGCCATCTTTCTGGCCCCGGGGGCCTAGCCCCAGCCTCCCCGGGTCAGTGTCCTGGTTTGGTCATCTACTCCCCATAAGAAGGTGTTGGGGCATCAGTAGCCTTTTAAATGGCCCCCAGATGTCCAACTGTTTCTGACTTGATCAATTCTGCCCACCGTTGGTGACCTTCCTCAGACACGGGCTGGATCAGGTCACGTTCCTCCTTACAGACTTTCCACGGCACTGGCAAGACAGATCTGACTCCTCAGCATGCCAGCAGGGCCCTCTGAGCTCTGCCCCTGCCTCTGCTTCCTCTGCCTCCCTCGTGTCTTCCCAGCACCCCCTCTCCACACAGTCCTGCCTCTGCTCTAGCCTGCACCTGCTCTGCGCTTCCCCGACCTCCTTGCCTAGTAAAATCCTCCTTGATTTGCAAACTCAGCTCAAAGCCCACCCCAGCCCTGGTGCCTCTCCCAGTCTCCCTGTTGGCGTCACTCCCTCCTCTGGGTTCCAAGGACGCCGTTTCAGCACCCCTAGAGAAACATTTTCCTTGTCCTTTTCTAAAGATTTTTTGATGTGGACCATTTTTAAAGTCCTTATTGAATTTGTTACAATACTGCTTCTGTTTTATGTTTTGGTTTTTTGGCCCCCAGGCATGTGGGATCTTAGCTCCCTGACCAGGGATCAAACCCCCACCCCCTGCATTGGAAGGCAAAGTCTTAACCACTGGACCACCAGGGAAGTCCGCTCTCGTGCATTCTTGCTGGCTGCTCACCTGTCTATCCCGCTCATCTCTTACCTGGGATCTCTCGTATCTCTTCTGCTGGGATTACCATTTAGCCTGGTGCATAGAGCAAGGCTAGGTCCACACTCCTCCTTCTCCACTTCCAACCCCCATTGCAGGGAAGCAACTGAACCTCTATGCCACAGTTGCCACATCTGTAAAATGGACGTAGTAATTGTGCCTCCTTTATCGATTGCTATGAGAATGAAAGAGAAAATAGTGACTCTTTATGAATTGCTCTCCCCCATAAATCTATAGTCTCCTTAGGGGCAGGAATCACGGCACATCCATCTTGATGTCTCTACCCCTCCCCCCCACCCCCAGCTGAGCACAGTGCCTGGTATACAGTAATCACTCAATAAATGATCATGGAACTGGACTGTCAGGCAAGATTGTACACTCCTTTTGTGAAGGACCCTTCCTGTATTCCCACGGGACCTGGCACATTTTAGGCAATCAGTAAATGCATTTTGGATTGAACTTGAAAACATGTCCTCATTTATTTCTCACGGGTCAGGATGCTGTGGCCAGCTGCTAATTCATGCTGGTTTCTTTGGACCCTGGAGGGGCAAAGAAAAGTGGCACGAAGGCAAAAGGGTCCATATGCCCTAGCAGATTTTCCCTGAGATGCTTGGCATCTATAATTATTCACTCTTTGCAGGGAAAAGATGGCATTCTAATTTATGCGCTTGGCATTCTCCTAGTCGTGTGGAAAACCCTTCTGCCCGGCGTCACTTGATGTCCACACGCTGCAGAGGCTGCTTTCACCCCAAATATGTTGCTCGCCTTTCCCGTTCCCTTCCTTCCTTCCTTCGGCCAGTTTTAAATGACCTACAGGGTTATTAGAATTAAAATTCTGTGCGATGCGTCACATGAAATGCCTTTTACCTGCAGTCGGCTACGCCCAGAAAACGTAACCTCGCTTCAAAACACCCTCCAAAGCCATGATCTGTACCCATGCAAGGTGGGATGAGGCCATGAAAGCAAAGGAGAAGCTGCCACTTCGGGCTCAGATGCCACGCCCCACAGAAAAGGCAGGCCTGTCGTGGTGAGAAATCAATGAGGCTATTTTGGACCTAAACTATGATTAGTTGTTCTGGATGTTGCTGAAGACGATAAACTATTCAGCATGCCCACGCACAGGCTTGTACATTAAATAATTTGCAGCTATTACACATCCATAGCTGAATCATTTCGATAGGCCTTTATGAGGTGCCTACTATGTGCTGAATGGTTAACTAGGAGCTGTGAGGACTGTAAGAGTCTGAGACTGATTCCACTTAAAAGGGGGCTGCTCGGGCTTCCCTGGTGGCGCAGTGGTTGAGAATCTGCCTGCCAGTGCAGGGGACACGGGTTCAAGCCCTGGTCTGGGAAGATCCCACATGATGCGGAGCAACTAGGCCCGTGAGCCACAATTACTGAGCCTGTGTGTCTGGAGCCTGTGCTCCGCAACAAGAGAGGCCACGATAGTGAGAGGCCCGCGCACCGCGATGAAGAGTGGCCCCCGCTTGCCACAACTAGAGAAAGCCCTCGCACAGAAACGAGGACCCAACACTGCCATAAATAAATAAATAAATAAATTTTTTTTAAAAAAAGGGGGGCTGCTCATGTAAAGAAACAAACGAAGACTTGATGGGAGTCGGTCAGGCAGACCCCTGGCGCTCAGGCATGGCCCCCGGCACACTATAGGCGCTCAGTGATTGCTCATGGCTTCAGTGAGTCAGCGACACTTTACACAGGACCTCCATGTGTTACCTCGCTTTGGGAAGTCAACCGGGCAGGTGTGTTAGTGTCTGTCCTAGGACCACACACCAGGAGGCTGAAACAACAGAGTTATTGCCTCACAGGTCTGGAGGCTACAAGTCTGGAAGATGTCTTAAGATGTCAGCATCAGAGACTTCCCTGGTGGTCCAGTGATTAAGAGTTCGCCTTCCAATGCAGTGTGTGTGGGTTCGATTCCCCGGCTGGGGAGCTAAGATCCCACATGCCTCGCGGCCAAAAAACCGAAACGTAAAACAGAAGCAATATTGTAACAAATTCAATAAAGACTTTACAAGTGGTCCACATCAAAAAAGTCTTTAAAAAAAAACCAACAAAGATGTCAGCAGGGTTGCTTCCTCTGAGGGCCACGAGGGAAGGAAGCCAGGCCTGTCTCCTTGGCCCGTAGACGGTTGTCTCCTCCCTGTGTCTTCATGTTGTGTTCCCTGTGTGTGTGTGCGTGTGTGTGTGTCCCAGTTTCTCCTTTTTATGAGGACACCCGTCATGTGGAATTAGGGGCCACCCCGACGACCTCACTTTAACTTGGGAACCTCGGCAAAGACCCGATCTCCAAGTAGGTCACGCTCTCAGGTCCTGGGGCTCAGGACTCCAACATGGCTTTCTTGGGGGGAAACAGTTGAACCTCTAACAGCAGGAGCAGCTACCCCGTGAGCAGGGGTGGGGTCGGGGGGCACAGAGAGAGTTAACAGCTTGCCCAGGTCACATGACAAGGACGAGCCCACATCAGAGCCTTTTGCTTCAGGACCCCACGCTTTCCCCGCTGTCCCCCAAGGCCCCCTCCATGCAGACTAGGCAGAAGGACAGTCAGCGCTGTGGAAATGCAGAGCAGAGAGAAGGCTGGGCCCGGAGGGAGCATGCCCTCACGGAGAGGCGGCCCAGCCGTGGGGTCCACATGGAATTCCCTGCCTTGCTTTGGGACAAGCCCACGCTGAAATCGAGATTGTTGGGGTGACCTGGCTCGGGGACGAAATCCTCAAGCTCAGGTTCCAAAATGTGTGACCGTGGGGGGTTGGGGGGGAGGAACGGGGCTGTTACAATAAGGGGAGGGAAGGTGGGGAGGGATTGACTAGGAGGCCACAGGTGGAGGTGGGTGTGGCTTATGAGAAAATGGGTCACTCCCTGAATCCCAAGTGTGCAGGGCTCAAGGAGTTCAAAGTCACAGACCCGGGCTGTTGAGAGAGGTTTTCTGGAGGTGATAAGTGGGGTGCAGAAAGGACTCTTCCTGTGTGATGAGAGTGCTGGGAGGCCTGAACTGTGAGCCATCCCTCCAGGAAGGGCAGCCTAAGCTCAGCGAGCCGGGGGTGCCCAGCGTGCAGAGAAGCACCCAGGCCTCTTGGGAGAGGCCTCCTGCCCACTGCCGCCCAGACAGCCTTCCTTGTCCACGTCTGCTGCAGCCCGAGCAGAATGGCCTCGGGGCCACAGAGCACCTGTAGGCCCTCCTACTTTTTTTTTGGGGCCTCACCATGCGGCTTGCGGGATCTTAGTTCCCCAACCAGGGATCGAACCCGGGCCCATGGCAGTGAAAGCACTGAGTCCTAACTGCTGGACCACCAGGGAATTCCCCACATCTCTGCTGATTTGACTCTCAAATAGGCAAAGGCCCAAGGCTGCTGTAGCTGAATCCCAATTGTGGTCTGTTTCCCATGCCTCCAGAGAGATGTGCCCCAGCTAGCATTAACCTGTATGATTGGAGAAAGGCCTTATGTGGAGCAAATCTGCAAGCCTCAGGAGCAGCAACAGCTACCCAGGGCCGGGGGGTGGGGATGGTGGTGAACCTGCCCTGAGATATGGCAAAACTGCTCTCCCTGGGAAACGTGGGAAGAAGATAAATTTGCACAGTGCAAAGTCAGAATTATAGATTATTATCATTCAAAGAAATGCATGCTTGTTAGTTGTAAGTTCCTTATATAGACAGCAATGACAACCAGATTCACAAAGAATCATCTAGCAGGCCTCCCTAGAGTCTAAATTGAAGGAAAATGTAATGATTTACTGTTTGTACTTGGAAGGCTTGTGCGGCAGATTGCACGTTCCAGCGTGGTCCCAACAAGGTTTCCCTTTTTCACAATGTGACAGTGACATTCCTCCCATCCAGAGGTGGGACTTATGTTCCATTCCCTTGAAACTGGGTGGGTCTGTGACTATGGTGGGGGTAATGCTGGGTGACCACCGAGGCTAGGTCACAAAAGACTTTCTCTCAGGACGTTGTATTATACTTAGCACCCAGCTGCCATGCTAGAAGGAAGCCCAGTGCACATGTGGAGGCCATGTGTGGGTGTCCTGGCAGCACCTTCAGCTGAGATGCCAGCTGACAGGCAGCACCAAGCCCAGCTGTGTGAGTGAGGAAGCCGTCAGATGGCTCTACCCCAAGATGCCGACCGCAGCTTACCAGCAAGAACACTAGCTGAGCCCAGTCAGCCAGCAGAACCGGGGGAGATGATGATACAATACTCATTGAAAATGCTTATTGTTGTCTTAAGCCACTAAGTTTTGGGGGTGATTAATTACGCAGCAATAAGTAACTGGAAGAGATGGAAACGGTGCTTGCAGGAGGCAACTGACCGAATGAACACAATTGATTTCACCCTGTTGTTTGCACATGACATGCTTGAACATGCACACATACTACTGCCTATTAGAGGCATAATTACATCCGCCCACTTAGTTATCAACGAAGCGCTCTGAGATGGGTGGGGGTGGGGTACTGTAGACATGCAGAACATCCGCGGAGCCCGAGGCCCCAAAGACAATGCAGTGTTCATTAATTAGTTAAGCAGATATTATTAGTTGTGTTTACCTGAGAGGAACAATCTGTGAAATAATAAATCTGCTGATTTCTATCCTTCTCCCTTTGCAGACTGAGTTTTTATTGCTTTGATCCCAACACCAATCAGAAAACTGCAGTGTCTAAATATTGAAATGCTGTGCTTCAAAAAGCTGCTAAGATGTACTGGCAACATGATTTTCTCTCCAGAGCCCTAAGTTTTAGAGAGAAATCCAAATGACTCAGGTCCTTGTGGTCAGGGGTGATGCAATGCATTCCGTAATGACACCATGCACCAGCGCTCTGGTGCCTGCTGGGTGCACAGCCGTTGCTCACAACCTCATTAAATCCCTATGACAACCCTGCAAGATGGTAATGATTATCCCCATGCTCTAGACCTGGGCACCTCTCAGGGGTGGGTCCAGTCTTATGAGTCCTAAAACTTTTAAATTAGGGTGGTTCCTTGAAGGGAAAGAATACATTTTAGAATACAAAGTGAGGTCCAGGGCCTTGGGAGCCAGGTACCCCAAAGGTAAACTGTTTAGCTTCCCCTTAAATGGACCTTTGAGCCTGTAAATGATAACACTGGAATTTGAACTCCTGTCCAATGCAAAATCCAAGGTATTTCTGTGACATGCCAGCCTTCGTGTCTGATGGGGAACAGCAGGTCAAGTCTAAACTAGGGATGCGGCACTTTCCAAGGAGTTGCGTCTGCAGGACGGGCAGAGCGAGCTGGCCTCTGCTCTCAGCGTGCCTGCTGCAGGGTGGCCGGCTGCTGACAGCATCGCAGTATCTCCAGGGCACCTGCCCCATCATGGGGATCCTCTGGCAGGTCGCTGCCTCTTGGGGACGGCTCCATCCTACTCCCCTGATATCCCTCCCAGGCTGCTGTCTTTTGCTTTCACAGGCGGGGAAAGGGTGTTCCTTCCTGCCTCTAGTTCCCTCCTCCTACCCCTTGAAAGCATTTAAGTGAGAAAGGCAGGGAAAACGTTATTGGCAGGTTGTGTTATTGACAGGGGGCCTTCTCTTCCTTCTGAAAGTGGAAACAGGCTCCATCAGGTCTGGCCGTGGCTGTCTGGTCCCCGCTGGGCACCACGGGCGCCGGGAAGCCCATCTTCCTCCCACGCTTCCCCTGTCCACACCCCTGGTCCGTGATTCCCGCCTGAAGTGCCTCCATGAAAGCAGTTCTTTCTTTTATTGTTGGACATTGCCCTCCTCTGGCTCCTCCACTGAGCCACATCTGGGGGAGAATTCAGGGAAGTGGAGCCTATTTCCACACTGCATGCAGGGAGAACACTGTGATCGCTCTTTTGGTCACCCAGGCCCTATGCAAGGGGTTGGCAAACAGTTGTGGGTGTTAGAATCTTTTGGGGGGTCTTGTTAAAACAGAGATTCCTGAGTCTGCTCTGGAGCTTTTATTCAACAGCTGCCCCCGCCACCCCACCTTCAAGGCAGATGTGTACCAAAGTTTGAGAACGCCTGATTTGAACCATTGCTCAGAGCCTCGAGGACTAGGCTTGGGCTCTTTTGCAGTGACACCAAAAGCACTGCCTGGGAGGAAGTGCAAAGCCATCAGGAGCTGCAGAACGAAAAGGTACAGGGAGTAAGGAGAAAAGGGTTTGTCCCCAAACACGGGCAGCCTCCCACTTGGGGCCTCTTAGAAATAAGTAACTCTGGCTTTTTAAACCAAATTGCAGCTGGGCCCCGTGTGCTCCCCGGCCCCATCCCCCATCCCCCTGGAAACTCTGAACTTTTCAGAAGGCAGGCATCCCTGGGGGGCGGGGGGCGGGGGGCACGGTACGGGTGTCTCAGCATCAGCCTGTCCAGTGCTTCAACGTTCAAGAGCAGATAGTCAGGAAGCAGGTTTTGGACAAGAGAAGAGCAACTTCTCATGTGTGGGATTCTTCATCTTATTTTTACAACAGCTTTATTGAGGTTTAATCGACTACATTAACTGCACATAATTAAAGTGTACCATTCAATAAGTTTTGACATAGACACCCACCTGTGAAATCTTCACCATAATCCAGGTAAGACAGACCCGGCACCCCCAGAGTTTTCTGTGTCTGTTCGGAGCCCTCCCTCCTGCTTCCCCGGTGCCCACACCCCCAGGCAACCACTGTTCTGCTTTCTGTTACTATATATTACATAGCATGCCCTAGAATTGTATACAAATGGAATCATGCAGTGTGTACATATTTTACATCTGCTTTCTTTCACTCAGCATCATGATTTTGAGATTCATCCAATTTTCAGCATCCTGTTTGTATGTCTTTGGTTCCATTTGCTACAATTTTGTTTGAATTTTTGTGTTCATATAAGAAGTAATGATCTGTCCTTTTCTTCCTTCTTCCCTCCTTTCCTTTCTTTTTTTCTTTTTTTTAAAAAAAATCTTAGTTTTAGTATCAAGGTAATACTGGTCTCATATAAGTTGGGAAATATTCTTTTTCAATTTTCTGGAAGAGCTGGTAGAATGAATATTACTCCTTTCTTAAATGTTTGGTAGGATTCACCAGTGAAGACATCTGGGCCTGGAGTTTTCCCTGAGGGAAGGTTTGCCACTATAAATATATTTCTTTAATAGATGAAGGTAATGAAGAGATAATAGATAGATAATAGATAAATCTATTCAGGTTATCTATTTCTTTTTGAGACAACTTTTTTTTTCAGGATGTTTAATCTTTTATTTCTTGGAACCATCCTGTGTCTAAGTAGATGGTATTAAATAAATATTGATGGACTGATCCAAATCATCCAACAACAACAAAAAATATTCCTTTATGAGACAGAAATATTTGCATTTATATTATCGAAGTTTTTCAATAGACAGCATTCAAATAAAGGGATTTCTAGTTAATTCTAAATTAAATGAATCCTATCCTAAACAACTTTGATAGTTTGTGTCAATCAAGAAATTTGTGCATTTAATCTCAATTGTCTAATTTATGGGTATAAGTTGTTCATAACATTCCCTTTTTATCCTTTTAATATTTGTGGAGTCTTTGGTGATATCGCCTCTCTCATTCCTGATTTTGGTAATTTGTGTCTTCTTTCTTTTTTTTCCTGATCAGTCTGGTGAGAGGTTTATTCATTTTATTGATTTTCCCAAAGAACAGCTTTTGGTGTCATTGATTTTATCTATGTTTTTTTCTGTTTTCTATTTCAATGATTTCCATTTTAAACATATTGTTTCCTTTCTTTTAAGTTAAATTTGCTCTTCTTTCTTTGGTTATTAAAGTGGATGCCGAAATCATCAATTTAAAATTGTTCTTCTTTTCCAGTCTAGGCATTGAATGTTATACATTTCCCCCGAAGTACTGTTTTAAGGGTATATTAATCTCCTCAGGCTGCCATAACAAGATACCACAGATTGGGTGGTTTAAAAACAGAAATTTATTTTCTCACAGTTCTGGAAGCTGGATACCCAAGATCAAGGTGCCATTAGGGTTGGTTTCCGGTTTTATAATTCCATTTTAATTCCTTTGTTGATTTTTTGGCTACAAGCCCTTTTTTGTTATTTTAGTGGCTATTTTCGGCTTACTGTGTACATGTTTAGCTTATCACCATTTACCTTCATGTGGTGTTATATCATGTATATTCGTGTATATTATAAGAAACTTATAATAATATATCACTATATCTCCCCTCATGGCCTTTACGTTGTCATACATTTTATTTGTACATACGTTATAAAATCCTACAACACATCATTTTGATTTTGTTTAGATAATAAATTATATTTTTTAAAAATTTAAATAATACAAAAAAACTTAACTATGAACCCATGTAGTTAACATTTGTGCTCTTCATTCCTTTCCGTAGATCCATATTTTTACCTGATATCATTTTCCGTCTGCATAAGTGACATCCTTTAACCTGTCCTATAGTGCACATCTGCTAGTAAATTCTTTAAGCTTGTGTGTATGTCTGAAATTATCTTTATTTTTCTTTCATTAAAAATCTATTTTTTCTGGGTGTAGACTTCTAGATTGGCAGTTCTTTCTTTCAGTTCTTTAAAGAGGTTGCTCTACTGTCTTCTTGCATGAATTATTTCTGGCGAGAAGTCTGCTGCCATTCTTACTTTTGTTCCTCTGTACATGATGTATTTGTTCTCCTCTGGTTGCTTTTAAGATTTTCTCCTTATTACTGGTCTTGACCAGTAATTGGATTATGATGTGTCTTGATAGAGTTTTCATCATGTTCTTTGGACTTCAGATTTGTTGAGATTTCTGGATTTGTGGGTTATAGTTATCATGAAATTTGGAAGATTTGGGGCCATTTAAATATTTTTCTGAACTCCTCTTTTGGGGACTTTAATTATATGTATGTTAGGTCACTAGAAGTTGTCCCATAGGTCACTGATGCTCTTGTCATTAAAATTTTTTGTTTTTTTCCTCTGTGTTTTATTTTGGATAGTTTCTATTATTATGTCTTTGAGTGAACTAATCTTTCTTTTTTAATGTTGATCTGCTGTTAATTTCACCCAACGTTCTTTTCATTTCATGCATGATAGCTTTCATCTCTAAAAAGTTGATTGGGTCTTTTTTATGTCTTTCATGTCTCTATATAACATATGGAATACAGTTTTAATTGTCTGCTAATTCTAACATCTTTCTTAGTTCTCAGTTGATTTTGATTAATTGAGTATTCGCCTCTTTATGGCTTCTGGCTTTTTTGCATGTTTGGGAATTTTTGATTGGATGCCAGATATTGTCCATTTTATCTTGTTGGGTACTAGATATTGTGTATTGCTACAAATATTGTTGAGCTTTCTTTTGGAATACAGTTAAGTTGCCTAGACACAGTTTGATCCTTTCTGGGCTTGCTTTTATGATATGTTAAAGGGGTCCATAGTAGCTTTTATTTTAGGACTAATTATTTCCCAAGGAGGGAAGACCTTCCTGAGTACTTTACCCAATGCTCCATGAACTGTAAGTTTCCAGTCTGGCTGGTTGGAACAGACACTATTCCTAGCCCTATGTGAGTGCCAGGCACTGTCACCATTAATGCTTTCAGATGGCTTTTCCCCCAGCCTTGGGTTGTTTTCTCAGAGGCAAGTCCTGATAAAATTCCCTGCTGAATGCTTGAGGGGGACTCTTTGCAGATCTCTGGCTTCTGTCTCTATGCAGCTCTCTCTTCTCTCATACTCTGTCCTGAGAATTCTAGCCATCTTAGTCTCCCTGGACTCTCAACTCTGTTTTCTCAACTCAAGGAGAATGCCAAGTTCCACCTGGGTACCCCTTTCTGTGCCATGGCCTGGGAACCCTCTGGAGGAAATAAGCTAGGGTAATTGTGGGGTTCACTTCATTTGTTTTCACATTCTCAAGGATTATTGTGTTTTGTTGCCTGAAATCCAGTGAGTTTAGAACTCTTATTTCTTATATTTGGTCCAGTTTATTTTGGTTGTTTCAAGCAGGAGGGTAAATCCAGTTTCTATTTCTCAGTCTTGTTTGGGAGTGAAAGTTTCCACCTTCTTTTAAAGTTGAAAATACTCTTCCAGTTATAAAATGAGTTCACACTCATTGAAAAATAAATCGGAAAATAAGAGATATATAAAGAAGAAGATAAAAATCACTCCTAATGTCATCATTCATCCATAAACAATGTTAATGTTTTGGGCTGTATTCTGTCATCTTTTTCTGTGCATATGTGTACGTGTAGCAGGGTCACAAGACCACCCACAATACATCAGATGTGCAAAGAAAACAGAGCTTCTTTATTTTCCTATTTAACTAGTCTGAGCTTCCTTGAGAGGTACCATCTGCTGGGTAATAAGAAGGGGGGAAAACAGGAGTCCATTCCAGTAACGTTAGTCTAACAATAATTTAAACAATTCTCTGAGAAATTCATCATTCTTAGGCGGAAATGCTTGACCAATCAGATGTCTTACTGCTCCCATCCTTGACTCCTCTACTCGGAATCGTAGCTGGTGTTTGGGGGGAGGGCTGTAGGATTTCTGGGTCCTCTTGGTAGCCAGGAAGAAGGGGTCCTCTGGTCTACACCTATTCTCCAGGTTCTCCCTGGTTTGGACTGCAAAGTAGTTGGCCTGGATGCTCCATGGAATGGTGGCCGCTGAGGGGCCACGATAATAGGAGACCAGCCTTGCGGGCCATTGTAGGGACCTTAGCTTTTATCCCAAGTGAAACAGAGGTGCCGTTGGAGGGTTTCTCTGCGGTGGTGAGAGATAAAATCCTGACTGAAATGGATTCAAGAGAAAATGGAAGAAAAGGAATTGGAAATAGTAAAAATGGACACTTTCAAAGAGTCTTACTGAAAAGAGGAGGGAAGTGGAATGAGGAATCAAGAGTTGTTTTGTGTTTTTGTTTTGTTTTAATGGGAGATAATGGGAGTTATCCAATAGAGAGGGGAATGAGGGCTGGTGGAAAGTTGCTGAAGTGTGGGGTGATAATAGGAGACCAGCCCACGTAGGGATCATGTCGGGTCTTGCGGGCCATTGTAGGGACCTTAGCTTTTATCCCAAGTGAAACAGAGGTGCCGTTGGAGGGTTTCTCTGCGGTGGTGAGAGATAAAATCCTGACTGAAATGGATTCAAGAGAAAATGGAAGAAAAGGAATTGGAAATAGTAAAAATGGACACTTTCAAAGAGTCTTGCTGAAAAGAGGAGGGAAGTGGAATGAGGAATCAAGAGTTTTTTTGTGTTTTTGTTTTGTGTTAATGGGAGATAGTGGGAGTTATCCAATAGAGAGGGGGATGAGGGCTGGTGGAAAGTTGCTGAAGTGTGGGGAACGGGTACATAAGTGGGGGGTTGGGCTTAGGGCACAGCCAGGGTATGGTAGGGCAGGCAGCTGGCCAGATGTTCTCCTTGGATGGCTTCCCTTTCTCACTGAAATAGGAAATAAGTTCATCAGCTGAGTGCAAAGTCTTGAAATGGGGAAGGAGGTGTTGGGGTTTTGGGGGGAACAGAGTGGACATGTAGTAGGATTGCCAATCTGCACTGAGGGTGTACTTGAGTGAGACCAGTCACAGTGTTTGCAAGTTTTCCTTCATCCTCATTCAACTTAACAGGTGCTGCCATGATGTTATATTTAACCAAGTTCAAGGTTTTCCCAGGCACATACAGTAAAGAGAGAGACAGGCAAGGGATCTGAAGATCTGCAATGATGGCCCATTGAGTCCCAGCTGGGGAGGAAGGGGAGTGAGGACATGAGGTGGAGGGGGGGAAGTTAAAAAGTGGGGAGAACAATTAATGACATGTAGAGCTCAGTGGATATGAAAGTTGTTGGTGTGCGTTGTCGGTGAGAACATAAATTGGTATGGCCACTGTAGAAAACAGTATGAAGGTTCCTCAAAAAATTAAGAATAGAGCTATCATGTGATCCAGCAATCTCACTTCTGGGTATATATTTAAATTTAATGAAATCAGTATCTCAAAGAGATATCTGTATTTCCATGTTCATTGCAGCATTATTTACAATAGCCAAGATGTGGAATCAACGTGTCCATCAAAGGATAAATGGATAGAGAAAACGTGATATACATATAAATATATACATATGTTTATGTATATATATATATGCATGCATATAAAATTCAGCCATATAAAGAAGGAAATCCTGTCATTTGTGATAACATGGAGGTACCTGGAATACATTATGCTAAGTGAAATAAGCCAGGCATAGAAAGACAAATACTGCAATATCTCACTTATATGTGGAATCTAAAAAAGTCAAACTCATAGAAGCAGAGAGTAAATGGTGGTTATCAGGGGCCGTGGAATGGGGTAAATGGGGAGATGTTGGTCGAAGGGTACAAAGTTTCGGTTATGCATGATGAATAAGTCTGATTTAGTTAATAATACTATATTGTGTACCTGAAATTTGCCAAGAGAGTAGATCTTAAATGTTCTCATCTCACACACACACACACATACACACACACACCCAAACCCCCAAAATCTATGTGGAGTGGTGGATGTGTTAATTAGTTTGATTTTAGTAACAATTTCACAATGTGTACATATATCAAAACATCACATTGTACACTGTATGTATATATATATATAATATATATATATATAAAATTCTTATTTGTCAGTTATACTTCAATAAAGGTGGAAAAATTTTTTTAAATCTGAGACTAATTGAGGCTTCAAAAAATTATTAGTGAGAAAATAAAAACAAAAATAAACAAATGGGACCTAATGAAACTTAAAAGCTTTTGCACAGCAAAGGAAAACATAAACAAGACGAAAAGACAACCCTCAGAATAGGAGAAAATATTTGCAAATGAAGCAACTGACAAAGGATTAATCTCCAAAATATACAAGCAGCTCATGCAGCTCAATGTCAAAAAAAAAGCAACCCAATCCAAAAATGGGCAGAAAACCTAAGTAGACATTTCTCCAAAGAAGATATACAGATTACCAACAAACACGTGAAAGGATGCTCAACGTCACTAATCATTAGAGAAATGCAAATCAAAGCTACAATGAGGTATCACCTCACAACAGTCAGAATGGCCATCACCAAAAAATCTACAAACAGTAAATGCTGGAGAGGGTGTGGAGAAAAGGGAACCCTCTTGCACTGTTGGTGGGAATGTAAATTGATAACAGCCACTATGGAGAACAATATGGAGGTTCCTTAAAAAACTAAAAATAGAACTACCATACGACCCAGCAATCCCACTACTGGGCTTATACCCTGAGAAAACCATAATTCAAAAAGAGTCATGTACCACAATGTTCATTGCAGCTCTATTTACAATAGCCAGGGCATGGAAGCAATCTAAGTGTCCATCGACAGATGAGTGGATAAAGAAGATGTGGCACATATATACAATGGAATATTACTCAGCCATAAAAAGAAATGAAATTGAGTTATTTGTAATGAGGTCATACAGAGTGAAGTAGAGACTGTCATACAGAGTGAAGTAAGTCAGAAAGAGAAAGACAAATACCATACGCTAACACATATATGTGGAATCTAAAAAAAAAAAAAGGTTCTGAAGAACCTAGGGGCAGGACAGGAATAAAGACGCAGACATAGAGAATGGACTTGAGGACATGGGGAGGGGGAAGGGTAAGCTGTGACGAAGTGAGAGAGTGCCATGTACATATATACATTACCAAATGTAAAACAGATAGCTAGCGGGAAGCAGCCGCATAGCACAGGGAGATCAGCTCCCATAGCACAGGGAGATCAGCTCGGTGCTTTGTGACCACCTAGAGGGGTGGGATAAGGAGGGTGGGAGGGAGACGCAAGAGGGAGGGGATATGGGGATATAGGTATATGTATAGCTGGTTCACTTTGTTATACAGCAGAAACTAACGCACCATTGTAAAGCAGTTATTCTCCAATAAAGATGTTAAAAAAATTATTAGTGAGATATTTTACGTTTTTTTCTGTACTAAGTCTTTGACATCTTTGTATCTGGATGTGTATCTGGTGTGTATGTCACCTACAGCACATCTCGTTTTGGACCAGCAGTGTTTCAAGAGGCTGCGGCCACTGCCTTGGACAGAGGGAATGACCATGGGTGGGAGTGGCCAAGGAGGAGTGGAGATGAGATCGTCGGAGGAGCGGAGGTCAAGCAAGGGAGACATCATCTCTGTGGATTTCAGATCACCAAGAATTAGGACAGGAGAGGCTTAGAGCGGGTGAAAATGAACCATGAGTGAAAATCTCTCGGACAAGTAAGAGGGACCAGGGATTTGCAGATAACCACAGGCAGGACCTGGAGTGTTTGGGGAAGGTGGGAGGGATGATAATCTGAAAGTAACCATGAGGAACGAGGAGGACACTACCGAGAGCTGGTCTGTCTGGACACAGACCACGAAGATGGGGAGAACTTGCACAGGAGAGATGCTCCCATAAGGTTTTGCTCATCTCCTAATCCAACCCCATCTCCCATCCCTCCTCCATTCCTCCTCACTGGGCTCCCTGGAACTTAACCTTATGGGGACTAGAGTCCCAAGAGATGACCCAGGAGTCCTGGGCTTCTTTGGTGGTTGAGGAGAACCGGGATGAAAACACTCTCTTTTGGCCTGATTTGTAGCATTTGCCCTTTTCTGTGGTGTAAATACTCTCACCATGGCTTGTTTCAAGTTACCAATGGTTTAACAACTGGCTTGCAGAATGCCTGCCCCAAAATCGAACAATTGGCTCTTGTAAGCTGGTACAAACCGGTTCCGGCAGCAGACCACTGGATACAGGGTCTGGTGGTCTCCAAAGCACACAGGATAGATCTTGGTGGTCTCCAAAGCAGATGGCATGGAAGGATGTGACAGTAGAGGCTGGAGGTGGGGGGTGGGAGGCATGGAGGTCTTACAAGAATGATGGAGAACTCGAGCTGCCTTTGAACCTCTCTCATGGAGTTTGGAGAAGCGGGTTGCATCTTTCTTTTTTGTTTTTTTAAAGTAAAGTCTAAGCTGAATTCTGGGGAAGGGCTGGGAGGTGGTACTTTTATTTTTTGTTTTTATTTTTTTTATTTTTTATTTATTTATGGCTGTGTTGGGTCTTCGTTTCTGTGCGAGGGCTTTCTCTAGTTGCGGCAAGCGGGGGCCACTCTTCATGGCGGTGCGCGGGCCTCTCACTATCGCGGCCTCTCTTATTAGGAGCACAGGCTCCAGACGCGCAGGCTCAGTAATTGTGGCTCACAGGCCTAGTTGCTCTGCGTCATGTGGGATCTTCCCAGACCAGGGCTCGAACCCGTTTCCCCTGCATTGGCAGGCAGACTCTCAACCACTACGCCACCAGGGAAGCCCCTGGGTTGCATCTTTAACTGACTTTTAATGTGCATTTTACTGTATCTTTGTGATGAGTCACCCAGATCCCTCTTCCTGGAAGGACCTTCACCCCAGCTGCTGGGAATGTCTTCAGCTCAGTCCTTCAGGGATTGCTCAGCTGTAGAGCCACCTTGCCCAAAGTCCTGACCCTTCTCGGGGCAGACTTATGCAATGACACATCAGCATGGGGTTATAACGTCAGACAACTCCACCCACCTCAGGACTACTCTCCAGGGACCATTCCAGCTCACGCATACCCTGTGGGAGCCGCCACTGGGTCTGCTTTGCAATTTCCCTCTCCCCGTGCCCTGTGCTTCCCTCCCCTCCCATCCACAGGTATCGATCCCAAGGCCAGTCCCTAATAAACATCCCATCTCACACTCTGCTTTCCAAAGGACCCTCCTGGCAATGCTCACCCCATAGAGACGAATTCAAAAGAGCCAGTCTGATAGGGTGGAAAGGTGCCTTGTATGAATTTGCCACTTTTATCACTGGGGGGTTGAATCTTTTTTAAAAGGCATTGGCTGAATTACTTCCTTTGTGGATTGCCTTTTTGAATTACTTCGTTTGCCTGTTTTTCTATTAAGGTGTTTGTCGCTTTTTTAAGGGTGAGAGTGCCTACGTGTGTTACCGTCATAAAGATATTCATCTTTGCTTTCTGTATGTGTTTCACATAATGTTCTCAGCCTTCCCAGTCTGCGGTGTGTGGTTCTTTTGTGGTTAAGAGCACAGACTTGGTCACAGTGACCTACCACTTCCTAACTGTGTAACTTTGGGTACATTCCTTTACATACCAGAGCCTTTGTTTTTTCATCTATAATTGGGGATGATATTAATACTCTTTAGGTTTGTTTTAGGGATTGAATGAGTTAATAATGTCCTTATAACAGTGCCTGGAATACAATATATCTGAGATAATTATTTGCTTTTTTATCAGTATCTATATTATTTTTTTCTTATTGACCATACAGAGATCACATTTTATGTAGTAAAAGCTATCTTTTATGGGTTTTGCCTTTGAAGTGATATTCAGGAAAAGCTTCTTTATTTTAAGATTATATAAATATTCACCACCATTTTCTATTAGCTGTACTTTATGGTTTCATTTAAAATCTTATACCCATCCAGAATCCAGAGTGTATTTTGATGTGAGGTTTAAGATTGTGTGTAGATACATAGTTCTTGGGCGCCCAAAGTTTCTTTAAGGAACTGTATTAGCATTCTCCAGAGAAATGGTACCAATAGGATATTTATGTACATAAAAGGGGATTTATTATGAGGACTTGGCTCACCCAATTTTGGAGGCTGGGAAATCCCACAGTCTGCTGGAGAGCTAGTGGTGCAATTCAGTCCGAGTCTAAACACCTGAGAACCAGGGAGCTGATGGGTGTAAATCCCAGTCTGAGGGCAGGAGGAGACGGCAAGGGATGTCCCAGTTCAACAGTGAGCCAGGGAAAAAAAAGGGAGAAATACCTCCTCCATCCACCTTTTGTTCTATTCAGGCCCTCAATGGACTGGATGATTCCCATCCACATTATAGAGGGCAAATTTCTTTACCAAGTCCACTGATTCAGATACTAATTTCATCCAGAGACACCCTCACAGACAGACACCATTGGAAATAATGCTTAATCTGGGCCAGTCAAGTTGACACAGAATTAGCCATCACAGGTTCATTCTTTGTCAACCTGGCACCATACAGACCTCCTAAAACCATAGTTTATCTCCAAATAAATAATAACAAGGTCATAATTCTGCCCAACACAATATAACTATCCTATATACAACAGAAAAACCAACTCCTTCCCCAGAAGAGGAGGTAAAGTCCTTGAGTGATGTTTACTCTTCTCCTTGATATCCTGTAACTTACGTACTATGATGTAAAATGAACAATACTTCGCTACTGTGATACAAAGTCAATACATCTTATAATATATGATAAGGGAATAAGAGAGGAAAGAAAACCCACGCACATATTCATAGCAAAATAAGGAGGAAATACTCATGACAATAACAGTCCTTGTTTTTGTAACTGGTCACATGATCACAGCTGGTATTTATAATGACCTCCTTCCATTCCCCGTTCTGTATTTTCTTTGCCTTCAGTAAGCCCCTTAGCTGGTCATGGTTCTTTATATGGTGGGGTGACCCAAACCTTCATTCCTGAAGCGTCTGGGCCATCGATAGTCCTGCCTGGATGGGGTTGCTGCAGTCTTCCGTGAACACCAATCACAGAGACCCCCTAAGGAATCTCCTGTGTTCCAGACATACCCTTGCCCACACCCATTGTGGAGTAGGAGTCCAATTTCCCCTTGAGGTCAGGATCAATCCCCCAGCCAGCACCATAACTCCCTTCTTTGCCTGTTGGTTCAGAGGCAGGAGGGGCCCAAAAAGGCTGGGCGACAGTCTTAACTTCCAGTTCAGTGGCATCATTATTGTGTCTCCTGGCGGAAGCACTCCTCCCTCTGGAAGTAAGACCTTTCGGCCAGCAGATCACAAAGTTGTGGGATCAGGAAACACAATTTTGCTAGTGGATCACTAGGGGTATAGTGGGAGGTGCCATTCCCATTTCCACACCTTCATTCCTGGACTTGTGAATCCTGGCTACCGGAGAAACAGCTCTGTATATTAGTTGCTGATCCAGAGCACGTACAGCCTTCTGGAAGACCTTGCTCCAGCCCTGCAAAATACTGCTACCTAACTGCGCTGTGATTAAGTCTTTAGGGGGCCGTTCCACTCCACTATCAAGCCAGCTGTTTTAGGATGGCGGGGAACATGGTAAGAGCAGTGAATCCTATAAGCTTGGGCCCATTGCTGTACTTCTTTGCTGTGAAGTGAGTTCCTTGATCAGAAGCACTGCTGTTTGGAGGCTTTCTGTGAGTCCATCGATGGTAGTTTTGGCAGAACCATTGCATGCAGAGAAGGCAAATCCATATCCAGAGTGAGCGTCTATTCCAGTAAGAACACAACACTGCCCCTTCCACAGTGAAAGTGAGTCAACGTAGTCAGCCTGCCACAGGTAGCCGCTGGCTGATCTCCCCAGGGAACGGTGCCACATCAGGGGATCAGTGTTGGTCTCTGTGGCTGGCCGACTGGGCACTCTGCCAGGCTGTAGCCCCATTGACTGTGGTGAGTGAACTCCATGTTGCTGGGCCCACACAGAGCCTCCATTCCTGCCACCATGGCCACTCTGTTCATGAGCCTATTGGGTGATGAGAGGGGTGGCTGGGGAAAGAGACCACCATTTGATTATTAAAATCTAATCACTTGAGTATTAAAATTCTCCTTTGCTGAAGTCATCCTTTGGTGAGATTCACAGGAGGCACAAATATTTTCATGCTTTTTGCCCATTCAAAGAGGACTACACTTATACCTCCTCCCCGAATTGGTCACCAGTTTTCCAATCATATTCCTTCCAAGTCTCTGACCATCAGCCAAGCCCCTGGCCACAGCGCATGAAGTGGTGTATAATCACTCACCTGGACATCTCTCCTTCCAAGCAAAGTGCACGGCCAGATGTTCTGCCGGAAGTTCTGCCCACTGAAAGGAGTTCCCTTCTCCCGGTCCTTCAGGGGTGTCCCAGAGAGGGGCTGCAGGGCTGCAGCTGCCCACTTTCTGGCAGCGCCTGCATCTCGTGCAGACCCATCTGTAAACCAGGCTGGATTCTCCTCTCCCTCCGTCAACTGGTGGTAGAGAACTCCCCATGAGGCCACAGGTGCGGGCTGGGAAGAGAAGGCAGTGTAGCAGGAGTGGGGACCGTGGGTATTCGGGCCACTTCTTCATGTAACTTACTTGTGTCTTGGGGGCCTGCTCAGACCCGATCACCCATACATCCTTTCCATTTGATGATGGCGTGTTGCTATGTGTGCCCAGCTTTATGGCTTGGTGGGTCACCCAGTTCATGATGGGCAGCTCAAAAGACGTGGTAACTTGGTGGCCCATGGTCAAGCATTCAGTATCCACTAGGACCCAATAGCAGGCCAAGAGCTGTCTCTCCAAAGGAGAGTAGTTATCTGCGGAGGATGGCAGGACCTTGCTCCAAAATCCTAAAGGCCTGCGCTGCAATTCACCTATAGGGCCTGCTAAAGGCACCAAACAGCATCACCTTTTGGCACTTGAGGTACAACTGGATCTGCTGGCAGTGGCAGAGCAGCCCGGATGGCAGCCTGGACCTGCTGCAGAGCCTTCTTTTGTCCTGGGTCCCACTCAGAACTAGAGTCCGGGTCACTAGGTGAATCAGCCAGAGCAGCACATCCAGATGAGGACCATGCTGCCTTCAGAATCCAAGGAGGCCCACGAGGCATTGTGCCTCTTTCTTCGATGCAGGAGGGGTCGGATGCAAGAACTGGTCCTTCACCTTAGAAGGGATATCTCAGCATGTCCCATCCCACTGGACCCCTAGAAATTTCACTGAGGTAGAAGGCCCCGAGTTTTATTTGGAATTACTTCCCACCCTCTGACATGCACATATCTTACCAATAAGTCTAGAGCAGTTGCTACTTCTTGCTCACCAGGTCCAATCAGCATAATGTCAGCAATATAATGGACCAGTGTGATGTCCTGTGGAAGGAAAAGCAGGCAATGCCCCTGTGAACTAAATTACGACCTAGGTGGGAGATCTGATCCACCCCTGAGGTCGGCCAGTGCAGGTGTGCATGCCCTCGTCAGCTGAGAGCATCTGGCTTCTGCTAGACCTCAGGGACAGGAATGGAGGAAAAGGCATTTGCCAGGTCAACAGCTGCACACCAAGTGCCCGGGGATGTGGTAATTTACTCAAGCAATGAAACCACATCTGGTGCAGCAGCTGCGATTGAGTCACTAGCTGGCTAAGCCCACGACAATTCACTGTTGTTCTCAAGATCCATCTGTCTTGGGGCTTCCCTGGTGGCGCAGTGGTTAAGAACCTGCCTGCCAGTGCAGGGGACATGGGTTCGAGCCCTGGTCCGGGAAGATCCCACATGCCGCGGAGCAACGAAGCCTTTGTGCCACAACTACTGAGCCCACGTGCCACAACTACTGAAGCCTGCGCCTAGGGCCCATGCTCCACAACTAGAGAAGCCACCGTAATGAGAAGCCTGTTCACCACAACGAAGAGGAGCCCACGCTCGCTGCAACTAGAGAAAGCCTGTGTGCAGCAACGAAGACCCAATGCAGCCAAAAGAAATACATTTATATATATAAAAAAAGATCCATCTGTCTTCGCACAGGCCAAATAGGTGAGCTGGATGGGATGTGGTGGCAATCACCACCCAACATCTTTCCGATCTTTGATGATGGCATCAATCTCCACATCCCTCCGGGATGTGTGGTGGTTTGGGTTCACTGTTTTCCTGGGTAGAGGTGGTTCTAGTGTCTTCCGCTTGGCCTTTCCCACCCTCATAGCCCACACTCCACAGGTCGGGGAACCTACATGCGGATTCTGCCTGCTGCTCAGGGTGTCTTTTCCAATTACGCATGGGACTCGGAAGTTAACCACAGGATGGGCTTGGAGACCCACTGTGAGACAGACTTGAGCTAAAGGTCCATTGACCACCGGACCTCTGCAAGCCCCTAGTCTGACGGGAGGGTGACATTTGGGGTCTCCTGGAATCAGTCCAGAGCCAGCGTCCAGTAGTCCTCAAAAGGTCTGATTATTCCCTTCTCCCAGCGTGTATTTACCTGGGGGAAGGCTGGGAGAAAGCCTAACGTGCTACATTTCAGTAGCGCACAGGGTCCTTCCTCACGGGGATCTGGCCTCCCCTTCATTCAGGGGGTCCTGGGTCTGTAAACTGTCTCAAGTCTGGCAATCCATTTAGGGGCCATGACTCTGCTTCTATGATTGTGGTCAGACGTGTGTTCACTTGACCTGGAAATGTTTTATTTATTTATTTATTCATTCATTCATTTATTGGCTGCCCAGGGTCTTAGTTGCAGCACACAGGATCTTCGCTGAGGCACGCGGGATCTTTAGTTGCGACATGCGGGATCTTAGTTCCCTGACCAGGGATCGAACCCGTGCCCCCTGCATTGGGACCGCTGAGTCTTAACCACCGGACCACCAGGGAAGTACCGACCCAGAAATGTTCTGCTGATAGAGACCAGGTAAGAACCGAGGGCTTCCTGACTGTTTCCCTTCTAGGAACATCATGATCTCTGCGCCAGCCTATAGGTCTCTCGAGTCAGACCATTCTCACTGCGGCTTTGACTCTGCATCCACTGCGGTCACCACGCCCCCCTTGCCAGTGGCTGGTGAGTGCCGCCATTGGCCCCTGGCAACCCGGGGTCCAATACTCCCCATTGCATTTAGATTTCCCAACTTAGTGACTCCAGTTCCCAGGGAGGTCTGGTCTACAGAGAAGGACAATCACAGAGCCCTGCAAGGATGGTGGGTCTCCCGTCACCCACTGATTCTTCACAGTCTCGGTGAAAGCTGTCTTCTGACCCTCCCACTGTGGGTGAGTATATCTTAAATGATAAAGCCACTCTAACCTCCCAGTCTACCTAGGCCTTTGAGCCCCTTTCTGTACATTCAAGCAAAGAATAGTTTAATTCCCTCAGGTTTGGGCTACCTTTTGGTCCGTGTTGGAGCCATTAGGGCCCTTTCTAACATTCCAAGCTGCTACATAAATGCGGAATATCTGCGTAGTGAGTTCACGTCAAAAAATTCAGCCTGAACAACCTTATATGCCTTCCCCTGTACCCCACACCCTTAGTATCGATTCCCACACGTGCTCCCGGTTTCTGTCTATAAATTAGGAAACTCACGTAGTTCTCTTGGAACGCAGCATACCCCCTCATGAGTCATGCTTTGTACCCCATCTTTAGGGCCCTGCTGGGACTAGAGTCTAGTTATAGGTCTAGAAGCAAAGAGGGGTGATGGGGTGGGTCCTGAGGGGAATCAGGCAGCTGGTAGTTTCCTAGGCATGTAGGCTTCATCCCCTCTGATGGAGGTGGAAAGTCCGCTACCTCTACTCTGGAGAGGCCAATACCCCTGCAAGGTGGGCAGACCCTGCCACTGGTAGAGAAGACTCAAAAGAATTTGGGGGTTCGGTGTTCCTAGTTCATCAGGGTCTCTCCACACGTCCTCATACTCCCCCAGTCAACACCCTCACTTTATTGTTTTTTTGAAAGCATTTAAGAATGTATCTTTATTTAAATAAATAGTGCGCAATATCCAAATATATTAACATTATTATAGAATGATTTTCAACTGTCGTCTAAGACAATTATGTAAATCAACCTCTACATTTAATATTAACAAGCCTTCGTGGTTTTCCTGTTTGTTTTTTTTTAAACTTTTAAATTTTATATTGGAGTATAGTTGATTAACAATGTTGTGTTAGTTTCAAGTGTACAGCAAAGTGATAACGCCCTCGCTTTAACAGGAAGGAGACGCCCTGTGAGGCTGGGAGTTCAATTTGCTTTGTAATTCAGCCAACCACAGGATGAACTGCTGTTTGATTTTTAGCAGTTCCAGCCCTGCAGCTCTGGAAGATGACCATCTCCTTCAGGGCACACGTGGAAACTCTTAGGTCATTTTTGCGGATTGGATGATGCCCAACCCCCATTGGGGAGGGAACTCTGCTTGACTGAGTCCATTGATTCAAGTGGTAATCTCATCCAGAAACACCTCCCAAACACACCGGAAAGAATGTTTAATCAGGACACCTCCTGGCCAGTCAGGGTGACACAGAAAATTAACCATCACAGAACCCGACTGGTCCCCATTTTATTTAAACTTTTAAATAAACCTTTTAGTTGAGGATAGTTTTACAGCTACAGGATTATTAAAAAGATCGTCCAGAGAGTTCTTGTAAACTCCACATGGTGTCTCTTATTCTTGACATCTTATATCAGCATGGTACATTTGTCACAATTATTGAGCTTATATTGACATATTGTTATTAACCAAATTCCATACTTTATTCACATTCTCTTAGTTTTTCCCTAATGTCCTTTTCCCATTCCAAGATCCCTCCCAGGACATTACATTACATTCAGTTGTCATGGCTACCTAGGTTCCTCTTGGCTGTGACAGTTTCTTAGACTTTCCTTGTTTTTATGACCTTGACATTTGAGGATGACTGGCTGAGTATTTTGTAAGATATCTGTCAACTGTAAGATGTTTTTCTCATGATGACACAAGGGTTATGGGACTGGGGAAGGACGACCACGGAGGTAAAGTTTCACTTCCATCACGTCGTATCGAGGGTACATGCTATCAACATCCCGGTTGATGTGGACCTTGATAATCCGGCTGAGATAATGTTTGTCAGGTTTCTCCTGACAAAAAATAAATAAATCACCTCCCCCTTCCCACACCGTGGTCTTTGGAAGGAAGTCACTGTGCAGCTGACACTTGACACTTGAGGAGTGGGGAGCTGTGCCCCGCCTCCTTGAGGGTGGAGCAGCTACGTAAATTATTTGGAATTCTTCTGCATCGGAGATTTGTCTCTTTCCCCACATTTATTTATTCAATCATTTATTTGTATCCATATGGACTCATGGATCTTTATGTTCTACTTCGGGTTATAATCCAGTGTTAGGTTATTTATTTTCTTGCTCAATTTGTTCCAACTTTGGCCATTGGGAGCTCTTTCAGTTGGCTCCTGGGTGCCTTTGTGTTCACTTTGGGGTTTTTTTTTTTTTTTTTTTTGAGCTGCCCACTCCCCTCCCCAGGTGTGGCCTTGGCGTCTGAGCCCCTCTGCACCTTGACCTCCTGCAGGAGGTGCTCCCCTTCCACGGAAGTTGCTGAAGGGGACGCCAAGCTCACCTGGCGTGGCTGCAGCCCCCATGCTGGTGAGGAGTTACCCCAGGACAGAGCCACGTCGAGGAGAGAGGAGCCAGGAGAGGCAGATGCAGAAAGAGCGACAGAAAGAAAGAGCCGGACAACTCCTGGGTTCTGTGGTACCCGGGTCTCGGTCTGTTCAGTTATCGACCTAAGACATTTTCTTTTTGTTTAAAGTGGTTTAAAGCGGTTTCTTTTTGACGGGTGGTCCGGTGGTAAAGAATCCACCTTCCAATGCAGTGGACGTGGGTTCGATCCCTGGTCGGGGAACTAATATCCCACATGCTGCGGGGCAACTAAGCCCGTGCGCTGCAACTACTGAGCCCGCGCGCCTCAACTACTGAGCCCGCGCGCCTCAACGAGAGAGCCCGCGTGCTGCAACTACAGAGCCCACACACTCTGGAACCCTAGCCACAACTAGAGAGAGAAAACTCGTACGCCACAACTAGAGAGAAGCCCACGTGCTGCAACAACAGATTTCGCATGCCTCAACGAAGATCCTGCATGCTGCAACTAAGACCTGATGCAGCCAGAAAAAAAAAAAAGTAATAATAAATAAACTAACTAACTAAATAAATAATAAATATTAAAAAAATAAAGTGGTTTAATTTGAGTTCCCGTCACTTGTAACAAAATGATTTAATAGATAAGGCTTTGTTATGGGCTGTGTTTTAGTCTGCTTGGTCTGCCATAAAATAAAACAAAACAAAACCCCACAGGCTGGGTGGCTTAAACAACAACACTTTATTTTCTCAGTTCTGGAGGCTGGAAGTCCAAAGTCAATGTGCCTCCAGGGCTGGTTTCTGGTGAGACTGCTCTTCCGAGCTTGCAGACATTGCCTTCTTGCTGTGCCCTCATGTAACTTTTTTCAGTGTGTGCGTGGAGAGAGAGAGAGGGAGAGAGGTATCTCTGGTGTCTCTTCCCTTTCTTATAAGGACACCAGCCCTACAGGATTAAGGCCCTACCCTTTGGCCTCATTTATCCTTAATTACTTCCCTAAAGGCCTGACTCCAAATATAGCCACATTGGGGGTTAGGGATTCAACATATGAATTTGGGGGGACACAGTTCAGTCCACAATAGGTTGAATTGTGTCTCCCCACAAATTCATGTGCTGAAGTCTTAACCCCTGGGACCTCAGAATGTGACCTTATTTGGAAATAGGGCCTTTGCAGATGTAACTAAGTTGAGGACATCAGGGTGGGCCCTAATCCAATATGACTGAGGTCTTTATAAGAAGAGGAGATCTGAACACAGGCACACACCATGGGAAGATGGGAGTCTGGCTGCCAGAAACCAAGGAACCACCAGAAGCTGGGAGAGAGGCCTGGACCACGGCCGTGCTGACACCTTGATTTCCGAGTTCCAAACTCCGGAACTGTGGGACAGTACATACCTATTCTAAGCCCCTGAGTTAGTTTGCTCAGGCTCCCATAACTAAATGCCATTGCCTGGGGGGTTTAAAACAACTCGTGTTTATTTCTCACAGTTCTGGAGGCTAGAAGTCCCAGATCACGGTGTTGGCAGGGTTGGGTTCTCCCGAGGGCTCTCTCCTTGGCTTGTGCACGGCCGTCTTCTCCTCTCCCTGTCTTTACATCGTCTCCACTCCGTGCTCAAGCATCCCCGGTGTCTCTTTGACCCATTTTACCTTCATGGGTCAAATCTCCTCTTTTTATAAGGACACCAGGCACAGGGATGAGGGCCCACCCATGTGGCCTCATTTTACCTTAATCACCTCTTTAAAGGCCCTGTCTCCAAATACAGTTGCCTTCTGAGCTCCTGGGGTAAGGGCTTCACCACGTGAATTTCAGGGGACACAGTTCAGTCCATAATAGCCCTCAGTTTCTGGTACATGTCACGGCAGCCCTAGGAAACTAACACGGTCTTTAACTTATCTGTATCTAAGTGGCTGGCCACTGGTCCCAGCTCTGCGCAGCCCCAACAGTGGCCTCTGGACCTCATCTCAGGACCTCAAGGTGGCTGTCCACCTGTCCCCCCATTGCCGAGGGCCCCCTTCTTTCCCTGCTTCTCTCCTCACCCCGGCCACACACCAGCCCCTCCCAGGCTGGTCCACACACAGGCGCCTGCACATCCCCGCTTCTGCGGCGTCACCCCCGGGCGCTTCCATCACAGAAGCAGCACTGATCGATCACCTGGGGACCCAGTGGTGAGCACAGCAGACCCGTCACTGTCCTGGCAGAGCTCACGGTCAGAGAGGGAAGTTGGGCCAGTGAAGACCAGATTGAAGATGGTGTGGGAACTGCTGCTGGAGGCCGCACTCCCTCCCCTGCAACCATCCAGGGGTGCCTTTTCCTAATTGGCACAGAGACTCCTTGTAGGACAGCCAAGGGGTGGGGGGGTGGGGAGACTCCCCAGGAGTGGCCACTGGGCTGGGTCTTGGGTAGATTCTCATTTTGGGGAGCCTGCCTGGTGGTGGTGGGCGGCTGGAGCGCTCACAGGGGATTTGGGAAGGAGGGATGGTGGGAGAGCTGGGAGGCATGGGGCAGATGGGGGCTCTGGAAGGTGGAGGGACAAACAGGACAGGCGTGAGCTGAGCTGAAACAGCATCTTGGGAACAAAGAGGACGGCTCGGGTGTGGGAGGAATGGAGGGACGGGTCCAGCAGGGGGGACCTGCGGGGGAGGGAATGGGGGGGGGCAAGAGGGTTACCACCCTGTTCCACCCAGCCTGTTGTAAATTCAATATTCCAGAGCTCAGAAGGTGGAGAGGACCACAATCTTGAAGTAAATTTGCGTGGGAACACACGCTGTAGCCAGCACCTATGCGGGGGCATGGGGACCCGGTGACCTGGTTAGAGGGGACTGTGCTGACCCGAGGAAGAGCCTGGGCCCTCTCGCTAGCCAGTCCTCCACGAGCCCAGATCCCCTGACCCCCCGCACTGGGCTTTTTCCCAGGGGGAGCTCCACTTCCTGCAACCACCCTTGGGTCACTGTGACCTGGGGACGTGCATCCGTCAAGCTGAGCCACCAGCCTCCTTTGGGATGGATGAATCCAGGGCTGACAGGAGGTGACCTCCAGCCCCTGCGAGGCTGGCACTGGCCAGGCCGTGGGTCAGACAGGGTGCAAGTCCTGGAGTTGCTGGCAGCGTCCCGGCTCTAGAACTTGAGGAAGGAAGTGACCTTCTTGGGAACCTCCTCCGGAAGGTTAAATCGTTTGACCCCCCCCGGGAGAAGAGTGGGCGCTATTGGGGACGGCAAACTCTCCAGAACAGACCCCTTCTCTCTGCTCCAGCCCTCACTGGAGTTCCCAGGGAAACTGGAAGATCTGGAAGAAAGGCAAGTAGCCCATCCCCATCCTGTCTAAGCAACATCCTCCCGAAGCCCCTGCTTCCCCGGGCTGCCTGGACCTCCCCAGCTTAATATCACACTTACTTAACTCATCAATCAACCAGCAAACAAGGTCAAAATCCTCCCTACTGTGTGTGTATACAGGGGATTATCACAGCACTCACACCAAAAGGCCTTAGAACTCTCTAGAGCAGCACCTTCAGTAGAAACAGAATGAGAGCCACATATGTCATTTAAAATGTTCCAGTAGCCACACTGAAAATGTAAAAAGAAACAGGTAACCCTAATTTTAATATATATTTGATTTAACTAACACATCCGAAGCATCATTTCAACATGCGATCAGAATAAAACTTACTAACGAGATATTCTGCGTTCTGTTTTTCCAGCTGTCTTTACTTTCCAGGGTATGTTTTGCACTTACGGCTCAGCTCAGCTCAGACTGGCTCGGGAGCCACACGAGGACAGTGCAGTTCTGGACCAGCAGGGAGAGGAAGAGGCTTACTAAGATTACCCAGGAGGCGGTAGGCAGCCAACCCGAAACCAGAACCTTCTCGTCCCCACACGTGGCCCCCGGGGATGCCCAGCATCTTCTCAGGGACTTGTTCAAAGAAGCCTGAAGGAAATGGGGCGTGAGACTATGGTGGGGCTGTGCTGAGGACAGCTGCTCCCTCTCCCCAACCCTGCACCTCTCCCCGCTCACTTGCCCCTCTAGGCGGCAGCAAGGGCCACCCCAGACATGATGGAAGCTTCTGGCAAACACTTGCTGAGTCTCTTCTAAGCCCCAGCTTCTGCTCCCCTGTGCAACCCCCTAGCTGTCACCCCTCACCAAATAGAGAAGTGCCTCCCATCTGACCCTGGACACCACGCTCAGAGTGGCTTTCCTTCTACTTGGTTCCTTCATCCATTCATCCCTCCCCCTCTTCCTCCCTTCCTTTCTTCCTTCTGGAAATGTCAAGTGAGCTCCCGAAGGCAGGGGGATGCAGCAGTGCAGGAAATGCTCAAAAGGGCATGGAGGGGGATGGCGGCAACAAGAGAAACGAGGGATGTCATTTCACGAACGGGAGGGGGGAGTGAAACCTGGGATGGAGGAGGGGTGTTAAAATTCTCCATGGCCTGGCCAGGTCAGCCTCACGGGGAGGAGCATTTCAATCAAAGACCTTTCCCCGTCCCCCTGCATCACAGACGGACCAGTGTGGGTGGCTGCCTGCCCACCAGATGATCAGCCTGGGCTCCCAGGGCTGGCAGGGGCCAGGCCACTACGTCTCCCCAGTGGAGCGAGAGGATGGACGGGCAGCCCTGGGGAACGTGATCTGAGGGCTTCCAGGCCTATCAATCTGGAGAAGGGGGGCTGGGGAGGTCAGGGCCTCTGGGCATCCCTTTGAGGCAGGTCATGAAGACGTCAGCAAGAGCCAGTGGGGCATTTCCTGGGTGCTGGGAGTCTGCTTTTCCTCCTTTTGCCAGTGGACGTCCAGAGCACCAGGCCGACTGGCCTCCAATGCAGCTTCCTGGGGGATGTGAGAGTCCGGCTTCCTTTGAGTCACTGGCATCTTTTTGGTTGGCTGCATACACATTTAAAAATTTTGTTTTATTTTACACCCATCCTGGGGGCCCAGGGACGGGTTCTGATGATATTTCCATCCAGTGACTGGATGACCCATCATGAGGCAGCAGGAGCTGACCTGCGGGGGCGGGGAGGTCCTATCCCAGCCCCACTCCTTCCTGGTGTCTGAAGCTGGGCAGTGACCGCAGGTAGGTCCAGGATGTGACTCCAGGTTCTTGGTGCTCAAAATAACATAATGCAATACAACAAGACATAACATGAAATAAAATAGAATGCAAAATTAAACGAAAGAGAGCGTAAAATGACAAATAGTTAGAGGAAACCAGGCATACGCCTCGCAGACAGACAGCCTGTGCCTGGGGAGGAGCCCGCAGGAAAGCCACATGAAGAACCGGCCCCACGTGGGGGACTGCCGAGGCTGCTACTCCAGAGCCCTGTGTCCTCTCTGAAGCTCGGTCCCCTCTTCTGCACAGTGATGACACTGGCCTCTCAGCGTGGTTTGAAGGATTGAGGGGGCTCCCGGTGTTCTCACGGGCGTGCCCCCCATTGGTCCCAGCGAGGTAAAGGTTAAGCAGGTGGGCTCTGAGGCCCCGCCCCTTTCAGCCCGAGCAGCTCTGCTTCTGTCTCTTGTGTGCGGGTCCCGCCTGAGGTGTTTGGGTTGGGGTTGGAGCGGGGGGTGCGGGAGCTCTGAGCCTACCGCCCACCCAGTGCGTCCCGTGGGGGGCACAAATGCGGATTGCACTGGCGGCGGTGAGCGGCTGGCTGCGCCGCAGTTCGCGGTGGGCGTGGTCGGTGGGCGCGGTCAGCAGTCCAGTCACTGCATTAAGAGGCCCCAAGTCTTCTCCGCCCCCTTGGACCCTGTGCTGACAGGTGGAAGAGACGCAGGTCCCCGAGAGCTGGCCTGGCCTTTCCCACGTGTCAGCTCCGTCTGGGCTGCTGTCCCTCCCAAGGGCTACCGGCAGGCCCTAGGTGGCCGGGCCACTTCGCCTGTGGGAACTGGGGCAGATCTTCGTTTCCCTCCCACTCAGCCCTCTGCTGCAGCCTCGGGTGGTCGAGCAAAGGCTGTCAGCCGGGGCCCACGTCAGATCATGGGGTCAGGGAGACCCCATTCCAATAAAGGCAGAACTCAGGTGCGGGCTGTTTGGTGAGTGGGAACGCTTGTGGTTTTATTCCCACACCCCTTTCTCCTCCAGGACTGTGGTCTGTGGTACCCAAGATTTGGGGCTTTTGGAATCTAAGTGTAGATGGCACGAGATTGGCCTCCCCCGGTTAAGTCCTTCCTCCTGTTTAGTGCACATCTCCAGCCAGGGATCGAGCTGTGTCCCCAGCACACACTTTCAGCTTCTTCTCCCCATCCTCGCTCCCTGTCTTCATCTACACTCACCCCTTGGAGGTCTCATCCACATGCCGACAACGCCCGGATTTACACCTCCCGCCCACCCCCAGCTGTTGCTCAGGGCGGCTGATGAGGTGGCAAACTTCTCGGCGCCAGACTCAGCTCTGTCTTCTGCCCCCACCTCTGTGACAGTGAAGGGCAATGGATGGCAACCCCACCCTTCCACGTGCTCAGGCCCAAAGCCCGAGTCACCCCTCTCTATTTACACATCCCTTGTGGAAGCCACCAGGAAACCCACTGGACCCACTTTCAAAATAGATCCAGGATCTGACCACGACTCGCCGCCCGTGCAGCGTCATCTCTGGGGTCCCGGCCTCTGCCTTTGCCCCGCCACACTCACTCTCAACAGTGGTGGTGTGTGTTTAATGACCAGGTAAAGGGAAAGGACAGCTTTGACCCTTCATCTTCGTGTTGAGCTGAGCCTGAGGACCATCTCAGGAGATAAGAAGGGAGTTAAAAAGGCCTAGAGCTGGAACCCGTGGGCTCTGGATCAGGTGCACCAAGAGGCAGGGGGTGGGGGTGGGGGGTGGAATGGGGGGGGGGGGGAGAAGCTAAGTAAGAGGGGGAGAGGCCTCAGAAGGTGGTTGTCCCTGGGAATAGGACATCAACCTTGGGGGACCTGGTCTAAGTTTAAAAACAGGAGTTGGTCCTGCAGGCAAAGCAGGGATGGGGAACAGAGGGATGAGACCTCGTTTGCCCACCCTGCAAGCACAGGGGCAGAAGGAGACCTGGTGAGCAGTGGACCCCAGGGGCCTGGGGACAGAGGGTGAGGAACATCAGGGAAGCCCAGGGCTGCAGGAAGAAGAAGGGGCTGGAGGGAGGAGGCTTCAGCTGCCCCTGGGAGATTCAAGGGAAGTTCAGGAGCAGAGGACCAGCCAGGCTGTGGGGCCTGGCCAGTACACAGAGGGTCACTTCCCAACTGGGATGAGCCTGGGGGGCTGGGAGAACCCTGCCTGGGAGCAGCCTCATCCACTAAGGAATATTCTAGAAGAGGAGATGGCAACAAACAGCTCCAGGCCCAGGGCAGAGCGGGGTCAGAGCAGGGTATTGGCTCAGGGACCGTGAGGTCTAGAACTTTCCTTGGAGACTTTCCTGTTGTGTGCATATACGTATGTGGCACACTGTGTGTGGGGCAGGGGGTGTCAAAGGGGAAATAAAAGCAAAGAATTCTTAAACGCCCAGGACTCTAAGCGGAAGAAGTCTTCATTCGTTGTACGATGTGCAGAAAATCTGACTCAGCCTTGCTTAAGCGAAAAGGGAATCAATCTATCAGTTCACAAAAGCAGGAAAAGTCTAGATCTGGCTTCAGGTGCAACATGACTGGAGCTCCAGGAGGTCAGGGGGATTCTCAGGCTCTTACAAACCGAAGCCCAGGGTCCTGTGCCCCTTCTCTTCCCAAGCCAACAGAATGTTCTGGGTTGTCATCCCTGCGTCATCACCGTCTTGTCGTCTGGGGGTGGCCTCACAGCTGACATGGCTGAGAGGGGCGTTCCTCCAGGGAAAGCGGGGTCCAAGTGCTGGGAGGATGGACACTGGGGCACAAAAGCAGCAGACACCCCCAGCCAGAGGACTTGAGGTAAACCTGGGCACGAGGTACCACTCCGTCGTGGTGAGGAGTGTATCGAATCCTGTGTTCTGGGAGAGACAGCCGTATGAAGGAGGCTCCTCTGAGAATCGGTGAAGCAGAGAGAGGCCCACAGTTTGCATCCTGGTGGGAGATTTTTTCTGAGTTTAAGCTTAAGTTGTAAACTAAGAACAACCAGCATCTTGGTGCCGAGGAGCCCAGGAATTCCCTCCTCCTGGCTCCCTGTTTCCACCCAGTTGCTCCCAGTCCCTCCTCCGCTCTGGGGGTGGGGGGAGGTGGGCAGAGGGGAGACTCTGCCTTTTTGGGGGCTGATCTGGGGTAGGGGGGGCCTGTCCTTATCATCCTGGCCACTTTGGGGACCTGTGGGGAGTGTGTGACTCTTGAGGCTGGATGAATTCCTCCTGTGGAAGTGATGCTGGGGACCCACCTGATTAGTGAAGGATAACCCACCCCAGCCCCCCACTGGCCTCACCACACTTGGAGCCTGACAGCTGAGTCTGCCAGATTGCGGGGCGGGGGATGGGGTGCTCTCATTCCATTGAAACTTTAATTTCTGTGGGGGTTTTTGTTTTTCAGCTTCTCTATGGTAACTGACTAATGGGAGGGGCTTCACAGGGGTTCATCTTGCATAATTTTGGCACTGGAACAACATGGGTTGGGCTGTCCCCTGAATCTCCCAGCACCTTGCCTGGCCCCAGGGCTAAGCATCATTCAAATGGGAAATAGAATGGGGGCGTTAAGATTGGGTACTGGTTTCTCGTGTGGCTTAGAGGTAAGATAATGCTTGCCTTATTTTGATTCATTTCAGAGGCTTTGGAGTGGGGTCATCTCATTGGTTCCAGAAGTATACCAAGGAATTTGGGTAAATATGGGGGAGGTATGGATAAGAAGGTGGAGTTCCTTTTTTCCTTTTTTTTTTTTAGCCACATGGTGCAGCATGTGGGATCTTAGTTCCCCAACCAGGGATTGAACCCCAGCCATGGCAGGGAAAACCTGGAATCCTAACCACTAGGCTACCAGGGGCTCCCCAAAATTATCCTTCTAAAGTGAAGGAGAAGTAAGGGCTTTCTCAGACAAGCAAAACTGAGGGAATTTGTTGCCAGTAGGCCTGCCTTGCAAGAAATGTAAAAAGAAGTTCTTTAGAGAGAAGGAAAATAATATAGGTCAGAAACTTGGATCTACATAAAGAAAGGAAGAGCATAGGAGAAGGAATAGGGAAGGTAAAATAAAAACCTTTTATTTTTCTTAATCAACCTAATTCTTAATTCATCTTACTTGATACATAATGTGTACTTATGTATAAACAAAATTAATGACAGTAATGGTACACGGGATGGGAGGGGGGAATTACGATTATTTGGTTATTATAGGTACTTGCACTACCTGTGAAATGGTACAGTGTTATTTGAAAGTGGACTTGGATTAGTTGTAAATGTATACTGCATATGTTAGGACAACCACAAAAAATAGTTTTAAAAGAGTACAACTGATACACTAAGTGAGGAGAGAAAATAGAATCATATAAAATGCTCAAATAAACAATAACAAAAAGGCAGAAAAGAGTAGAAAGACAAAAATAGGAACAAAGCATAAGGGCACAAATAGAAAATAGTAACAAACATAGTAGAGATCAGTCCAACCACATCTGTAATCACTTTGAAGGTCAATGGTCTAAATGAACCAATTAAAAGACAGAGACTGTCAGAGTGGCTTCAAAAACAAAACCCAACTATGTGTTGTTTACAAGAAATCCACTTTAAATATAAAAACACATAGGGATTAAAAGTAAATGGATGGAGAAAGATATCCCATGGTAAAAATAATCCAAAGAAAGCAGGAGTAGGTATATTAATTTCAGATAGAGTAAACTTCAGAGCAAGGAAACTTATCAGGGATAAAGAGGGGCATTATATAACAATAAAGGAATCAATTCTCCAAGAAGACACAACAATCCTTAATGTGTATGTGCCTAACAACAGAGTGTCAAAATATGTGAGGCAAAACTGATAGGACTACAAGGAGAAATAGATGAATACACTATTATAGTTGGAGACTTCAACACCCTTCCATCAGAAATGGACAGATTCAGCAGGCAGGAAACCAATAAGGACATAGTTGAATTCAACCACAATCAATTGACTGGATATAATGAACACTTATAGACTGCTTCATTCAACAACAGAAAAATACACATTCTTCTCAAGCTCACATGGAATATTCACCAAGAAAGACCACATTCTGGGCCATAAAATGCATCTTAACAAATGAAAAATAATAGAAATCATACAAGGTCCAATCTTGGACCACAGTGGAATTGAATTAGAAATAAATAACAGAAAGATAGCTGTAAAATCCCAAAGTACTTGGAGATTAAACAACACAATTCTAAATAACACATGGGTCAAAGGAAGAATCTCAAGATAAATTAAAAATATTTTGAACTAAATGAACATGAAAGCACAACTTATCAAAATGTGTAGGATGCAGTGAAAGCAGTGCTTGGAGGGAAATATATAGCATTGAATGCATATATTAGAAAATAAGAAAGATCTAAAATCAGTCATCTAAACTTCCACCTTAGTAAACTAGAAAAAGAGAAGCAAATTAAATCCAAAGTAAGCAGAAGAAAACAAATAATAAAAATTAGGGCAGAAATCAATGAAATTGAAAACAGGAAATCAATAGAGAGAATCAATGAAATCAAAAGCTGGTTCATTGAAAAGATCAACACAATTTTCAGCCTCTACTCAGGCTAACTAAGAAAAAAAGAGAGAGGATACAAGTTACTAATACCAGAAAGGAATGAGGAGACATCACTGCAGATCCCATGGACATTAAAAAGATAACAAAGGAATACTATGAACCATGAATTTGATAACCTAGATGAAATGGACACATTTCTTGAAAGACACAGTCTGCCAAAACTCACACAAGAAAAATAGACATTCTGAATAAGACTATATCTATTAAAGTAATTGAATCAATAATTAATAACCTCCCAAAACAGAAAACACCAAACTCAGATGGGTTCACTGGTGACTCCTACCAAATATTAAGGAAAAAATTGCACCAATTCTCTACAACTCTTTCAGAAGATAGAAGCAGAGGAAATACTTCCTGTCCCATTCCATGAGGACAGCATTACCCTAATACCCAAACCAGACAAAGACATTACAAGAAAAGAAAACTACAGACCAATATTTCTTATAAACATAGATGCAAAAATTCTCAACAAAATATCAGCAAATTGAATCCAACAATGTACAAAAAGAATTATAGACCACAACCAACTGGGGTTTATCACAGGTATGGAAGCCTGGTTCAACATTTGAAAATCAATTAATATAACCCATCACATCAACAGGTTAAGGAAGAAAAATCACATGACCATTTCAATGTTTGCAGAAAAATCATTGGACAAAATCCAACACCCATTCATGATAAAAACTCTCAGTAACTAGGAACAGAGGGATAACTTCCACCACTTGATAAAGAATACCCACAAAAACCTAGAGCCAATATCGTACTTTATAGTGAGAAACTTCAAGCTCTCCCACTAACATAAGGAACAAGTAAGAATGCCTCTTCTCACCACTCCTTTTTAATTTGTACTGGAAGTCCTAGCTAATGCTACAATAAGACAAGAAGAGGAAGTGAAGGGTATACAGATTGGGATGAAAGAAATAAAAATGTCCTTGCAGATGACATGACTATCTATGTGGAATATATGAAAGAATTGACCAAAAATGGAATAAATGATTATAGCAAGGTTGCAGGATACAAGGTTAATATACCAAAGTCACTCACTTTCCTATACACCAGCAATGAACAAGTTTGAAATTAAAAACACAATACTGTTTACATTAGCACCCCACCAAAATGAAATACTTAGGTTTGTAATTAACAAAATATGTACAAGATCTATATGAGGAAAACTGCAAAACTCTGATAAAAGAAATCAAAGAAGTAAATAAATGGAGAGATATTCCATGTTCATGGATAGGAAGACTCGATACTGCAAGACGTCAATTCTTCCCAACTTGATTTATGGATTCAGTGAAAGCCCAGTCAAAATCCCAGCAGGCTATCTTGTGGATATTAAAAAACAAATTTTAGGGCTTCCCTGGTGGCGCAGTGGTTGAGAGTCTGCCTGCCAATGCAGGGGACACGGGTTCGAACCCTGGTCTGGGAAGATCCCACATGCCGCGGAGCAGCTGGGCCCGTGAGCCACAGTTACTGAGCCTGCGCGTCTGGAGCCCGTGCTCCGCAACAAGAGAGGCCGCGACAGTGAAAGGCCCGCGCATCGTGATGAAGAGTGGCCCCCGCTTGCCGCAACTGGAGAAAGCCCTCGCACAGAAACGAAGACCCAACACAGCCAAAAATAAAAATTAAAAAAAAAAAAATTAAATTAAAAAAGAAAACAAAAAAACAAAAAAAACAAATTTTAAAGTTTATATGGAGAGGCAAAAAACGCCCCCCAAAACCCAGAATACTCAACACAATATTGAAAAAGAAGAATACGTTAGAGGACTGACACTACCCAACTTCGAGACTTTCTATAAAGCTACAGTAATCAAGACAGTGTGATATTAATGAAAGAATAGATAAATAGATCAAAGAACAGAATAGAGAGCCCAGAAATAGACCCATATAAATATAGTCAGCTGATCTTTGACAGAGGAGCAAAGGCAATACATTGGGGCAAAGATAGTCTTTTTGACAAATGGTGCTGGAACTTCTGGACATTCACATGCAAAAAAATGAATCTAGACACAGACCTTACATTCATCACAAAAATTAACTCAAAATGGATCATGAACCTAAATGTAGAATGCAAAACTATAAAAATCCTAGAAGATAACACATGAGAAAATCTAGATGAACTTGAGTTTGGTGATGACTTTTTAGATATAACACCAAGGGTTGATCCAGAAAAGAAATAATTGATAAGTTTGACTTCATTAAAATTAAAAAAGACATCATCAAGAAATATACATGCACCCGAATGTTCATAGCAGCATTATTTAGCAATAGCTGGATTTGGAAGTTACCCAAGTGCCTATCAACAGACGAATGGATAAAGATGTCATATATGTATATGTATATATATACATACACACACACACACACACACACACACACACAAAATGGAATATTACTCATCCATAAAAAAGAATGAAATTCTGCCATTTGCAGCAACGTGGATGGACCAAAAAGTATTGTGCTTAGTAAAATAAGTCAGACAGAGAGGCAAATACTGTATGGTATTGCTTATGTGTGTATGTGGAATCAAAAAAATAATACAGATGAAGTATATGCAAAACAGAAACCTACCCACAGATATAGAAAATAAATTAGTGGTTACTAGTGGGTAGAGGAAAGGCAGAAAGGGCAAATTAAGGGTATAGGATTAAGAGATACAAACTACTATGTATAAAATAGGTAAGCAACAAGGATATATTGTATAGCACAGGGAATTATAGTCATTGTTCTATAATAACTTTTAATGGAATATAATCTGTAAAAATACTGAATCATAATGCTATACACCTGAAACTAGTATAATATTGCAAAGCAAATATACTTCAAAAAAAAAAAAAAAGGACATTTTCAAGAGAATGAAAATACAAGTCACAGACCTGGTGGAAAGATTTGCAAAAGATATACATGGTAAAGGATTATTATCCAAAATATACAAAGAACTCTTAAAACTCAAAATAAGAAAACAAACAACCCAATTAAAAATGGGCCAGGGACTTCCCTGGTGGTGCAGTGGTTAAGACCCCACGGTCCCAATGCAGGGGGCCCAGGTTCGATCCCTGGTCAGGGAACTAGATCCCACATGCATGCCGCAGCTAAGAGTTTGCATGCCACAACTAAGGAGCCCGCCGGCCGCAGCTAAGATCCAGTGCAACTAACTAACTAACTAAATAAAATAAATATTAAAAATAAATAAAAATGGGCCAAAGATCTTTTTTTTTTTTTCACACACACACACTGTATTTTATTTTTACAAGAGATAAATAGACTGACACCAAGCATTGTACATGGATGACCACAACAAAAGCAACAATGATTGCAATTACCAAATATGAAACACACTTATACTATGTCATAATATTGACATTCAGTCCAGTAATCCTCCACTGTAACAGCTCCTCTACTTTGCAGTGAAAATTGATTTGTATATTCTTTGCCTCTGAGTCCTTGTGGGATTTTTTTTTTTTTAATTCAGACAGAAAGTCACAAAAATTATACTCATCCTCATCAGTTCACTCAGTCCCATGTAATTAATTTTTTTTTTCATCTTGATCTTTTGTTAGCACTTTTATGAGTTCATCAGTTTTTCATTAGAGTTCTGAAAATGCTTATTCATTCAGCTCAGCAGTACAGTCAGTTACCAGAAACCTGTACTTGTCAGAGTCTTTTCCATGAATTTCTTGAAGATGAAAGCCTTTTATAGGAACATATTTGCAAAAGCATCAGAGTACACCCAGAACTGTCTGTAAATGACAAAAGACTTAAAAATGACCACTGTTAAAGATTTGATGAAAGTTCATAATAATGCAGTTGACAAGAAAATTAGTTATTTCTGAGATATACATTTTAAAGTAATAACTAGGATTATTACTTATAACATTATACCAGAACATATAAGATTTTTAGAAATTTCATGTAATGTCTGAAACATTTATATTAACATATTTCCATACATATTTCCATACAAATACAAATATAAGATTTTTAGAAATTTCATGTAATGTCTGAAACATTTATATTAACATATTTCCATACAAATACAAATATAAGATTTTTAGAAATTTCATGTAATGTCTGAAACATTTATATTAACATATTTCCATACAAATAACCCAATGAAAGTTTAGTATTAGTTGTTTTGTTTGTTTGTTGTTTTATACTGCAGGTTCTTATTAGGCATCAATTTTATACACATCAGTGTATACATGTCAATCCCAATCGCCCAATTCAGCACACCACCATCCCCACCCCACTGCAGTTTTCCCCCCTTGGTGTCCATATGTCCATTCTCTACATCTGTGTCTCAACTTCTGCCCTGCAAACCGACTCATCTGTACCATTTTTCTAGGTTCCACATACATGCATTAATATACGATAGTTGTTTTTCTCTTTCTGACTTACTTCACTCTGTATGACAGTCTCTAGATCCATCCACTTCTCAACAAATGACTCAATTTCGTTCCTTTTTATGGCTCAGTAATATTCCATTGTATATATGTACCACACCTTCTTTATCCATTCGTCTGTTGATGGGCCTTTAGGTTGCTTCCATGACCTGGCTTTTGTAAATAGTGCTGCAATTAACATTCGGGTGCATGTCTCTTTTTGAATTACGGTTTTCTCTGGGTATATGCCCAGTAGTGGGATTGCTGGGTCATATGGTAATTCTATTTTTAGTTTTTTAAGGAACCTCCATATTGTTCTCCATGTGGCTGTATCAATTTACATTCCCACCAACAGTGCAAGAGGGTCCCCTTTTCTCCACACCCTTTCCAGCATTTGTTGTTTGTTGATTTTCTGATGATGCCCATTCTAACAGGAGTGAGGTGATACCTCATTGTAGTTTTGATTTGCATTTCTCTAATAATTAGTGATGTTGAGCATCTTTTCATGTGCTTCGTGGCCGTCTGTATGTCTTCTTTGGAGAAATGTCTGTTTAGGTCTTCTGCCCATTTTTGGATTGGGGTGTTTGTTTCTTTGATATTGAGCTGAATGAGCTGTTTATATATTTTGGAGATTAATCCTTTGTCCGTTGATTCGTTTGCAAATATTTTCTCCCACTCTGAGGGTTGTCTTTTCGTCTTGTTTATGGTTTCCTTTGCTGTGCAAAAGCTTTGAAGTTTCATTAGGTCCCATTTGTTTATTTTTGTTTTTATTTCCATTACTCTAGGAGGTGGATCAAAAAAGATCTTACTGTGATTTATGTCAAAGAGTGTTCTTCCTATGTTTTCCTCTAAGAGTTTTATAGTGTCCAGTCTTATATTTAGGTCTCTAATCCATTTTGAGTTTATTTTTGTGTATGGTGTTAGGGAGTATTCTAATTTCATTCTTTTCCATGTAGCTGTCCAGTTTTCCCAGCACCACTTGTTGAAGAGACTGTCTTTTCTCCATTGTATATCTTTGCCTCCTTTGTCATAGATTAGTTGACCATAGGTGCGTGGGTTAATCTCTGGGCATTCTATCTCATACCATTGATCTATGTTTCTGTTTTTGTGCCAGTACCATATTGTCTTGATTACTGTAGCTTTGTAGTATAGTCTGAAGTCAGGGAGTCTGATTCCTCCAGCTCCATTTTTTTGCCTCAAGACTGCTTTGGCTATTCGCGGTCTTTTGTGTCTCCATACAAATTTTAAGATGATTTGTTCTAGCTCCGTAAAAAATGCCATTGGTAATTTGATAGGGATTGCATTGAATCTGTAGATTGCTTTGGGTAGTATACTCATTTTCACAATGTTGATTCTTCCAATCCAAGAACATGGTATATCTCTCCATCTGTTGGTATCATCTTTAATATCTTTCATCAGTGTCTTATAGTTTTCTGCATACGGGTCTTTTGTCTCCCTAGGTAAGTTTATTCCTAGGTATTTTATTCTTTTTGTTGCAATGGTAAATGGGAGCGTTTCCATAATTTCTCTTTCAGATTTTTCATCATTAGTGTATAGGAATGCAAGAGATTTCTGTGCATTAATTTTGTATCCTGCAACTTTACCATATTCATTAATTAGCTCTAGCAGTTTTCTGGTGGCAGTTTCAGAATTCTCTATGTATAGTATCATGTCATCCGCAAACAGTGACAGTTTTACTTCTTCTTTTCCAATTTGTATTCCTTTTATTTCTTTTTCTTCTCTGATTGCCGTGGCTAGGACTTCCAGAACTATGTTGAATAATAGTGGTGAGAGTGGACATCCTTGTCTCGTTCCTGATCTTAGAGGAAATGCTTTCAGTTTTTCACCATTGAGAATGATGTTTGCTGTGGGTTTGTCATATATGGCCTTTATTATGTTGAGGTAGGTTCCCTCTATGCCCACTTTCTGGAGAGTTTTTATCATAAATGGGTGTTGAATTTTGTCGAAAGCTTTTTCTGCATCTATTGAGATGATCATATGGTTTTTCTTCTTCAATTTGTTAATATGGTGTATCACATTGATTGATTTGCGTATATTGAAGAATCCTTGCATCCCTGGGATAAATCCCACTTGATCGTGGTGTATGATCCTTTTAATGTGTTGTTGGATTCTGTTTGCTAGTATTTTGTTGAGGATTTTTGCATCTATATTCATCAGTGATATAGGTCTGTAATTTTCTTTTTTTGTAGTGTCTTTGTCTGGTTTTGGTATCAGGGTGATGGTGGCCTCATGGAATGAGTTTGGGAGTGTTCCTTCCTCTGCAATTTTTTGGAAGAGTTTGAGAAGGATAGGTGTTAGCTCTTCTCTAAATGTTTGATAGAATTCACCTGTGAAGCCATCTGGTCCTGGACTTTTGTTTGTTGGAAGATTTTTAATCACAGTTTCAATTTCATTACTTGTGATTGGTCTGTTCATATTTTCTGTTTCTTCCTGGTTCAGTCTTGGAAGGTTATACCTTTCTAAAAATTTGTCCATTTCTTCCAGGTTGTCCATTTTATTGGCGTAAAGTTGCTTGTAGTAGTCTCTTAGGATGCTTTGTATTTCTGCAGTGTCTGTTGTAACTTCTCCTTTTTCATTTCTGATTTTATTGATTTGAGTCCTCTCCCTCTTTTTCTTGATGAGTCTGGCTAATGGCTTATCAATTTTGTTTATCTTCTCAAAGAACCAACTTTTAGTTTTATTGATCTTTGCTATTGTTTTCTTTGTTTCTATTTCATTTATTTCTGCTCTGATCTTTATGATTTCTTTCCTTCTGCTAACTTTGGGTTTTGTTTGTTCTTCTTTCTCTAGTTTCTTTAGGTGTAAGGTTAGATTGTTTACTTGAGATTTTTCTTGTTTCTTTAGGTAGGCTTGTATAGCTATAAACTTCCCTCTTAGAACTGCTTTCGCTGCATCCCATAGGTTTTGGGTCGTCGTGTTTTCATTGTCATTTGTCTCTAGGTATTTTTTTATTTCCTCTTTGATTTCTTCAGTGATCTCTTGGTTATTTAGTAACGTATTGTTTAGCCTCCATGTGTTTGTCTTTTTTACGTTCTTTTCCCTGTAATTCATTTCTAATCTCATAGCGTTGTGGTCAGAAAAGATGCTTGATATGATTTCAATTTTCTTAAATTTACTGAGGCTTGATTTTTGACCCAAGATGTGATCTATCCTGGAGAATGTTCCGTGCGCACTTGAGAAGAACGTGTAATCTGCTGTTTTTGGATGGAATGTCCTATATATATCAATTAAATCTATCTGGTCTATTGTGTCATTTAAAGCTTCTGTTTCCTTATTTATTTTCATTTTGGATGATCTGTCCATTGGTGTAAGTGCGGTGTTAAAGTCCCCCACTATGATTGTGTTACTGTCAATTTCCTCTTTTATGGCTGTTAGCAGTTGCCTTATGCATTGAGGTGCTCCTATGTTGGGTGCATATATATTTATAATTGTTATATCTTCTTCTTGGATTGATCCCTTGATCATTATGTAGTGTCCTTCCTTGTCTCTTGTAACATTCTTTATTTTAAAGTCTATTTTCTCTGATATGAGTATAGCTACTCCAGCTTTCTTTTGATTTCCATTTGCATGGAATATCTTTTTCCATCCCCTCACTTTCAGTCTGTATGTGTCCCTAGGTCTAAAGTGGGTCTCTTGTAGGCAGCATATATATGGGTCTTGTTTTTGTATCCATTCAGCAAGCCTGTGTCTTTTGGTTGGGGCATTTAATCCATTCACGTTTAAGGTAATTATCGATATGTATGTTCCTATGACCATTTTCTTAATTGTTTTGGGTTTGTTTTTGTAGGTCCTTTTCTTCTCTTGTGTTTCCCACTTAGAGAAGTTCCTTTAGCATTTGTTGTAGAGCTGGTTTGGTGGTGCTGAATTCTCTTAGCTTTTGCTTGTCTGTAAAGCTTTTGATTTCTCCATCAAATCTAAATGAGATCCTCGCCGGGTAGAGTAATCTTGGTTGTAGGTTCTTCCCTTTCATCACTTTAAGTATATCATGCCACTCCCTTCTGGCTTGCAGAGTTTCTGCTGAGAAATCAGCTGTTAACCTTATGGGAGTTCCCTTGTATGTTATTTGTCGTTTTTCCCTTGCTGCTTTCAATAATTTTTCTTTGTCTTTAATTTTTGCCACTTTGATTACTATGTGTCTCGGTGTGTTTCTCCTTGGGTTTATTCTGTATGGGACTCTCTGCGCTTCCTGGACTTGGGTGGCTATTTCCTTTCCCATGTTAGGGAAGTTTTCGACTATAATCTCTTCAAATATTTTCTCTGGTCCTTTCTCTCTCTCTTCTCCTTCTGGGACCCCTATAATGCGAATGTTGTTGCGTTTAATGTTGTCCCAGAGGTCTCTTAGGCTGTCTTCATTTCTTCTCATTCTTTTTTCTTTAGTCTGTTCCGCAGCAGTGAATTCCACCATTCTGTCTTCCAGGTCACTTATCCGTTCTTCTGCCTCAGTTATTCTGCTATTGATTCCTTCTAGTGTAGTTTTCATTTCAGTTATTGTATTGGTCATCTCTGTCTGTTTGTTCTTTAATTCTTCTAGGTCTTTGTTAATCATTTCTTGCATCTTCTCAATCTTTGCCTCCGTTCTTATTCCGAGGTCCTGGATCATCTTCACTATCATTATTCTGAATTCTTTTTCTGGAAGGTTGCCTATCTCCACTTCATTTAGTTGTTTTTCTGGGGTTTTTTCTTGTTCCTTCATCTGGTACATAGCGCTCTGCCTTTTCATCTTGTCTATCTTTCTGTAACTGTGGTTTTTGGTCCACAGGCTGCAGGATTGTAGTTTTTCTTGCTTCTGCTGTCTGCCCTCTGGTGGTTGAGGCTATCTAAGAGGCTTGATGGGAGGCTCTGGTGGTGGGTAGAGCTGACTGTTGCTGTGGCGGTCAGAGCTCAGTCTGGGCCAAAGATCTTAACAGACACCTTGTCAAAGAAGATGTACAGATGGCAAATAAGCTTATGAAAAGTTGCTTTATATCATATGTTATCAGGGAAATACGAATTTAAATAATAAGATACCACCACACACCTTGTAGAATGGCCAAAATCCAGAACACTGACCACACCCAGCGCCGGTGAGGGTGCGGGGCAACAGGAACTCTCGCTCGTTGCTGGAGAGACTGCAAAACGGTGCAGCCGCTTTGGAAGAGTTTGGTGGTTTCTTACAAAATGAAACATACTCTCATCATATGATGCAGCGATTGTGCTCCTTGGTTTTTACCCAAAGGAGTTGAAAACTCACGTCCACACAAAAACCTGCACACGGATATTTACAATAGCTTTATTCATAATTGCCCAAACTTGGAAGCAGCCAAGTTTGTCTGTTCACCTTCAGGAGGTGAATGGACAAATAAACTGTGGTCCATCCAGACAATGGAATATTATTCAGCGCTAAAAAGAAATGATCTATGAAGCCACGAAAAGACACGGAGGAACTTGAATTTATCTTATTAAGTGAAAGAAGCCAATCTGAAAAGGCTGCGTCTTCTATGATTCCAACTATAGGACATTCTGGAAAAGAAAAAACTATAGAGAAAGTAAAAATATCTGTGGCTGCCATGGGTTGGGGTGGGGAGAGAGGGATGCACAGGCAGAGCACAGAGGATCTTTAGGGCAGTGAAAACTCTCCGGATGATATAATAATGGTGGGTACATATCATTATGAACTTTCCAAACCAATAAAATGTACACCAAGAGTGAGCCCTGATGTAAACTACAGATTTGGGGGTGATTATGATGTATGGGTGTAGGTTCATTAACTGTAACAAACGTGCCACTCTGGGGGGGATGTTGATAATGGGGGAGGCCGCGTGGGGAGGGGGTGGGGGGCATATGGGAAATCTCTGTACCTTCTGCTCAATTTTGCTGTGAACCTAAAACTGCTGTAGAAAATAAAGTCTATTTTTAAAAAAGGGGCAAATGTTGGGGCGTTGCTGCCCTGTCCACATCTCTGCTCTTCCCGTAAGAGGGTCATGCCCAGCCCTGGTGGCTGCCCTCTCTGGCTGCTGCCAGTCTCCACGGGGCAGTGGACAAGGGGACTCAGTGACTGCCCCCTACTGCCTGCCTGCAGCCCAGAAATACCCCGGCGTGTCCCGGTCATCCCCTCAGCTCCACACGATGGCCATCTGCAGATTTCCATCTGATGGCCATCTGGTGCTCCCCAGCTCAGCTGTCCCAGAGGCCCTGCTGGACACCGACCAAGGGCTCTCTGTGTCCTGTTTGTCCACTGTTCCCAAGGGTGTCTTCCCAGGAAGGCCAAGGGTGATTGAGGGAGCAGGACCCAAGCATAATGGGGTCCCCCAGCCAGACACCACCAAATGCCACCCGACGCATCTCAAATACCCTGGTAACGTCTTCTGGCAAGAAAAAAAACCCTTAAAAACTACACTCTTCCCATTTTACAGAGTAGGAAACTGAGGCTGAGAGAGGCGTCACACCGCAGCCAAGAGGCAGAAGTGGAGCTAGAGGCCCAGCGCCCAGCCTCCCCACGGGATGCGGGACGGGGGTGGGGGTGGGGGTGGGGACGGGGTGGAGGAGGGATGGAGTGACCCCACCCTTGCTCCTGCTCCCCTCCGGGCTGTCCTGGCCCAGGGGGGTGGGGACTCCGTCCACGTCTCACCCAGCCCGAGTGTGGGCACCTGGCAGGTGTCCTTGCGCCTGTAACTGCTGACCAGCACAGCTGCCCACATCTGGGCAGGGGAAGGAAGCGGTCACGGCCCTCAGTGCTCTCTCCCCAGACGAACGCGCTGCTGCCTGCAGCGCCTAGAGCGCCCTCCCCAGGCTGCATTTGAAGCAGCAGATGGACCACGGAGCAAGTGGGGCGGTACCTTCCCCTTGCCGCTGGGGGGTTTAAAGCTCCAACCAGGGGCTTCCCTGGTGGTGCAGTAGTTAAGAATCCGCCTGCCAATGCAGGGGACACGGGTTCGACCCCTGGTCTGGGAAGATCCCACATGCCGTGGAGCACCTAAGCCTGTGCGCCACAACTACTGAGCCCGCAAGCCACAACTACTGAAGCCGGCGTGTCTAGAGCCCGTGATCTGCAACAAGAGAAGCCCCTGCTCGTCACAACTAGAGAAAAGCCCACGCACAGCAACGAAGACCCAATGCAGCCAAAAATAAATAAATAAATAAATAAAATTTAAAACAACAACAAAACTCCAACCAGTTGTCTGAACTATCTCCTTGGAGCCCAGCCAGAGGACCCGATTAGGGGTGGCTTAATCTCCCGTGTCTGAACGTCAGCCAGTGGCTCTCAGAAAGTACTTGGGACTTCAAATGTGTCCGGGTCCCACTTGCTGAGCTGCGCATCCTTTTGTTGCTGCACTCACTGTTTGCACGTTGTCTCTTGTTCTCCTGACCTCAAGATCTCTGCAAAGTGCAGCTCTTACCACGCTGTGCCCTTTGCTACAGGCAGGGATGCACTGTGTGTAAATGTGTAACAACTGACTCTGTGGGTAAAAAGCCCTGATTTGTAACGCTGGCCAATTTCACTGGTGTAAATACACTCACCGTGGCCAATTTCAAACCACCGACCTGAAGTTATTCAACTGGGATGGGGAAGAGACTCACAGTAGTAAATTGTTATATGCTGTCTCCACTCTACCGATAAACAGATAGAAGTGACCTCAAGAGCAGAGACCATAGTGAAGTTTAGTAAAATAACAAGGTAATGTTTTGAATATTTGTTTTTAATATAATTTAGTTGTAAGTTATATAATTTACTTTTTAACAATGTGTGTGTAACAATCAGTCTTAGAAATTCCTGAAAATGCAGTAGTCAGCTCTTGTCAAGAGCCAGGACAAGCACTGCACAGCTGCAGGGAAAACCTCAAACTCCCCACAGCTTCCCCCTGTGGCCCCTCGCCGGCCACAGATTGACCTTTTTCAGCTCTTGCCATGCCCCAGGCCAGCTCCTTGGAACCACGTGTAGGTCCCCAAATGGACCTTGCTGTGTTTGCTCCTGCTGCCCTCTGTCTGACTCACACTGCCTCTGTTCCTCGATCTCCACATCTCTCCTTCCTGCAATCAGGAACCTGCAAGACTGCTGGGGAAGAGGGAGCCTGGAGGGTTCTGTGTGCCCTGTGGCACAATGGACCTTCCTTTGTGTTGCCCCTAACATTTCAAGTTAAAATTTGACATCTTAGGGAGAGAATTTGCTAGACAGTGAACTTGAATACATGAGAAATCATACAAGGCAAATGGGAAACAGTATAGTGGGTGCAGAGTGCAGACGCTGGAAACAAGGCCTGGGTTTGATCCCACCTCTGTGAGTCACTGCTGTGTGACCTCTGGCAGGTTACTCAATCTCTCTGAGTCTTGGATGCGTCATCTGTAAATTGGCAACAGTACTTCATAGGGTGGTTGTGAAGACTGAGTTAATAAAGAAACGCACTTGCATAGTGCCTTGCACGTGCTGAATGATCAGTAAGTGTAAACCTTTCTTTTCTCTTCTGCTGCTGTATTAAGTATGTGGTAATTTTTGAGATACTAAAAGCAAAGATGATCATTGCTCGCCCTCTGGTGGTCAAAGTCTATCATTACACCCTAGATTATGCACAGGTGGGTAATTTTTCACTTGCGGCCTATGGTCCCACCAGCAGCTGCTGGTCATTGGCCTTCCTTCATCCATTTCGACCCCCTGGACCCTGCAAGAGGCAGCCTCCTCAGGGATTTGATTGGACAGGCCTCTTCTCTCCCACGCTGTCCTGGACTCTGGAGACCTAACTCCTGTCCCTGATGCCTTGGTGAGGTTCTCACAGGGCTGATTAGCAAAGCAGGTCCCTATAGCAGCTGGGCTGGGACTGCAGGTGGTTAAGGAGCCTTAGAGACGGTTCCCCCCCACCCCCCACCCCCGTGTGTGTGTGTGTGTGTGTGTGTGTGAGAGAGAGAGAGATGCAGCCTCAGGTCTCCGGGATGGCCCTCGTTCCGGATTTTTCTAAACCCAGCTGTTGCTATCCCTGTGGGTTCCCTACCCCCATTCCCTGTCCTGGGCAACAGTCCTACTGTGTGCCAGGCCCTGCGCTGGGTGCTGGGGAGACAGCGGGGGACGTGGGGCTTAGTTTCTGGAGGGGAGATGGATGGTGCTTGGGGGGCCTGGGGCTGCAGGAGCCCTGATCCATGTGTCTCTCTGGACGGTGATGGCCTGGGTCTCTGCCCTGTACCGGGCCTTCCGTGGGGGTCGGAGCGCCGGGCATAGGAGCGGGAGCCCTCGGTTGGGGCCCCAGAGGGTGGGTGCCGGGGTCCCACTCCCTTCCGCCATCCTGTCCGTGTCCACCAGGCTGGCGATGAGGCCTGAACCCTTGTGCCACATTCCCTGTGGCCGTCATGTGGTAACAGCCAACGTTTCCCCGCTCTTGTCCGCGTGCCTTCCATCACAGGCGCTTCCTCGGGTCTCACGAGGACCCTGGGGCCTCAGGACCTACAGACGGCACCGTCCCTCGATTCTGTGCTGGGGCAATTGGACCAGAGAGGTCAGGTCCACCCGGGCGTGCGCCTCCACTGGGCTCCGGCTCCTGTGCTGTGACCCCCCTGAGGGCTGCACTTAAACTGATTCATGATCTTGGAAGACTCGGTGCCTGTGTTTTGCAAGGGAAGTTTGTGTGGAGGTGGAATGGAGAATCTGTGCTGTCGGGAAGGTCACTGAGGGTGGAGACAGTTTCTGCTCTGACCTTTTGTATCCAGCGTGGCCTGGGGGCTGGGGTGGGGCTACATGGGTATTTATGTCTGAGGTTTAGACTCTGGAAGGACTTTTAGTTGGTTTGGTTACTGTTTTTAAACTCTACAGACCACATGCACTCTTACTGCTCCCAGGGGGGCCAGGTGGGCAGATCATTCTTGAAGCCCCACCCACTTTGGGCCCTGGAGCGGTGGGCGACCTGGTCCATCACCCACCTCCATGCTGTGTGGTCCTGCACAGGCCAAACTGTCCTCCTTGGCAAAATGGGGCAGTGACCCACTAAGTGTCATCAGAAGGACCGGTTACAGCAACGCAGAGGAAGCCCTTTGCCTGGTGCCTGGCAAACAACAGCAACAGCAATAATAATAATGGCTAAATCACTCCCATCCTGCGAGGTCTGACCAGGTGCCACCTCCTCCAGGATGACCTCCTTGATCTTCCTACAGGGCAGCCCTCCTCTGGGCCTTCTGACCTCAAGGAAAGTCTGTGTTCCGGCCTGTCCCTCCCTGTAGATGACACTCTCCACCCCTGTGTCCCCAGCACCCAGCCCAGGGCTTGGCACACAGGAGTTGTCAGCGAACATTTGCTGAGTGAGTGGGGTCCTTATTGGTCCCAGCCTCACAATTTCCCCAGGTACCCAGATATCCCTCCCTCTAGTCTGCCCTGCCCCTCCTCCCTCCCTCGCGATCCCTCCCAGTCTGCTGCAGCCACATCTTCCACATGGATCCCAGGCCCATAGGGTCCCTCTGGTCCTATGAGGACACCCCTAGGCTGATGGGGGCCAGGATTCCATTCCTGACCTCCAGATCCTGCCCGTGGGACAGGGGTCCTACCCTGGGGCAGGGGAGGTCTAGGCTGAATTGTAGGGTCCCAGGGAGGTCAGGCAAGGGCCACTTCAATGGGCTGGAAGGAGAGAGAAAACCCTGGGATTGGGGTGGGGCAGAGAGGAGCATGGAGGGTCTGGGCGGGAGGACTGACGGGGAGCAGAGAGAGAGCGGGCGAGGATGACAGTCAGCCCTGAGCCGGGGCTGTGACCCCACAAGGGGGCTGGAGGTCTCCCCTCATCGACGCCCCTTCCTCAGTGGCTGACATGCCCCCCTTCTGCCCAGGCGGCTGGCGGCCACGATGCTGAGAGAGATGGCTCCCTGGGATGGTGGCTGGTCCCCGGGGCAGCTGGGGCCCTTCAGGCATCTGCCCCCTTGTCCAGAGCTTGTTTTGAGTCCCAGGGCAAGACCCCAACTGCCCTTCTTCTGGGTACCCATGGTAAGGGCCGGGGCAACACATGCTTTTGGCTTTCCCTCGGGGGGGTGTCTGGGACCATCTTCCTGGGGTCCACCACCCCCAACCCCAAGCCACCCTTGGGGCCCAAATCCCAGTGCCTAGAAACCTGACCGTGGCCCCAAATCCCACCAGCCTTCTCCTCCCTGGGGAACAGCGACCACCTGGAAACCCTCCCCAGCGAGGCCCTGACCTCCCTAAGTCCCCTTGGGGGGCGTGTTCTGCTTTGTTTCCTGCCCCCAACTTTGCAAATGACAGCCTGAATGTGTGGCCATGCCAAAGGAGAGCTGCGTTTTAAAGGGGCTGAGAATTTAACACAAAGGAAGGACTGTCTAAGGCAGGGGTCCCCAACCACCAGGCCGCGGACCAGTACTGGTCCTCGACCCCTTAGGAGCCGGGTCGCAGAGCAGGAGGTGATCGACGGGCGAGCGAGCAAATCTTCCTCTACCGCTCCCCACTGCTCCCCATCTCTCCCCACCGCTCCCCACTGCTCCCCACCACTCCCCATCTCTCCCCATCGTTCCCCACCGCTCCCCACCGCCCCCCACCATGCCCCACCGCTCCCCATCTCTCCCCACCACTCCCCACTGCTCCCCATCTCTCCCCATCGCTCCCCACCGCTCCCCACAGCCCCCCACCACGCCCTACCGCTCCCCATCTCTCCCCACCGTGCTCCACCGTGCTCCACCACTCCCCATCTCTCCCCATCGCTCCCCACCACTCCCCACCGCTCCCCACCTCTCCCCATCTCTCCCCACCGTGCCCCACCGTGCTCCACCACTCCCCATGTCTCCCCATCGCTCCGCACCACTCCCCACCACTCCCCATCTCTCTCCACTGCTCCCCACCGCCCCCCCACCACGCCCCACCACTCCCCATCTCTCCCCACCGTGCCCCACCGCGCTCCACCACTCCCCATCTCTCCCCATCGCTCCCCACCACTCCCCATCTCTCCCCATCGCTCCCCACCGCTCCCCACCGCTCCCCATCTCTCCCCATCGCTCCCCACCGCTCCCCATCTCTCCCCACCGCTCCCCATCGCTCCCCACCACTCCCCATTGCTCCCCATCGCTCCCATCTCTCCCCACCGCCCCCCATCTCTCCCCACCACTCCCCATCTCTCCCCATCACTCCCCATCGCTTCCCATCGCTCCCCATTGCCCACCATCGTCACGTTACTGCCTGAACCATCACCCACACTGCCACGTCCATGGAAAAACTGTCTTCCCCAAAAAGGTTGGGGACCGCTGGTCTACGGGGAGAAATTGCAGGCTGTGGTGGGTGTGTGTGTGTGTGTGGTTTCCTAATGGGGCTGCCACACAGGTCACTCCACCGATGGTGCCCCTGAACCTGGAGCAGGCACCCGGCTGTGCTGTGTTGTATGTAGGTGGCAGGTGGGCCCCAAAGTCTCCACGCTGCTGGGAAGCAGTGTGAGGTCACTGACCCGAGGAGTCCCCTCGGCCACTTCCTAGAGAGCAGCCAAGAGGAGGTGGGGTACCCTGTGGCCAAGGGCAGGGGCTAGGCCGGCTCACTGCAGACTGCCAGGCTGAGCGGCCAGGTCTTCTCCCGGGACGGTGGGAGCCACTGATGGATTCAGAGCTGGGGAGGGAGGGGCTCACAGGGACATTCCCTGGGGCAGCCTGAAGCAGGTCAGCCTGGAAGGGATGGGGGCAGAGGCCAGGGACCCACCAGGAGGCAGGGCTCTGAGGTACTGAACTGGGCAGGGGCAGTGGAGGGGGGAAGGGCATAGGCTGGGGCAGGCTGGTCACAGCCCTCACCCACAGCTGGACCCCAGCCGCTGGGTCCCCACCCTGGGAGGCATTTCAGGGACGGGCTTCCCGATGTCTCAGCCTGATGTGTGGGATCCTTGTGGGGACCCCCACAGCCCAGGGGCCAGGGGCTAGGTGGGCAGGAGGTCAGGGAAGGAGGCTGAGACCTGCCCCCGAGCCCCACCACACACACCTGGGCCCATGGGGACGCAGAGCCCCTGGGCAGGATCAGGTGGTACCCAACTGCCACCCCACTCCCCAGGCCAAGGAGAACCAAAACTGTACAGTGTGGCTGGGCTCCTCAAGCCCTGAGGCACGCGGGGATCCGCTGGCCCCGGGCGTTGTGATAAAATGCCAATTCTGATTCAAGCCGTCTGGCAGGGGCCTGAGAGTCTGTACTTCCCATTCTGAGTAGCAGGAGTCTAGTGTATCTTGCTCGGGGAAAAATAAAATTTAAAAATGAACCCTAACAAGCTCCCACTATGATGACATGTCTGGATGTCCCTGTTATCAAGCCAGCGTCAGGGTACTGGGCAGTGTTTCCAGGGTGGCCAGAGATGTGCCAGGCCTTGGGGTGTGTCAGGACGTGGGCAGGCTGGTTCCCCACACATTGCCCAGCACCGTGGGCCTCCCTCACCCCTCCTCCCTCCCGGGCACCTTCCCATGCCACCAACTTTTATTTAGCACCTACTATGTTTTAGGCGCCAGAGTTACAGGACCACCAAGGCTGACACAGTCCTGCCCTCTTGGAGTTTGTATTTTAGCAGGGGTTATATCTGTTGGAACTCTCTGTTGTGATAGAAAACCACCTCAAACGGACTCAAACAATAAAGGGACTCCACTGGTTCAGGCACTGCCTTCAGGTGAGGCTTGATTCAGCATTCAAGCGCATGTCTGCGTCCTGGTTTCTTTCTCTCCCTCTGGCTCTCATGGCAGGCAGGCTCCCCCACTGCCCCATAGATGCCGCACGGCTGCCAGTAGCTCTTTCCTTATTCACCACGAGGTCCACCCTCCCTACGATTTGAGACTTTATTTTCCAGGCCACTGGGAAGACTAGTTAGCCAGAGAGCTGGATCCATGACTTTTTTTTTTTTTTTAAATTTTTAAAAATTTTAAAGATTTTTGGCTGTGTTGGGTCTTCGTTGCTGCATGCCGGCTTTCTCTAGTTGCGGCGAGCGGGGGCTGCTCTTCGTTGTGGTGCACGGGCTTCTCATTGTGGTGGCTTCTCTTGTTGTGGAACACGGGCCCTAGGCGCATGGGCTTCAGTAGTTGTGGCTCGCGGGCTCTAGAGCACAGGCTCAGTAGTTGTGGTGCACGGGCGTATTTGCTCCGTGGCATGTGCGATCTTCCCGGACCAGGGCTTGAACCCATGTCCACTGCATTGGCAGGCAGATTCCTAACCACTATGCCACCAGGGAAGTCCCATGGCATTTTCAAACATGGAGTCAACTCTGCTGGCTGATGAGGGTGTGGAAGGTGGGTTTGGATGGGGAAAGATGGGCTGAAGGAACGATGCTGTTCCCAGAGGGGAGGGACTGGGGCTGAGCCAGGGTGGAGGCAGAGGTGGATGGGGTGACACTAGGTGGAGCTCCTGGGCCCTCCAGTTCTCTGGTTATGACCCCCGAAACCTTCCCTGTCGCTAACCTCACCAACTCCATCTTGCCTTCTCAGTCCGTGGTCCACCATGCGGCTGGCGGGAGGGGAGGGTTTTTTTTAAAAAAAATTTCACTTAACATGAAGTCTACCTTAGTAACACATTTTCTTTATCCATTCATCTGTCAATGGTCATTTAGATTGTTTCCATATCTTGGCTATTGCGAATAATGCTGCAAATGAACTTGGAAATGCAGATGTCTCTGAGATACCGATTTCAGTTCTTTTAGATATATGCCCAGAAATGAGATTGCTGGATGATATAGTAGTTCTGTTTTAAATTTTTTTAGTTCTGTTTTCCATAGCAGCTACACCATTTTACATTCCCAACGGTGTACAAGGCTTGGAATTTCTCCCCTTGCCAACACTTATCTGTTTTTAAAATTTGATAATAGTCTTTTGAATGGGTCTGAAGTGATATCTCATTGTGGTTTTGATTTGCATTTCTCTGATGATTAGTGCTGTCGAGTATCTTTTCATGTACCTGTTGCCCATTTGTATGTCTTCTTTTGAGAAATGTCTATTCAAGTCTTTTACCCATTCTTTAATCGGGTTATTTGTTCTTTGCTATTGAGTTGTAGGAGTTCCTTATATATTTTGAATATTAACCCCTTATCAGATACATAGTTTGCAAATATTTTCTCCTATTCTGTAGTTTGCCTTTTCACTCTGTTGATAGTTTCCTTTTCTGTTCAGAAGCTTTTTACTTTTTAGTTTGATGTAGTCCTATTTTTGCTTTTGTTTCTTGTGGTTTTGGTGTCATATCCACGAGATCATTGCCAGACCAATGTCATGAAGCTTTCCCCCTATGTTTCCTTCTAGGAGTTTTACAGTTTCAGGTCTTACATTTAAATCTTTACTTTGAGTTGATTTTTGTGTATGGGTAAGATAAGGGTCACAATATCATTCTTTTGCATGTGGATATCCAATATTCCCAATACCGTTTGTTGAAGAGACTATTCTTTCCCCATTGTGTATCCTTGGCACCCTTATTGAAGATCAGTTGACTGTATACATGTCGGTTTTTTTCTGGACTCTCTTTTCTGATCCATTGGTCTCTATGTCTGGTTTTATGTCAGTACCATCTTGTTTTAATTACTGTAGCTTTGTAGTATATTTTGAAATCAGGATGTGTCATGCCTTCAGCTTTGTTTGCTCCTGAAGATTGCTTTGGCTATTCAGGGACTTTTGTGGTTCCATATAAATTTTAGAATTGTTTTTTCTATTTCAGTAAAAAATGTCATTGGGATTTTGATAGGGATTGCTTTGAGTCTGTAGATAGCTTTGGGTAATATGGATGTTTTAACAATACTAAATCTTCTAGTCCATGAACATGAGATGTCTTTCCTATTTTTTGTGTCCTCTTTAATGTTTTTCATCAATGTCTTGTAATTTTCAGTGTACAAGTCTTTCACCTCCTTGGTTAAGTTTATTCCTAAATATTTTATTCTTTTTGATGCTATTGTAAATGGGATTCTTTTCTTAATTTCCTTTTGGATAGTTCACTGTTAGTGTATAGAGACACAACAGATTTTTCCTTGTTGATTTTGTATCCTGTAATTTTACTGAATTCATAGATTAGTTCTAATAGTATTTTTTCTTTTTGTGGAGTCTTTTCTACATATAAGATTGTGTCAACTGCAAACAGATACTTCTTCCTTTCCAACTTGGATGGCTTTTATTTTTTTCACTTGCCTAATTGCTTTGGGTAGAATGTCCAGTACTATATTGAATAGAAGTGGTAAGAGTGGGCATCTTTGCCTTGTTCCTGATCTTGGAGGAAAAACTTTCAATTTTTCACTGTTGAGTATGATGTTAGCTGTGGACTTCTTATACATAGCTTTTATTATGTTAAGGTCAATTCCTTCTACACCTATTTTGTTGAGAATTTTTATCTTTTAATTAAAGTATAGTTGATTTACAAAGTTGTGTTAATTACTGCTGTACAGCAGTTAAATATATATATAAATATATGTAAACATACATATGTATATATACATTATTTTTTAAATAGATCTTTACTGGAGTATAATTGCTTCACAATACTGTGTTAGCTTCTGTTGCACAACAAAGTGAATCAGCCATATGCGTACACATGTCCCCATATCCCCTCCCTCTTGAAACTCCCTCCCATCGTCTCTATCCCACCCCTCTAGGTCATCGCAAAGCACCGAGCCTATCTCCCTGTGCTATGCTGCTGCTTCCCACTAGCTAACTATTTTACATTCGGTAGTGTATATATGTCGATGCTACTCTCACTTCACCCCAGCTTCGCCCTCCCATCCCATGTCCTCAAGTCCATTTTCTATGTCTACCTCTTTATTCCTGTAATTAGGTTCCTGCCCTGTAATTAGGTTCATCAGTACAATTTTTTTTTTTTTTTTAGATTCCATATATATGTGTTAGCATACGGTATTTGTTTTTTCTCTTTCTGACTTACTTCACTCTGTATGACAGACTCTAGGTCCATCCACTTCACTACAAATAACTCAGTTTCATTTCTTTTTATGGCTGAGTATATTCCATTGTATATATGTGCCACATTGTCTTTATCCATTCATCTGTCGATGCACATTTAGGTTGCTTCCACGTCCTGGCTATTGTAAATAGTGCTACAATGAACACTGTGGTACATGTCTCTTTTTGAATTATGGTTTCTTCTGGGTATATGCCCAGTAGTGGGACTGTTGGGTCATATGGTAGTTCTATTTTTAGTTTTTTAAGGACTCTCCATACTGTTCTCCATAGTGGCTGTATCAATTTACATTCCCACCAACAGTGCAAGAGGGTTCCCTTTTCACCACACCCTCTCCAGCATTTATTGTTTCCAGATTTTTTGATAATGGCCATTCTGACTGGCGTGAGGTGATACCTCATTGTAGTTTTAATTTGCATTTCTCTAATAATTAGTGGTGTTGAGCATCTTTTCATGTGCCTCTTGGCCATCTCTATGTCTTCCTTGGTGAAATGTCTATTTAGGCCTTCCATGCATTTTTAAACTGGATTGTTTGTTTTTTTGATATTGAGCTGTTTGTATATTTTGGAGATTAATCCTTTGTCTGCTGTTTCATTTGCAAATCTTTTCTCCCATTCTGAGGGTTGTCTTTTTGTCTTGTTTATGGTTTCCTTTGCTGTGCAAAAGCTTTTAAGTTTCATTAAGTCCCATTTGTTTATTTTTGTTTTTATTTCCATTACTCTAGGAGGTGGGTCAAAAAAGATCTTGCTGTGGTTTATGTCAAAGTGTGTTTTTCCTATGTTTTCCTCTAAGAGTTTTATAGTGTCTGGTCTTACATTTAAGTCTTTAATCCATTTGGAGTTTATTTTTGTGTATGGTGTTAGGGAGTGTTCTAATTTCATTCTTTTACATGTAGCTGTCCAGTTTTCCCAGCACCACTTATTGAAGAGGCTCTCTTTTCTCCATTGTATGTTCTTGCCTCCTTTGTTGTAAATTATGTGCCCATATGTGTGTGGGTTTATCTCTGGGCATTCTATCTCATACCATTGATCTATATTTCTGTTTTTGTGCCAGTATCATACTGTCCTGATTACTGTAGCTTTGTGGTATAGTTTGAAGTCAGGGAGCCTGAGTCCTCCAACTCTGTTTTTCTTTCTCAAGATTGCTTTGGCTATTCGGGGTCTTTTGTGTTTCCATACGAACTGCAAAATTTTTTGTTCTAATTCTGTGAAGAATGCCATTGGTAGTTTGATAGGGATTGCATTGAATCTGTAGGTTGCTTTGAGTAGTATAGCCATTTTTACAATATTGATTCTTCCAATTCAAGAACATGGTATATTTCTCCATCTGTTTATGTCATCTTTGATTTCTTTCATCAGTGTTTTACAGTTTTCTCAGTACAAGTCTTTCGCCTCCTTAGGCAGGTTTATTCCTAGGTATTTTATTCTTTTTGTTGCAATGGTAAATGGGAGTGTTTCCTTAATTTCTCTTTCTGATTTTTCGTTGTTGGTGTATAGGAATGACAGAGATTTCTGTGCATTAATTTTGTATCCTGCAACGTTACCAAATTCATTGACTTGTTCTAGTAGTTTTCTGGTGGCATCTTTAGGATTTTCTATGTATAGTATCATGCCATCTGCAAACAGTGACAGTTTTACTTCTTCTTTTCCAATTTGTATTCCTTTTATTTCTTTTTCTTCTCTGATTGCTGTGGCTAGGACTTCCAAAACTACGTTGAATAAGAGTGGCAAGAGTGGACATCCTTGTCTTGTTCCTGATCTTAGTGGAAATGCTTTCAGTTTTTCACCACAGCATGATGTTTGCTGTGTGTTTGTCATATATGGCCTTTATTATGTTGAGGTAGGTTCCCTCTATGCCCATTTTCTGGAGGGTTTTTATCATAAATGGGTGTTGACTTTTGTCAAAAGCTTTTTCTGCATCTATTGAGATGATCATATGGGTTTTATTCCTTAATTTGTTAATGTGGTGTATCACATTGATTGATTTGCATATATTGAAGAATCCTTGCATCCCTGGGATAAATCCCACTTGGTCATGGTGTATGATCCTTTTAATATGCTGTTGGATTCTGTTTGCTAGTATTTTGTTCAGGATTTTTGCATCTATGTTCATCAGTGATATTGGTCTATAATTTTCTTTTTTTGTAATATCTTTTTCTGGTTTTGGTATCAGGGTGATGGTGGCTTCATAGAATGAATTTGGGAGTGTTCCTCCCTCTGCAATTTTTTGGAAGAGTTTGAGAAGGATCTGTGTTAGCTCTTCTCTAAATGTTTGATAGAATTTGCCTGTGAAGCCATCTGGTCCTGAACTTTTGTTTGTTGGAAGATTTTAAATTATGGTTTCAATTTCATTACTGTGATAGGTCTGTTTATATTTTCTAATTCTTCCTAGTTCAGTCTTGGAAAACTGTACCTTTCTAAGAATTTGTCCGTTTCTTCGTGGTTGTCCATTTTATTGCCATATAGTTGTTTGTAGTAGTCTCTTATAATCCTTTGTATTTGTATTTTTGCACTGTCAGTTGTGATTTCTCCTTTTTCATTTCTAATTTTATTGATTTGTGTCTTCTCCCTTTTTTCTTGATGAGTCTGGCTAAGGGTTTATCAATTTTGTTTATCTTCTCAAAGAACCAGCTTTTAGTTTTATTGATCTTTGCTATTGTTTTCCTTGTTTCTATTTCATTTATTTCTGCTCTGATCTTTATGATTTCTTTCCTTTTACTGACTTTGGGTTTTCTTTGTTCTTCTTTCTCTAGTTGTTTTAAGTGTAGGGTTAGATTGTTTGTTTGAGATTTTTCTTGTTTCTTGAGGTAGGCTTGTATAGCTATAAACTTCCCTCTTAGAACTGCTTCTGCTGTATCCCATAGATTTTGGGTCGTCATGTTTTCATTGTCATTTGTTTCTATGTATTTTTTAAATTCTTCTTTGATTTCTTCAGTGCTCTCTTGGTTTTTTAGTAGCGTACTGTTTAGCCTCCATGTATTTGTGTTTTTTACAGCTTTTTTCCCTGTAATTGATTTCCAATCTCATAGCACTATGGTCAGAAAAGATGCTTGATACAATTTCAATTTTCTTAAATTTTCTGAGGCTCGATTTGTGACCCAAGATGTGATCTATCCTGGTGAATGTTCCATGTGCACTTGAGAAGAAAGTGTATTCTGCCACTTTTGGGTGGAATGTTCTATAAATATCAATTAGATCTATCTGGTCTATTGTGTCATTTAAAGCTTGTGTTTCCTTAACTATTTTCTGTTTGGATGATCTGTGCATTGGTGTAAGTGGGGTGTTAAAGTCCCCCACTATTATTGTGTTACTGTCAATTTCTCCTTTCATGGTAGTTAGCATTTACCTTATGTATTGAGGTGCTCCTATGTTGGGTGCATAAACATTTATAATTGTTATATCTTGTTCTTGGATTGATCCTTTGATCATTATGTAGTGTCCCTCCTTATCTCTTGTAACAGTCTTTATTTTAAAGTCTATTTTATCTGATATGAGTATTGCTACTCCAGCTTTCTTTTGATTTCCATTTGCATGGAACATCTTTTTCCATCCCTTCACTTTCAGTCTGTATGTGTCCCTAGGTCTGAAGTGGGTCTCTTGTAGGCAGTATATATATGGGTCTTGTTTTTGCATCCATTCAGCCAGTCTGTATCTTTTGGTTGGGGCATTTAATCCATTTACATTCAATGAGTTTGGTAGTGTTACTTCTGCTTCAGTTTTTTGGAAGAGTTTAAGAAGGATTGATGTTAGTTCTTTAAATGTTTGTTAGACTTCACCAGTGAAGCCATTCTGGTCCTGAGTTTTCTTTGTTGGGAGTTTTTTGATCACTGACTAGTCTCCTTATTTGTTATTGGTCGTTAGACTTTCTATTTCTTCATGATTCACTCTTGGTAGGTTATATGTTTCTAGGAATTTATCTGTTTTTTCTAGGTTATCCAATTTATTGGTGTATAATTGTTCATGGTAGTCTCTTGTGATCCTTTTCATTTCTGTAGAATCCATTGTAATGTCTCCTCTTTCGTTTCTGATTTTATTTATTTGAGTCCTCTCTTTTTTCTTAGCCTAACTAAGGGTTTGTCAATTTTATTTATCTTTAAAAAAACTCAACTCTTAATTTCATTGATTTTTTTTCTATTCTCTATTTTGTTTATTTCTGCTCTAATCTTTATTATTGCTTTCTGTCTGCTAACTTTGGGCTTAGTTTATTCTTCTCTTTCTGGTGCCTTAAGTAGTAAAGTTAGGTTGTTTAGTTGGGATATTTCTTCTTTTTTAATGTAGACATTTTCCTCTTAGGACTGCTTTTGCTGCATCTCATAACTTTTAGTAGGTTGTGTTTTCATTTGTCTCAAGATATTTTTGAATTTCTCAGGCAACCACTGATCTGCTTTCTGTCACATAGATGCATTTCATTCTATAGTCACGGTTCCTAGACTGTGTACTCATTTTTGTCTGGCTTCTTCCACTCTGTATACTGATTTTGGGATTCATCTGTGTTATGTTTCCCTTTGTTTCTTTTTTATTGCTGAGTAGTATTCCATTATGTGATGTGATGATTCATTTTATGGGTTCATTTAACTGACCATGGGTGCCCAGATTACACATTATTTCTGCATATGTCTGTGAGGCTGTTTCTGGATGAGATTAGTATTTGAGTAGATGGACTCAGTAAAGTAGGTCAATTTCCCCAATAAGGGTGAGGCATCATCCAAGCCACTGAGGACCTGAATACAAGAAAAGGTGGAGGAAGGAGGAAATCACCCCCACCTCTTCTGCCTCACTGATGAGCTGGGACTTCTCATCTCATCTCCTGCCCTTGAACTGGGATTTATACCATCAGCTCCCCTGGTCCTCAGGACTTCAAACTTGGATTGAATTATTCTAGCTTTCCTGGTTTCCAGCTTACATACAGCAGATTGTGGGACTTTTCCACCTCTGTAATTGTGTTAGTGAATTCCTATTATCTATCATCTATCTATCATCTCCTATTGGTTCTGCTTCTCTGGAGAACCCTGCCAAATACACATCAAAGGCACATCACTGTTTATTCATCCACCCATTGGGGGACACTTGGGAGCTGTTTCCAGCTTTAGGCTATGAGAATAAGGCTGCTTTGCACATGTGTCCAAGTCTTTGGACGTGTACTGTTGTTTCTCTTGGTAAGTGCCTAGACATGGGATGGTTGGGTTAGGTGGTAGGTGTGTGTCTAACTTGAACCAGACCAGACAGAAGGGAAATAGACTACACCACCCTCAGCACCCACTGCTACTTTTAAAGAAGTACTCTGGTGGTGCCCATGATAAGTGACCTGGGAAAGGGGCTGGAGGGCCTGGAAGGACAGAGGGACCAAATGTGACAGGGTGGGTGGGTTTTTGGTCCTCAAGTATAAACTGGTCCTCACGTGGAACATGTGTAAACAGTGGGCAACCCACAGTAGGTGTAGGGTAAATGTGACCATGACCCCTCCTGTGGCACCGACATCAGAGAACAAAATAGAGTGAAAGGACTGGGGGGTTATGGGGCAGACCGGTCACAGCCTGGCTGCACACTAGCCCTGTGAGCTTGGGCAAGTGACTCAGTCACTCTGTGCCTCAGTCTCCTCCTCTGTGAAATGGGGATAAAGTAGCACCTACCCAGAGGGCCAGGAGGATGAAATGAGATTGTTCCTCATGTAAAGGGGCCCTCCTTTCTATCAGTCAAGTTTATTCTGAGGCCCCAGAGCGCCTGTCTGGACAGTGTAATGATGCCCTCAGTAAGGTCCGGGCAGTACCAGCGTCAGCACAAATGTGCGACTCTTTGCACAGAATGGGACCAGTGACACCTATGAACAGATTCACACCGGGTCTGGCTTTATTGAAAAATGAGTTTTGGTGTCAAACATAGGAACCAGTTCTTAATTCTCAGAACCTTTTGGATTTCAGACTAGCGGTGTGATGATGGTGAGAAGGGCAGAGGTGGGGGCGGGTGATAAGTTGGAGGGAGGAGGGGGGCGGCCTGGAGATGCTGGCCTGCGTCCTGGGGAGTGGGAGGGCTGTCTGGGGGGACTGTAAAGTGGTGCAGCAGCAAGTATGGGGCCCTGGGGGCTATGGAACCAGGGGTGGAGGGGAAGTTGGGGGCCACTCCCTCTTGTCCTCTGCCCTCTGGCCCCTGGCCTGACCTTTTAGTCCCACTGCCCCCTCCTGACTCTCCCTATTTGCTGGGAGCCTCCTGTCTCAACCTCGGGCGTCATTCAGTTCCTCCTGTAGGCTGTTAGGAACAGAAATCCTGGCGTCAGCACGGTCTGACCCTGCTCAGGGATGAGCCCCGCCGGGGGACGGGAGTAGGAAGAGGAGGTGACAGGACAGGAAGCCAGGCCTTGCCCTAGTGCACTGACTCAGCGTGAGGAGCTGGGTCCTCTCCCGACGCCCCGTTCCTGTTGCCTTCCCGATCCCAGCCTGGGGGAGGCAGCGCCCGTGCTGTTTCCGACGAGCCCGCTCGGTGGTGCTTGGGGACTGGGGACAGGAGGGTGGCCGAGGGCAGGGCCAGGGCCAGTGCCTCCAAAGGAGACGTGAGAACGATGGTGGCCCTGTGGGATGAGGACCCGGCTCCTCCCTGGCTTTCTGGGGCTGCAGGTGGTCCTAGAGTCCCTGGGAGGGCACGTTTTGCCCATGGGGTAGATCTCGCGGACGAACCATCTGAAGCTGGAGGCGAGATGCCACGAGCCATCTCTCCACCGGGGACGGAGTCTGAGGCCCCTCTGCGCTCCCAGTTCTGAGTTGGTCCGGTTTGGCACACCGCCCTCTCTGCTCTGCCCAGCCCGGGTCTGGAAGCTCTGGATGCTCCCTGAGTGAATGAATGAGCACCGACCACACGGCCCCGGGGCACAGGTGTGCTCGCCACATGGTTATGTTTGGGGGCTGGACAAAAAATTCCAAATCCACAGGAAAATGGAATGCTTAGCTATCCATCATCATCTTCATAATTGCTAACCTTTTCCACGTTGCTGCATTTCTGCTCTCTTGGCTCTTTTTGTATATACACACTTCCCCCCACCCCCCAACAATTTGAAAGTAATGTGTAGACATTGTGACATTTTACCACTGTAAATTTCCCTCTAAGCATGTATAGCCTTAAAGTCCTGTATTAAAAGCAAAGTCAGGTCTCAAATAAATAATCTAAGCTTCTACATTAAGAAACTAGATAAAGAAAAGCAAAATAAAGCCAAAGAAAACAGAAAGAAGAAAATCACAAATACAGATGTAGGAACCAATTAAATTAAAAACAAAAACGAAAACAAACTTTATTATTTTACTTCCAACATTTAAATCTGTGATCCTTCTGGACTTGATTGCTGGGCATGGATGGAGTTGGGGGTAAAGATAATTATTTTCCCCCAATAAATATCCAGTTAACCCAGCACCATTTGTTGACAAGAACCATCTAGTTTCACCACGCCACTGCCCTTCTAGGTCACCTTGATAAGAACCATCTGGTGTCACCGTGCCACTGCCCTTCTAGGTCACCTTGTTGTGAATCAGCTTCTAAACTCTTCTTTGTTGGTTTATTTTTCTATCCTTGTACCAACATCACGTGTCCTAATTACCTCCACTTTCTCCTTCTTGCCCTCCTCTTCCTTCATCAATATCACTTTGATTGTTCTTGGCTCTTTGCATTTTCATATATACATTTCAGAACTAGCTTATTGTTTTCCACCAATAATGGTTTCTTCTGGGATTTTGATGTGATTGTATTAAACTTTTAGATTATTTTGATGAGAATTGACATTAAAAAATTGAGACTTCCAAAAGATGAACATGTTGATCTTTAATGATTAACAATTATATTCTTCTGTTTATTTAGGTCTTCAATTTCTCTTGATAATGCTTTGTTGCTTTCATTGTAGAAATCTTGTATACCTTTTGCTATATTTATTCTTAGGAGTTTTATGTTTAAAAAATTTAAAAAATGATGTCATTTCTAACATTTCATGTTCTGTTTGTTGCTGGTAGAAATACAATTGATTTTTTTTTTTTTTGGGCTGCGTCTTCGTTGCTGCACGTGTGCTTTCTCTAGTTGCGGCGAGCAGGGGCTACTCTTCGTTGTGGTGCGTGGGCTTCTCATTATGGTGGCTTCTCTAGTTTTGGACCGCGGGCTGTAGGCGTGCAGGGTCTAGAGCGCAGGCTCAGTAGCTGTGGAGCACAGGCTTAGTTGCTCCGTGGCATGTGGGATCTTCCTGGACCAGGGATCGAACCTGTGTCCCCTGCATTGGCAGGCAGATTCTTAACCACTGCGTCATCAGGGCAGTCCCTACAATTGATTTTTGATATTGACCTTGTACTAAATTTACTTAATACTTAAAATCAGTTGTCTGTAGGTTCATTTGGGTTTTCTAATACACAATTATGTTATCTACAAATAATGACATTTTATATTTTCCTTTTCAATTTAGATGCTGCTCATCTTTTCCTTGACTTACTGAATGAGTAGGACCTTCAGTACAATTTGAATAGAAGCGGTGGTAGTAGACATCCTTACCATGTCCTTGATTTAGGGGGGAACTTTCAATGTTTTACCAACTTGTGTGATGGTTTTTATAGGTTTTTAAAAAATCAGATTATGAAAGTTTCATTGCATTCTTAGTGTGCTAAGAGTTTTTATCATTAGATTTGTTAGGTACTTTTTCTGCATCTATTGAGGTTATCATAGAATTTTCTCTCTCTCTCTCTCTCTTTTTTTTTTCCTGTTAATGTGGTGTATTAGTCAAGGTTCTCCAGAGAAAGAGAAGCAATAAGATGTATATACAGAAAGATGCTTATTATAAGGAATTGACTCTTGTGATTATGAAGGCTGAGAAGTCCCAAGATCTGCCATATGCAATCTGGGGACCAGGAGAGATGACGTCTAGTTCTAGTCTGAGTCTGAAGGCTGGAGGACCAGGAAAGCCAGTGATGAGTTCCAGTCTGAAAGTCTGCAGCCTTAAGACCCAAGAAAGGCTCATGTTTCAGTCAGAGTCTAAAGACTGGAAATGACAAATGTCACAGCTCAAACAGGTGGGAGGAGTTTTCTCTTACTCAGCCTTTTTGTTCTATTTGGGTCTTCAACTGATTGGATGAGGACCACCCACATTAGGGAGGGCAACCTGCTTTACTCAGTCTACTGATTCAAATGTTAATCTCACCCAGAAACACCCTCACAGACAAACCCACAACAATGTTTCACCTAATATCTGGGCACCTTGTACACCAGTCAAATTGATACGTGAAATTAACTATCATAAGTGGTGAATTACTCTTTTTTTTTTCCCAATGTTGAGACATTTTTGTATTCTTGGAATAAACACTGATTGGTTGTTATAGATTACCCCTTACTGGTTGATTGCTATTTATTACCCTTTAAAATTTATCGCTGAATTTGATTTGTTAAAATCTTACTTAAATTTTTTACATCTCTGTTCATGAAAATAACTGATCTATATATTTTAAAAAATTCCTGTAACATCTTTATAAAAATTATGCTGCCCTCATGAAGAGCTGGGAAATGTTTCCTCCTTTTCTATTCCTAGGAATAAATTGGGTAATATTAGTGTCAGTTTTTCCTTAAACATTTGGAAGAATTCACAAGTGAAGCCACATGGTTCTGGATCTTCTTTGTTAGAAGTTTAGATGAATTCAATTTCTTTTTTGGACTATTGAGATTATTAATTTTCCTTTTCTGTCAGTTTGATAAGGTGAATTGTTTGAAGAATTTGTATATTTAATCAAAATTGTCAAATTTATTGGTACATTCTTCATGATATTCATTTTGTTTTTGACATTTGTAGGGTCTGTAGCTGTCCCCTTTTATTTATTGATATTGACAATTTGACTTTTTCCCTCTTTTTTGTCACTCTTGATAGGGTTTAAAATTTTATTCATTTTTTTTCTAAAGAATCAACTTTGGTTTTATTGATTATATGTGAATTGTCTATTGCATTGATTTCTGCTCATATTTTCTACTTTCCTTCAGTTTATTTGTTTTTCTCTCTCCAGCTTTCTTGAGATTAAAACTTAATAATTGCTTCTGAGCCAATTAAAAATTGTAATTTATGCAATGAAGCTATAAATTTATTTCTAAGTATTGCTTTAACTGTATTCCCCAAATTTGGAGATGTACTATCTTTATTATAAGGTAGTTCAAATACATTTTCTAATTTCTATTTTGATATCTTCTTTGACTCAAGGATTATTTTAAAATGTATTGTTTAACTTATTTTAAAATGTATTGTTTAACTTATAGTTGGAGATTTTCTAATTCTCTTTACATAATTTATTTTTAATTTAAATCCATTGTGGTTGGAGGACATACTCTGAATGATTTCAGTCATAGAAATTTGTCAAGTTATTTTTCTTCTTTAGTCTGTTAATATGGTGGGTTACATGGATTGATTTTCATAAAGTGAACCAGCTTTATACTTCTGTATAAAACTGACTTGGTTGTGATTTTTTAAAATGTATATTGCTGTAATCTATTTGCCAATATTTCATTACGGATTTTTGTATCTGTATTCATGAGGGCTATTGGTTTATAGTTTTCCCTTTTTAAAAAAATTTATTTAATTAATTAATTTATTTTTGGCTGCATTGGGTCTTCGTTGCTGCACGTGGGCTTTCTCTAGTTGTGGCGAGCGGGGGCTACTCTTCGGTGCAGTGTGTGGTCTTCTCATTGCGGTGGCTTCTCTTGTTGAGGAGCACGGGCTCTAAGTTTGTGGGCTTCAGTAGTTGTGGCACGCAGGCTCAGTAGTTGTGGCGCATGGGCTTAGTTGTTCTGTGGCATGTGGGATCTTCCTGGACCAGGGCTTGAACCCGTGTCCCCTGCAGTGGCAGGCGGATTCTTAATCACCATGCCACCAAGGAAGCCCTATAGTTTTCCTTTCTTGTACCATCTTTGTCTGTTTTTCTTTTTCTTTTTTTATACTGGCTCACCTCATAAAATGAGTGTGGAAGTGTTCCTTCCTTTTCTAATTTCTGGCAGAGATTGTGTAGGACCCTTGCTATTTCTTCCATAAATGTTTAGTAGAATTTGCCAGTGAAACCATGGGGCCTGATATTCTCCTTGCTGGAACATTTTAAACTGTAAATTCAACTTCTTTAATATCTATAAGACTGTTCCGGTTATCCATTTCTCATTGAGTGAGTTTTGGTAGATTGCATCATTTCAAGGAATTGGTCTATTTTACCTAAATTGTTGAATTCATTTGCAGAGTTGTTTCTGTATTCCTTTATTACTCTTATCATGTCTGTGGGGAGCGTAGCAATTTCCCCTCTTTCATTTCTGATACTGGTAATTTGTATCTTTTATATTCTTTATTCTTGTTAGTCTGACTAGTGGTATATCAACTTTATTAATCTTTTCAAAGAATCAGCTTTCGGTTTCATTGATATTTTCCCTTTTTATTTTTTTTCTGTTTTCATCTTAATTGGTTTCTGCTCTTATATTTATTATTTCCTGCCTTCTGTTTGCTTTGACTTTATTTTTGCTTTTCTTTTTTTTTTTATTTCTTAAGGCAGAGATTTAGATGATTGATTTGAAAGCTTTTTTTAAAAAATAAAAAATGTAATGCTATAAATTTCCTTTTAAGCATGGCATTAACTATATCCCACTCATTTTGGTATGCTGCTTTTCATTTTTACTTAGTTTGGCTAGCCCTTTTTACATTTTAAACTTTTTAAAATTTGTGCATTTTCTATTTCATATTGTTTTCATCATAGATTTGTCTTATTTATTAACCTGTTCAAAGAACCAATTTGGCTTTTTCCCTCTTTTTTAATTTAATCTCTTATGTTTATTATTTTCCCTTATTTTATTTAGATTCGTTCTGTAGTTTCTTTTCATCTTCTTAAAATGGACACTTAGCTAGTTAATGGACAGTCTTTCTTTGTTACTAATACATGCATTTAAGCTTTTAAATTTCTAAGTATTGCTTTTTTTGTCTTGCACAAGTCTTGATATATAGCATTTTGTTACAGTTCAGGATTAATTTTTAAGATTTCCACTATCATTTCTTGGAACCACAAGCTCTTCAGAAGTATATTAAAATTGCTTTTAAAAGATGAATGGAAATGTTAAAATTTTTACGATGCTTGACTTGTTCAGTTGTGGACGCTCCAGTCCCAGTTCAGTGTCTGATAAACAATAGATGATCAAAATATATTTGTGAATGAATAAATGGCCTGGTAACTCATGAATATTGCCTTTCTGGATTAGCTGCTGAGCAGTCAGGAAGAATGGCACTTTTCTTCCTATTGAGAATATTCAAAACTTGTCATAGAAATAACTAAATTTTAGCAAATAAATAAACCTGTGCCAGGTATCATTCAGGATACCTAACCTAATCTTTGAAACAATATTTGAAGTGGTTTAAAAAAGCCCACAAGATGAAAAAAAGTGAGACATGCAGAGTTTAAGAAGCTCTTCTCTGGTCAATTGGCTAGACATTGGCAGAAATGAGGTTTCAAACTAAGAGGCCAGCTCTACAGTGTGTGCCCTTAACCATCACATTAGGCCACCTCTCTTGAAGTCATTACACATTAAACAGAAGTACTCAGAGTTTATATAGGTCACCCCCCTTAAAAAAGTTTTTGTTGAAGTCTTGTATACATAAAGCTGTACATAAATGTACAGCTTGATCAATTTTCACCAAATGAACAACACATGGGTCAAAAAAGATAACATTACCAAACCCTCCAGGGCCTTCCTACCCATCTTCTGCTATTAATACCTCCCACAGCCCCAAGGGTGACCTCTCTGTAGACGTTGAACCCTACAGATTAGTTTTGTCTGTTTGAGCTTTACTTAAATAGAACCATTTTCTATTAATTTGTCTATGTCTGGCTTCTTCTCTCAATTTCATTGGTTTGAGATTCATCCATACTGTGTGTGTGGTTGCATTTCCTTCTTTCTCGTGGCTGCATAATATCACCTTGTGTGATTAGAACATAGCTGATTTATTCACCCTTCAGCAGACAGACATTTGTTTAGTGCTGGGTTGATAGTGCAATATGAATATTCTAAATGTTTTCTGCACTATTTGAGAGTCAGTTGCTTTCATAATGCTCCGTCACCCCTAGTACTGCAGTGCATATTTTCTACAAACTCAGGACATTCTCCTACGTAACTACAACGCAACAATTAAAATCAAGAAATTATCATGGGTACATCATTGCCATCTAATCCTTACACCCCACTCAAGTTTGGACAATTTTACTAATAGAACAGAAAGATCCAATCCAAAAATCACATGTTGCACTTAGTTTCCATGTCTTTTTGGTCTTCTTCAATCTTCAGCAATTCTTCAGTGCCCCTTAATTTCACGATCTTTATACTTTTGCAAACTAAAACCAGTCATTTTGTAGAATGTGCCCCAATGTGGGTTTGTCTGTTTCCTCGTGATTACATTCAGGTCATCCATCTTTGGTAGGAAGATCACAGAAGTGATGCCGAGATTTTCTTGTTGAACATTATCACTAGCACATAACTGCAATTTGTCCCATTACTGACTATGCTCTTTTGACCCCTTCATTAAGGTGGTGTCTGCCAGGCTATTCCTGTGTAAAGTTATTTTTTCCCCAATCTCATTAATAAGTATTTTGTGGGGAGGTATTTTGAAACTCTGTAACTATTCCATTCCTTATCAAAGTCTCAATGTGTTTATTTGTATCAATATGGGCACCGTTGATTATTTTTGTTCTGATGCTCAAATTTTTCCTGATTTGGCCAGTGAGCCCATTCAAGCTGACTTCTGTGATCTCTTGACATGTCCCTATTCTTCTTTGAGCAGTTTCTGGTTTTCTGCCTGAGCAGATGTTCCAGGCTCATCTGGTACATACCCTGCCTCAGTCTTGGAATTAGACATTTCTTCAGTGATTGTTACCACCTTCATTGGAAAATGATATTTAGAAGCCAAGATCTGGCCTCTGGTGCACTCATTGCTTTGTGGATGTCATTGCTTCTAGGCTCTCTCGGTGGAAACACACACACACATATATATGTGTATGAGTGTGTATATAAATATTATATAAGGATATATATTTACATCTATATTTATTTTTATAAATATATATTTTGAAAACTACTAGTTTACATCAATACATCCAATTTCAATCTACTACTCTGGTTTTCTCTCTTTCCATATTTATATCTCCTTTCTCAAGTCGTGATTTTTTTTTCTTTTACTGATGGGTTATTAAGAAATATACTTCTGAATTCCCTTCAATTTTCTGGTTGAAGATTTTTTTAAAGTTAACTTTTTGTTACATACAATAACAAATGACAACCTCCCCCCTCCCCCCAAAAAGGTTTGCTTAATTTTTCTCTGACTAGAGAAGGTACTATGAATGTTTTCAGTTCTTAGAAGTATGTTGCAGGTTTTTATATGACTCATCATAAGGCCAATTTTGGTGGCTGCCATAGCAAACTACCACAAACATGATAGCTTAAAACAATAGAAATATATTCTATCACAGTTCTGGAGAACAGAGATATGAGATCAGTATCACTGAGCTAAAATCAAGGTGTCTGCAGGGCCACACTCCCTCCAGAGGCTCTGGGGGAGGACCCATTTCTTGCCACTTCCAGCACCCCCTCGGTTATCCATATCCCAGATTTCTGGGAGCCCTGAATGTAGCATAAGGAGATTTGTCCAGGTTGTGAGATCAGGCTTCTCTGTAATTCTACCACCCTCACCATCAGGTCCTACCTTCCAGCTGCAGGGGATGACAATCGCTTTAAATGCTGTCATGAGGCCTTCTGCCTTCCACATCATGCCCTGAGTTAGTGGTAAGCTGACTTAAACCTGTCATTCCCCCCTCCCCTGCCCTGCAACACATCAAAGGCACTTAACATCGACCAAACAACTCCATTGCTCTTGAAAAATCACCGTTTCCACCATATCTCCCTGGTGCTAGATATATTCCACATGTCAGTACCTCCCCTTTTACCTGTCTCTTCCCCTAGTTCACCACAGGTGAGAGCCTTAGTGATTATAATGCTGTCACATGCCATGGTGGTGACGACCCCAGTCACACCAGCATCCCTGTGGCTGGTGGTCCAGTTCCAGAGTCCCCCCTGAAGATGTGCCTCCTAGGATGACTGCCGATACCAACGATCTCAGGTTGTGTTCCTCCCGAAGTTGACCCTGAGATGAGGACTTGAAAGTAAGAAATGTATTTGGGAAGGGAGTGGAGAAGTGACACCTGGAGGGGATACAGCCAATAACAGCTGCCTTGTTAAGCCAGCCACCACAATGGCAGCTTGAGCCCTGCACTGCTGGGGAGCCCTGGGAAGTGGTGGAAACTGCCTTAGAATGCCTCCCTCGAGGGGGCCGAGGGGGCCAATGGGGCTGACGTATTTGTGCATCACCCCCCATCAGTCATTGGTTGTGGACTCTTCAAGAGTTGTTAATACATTGGATGGTTGATTTTAGTGTCAGCTTGACTGGCCATGGGGTGCCCAGATTAAACGTTTGCAGGTATACCTGTGAAGGTGTCTCTGGATCACATCAGCATTTGAACTGGGGACTCAGTAAAGCAGATCACACTCCCCAATGTGGGTGGGCGTCATCCAGCCCGCTGAGATCTGAATAGAATAAAACACGGAAGAAGGAGGAATTTGCCCCTTTTGTCCTGACTCACTGCTTGCGCTGGGTCATCACATCTCATCTTTTCCTGTCCTCGAACTGGCATTTACACCATAGGCTCTTCTGGTTCTTTGGCCTTTGGCCTTGGAGTGAATTATAGTCAAAGTAATTCCTGGGTCTATAGCTTGCAGACAGCAGATTGTGGTACTTCTCAGCCTCCATAATTTTGTGATCCAGTTCCTGTAATGAATCTCCTTTTATATTTGTATTTGTATCTATTTCTGTATCTCTATCTCTGTCGCTGATTGGTTCTCTTTCTTTGGGGAATTCTGCCTAATTCAATGCACCAGAGCTTCTGGCCTGTCCCATCTGTGGGCAGAAAGCCCTGGGGTGGAGATTCAGAAATGGCACTTAGAGGTCACCTGGAGCATGGCGAAATGTAATGTCTGAGGGCAATGATAAGGTTTGCTTCACTCAACAACCTTTCACCTAGTGGTTTTGTTATTCACTGATGACTCTCACCTGAATCAGTTATTACTACCATGAATTCAATTAATGAATCAGTTATTAATCAGTTATTGGTGGTTGTGACTTCCTAAACTTATTATTTCTTCTAGCTGAATTGGCTGCCATTCTGTAAGAAGCTTCCTCCCTTTTTTCCCTCTCTCTCTTTTTGAATGTCAAAATGGACGCATAAACTTTTATTTAATAAAAATGTTAATTGAGTGTCGTGTCAAGCTGGCTTCTGTGCCTTTTGGCAAGAATCTAATAATCTTCTAACATTTCCTTGATTTTAGCACAGATGTTCCAGCCTCATCCTATCATTCTCTACTCCAGACCACAAATCAGTTATTGCTTGAAGGAGGTTCCCTTTGGAGGGAAACGATATTTAGAAACCAAGATCTGGACGCTTGGTGAGTTCACCGTAACTGAGGTATCATCGCTTGTAGTCTTTCCCTGGTCCTTCTGTTGATATTTCCCCAGTTATTCTTGATTAGTTGTGATGATGTCCTAATTCCTTTAAACACTTTGCACATATTTTTCTATATGCTGATATACCAACACCAGTATCTTTGTGAGTCTGAATGTGCTGCTTGCTTTTCCTTCTATTCTCACCCACGTGCCTCCTCACATGCTTGGTGACCTTGATTATGAACTCATTGCTTGGTCTTCTTCTAGAGGAGTCTTCCATCTGAATTGGGGATAATTGCCTCCAGACATGATTTGTTTCATCTTTTGTGAGTAGCCAAGGGATGGTACCAGTTTGGGATCACTAACCCCACTTGAAGGTCTGCCATCATTGTAGGATTTTCAGCTGAGCTCCTTGCCACTGGCTAACTCCACATCCCCAGGGACACTGTCACTATCTGTCCTCAGAGCCCTCCTGTTCCTCCTGGTCACCTGGTGCTCAGGTTCTAGGTCATAACTATTTCCTCTCCTGTCTTTTGTGAGATCAGCTATGCCTCAAGGAATTTGTTCTGCAAAGTGATGCCAGAAGCAGAAATTTGCTTTTAGTTTTCATGTTTTGTAACTTAGCTACCACCTCCAAAACAACATTGAGTAACAGTGGTGATACTGAGTTATTCTTCTGTTCTTCTTGATCTTTATAGGAACAGCTTTAGAGTTTCACTGTTTAATAAGATGTTTGCTGTTGGCTTTTTGTGAATAGTCTATCAAGCTTAGGACATTTCCTTCTACTCGAATTTAGTCTTAATCCTCTAATTTGTTGTTTTAATTAGTTCTACCTATTGTTTTCTTAATATTGACACATTCTTGTTTTCTTGGAATAAAAACTACTTGATCATAGGGTATTAATACATATCTGATTTAATGTTGTAGTGTTTTACTTATTTTTTCCATCTATCTTAAGAAATGAAAAATTTTCACTTCTCCATTTAGAATAACTTAAGAAAGCTTTTATATTAAGGATATGTTAACTTCACGAACTGAATTGAGGAAATTTCTTTTTCTAAGACTTGGCATACTTTGACTAACGTAGAACTGATCCTTATGTGAGTGTCAGCTAACACTAATTTGTAAAGCCCTCTGGGCCGAGAACTCTTTAATACCATCATTTAGACATTAAAAAATTTTTTAAAATTTATTTATTTGTTTGGCTGCGCTGGGTCTTCGTTGTGGCATGCGTGATCTTTTTAGTTGAGGCATGTGGGATCTAGTTCTCTGATCAGGGATCAAACCTGGGCCCCCTGCATTGGGAGCGTGGAGCCTTAGCCACTGGACCACCAGGGAAGTCCCAAGACATTTCATTTATTTTTTTATTTAAAAAAAATTTAAGTTTATTTTTTGGCTGTGTTGGGTCTTCGTTGCTACACGCAGGCTTTCTCTAGTTGCAGCGAGCAGGGGCTTCTCTTCGTTGTGGTGCGCGGGCTTCTCATTGCGGTGGCTTCTCTTGTTGTGGAGCACGGGCTCTAGGCGCGCGGGCTTCAGTAGTTGTGGCTCACGGGCTCTAGGGCGCAGGCTCAGTAGTTGTGGCATACGGACTTAGTTGCTCCGCGGCATGTGGGACCTTCCCAGACCAGTGCTCGAACCCGTGTCCCCTGCATTGGCAGGCGGATTCTTAACCACTGTGCCACCAGGGAAGCCCCAGAATGGACATTTTAACACTATTAATTCTTTCCATCCATGAACACAGGATATTTTTCCATTTATTTCTGTCTTCTTCAATTTCTTTCATCAAAATTTTATGATTTTCATTGTGCAGATTCTTCACCTCCTTGGTTAAATTTATTTCTAAGTATTTTATTGTTTTTTGATGCATTATAAATTGTAAATGGGATTGTTTTCTTTCTTTTTCAGATATTTCATTGTTAGTATATAGAAATGCAACTGATTTCTGTATGTTGATTTTGTATCCTGAAAATCTACTGAATTTGTTTGTTAGTTCTAATGTTTTTCAGTAGACTCTTTAGAATTTTCTCTATATAAGATCATAGTATCTTCAAACAGACAATTTACTTCTTCTTTTTCGATTTGGATGCCTTTTTTTCTTTTTCTTGCCTGATTGCTCTGGCTAGAACTTCCAGTACTATGTTAAATAGAAGTAGTGAGATCTTAGCATCTCTTCTGTTTTTCCTCTCCATTCTTTTCTCTCCCTGTGCTTTATTCTGGATATTCTCTTCCAACCCATCTTTAGCTCAATCTAATTTGCTCTTGAGCCCATCAAATGGGTTTGCTGTCTATTATTACTTAGTTACTGAAGATTTTATTTCTTTTTTTTTATCATAGCCAGGGTTCCCTAGTAATATGGGTTGAATTGTACCCCCCAAATATTATATTGAAGTCCTAACCTTCAGCACCTCAGAATATGACCTTAATTGGAAATAGGGTCCTAACAGAAGTAATCAATTTAAAATGAGGTCATTAGCATGGGCCCTAATCCAATACGACTGGTGTCTTAAAATGGGGAAATCTGGACACGGAGACTGGCAGACACAGAGGGTAGACACACAGGGGAGGAGGCCGTGTGAAGAGGGAGGTAGAGACGGGGTGTCGCTGCCACCAGCCAAGGAATGCCTGAGGCCACCAGATACTGGAGGGAGCCAGGAAAAATCCTCCCCTAGCGGCTCTGGGGAGAGCACAGCCTGACTGACACCTCGACTGCAGACTTCCGCCTCCAGAACTGTGAGACAATGGATTTCTGCTGTTTTAAGTCCCCTAGTTTGTGGCGCTTTGTTATGGCAGCCCCAGGAAACACACACAGCTAGAAAGCAGAGGTTTAGTGCTATTAGTTTGTTAGAGACTGAACTCAGTCAATCGGGAGTGAGAAAAGGTGGAGTGACACGGGGCACGACAGAGACAGGGCTGGGGGTGAGCGTGACGGTCACTCTCTCTCACAACAGCGTCTTCCAAGAGGCTGTAGAATGACTGAGTGGCACACTCTGTTCAGGAGGAGGCTCGTGGAACAGTTCATTTACCAGTCAGTTCCCAAGTCCCGTTCATCAGTGGTTCACCCCACGGAACATTAAGTCCCCACACTTCTGTGTTGCACGTACATGAGTGCTGAGCAAGTCCTGGGGCTTTGCATGCCTCGGTGGTAACAGGGAAGACCTGGGCAGAAGCCAAGTGACCCCAGCGTGCGCCTGAGGTGCTGTGCTGCCCGCTGCACCTGCATAGAGTCAGGTCGGCCCACTTAGAACCGCTTACAGCCGTGACAGCTGAAGCCAAACAAATGGCCAAAGACTCTGGAACGGGTGAGGCCAAGAGAGTCTGCACAGGTCTTAAGAGGCAGGCGATAAAATTCTCTTTTTTTTTCTTTTTCTTTTTGCAGTTTTCACATCTCTGCCAAAACTCTCAATCTTGTCTTTTACCTCCTTAAACAAAGAATGCATATTTATTTTGAGATCTGTGTATGATAATTTCAATATCTGGGGGCTTGTGGGCTTGTTTTCCCACATATTTTATCTTGTCTCCTTGTTGGCTTATTCTGGAACGGACCTTGTATTTGACACATTACGGAAGTACTTTAATATACCCAGAGAAAACCATAATTCAAAAAGACTCATGCACCCCAATGTTCATTGCAGCACTATTTACAATAGCCAGGTCATGGAAGCAACCTAAATGCCCATCGACAGACGAATGGATAAAGAAGATGTGGCACATATATACAATGGAATATTACTCAGCCATAAAAAAGGAATGAAATTGGGTCATTTGTAGAGACGTGGATGGATCTAGAGACTGTCATACAGAGTGAAGTAAGTCAGAAAGAGAAAAACAAATATTGTATATTAACGCATATGTGTGGAACCTAGAAAAATGGTACAGATGAACTGGTTTGCAGGGCAGAAATAGAGACACAGATGTAGAGAACAAACGTATGGACACCAAGGGGGGAAAGTGGCAGGGGTGGTGGTGGTGGGATGAATTGGGAGATTGGGATCGACATGTATACACTAATATGTATAAAGTAGATAACTAATAAGAACCTGCTGTATAAATAAATAAATAAATAAAATTAAAAACTTCAAAAAAAAAAAAAAAAGAAATACTTTAAGACTTGGGAGGAAGTCTTTCTCTATGAGATTTAGGTTTGCCTCTGCCGGGCACCAGGGGGCGCCAGAACTCTATGGTCACCTGAATCCAGTTCTGGGAAGTAAGAGGAAAACGTGAATTTTACTTCCTCACCAGCAAAAGGCTGAATGCTTCTGGGTTACCCTTACACCAAGCCACTGGTCCCCACCCAGAGCAAGGGGGTGGGTCCCAGATCCCTACCTCTGGGGGTCCTGGACTCCCACCCCTTGCGCTTAAGCTTACAGCTAATTTTCAACAGAAATAAAGGAAACGAGAGACTTAAAATGCTGTAAGAAAAACAGCTGCTGAACTAGGGCTTTCTATGCAAAGAAAATATCCTTCAAGATTAAAGGTAACCTGAAACTAACACAATATTGTAAATCAACTGTACTTCAATTAAAAAATAAAAGACTAAAGGTTAAATAAAGATATTTTCAGGCAGACAAAAACAGAGGCAGTCTGGCATGAGATCCACACTAAAGAAAATACTAAAAGGCATTCTTCAGGCCAAAGAACAACCTCAGAAAGAAGGTTAGAGGTACAGGAAGGTATAAAGAGCAACAAAACAGTAAATATGTAAGTGAATATAAATCAGTGTTAATAGTATAGAACAGCAGTAACATCTTGTTGGGTTAAAAATATGGATAGAATAGAAAATGCATGGCAACATTGGCTTATAATTTGTGAGAAGGGAGATAAAGTTAAATGTTCTAAGATTTTTGTATGGTTCATAAAAACAGCATTTAATATTAGACTTTGATAAGTTCAGGAAGCATGTTATAATCTCTAGGGCAACTACTGAAAGAATATAAAAGACTGCATCATTTCTAAGCTCACAGAGTAAAAAAGTGAAATAATAGAAAAGAATTCATCCAAAAGTAGATAGTAAAAGAGAGAAAAAGGAACATAGATCAAGTGCAAAGAACCCAAGTATGTCAGTAATTACTAGTGTATTTAAACCCCAATATATCAATAATTGCATTGTATATGAACGAATAGAGACTTCTGCTTCTAACCAACATGGGATAATAAGGATCAGATATGCTCTATCACCTGAGTCAACCAAAGAATGGACAAAATAGATGAAACAATGGTTTCAAGACACGGAGAATCAGGCAGCAAGAAGTAGCGATTCCTGAGAGATGGGGAATAAATGAGCGAAGTTCTCTTGTCGCCCCAGTTTGCTGCCTTGATAATTTTGGAGGTGAAGCTTGGTGGACTTCTGAGTTGAGGAGATGGAGCTGAGAGTCAGAGGAGGACAGGGCACCTAGTGTTTGCAGGACAGAAGACCTGGGAGGAGAGAGCTGCACAGAGACAGACCCCCAGAGATCTGCATAGGGTCTTCCTCAAGTATTCAGCTCAATAGTGATCAGTGCAGGCATATGAAGCTACCTGAGCCTAGGGAAAGAACCACCTAGAGATTAGAGGTGAGAGTTCTCAGTGATCACACAGGGCTGGGAATAGAGCCTGTTCCAACTAACCTTATTGGAAAACTTGAGGTTCATGGGGCATTGGGTAGAGTCCACAGGAGGGTTTTGCCTCAGTAGTGGGAAATATTTAATCCTAGATCAAGCACTGCTCTAGCCTACCTAATAGATCTTTAAAAGGAAGACCCAAAAGGATCAAAATATTTCTGAGGACCTTAACAGCATCCCAGAACAAATATTTATAGGAATATAAAAATATCAACACCCAATCAGGTAGAATTCACAGTGTCTGTCACTCAAGCAAAAATTACCAGGCATGCAAAAAAGCAGAAAGATACAGCCCACAATGAAGAGAGAAATCAATCAATCGAAACCAACCCAGAACTGAGACAGATGTTAGAATTAGCAGACAGACATATTAAAGCAGTTATTATAACTGTATTCCATTTGTTCAGAAGTTAAGTACAGACATAGAAGATATAGATGGCTCAGGTCAAATTTCTATAGATGAAACAACAATCTGTGAGATGACAAATACACGGAATGGTATTCACAGAAGTTTGGACATTGCAGAAGAAAAGAGACAGAGAGAAAAGAGAATTAAAAAATGAAAAGAGCATTTGTGAGGTGCAGGACAATTTCAAGTGACCTAATATATGGTAATTAGAATCCTGGAAGGAGAGGAGGGAGAGGGGGAATATAAAAATATTTGAAAAAATAATAGTTAAAATTGTTTCCAAATTTGATGAAAACTGTAAACTCACAGCCCCTAAGAAACTCAACAAACTGCAAGCACAGGAGACTTCAGTAAAACTACCTTAAAGCACATCATAATTAAATTGCTCAAAACCAGTGGTAAAGAGAAAATCAGCCAGAGGAAAAAAAGACATTTTATGTACAGAGGAACAAAGCTTCTTTCTCATCAGAAACAATCAAAGCAAGGGGACAGTGGAACAACATCTTTAAGTACGAAAGAAAGAAAACAACCCTAGAATTCTATATCTAGGGAAAATATCTTTCAAAAATGAGGGTGTAATAAAGACCTTTTCAAAAATGCAAAAGCTGAAAAAATTTATGAGCAGCATATTTGTATTACAGAAAATGTTAAAGGAAATGTCAGAGGTAAAATGGTACCATATGGAAATGCAGACCTACCAAAGGAATGAATAGTGTCTGAAACGATAACTCTATTGGTAAATATGTAAGATTTAAAAAATTATTTAAATCTTAAAAAATAATAGCAATATATTGTTGGTTTTATACATTTATAAGATAAAAATGTATGACCACAATAGCCCAAAGGTCATGAGCAGAGAAACGGAAATATACTATTGTTAAGTTTCTTATTTTATACATGAAATGGTGTATCATTAAAGGTAGATTGTGGTAAGGTAAAGATGTATCTATAACATTTAAAGCAACCACAAAATACTAAAGAGACCTAATAAGCCAAAAAAGGAGATAAAATGGAATTATGAAAAATACTCAAGAAATCCAAAAGAAGGCAGAAGAAGAGGATAAAAAGAACAGAGACCAGATGGAACAAATAGAAAACAAATAACGAGATGAGCTTAAACCTAATCAAAACTCTAATCATACTAAATGTTAGTGATCTAAACACCCAATTAAAAGTCAGAGATGTCAGATTGGATAAAAAAGCAGGAGCCAACTATTTTCTGTCTGTAAGAAGTTCACTTTACATATAAAGACACAAATAGATTAAAAGTAAAAGAATGGAGAGCAATATCTATGCTAACACTAATCAAAAAAAGCTGGAGTCACTAAATTAATATAAGACAAAGTGGATTTAAGAGTGAAGGAGGACTTCCCTGCGGGCGTAGTGGTTAAAAATCCGCCTGCCAATGAAGGGGACACGGGTTGGAGCCCTGGTCCGGGAAAATCCCACATGCCACGGAGCAACTAAGCCCATGCGCCACAACTACTGAGCCTGTGCTCTACAGCCCAGGAGCCACAACTACTGAGCCTGTGTGCCACAACTACTGAAGCCCGTGTGCCTAGAGCCCGTGCTCCGCAACAAGAGAAGCCACCACAATGAGAAGCCCACGCACTGCAACAAAGAGTAGCCCCTGCTTGCTGCAACTAGAGAAAGCCCGCGCGCAGCAAAGAAGACCCAAGGCAGCCAAAAATAAATAAATAAAATAAATTCATTGGAAAAAGAAAAAAGAGTGAAGGATACTGCCAAGGATAAGGAAGCTCATTTCATAATGAGGAAGATTTCAATTCATCAAGAGGACATAACCCTAAACATTTATGCAGCTAATAACAGAGATCTGAAATACATGAAGCAAAATCTGATAGAACTGCAAAAACAAATAGATACAATGAAACTCAGATTTTAACACCTCTTCCTCAATGATGTATGAAAGCAATTAGACAGAAAATCAGTGTGGTTATGGAAAACTTGAACAGTACTGTCAATTAACTTGACCTAATTGACATTTGTAGAACACTCTACCCAACAACAGTAGAATACACATATTTTTCACATGCACACAGAATATTTACCTAGATTGACCACATTGTGAGCCATAAAACAAATCTCAGTACATTTAAAAGGATTCAAGTCATCAAATACGATCTTTGATAAGAGTGGAACTTAATCAGAAATCAGTAACAGAAATATCTCTGAAAAATTCCCATGTAACTGAAAAATAAATAGCTTATAATCTGTAGATCAAAGAAGAAATTAAAACAGAAATTGGAAAGTATTGGGAACTGAATGCATATGAAAACATATTAGATTTGTGGGATGCTATAAAAGCACTACTTAGGGGGAAGGTGTTAGTAGTAAACATGTAAATTAGAAAAGAAGAAAAGTCTCAGATCAATAATCTTAGCTACCTTAAATCAGAAAGATAAGAGCATATTAAACACATGTATACATACATTGATGAAAACATTTATAATAGCTCTAAACTAGGAACCAAGACAAAAACTGGACAAAAACAGAATCAAAGTTGATCTATATAGTGGAGTTAGCAGATATGGACTTTAAAGTAATCATCATCAATGTGCTCAAGGAAACGGAAAAAAAGATTGAGAAAACCCATGAAAAGGTGGAGAGTTTCAAGGCAGAACTGGAATCCATAAAAAGAATCAAACAGGTAATTTAGAACCAAAAAATACAGCATCTGAAATGAATGAACTCACTAGAAGGATTTAACGAAGAATTAGATGAAGGAAAAGATAAGATTAATGAATTAGTAAACAGATTAGTAGAATGTGTTGAAATTGAAACACACAGAGGAAAAAAAAAGAGGCAAATACAGAAAGAGGATTAGAGGTATGTGAGAGAGAACGAAAGGTATAAATTTGACTGAAGTCCCAGAAGAGAGAACAGGAAAGAAGCAATATTTGAAGCGATACTGCTTAAGAATTTTTCCAAAACTGATGAAAGAATTTACAGATTTATGAAGCTGTGAAAATCTTCAAGAGGAAAAAAATTACACCTAGACAAATCATAGCAAAACTTCTAAAAACCAAGTATAAAGTTAAAAACATTAAAAGATGCCAGAGAACAAAAGATGGACTACCTCCAAAGAGCAACAGTAAAACTGAAATATGAGTTCTCGACAGAAATGATGGAAACCAGAGACAATAGAAAGGCAGCTTTAAATTGCCGATAGGCAGTACATGCTTACCCATAATTCTCTATGTATAACAATTGTTTTGGCTATTCTGGGACCCTTGGGTTTCCTATGAAATTTAGGATCAGCTTAACTTTTACAGAGAAGCCTTGAGGTTCTGATAGAGATTTCATTGAATCTGTAGATCAGTTTTGGGAATATTGCCATCTTAACAGTATTAAGTCTTCTGATCCATGAACATTTATTTAGATTGTCTTTATTTTTATTTTTATTTTTGGCTGTGTTGGGTCTTTGCTGCTGTGCGCGGGCTTTCTCTAGTTGTGGCGAGCGGGGGCTACTCTTCGTTGCGGTGCGCAGGCTTCTCATTGCGGTGGCTTCTCTTGTTGCGGAGCACGGGCTCCAGGCGCGTGGGCTTCAGTAGTTGTGGGTTGCGGGCTCTAGAGCGCAGACTCAGTAGTTGCAGCACACGGGCTTAGTTGCTCCGCCGCATGTGGGATCTTCCCGGACCAGGGCTCCAACCCGTGTCCCCTTCATTGGCAGGCGGGTCCTTAACCACTGTGCCACCAGGGAAGCCCCTAGATTGTCTTTAATGTCTTCCATCTATGTTTTATAGTTTTCAGATTATAAGTTTTGCACTTTTGGGGTCAAATTTATTCTATGCATTTCATTATTTTAGATGTTATTGTAAATGGAATTGGTTTCTTAGTTTCATTTTTGGGTTGTTCATTGCAAGAGATACAACTGGTTCCTACAAACTTGCTGAACTTGTTTATTAGTGCTAATAGTTTTTTTAGTGGTTCCTTAGGATTTTCTATATACAAGATCATGTTGTCTATAAATAGAGATAGTTTTACTTCGTCCCTTGCATTCGGGATCCCTTTAATTTGTGTTTCTTGCCTAGTTGCCCTGGCTAGAATGTCCAGTACAAGGTTGAATAGAAGTGATGAGAGCAGATATCCTTGTCTCATTCCTGTTCTTAGGGGAAAACATCTAGTCTTTCACCATGAAGTGTGATGCTATTAGTAAAGGTGGGTATTGCATAGTTGCCATTTATCAGATTAAGAATGTTCTTTTCTGTTCCTGGTTTATATCATGTTTTTGTCATGAAAGGGTGTTGGATTTTGTCAAATGCTTTTATTCTGTCTACTGAGATGATCATGTGGTTTTAAAAATTCTATTGCTATGGTGTATTGTATTACTGGATTTCCATATGTTAAACCAACCTTGTATTCCTGGGATAAACTCAGTTTGGTTATGGCATATAATCCTTTTTATATACTGATGGATTCAGTATTTTACATCTATATTCACAAGAGATATTAATCTGTAGTTTTCTTGCAATGTCTTTGATTTTGGTATACTATTGTGTAATACTAGCCCTATAGAATGAGTCAGAAGTGTTCTCTCTTCTTCTCTTTTTTGGAAGAGTTTGTAAAGAATTGGTATTAATTCTTCTTTAAATATTTGGTAGAATTCACCAGTAAAGCCATCTGGGCCTGGGCTTGTCTTTGTTGATAGTTTTTTGGTTAGTAATGCAAGCTCTTAACTTGTTATAGGTATAGTCAGGTTTTAAAATTTCTTCTGTAGTCAATTTTGTTAGTTTGTATCTTTTAAGAAAAATTTCCGTTTAATCTAACTTGTCTATTTAATGGCATACAATTGTTCATAGGATTCCTTTATGATCATTTTTATTTCTATGGTGCCAGTAGTAATGTCCTCTCTCTTGTTTCTGATTTTAGTAATTTGAGTCTTCTCTCTTTTTTGGTCACTCTGTCTAAAGGTTTGTCAGTTTTGTTGATTTTTCCAAGGAAACAACTTTTGGTTTTGTTGATTGTTTTCTGTCCTTTATTTCATTAAGGTCTTCTCTAATCTTTATCCTTTCCTTTTTTTCTGCTTGCTCTAGGTTTAGTTTGCTTTTCTTTTTCCAGTGTCTTAAGGTAGAAGGTTATTTGACATCTTTCTTCTTTTTAAATATAGATTTGTAGCTATAAATTTCCCTCTAAGCACTGCTTTAGTGGATTCCCATGTATTTGGATATGTCGTGTCTTCATTTTCATCTCAAAGAATTTTTGAATTTCTCCTGTGATTCCTTCCTTGACCTGTTGGTTATTTAGGAGTATGTTGTTTAATCGCCACATTTGTGAGTTTCCCAAATTTCTTTCTTATTGACTTGCAATTTCATTTCATTACAGTCAAAGGACATATTTTGTATGATTTCAATTTTTTTAGATTTATTGAGGTTTGTTTTATGGCCTAACATATGGTTTATTCTGGAGAATGTTCCATGTGCACTTGAGAAGAATGTATATTCTGCCACTTTTTGGTGGAGTGTTGTCAACGTCCATTCAATGTGGTTGGTTTGCCATGTTGTTCAAATCTTTCATCTACTTGTTGGTCTTCTGTCTAGAAGTGCTTGGCAGACTGCTTTGGAATTGGAGCTATATATATAATACTTGGGTGTCCTTCTTCAACCCATTACCAGCCTCCAGCTCTGATCTAGGGCCAACTGTCTGGGCTTTCCAGAATGACACTAAGTGGAAGTGGCAACATTGAGTATTCAGGTCTTGTTTCTAAACATAGGGGGAAAATATTCAGTATTTTAGCAGTAAGAGTGATGTTAGCTATAGGTTTTTTTTTTTTTTTTGTAGACGCGCTTTATCAGGTTGAGGGAGTCCCCTCCTATTTCTAGTTTACTGAGAGTTTTTTTAAAAAAAAATCATAAAGAGGCATTAGATTTTATCAAATCCTTTTGTGTTTCTATTGAGATGATTATATGGTTTTCTACTTTTTTCTGTTAATGCAATGACTTACATTGCATTGCTTAATTTTTGAATGTTAAACCAACTTTGCAATCCTGGGATAAATCTCATTTGGTCTTGATGTATTATCCTTTTAAAAAATTTATACTAGTTTTTTTGAGTTGCCAATATTTCTTTCAGGATTTTTTAATGTATATTCATGGGAGGTATTGACCTGTAATTTTTCATCTTGAATGTCCCTTTCAGATATTGGTACAAAGGTTACGCTGCCTCAAAAATGAATCAGGAAATGTTCCCTCTTTCTCTATTAAAAAGTTTGTGCGGTTTTGGTATTTTTCTTCCTTAAATATTTGGAAGAATTCTTGAGTGGAACCTCTTGACTGGAGTTTTCTTTGTGGGAAGTTTTGTTTTTTATTATGGATAGAATTTCTTTAATAGATACAAATTTTATATTTTTTCTTGGGCCATTTTTGATAAGTTGTGTTCTTCATATTATGTAACTTTATTCATTTAATCTAAAATTTCAAATTTATTTGTGTGAAGTTATTTCCAATATTTTATTATTATCTTTTTAAAGTGTGTAAGACCTACAGTGGTGTCTCTCTTTTCATTTCTTTAATTCATTATTTGTGTCTTCTCTCTTTTTGAAACTCAAGCTTGCTAAGGGTTGGTTAAGCTTTTAATGTATACAAAGAAGCAATTTTTGGCTTTGCTGATTTTCTCTACTGTATGTCTGTTTTATATTTTTTGATCTCAGCTCTTCCTTTTGGAATTTTATTTTATTTTTTTACTTTCTTGATTTAATTTGATATTATTTTTTGAGAAGTTTAGATCATTGATTTTTCAATCTTTTTTCTTTTCTAAAATACACACTTAAAGCTTCTAAGCCCTGGTTTAGCTGAATTCCAAAAGTTTTGTGCTTGCACTTTTATTATTATTCAGTTCAAAGTATTTTCTAATTTTCATGGTGATTTATTCTTTGATCCATGGGTTATTTAGAAATGCATTGCTTAATTTCCAAACATTTGGTTGTTTTTAGTTATATTTCTGCCATTGATATCTAGATTAATTTTACTGTAATGAGATAGCATACTTCATATGATTTTAATCATTTGAAACTTATTGAGATTTGATTTGTGGCCCAATATATGGACTATTTTGGTAAATATTCCATGTGCCTTTAAACAGAACACTTATTTGGAAGTTTTTGGAAGTGGTGGTATATATATGTCAATTAGGTTATTAATCATGTTGTTCTACTACATACTTACTTTTTTCTCTGCTTGTTCTGTCAATGTCTGTGAGAGGAGTGTAAAAATCTTCAATTAAGTTTGCAGATGCTTATTTCTCTTTTGATTCCTGCCAACTTTTGCTTTGTATATTTTGAAGCTATATTATTTGGTGCATACACATTTAGGATTTTTTATGTTTTCCTGTTGAATTGACACTTTAATCATTATGGATTAACCCTCTTTGTTTCTTTATTAAATTAAAAAAAATTAAAAAAATTTTTGGCTGCATTGGGTCTTCATTGCTGCATGTGGGCTTTCTCTAGTTGCGGCGAGCGGGGGCTACTCTTCGTTGCGGTGCGCGGGATTCTCATTGTGGTGGCTTCTCTTGTTGCAGAGCACGGGCTCTAGGCGCGCAGGCTTCAGTAGTTGTGGCACGCAGGCTCAGTAGTTGTGGCACGTAGGCTCAGTAGTTGTGGCTCACGGGCTCTGGAGAGCAGGCTCAGTAGTTGTGGCGCGTGGGCTTAGTTGCTCCGTGGCATGTGGGATCTTCCCAGACCAGGGATCGAACCCGGGTCCCCTGCATTGGCAGGCGGATTCTTAACCACTGTGCCACCAGGGAAGCCCCACTTACTAGTTCTTGTATTGCTGGTGACAAAACCTCCTAGCTTGTATTTCTCTGAAAATTGAAAATGTCTTTAGTTCACCTTCATCTTTTTCTTTAAACAATTTTAATATTGAAATAATTATAGATTTACTGTAGATTGCAAATAGAGCACACAGAGATCCCATGTACTCTTCATCCAGTTTCCCCAACAGTTACATCTTATATAATTATAGAGCAAGAGCAGGAAACTGACATTGGTACAAAGTGTATGTATAGTTTTGTGCTATTTTATTATGCTTGTTGATTCATGTAACCACTCTTGCAATCGAGATATAGAACTATTCCGTCATCACAAAGACCTACGGGTATCAACATCTTACCAGCCTGAGTGAAACGTAGAAAACTTCCTCCCTTTGAGTTCCTTTAGCTCCCCCATTTTTTTTTTTTTATAAATTTATTTATCTTGGGTTGCAGACTTTTTTTTTTTTTTAATGAAATTACACTTATACTGGGTCTTTATTTATTTATTTATTTTATTTTTGGCTGTGTTGGGTCTTCGTTTCTGTGCGAGGGCTTTCTTTAGTTGCGGCAAGTGGGGGCCACTCTTCATCACGGTGCGCGGGCCTCTCACGATCGCGGCCTCACTTGCTGCGGCACAAGCTCCAGATGCGCAGGCTCAGTAGTTGTGGCTCACGGGCCCATTTGCTCCGCGGCATGTGGGATCTTCCCAGACCAGGGCTCGAACCCGTGTCCCCTGCATTAGCAGGCAGACTCCCAACCACTGCGCCACCAGGGAAGCCCAGCTCCCCCATTTTTAATAGAATTGTCTTAAATATTTCTCCTACGGACATAGAAATCCATATCAGGCAATGCTTTACTTTTTGGTTCTATCATCAGACATAATTTAGAAAACTCAAGAGAGAAGGAGACTCTATTGTACTTACTCACTTTTTGTTTTTTATGTTGTTTCCTTTTCCTTCCTGATGTTCCAAGGTTCCTTCTTTTATTCCCTTTCTGTTTCAAGAGCTTGCTTTGGCGAAACTTTTGGGTCGACCAAGCTCTAGTAGGGCTGACTTATTTTAATTTTCCTCTTACCCCTGGTATAGAATCTGTACTCCCTGGCTGTGGTCTTAAACCCCTGCAGCATCACCCTTACCTCTAAGGTGTGGTCCTTTTGCTGCCTCATCTGAAAGCCCAGGGGGTCTTCCAAAGCCCCTCAGTCTTGCCAGTGTGAACTCCAGCTTCTGTCTCCACTGTCCTCCAGGGCTGGTGCATCTCGGCTTAGCTCCTAAGCCTCCTGGATGGGTTTGGCACGGTTTCTTTGCGTCTCACGGTAAGCAATCACAAGGTGGGACAGTGACTTGAGGGGAATTTGGATTCCCCTCAAGGATTTTATGTTTACTTCTTCATGGTCTTCTCCACCTCAGAACTTTATCCCTCAGGTCTCACGGCACTTGGCAGCTCTAACCTCTGTGTGCTCAACTTATGAGGTCTTATGCTTTCTGCTTGGACTTGGTTTCCCAGGATCCGGAAGTAGAAATGCCCTTATGGAACAAGTGGGGATGTTTGTGGAATTCACATCATGTACTTCTTTCCTCTCACTGGGCATAATCTTTCAAATTCTGTCTGCCTTGGTTGTTCTCCAATGCCTTCACATGGTTATTTCATATATTTTATCCACCTTTTTCAGTTGTTATCAGTGAGAGGATTAGCTCTACAAGGCTTCCTATTATGGCTGGAGCTGGAATCCCCTTCTCGTTTAACATTTCTTTTTAAAATTCAATGCATTATACTCACTGATGATGATAAAATTTCCCCAGATTTGTCTGATGGGAGCTTCTTCAAGCTGGTTCTTGTGAAATTTTGACATGTCTCCATCAGTTTTGAATGCTTCCTTGTTTTCTGGCACAAATAATTTTTACTTTTCTTTCCCCAGGCCTGTTACCAACTTCTAGGCCAGTTCGATGGAGAGACCTAAAAAGTAAATATTTAAAAATTAGTTCATACTGATACTTCTAATTTTATCCCAACACCCTCCCCTATTCCATTTTTGCATCTCCTTTCTCCTACAAGGAAGCCTATTTTTCAATAACATCCCTATGTTTACTTTTTGCTCAATCCTATAATACACAGAAAATAGTTTGAATTGCAGCCCCAAATCCACCACCACCAACAAACTTTTCAGTAAAGTTCAGGATCCCTTTTAGTTCTTCTTATCCTTACAAGGACAGAGCGATGTGTTCAGAAAGCACTTGGATGACTCCTTTTATCTTGCATGTGGTTATGTTATCAAACTGATATACAGTTATATCCATTTGTTTGTATTCAGTTTCAGGGTATTCCCCAAATCTTGTTGATTTAATTATTTTTTAAAATGTATAATATATTAACATGGTTCAAAAGTCAAAATAGTTTAAAAAGGTATATTCAGAGAATTCTTATTCTCCCTCACTTTCCCTTAATCTGAGCAAATCTAAGCACTTAAAAAATATTTTTAAGGTTTCTACTCTTATAGCCAACCGATTTCATTGGTTTCTGTTTTATTCTTCCTATTTCTTTTGTGGATCTCCATAATTTTCTCTATTTCTTTTGTGAAATTAGGCTGTTTAAACTTCCTGTCTTTGCTGAGATCAATTTTGGTGAATTGTACTTTCCTAGAAAACTATCGATTTCATGTAAGTTTTCACATTTATTTTGAGTTGTGCAAAGTAGTCTATTATGATTTTTTTGAAACTCCTCTTTTTTCTTTTAAAGCAATTCCTCTATTTTTATTATTTATTTATTTATTTTTGGCTGTGTTGGGTCTTCGTTTCCGTGCAAGGGCTTTCTCCAGTTGCGGCAAGCGGGGGCCACTCTTCATCGCGGTGCGCGGGTCTCTCACCATCGCGGCCTCTCTCGTTGCGGAGCACAAGCTCCAGACACGCAGGCTCAGTAGTTGTGGCTTACGGGCCCAGTTGCTCCGTGGCATGTGGGATCTTCCCGGACCAGGGCTCGAACCCGTGTCCCCTGCACTGGCAGGCGGATTCTCAACCACTGCGCCACCAGGGAAGCCCGAAACTCCTCTTTTGAAATGTGTATTACTTTCTTACTGTTTCTTATTTTGTATACATGTACTTTATCTATTTTTTCTTGATAACAAAAGGCTTCTCTATTTTGTTAATTGTTTCAAAAGATCAGATTTTTGATGTATTAAATAGCTCTATGGCTTTTCTATTTTTGACCTCATTAATTTCTGTTTTTCTTTTTCTTTTTGAAAATTGAGGTACAAGTCACATACTGTACAATTAACCATTTAAAAATGTACAGTTCAGTAGTACTTGGTGTTCACCGTGTTGTGTAATCACCTCTCTCTAGTTTCAAAAAATTTTCCTCACCCCATGAAAACACCCTGTACTCATTAAGTAATTATTTCCTATTCTGCCCTCCCTGCTTCCTCTGGTAATTGGCTTTCTGTCTCTATGCATTTGCTTATTTCAGATATATCATATAAAAGGAGTCAAATAACGTGTGACCTTTTGTGTCTGCCTTCTTTCACTTAGCATAATGTTTTTTGCGGTTCACCAAAGTGGTGGCATGCATCAGTGCTTTGTTCCTTTTTATGGCTAAATAATATTCAGCGTATGGCTAGACCACATTTTGCTTATATCCATTCACCAGTTGACGGGCATTTGGGTTGTTTCTACCTTTTGGTTATTATAATAACGCTGCTATGAACATTCATGTCCCAGTTTCTGTGTGGACACATGTCTTCATTTCTCTTGGGTAGATTCCTAGGAGTGGAATTGTTCAGCTGAATGGTAACTCTGGGTTTAGCTTTCTTGAGAAACTGCCAGAGTGTTTTCCCAAAGTGGCTGCATCATTTCCAACCCCACTACCTCATTAATCTCTGCTTTTATCTCCATTTTTCCTTATTGTGCATTCTTTTGGTTTACTGTGTTGTTCATCTTCTAGTTCTTTTGAGTTGGGAATTTAGTTCACTTATTTTCGTTATTTTATTTTTATTGATACAAGTATTTGCTTTTTTAAATTGAAGTATAGTTGATTTACAATGTTGTGTTAATTTCTGCTGTTCAGCAAAGTGACTCAGTTATACACATATATCTATTCTTTTTTAATATTCTTGTCCATTATAGTTTATCCCAGGAGATTGGATATTGTTCCTACACAGTAGGACCTTGTTGTTTATCCATTCTATATGTAACAGTTTGCGTCTACTAATCCCAAACTTCTAATCCATCCCTCCCACCCCCACCCCCTTGGCAACCACAAGTCTCTTCTCTATGTCTGTGAGTCTATTTCTATAGATAAGTTCATTTGTGTCATATTTTATATTCCACATATAAGTGATACTTTACGGTATTTGTTTTTCTCTTTCTGTCTTACTTCAGTCAGTATGGTAATTTCTAGGTCCATCCATGTTGCTGCAAATGGCACTATTTCATTCTTTGTATGGCTGAGTAGTATTCCATTGTATATATGTACCACATCTTCTTTATCCATTCATCTGTCGATGGACATTTAGGTTGTTTCCATGCCTTGGCTACTGTGAATAGTGCTGCTGTGAACATAGAGGTGCATGTGTCTTTTTGAATTATAATTTTGTCCAGATATATGCCCAGAAGTGGGATTGCAGGATCATATTGTAATTCTATTTTTAGTTTTCTGAGGAACTTCCATACTGTTTTCCATAGTGGCTGCACCAACTTACATTCCCACCAACAGTGGGAGGGTTCCCTTTTCTCCACACCCTCTCCAGCATTTGTTATTTGTACACTTTTTATTGATGGCTATTCTGACCGGTGTGAGGTGGTACCTCATTGTAGTTTTGAGTTGCATTTCTCTAATAATTAATGATGTTGAGCATCTTTTCATGTGCCTACCAGCCACCTGTATGTCTTCTTTGGAGAAATGTCTATTAAGGTCTTCTGCCCATTTTTCAATTGGTTGTGTTTCTTTGTTGTTGTTGAGTTGTATTAGCTACTTGTATATTTTGGAGATTAAGCCCTTGTCATTCAAATCATTTGCAAATATTTCCTCCCATTCCTTAGGTTGTCTTTTCACTGTTTTTTTTTTTTTTTTTTTATGGTTTCCTTTGCTGTGCAAAAGCTTGTAAGTTTGATTAGGGTCCCATTTGTTTATTTTTGTTTTTATTTCTATTGCCTTGGGAGACTGACCTAAGAAAACATTGGAACAATTTATGTCAGAGAACGTTTTGCGTATGCTCTCTTCTAGGAGTTTTATGGTGTCATATCTTATGCTTAAGTCTTTAAGCCATTTTGAGTTTATTTTTGTGCATGGTGTGAGGGTGTGTTCTAACTTCATTGATCTACATGCAGCTGTCCAACTTTCCCAACACCACTTGCTGAAGAGACTTTTTTCCCATTTTATATTCTTGCCTCCTTTGTCAAAGATTAATTAACCCTAGGTGTGTGGGTTTATTTCTGGGCTCTCTATTCTGTTCCATTGATCCGTCTGTCTGTTTTTGTGCCAATACTACACTGTTTTTTTGTTTTTAATACTATTGTTATGTTTCATTTAAAAAATTATGTTTATTTTTATCTTATTTATTTATTTGGTTGCGCTGGGTCTTAGTTGCAGTTGGCGGGCTCCTTAGTTGTGGCATGCAAACTCTTAGTTGCGGCATGCATGTGGAATCTAGTTCCCTGACCAGGGATCAAACCTGGGCCCCCTGCATTGGGAGCTCAGAGTCTTATCCACTGTGTCACCAGGGAAGTCCCAATACTACACTGTTTTGATTACTGTAGCTTTGTAATACTGTCTGAAGTCTGGGAGAGTTATGCCTCCTGCTTTTTTTTTTTTTTCCTCAGGATTGCTGTGGCACTTCTGGGTCTTCCATGTTTCCATATAAATGTTTGGATTATTTGTTCTAGTTCTGAAAAATGCCATGGGTAATTTGATAGGGATTGCATTAAATCTGTAGATTGCTTGATACAAGTATTTGAAGTCATGAATTTTCTCTGATAATTGTCTTTTTTTTTTTTTTTGTCTACACCATGTGGCTTGTGGGATCTTAGTTCCCCGACTAGGGATTGAACCCGTGTCCCCGGCAGTGGAAGCTCCAAATCCTAACCACTGGACCGCCAGGGAATTCCCTCTGATAACTGTCTTAAAAGCATACCAAGATGCTGATAGGTAGTGTTGTCATTATTTTTAAAGAAATCCTGCAATTTCAATTTGTGTTTTGCCTTTCACCTGAGAGTTGTTTGAGTGAGATTTTAAATGTCCAAGCAGCAAAAAAAAT